>NW_026294492.1:26809179-27519179 GCF_007827085.1 Peromyscus californicus insignis | reverse complement strand
ACAAAAGAAAAAAAACAAATTTAGGGACTATTTCATTGCCACAAATTTCATAATCTTTTGGTTTTATTTTGACTCTTTAAAACTTTTTCACAAGGTATGAATATTATCTAAAAATGTATAAGACTAATATATATTTAAACTTTTTGTTATGACATTAATGATCATTAGGGTACTAACTAATTCTAGAAAAAGACTTCTTCTAGCTTCCTGTACATGATTTCAGGTTTGAGTCTCTATCAGGTAACTAGGAATTAAGTTTTTATACTCAATGTACATAACAAAAATATTGATCCTTTAACCTCGTTGAGATCTGTTGCATATGACATTTAAAATGTCTAAGTTTTCTGCAGTGAGCCATGACCATGCCTAACAGTGACATTTGAAGTCTCCAAAAGGATGATGGGGCATGGACTATGATAACACCACTAAGCTGACAAACACCACCCAAAGATCATCTTTGGACTACAAACCTCTCAGGACAATTTTGAGGTTGCTAACTGAGATGATCCAGCCTCACAGCCTACTCTAGCCAGAACTTGAGACAAGCCCTACACTTTGCCATTACACAGAAACTGTACAACAAATGATAGAGCTAGCTCTCCCAGGACTTGACAATTAACCCAAATTTTTCTTTTCAGAATCGCCTAAAGATGCTGCTGCCCCCAGACAGTAGGAAGTAAATTTCGGAACACAATGCCCATATTCCCAAGAGGTGGGGTGGGTGGTTTTTGGTCGTTCAGTGGGTTATGGATATTTGTCATTGTTTAGGGAGGTTAGTTACAAGTGGTTATTGGTAATGGTCAGGATACAAGCTGAACAAAGGAGTTTAGATTTATAGTTCTTGTTTTGAAAAGAAAAAAGGGGATATAGAAATGATAAGATAAAAGAGTATACTATTGAATCTACTCTGAAAAGCAAAAAAGGGGATATAGAGATGATAGAATAAAAGGTTAGATTATTGAATCTACTTTTAAAAAGCAAGTGCTTGTTTAAAATATTTTACATTGATATAGATCTTTGTATATTGATACAAATTTGAGATTATTTTTGTTAGAACAACTGTACATACATTTCTAATCTTGTTTAAGGTATTGTACCTATACATCTCATTTAACAATGTAATGCAAATTGCTAGTCCTTGAAAGTTATTATTGCAAACTATTTAGGGTAATAAAGAAATGTATGTTAGTAATTAGTCATCTATTACAACTAAACCTGCAGTGATTTTAAGTATGTTTTAAAGGTCAAACATATTTTAGGTAGACAGGTGGTCTTCAAACACTTCAGATATCCATAGAATATGTCATTAATAACATTTTTTTAATGACAATGAGACATGTCTGCTTCTGGCAGCACCAATCTACTTCAGAGAAGATGATGGGGGCATCAAAGAAACTCCACATGGAGTTTACATTCTTTGTGGCAAAAGTTAGTCACTGGGCATGAAAATGCCCTTGCATTGACTGATGACAGTATGCTGTCCAAATGGGACAAGCAGGACACAAAAGAAAGTACTGCTGAACTTTGCCAAGACAATGTAGGACAGCCCTTAAGAAAATCCTGCTTCACAGATAAGTCTGTCAGACATTCTAGGCCTATAGGCCAAAGATGGATGCCCCAATATTGCAAAGGAATCTTGGGTGATTGTCCAGGTAGCCAGTTGTTTCTGTCATTTCTCTTATTTTTTGGAAGTCATTTGCTTGCACTTCCTGCTTACTCAGGTAATATTATTTCCTCCTCTGGTCTCTGATGGAGTTGAAGACTAGATAATTATAATTATAGTTTTCCTTATTAACCAGATTCAGAAAAGAAATTCACTAAAGAGTTATAAGTATATAGGGTTGTGAGACCTCAAAAGATAGTTTGGGGTTGGTAATGCAAATTAGAATGGAAAGTGAATTAGATACAACACTTTGGGCTCACCAAGATAGGATAGATAATGAAATATTTTCTCTGTATTTGTCAAATGCTAATGGACTAGACATTGTTGATGTATATATTGCCTGTGTATATTGTATATAGTTATTTTACTTACTGTATACGTTTTCTTATATTAGTTATAACCTTATTTTTTTTCTTATTTTAAACAAAAAAGGGGAAATGTAGTGATATTTTTTGTGCTCTAACAAATAAAGCTTTCCTGGAGATCAGAGTGCAAAGCTAGCCACTAGAGGCCAGGCAGTGGTGGCACACACCTTTAATCCCAGAACTTGGGATTTTGTGCCTTTGCTCCCAGTACTTGGGAGGCACATGCCTTTGATCCCAGCACTTTTGGAGGAGGAAACAGGAAGTGATATGACTGGGTAGAGAGAGGAACTGATAGGGCAGGCTGGAGACAGGACCTTGGGCTCTTTCTGTCTGAGGATTCCTAGAAGTAAGAAGTCTTTATAATGGCTGGCTGGTCTCTTTCTCTGATCTTTCAGCTTTCACCCCCTAATATCTGACTCCAGGTTTATGTTATTAAGACCAATTAGAATTCATGCTACAAAGGGTAACACATTACAATTAAATTAGATTGAGTCTGAGAACTCAAGATTGTTATGTCGGGCTAAGATTGTGAGTGTACCACATAAACTGAAGGAAGATGAATATGACTGAATGTCTGAATGTATATAGAAATAAGATTTGGTAAGTTTTTTTTTTTTTTTTTTTTTTTTTTGTTTTTCGAGACAGGGTTTCTCTGTGCAGCTTTGCGCCTTTCCTGGGACTCACTTGGTAGCCCAGGCTGGCCTCGAACTCACAGAGATCCGCCTGGCTCTGCCTCCCGAGTGCTGGAATTAAAGGCGTGCGCCACCACCGCCCGGTAAGATTTGGTAAGTTTAAAATACAGTAAAAAGATGTTAACATGTTAAAAATTGGAAAAAAAAATCCTAAATTATGTCCATAAAGATACTTTGCAAATAAGCAGTGTGATGAAGGAGTAAGGACACGGGAATGACCAAAGCTACAGGCTGCTACATATGCCACCCCCACCCCCACCCCTGTTGGGTGCCTATGTCCCCAGGCCTATGCTGTCATGTCCTATAGACAAAGGATGCCGAAGGGAATTCTAAAGGAGATTAAAGCCAAGTGAAGGATGAGACACAGAGTGTCTGTTGAACTCAAGCCTCCATTTCCACAGCCCAAGCCTAAAAAGACTCCTACAAGGAAGGGAGAGAAGGTAACAAAAGGCAATGAGGGAGATGATGGTGCTCACAAGGGGGGGGGGGAACAATCCTACTGAAAATGGAGACGCCAAAATAGACTAGGGATAGACAGCTACTGGTGACGGAGTTGTCAAGGAGAGTGTGTGCATTTTTTTTATAGCTGTGCACTTCTGGTGATTGTGAGATATTCAAAATGCTACTTTTTTATCAAGTTGTGTAAAATTATTTTTTATTTTCACAAAAAACTATGTTGTTGCTACACAGAACGCTTCAGTGTTATGTGCGGGAAGTAGCATATGACGCTAAGCTGGATTGATGTGGGCAATTCACCTTTCTCCGTTAGTTTTGAGAGAATCCTCTTGGCTCTCAGGAGGGAATTCCTGATACTGACACATGTGGCTGCTTTAGTTAAGAAACCTGGTAGTGTGGGAAAACCCAAAATGGATTTCTATAGCCTATCTCCATCTGTCCACCGCCATCAACATATACTCAACTCTCTTCAAACCCTCGGAGACCTGCTGCAAGCTGTCTCCCTTAGGCTGGTGTTGCCAATGCAGGTCATCTGCACTTTGCAGATGCATCACTGACGTGGTGTTCCTCCTGAGAACAGCAGTTCTTTTTCTAAAAGACTGTGGATCTTCAGACTGCTATTTTTGCCATTTTTATTTTATTTTTGAAAGTCAGACTTGACTTGTGAAAAGTTGTTTAACAACATGCTTATGAGAAGTGTCAGCCCTTGATCTAAACTTCCACCATTTAGAGCACTAAATGAAGACTTGGTTGGATTTTATAGTGTATTCCTGATTTTGGCAATCTCCACATAAAATGGAGTTTGAAAGCTCTTGTATACTGTGAATGATCATCTGTCTATGTCCTGCCTGAAATACCATGACTGTTTATAAGATGTATCTTTAATAAATCTGGATGCAATTTGCCTTTGGAAAAAATATATATGTTCTACAGTGAATTACAGCAAAATCATATTGTTGCTGCACTGTTGGAAACTTTCCCTTATGTTAATAAGATAGTATACTTAGTTGTATTCAGCAAAGAAAGCAAAGAGAATTTTAAAGTACAATTGGTAAATAAATGGATCATTTTTTATAATGTGATGTGATTGTATAAGTAAAAGTTCCAAAGGACTCTGTGAATAATTAGAATTCAGAATTGAGCTGTTGAATATAAAACAAGTTTTAAAACTGAATTGTGCTCTTTGTGAGTCAGCAGTGGGTAGAAAATAAAACCTCACAATATTGAATTGTATATAAAACCTAGTGGTTAACTCAGCAGTAGTTTTCAAATGTTCTAATCCCAGACAATGTTGACTACTCTTTGGAGAGCTTAGAGAAAACAACTAAATCAAGAGAAGAGTAGGCCCTACATATCACAAGTAAGCAAACAATATTGGGGATATTTTGTTTTTACCCAAATATATCTCTGACTTTCATATAATCCCAACAAAAGCCTAACACTAGGATGTGATATTTGTTAAGTAAATTATAAATTTTTATAGAAATTGAAAATGTCAAGTACAACTGTCGCCCACCTTCTTTTTAATATTATAAAACTATAAAATGAACTCAAATTCATTGTAAGACTCATTATAAGCTTCTATTACTTTAAAAGCACAGTGTCGATTAATGGGTAGGCATGGACTAATGGAAAAGATAGAGCCCACAAAGAGTTTCAGAAACATGTGACATATCTATGAACCAGATTTTTCATATCAGTCACGGCAAGTGTTAGACATCATCACATTCTTAGTAACCAAAAACTTAAAAGCAAACTATGACAAAGGATGTAAATTATCCTATTTTTTTCAAAAATAATGAATAACTTGTGAAATGTTCAACTATATTTTTGATACAGAATATTTTACATGCCGTATAAAACAAATAGGCCCTTATCAGTTTTAATCTTTTGTGTTGTAAAATATACATAACGAAGCTTATTATTTAAATCATTTTAAGTGTGAGATTCAATGGCATTATGTGTATTTCTTATACAGACATTGTAAGTACCAACTCCATAGAGGTTTGATCTTCAATTGTTTCCTTCTCATTTTACTCTAAAGCTTTGTGCCCATTAAACACAAACATCATTGTCCTTCCTAAAACTTATAAGTTTTGTCCTCATGAATTTGACCGCATTTATCTTAGACAAATAAAATCATAAATGTCATAATTTAAGTGATAAAGTGTACATCAAAATTTCCTCTTAAGCTCTCAGCAAACATCGATGTGTGCACTTCTGCATTTTGCTCATCCGTTCTTCTTTCAATGGGCTTTCAAGTCATTTTCACTTCTGACAATTTTAAATAAATGCCAGTTGCAACCATCAGTATAGATTTCCATTCATATTACTATATACAGTCATTGAGAATACCTATTTGAGGTCATTAAAAGTAGTAATATAAAACAAAGGGAAAACTAAAGATAACCATTAACCCTTTGCTTAAGCTGGAGTTTTCATGAAAATGACAATTGAGTTTCTCAGTTTTTAAAGATATTTCAGAAATTAGAGTCCTACGGTTTTATGCTTAGGGATGGTGTGTAGGAACTGAGATTTTTCTGATCCCCAAGCTCTTCCCCATTCACACCATAACACATCAGGCAACTTGAAAAGAGTTGCACTGTCACTGAAAACATTTTGCTATAGCTAAAAGGAAACAAGAAAGAAAACTTTCACAAACACCTTTTTGGAATTTAATTAATAAAAAGTAAAATAGAAAAAAACCTCTAAACATATCTTATTAATTTGCAATGATCTCCAAAGGATAAATGTCAGATTTGTAGCATTAGTGTGATCTTCTACTTTGAAAGACAAACATTTATGTAAAAATTATTCTCTTATGTAGTTAAAACACTAAAAGATTCCTCAGAGGGTAATAACTAAAATGGAAGATCCACACTTCCATATTTAAATCAAGTCTAATGTAAAAAATTAATGAAAACACAAAAGGATAAATCATGGAAAAATGTTCTGTAGAAAAATGGAGCTATCAATGATTGACCAAATTATGTAAAATTATGTGGGTACATATATTTAAATTAATGGTATAATTGAATACACAAAATAGATTAGTGTGTTTTGTAAAGACCAAATATAATTTACAACAGTTATCTAAGCATTTAGAAGAGATGATTTAATTTGTATGTACAGCTTAAATTATTATATGACAGGTAAGATTCAGAATAAATGGAAAAAAATAGAAAAACCTGAAAGAATGATCTAACATTGTTTTTACATAGGAGATAATTTTTTAAAGTTAAGTCACAATAGAAATTCTTAACAACAAAATCTAGCAAATAGTGATCAGGAATTCTAGAGATAGAGGAATGGGGAATGACAGTAAGAGAATTTATAGAGAGTCCAGAGTGTGTTCTTGAACAGACTGAAGACATGAAACTTTCCTCTTAGGCAGCAAGACAAATTAAAATTAAGATAAACAAACAAGTTAAAATTACTAAATAATTACCTGAAAGTAATATGTTTCAGAGTGTGGAGAGAAGGAAATAATACTTTCAAATAAGGAACAAAATAACAGCAACAACAATAACAAAATCTCTAGATTTTTACATGTACTTAAATGACTGTTATTGTTGTTTTTACTCTTTACTCTTTGGCTCTTTTGCTGGACCCACCACTCAGTTCCCACATAAGTCATATGGAAACCTATTCTTCCTTCTAAATGCCTGGCCTTAGCTTGGCTTATTTCTAGTCAGCTTTCTTAACTAACTATACATCTACCTTTTTCCTCTGGACTTTTATCTTTCTCTATTTTGCACGCCTTGCTCTACTTCTTACTCCATGGCTGGCTGTGTAGCTGGGTGGCTGGTCCCTGGTGTTCTCTCTCCTTCTTTTCTTGCTCCTTCTTCTACTCCTCCCAGGTTTCTCTCCCTATTTATTCTTTCTGCCCGCCAGCCCCACCTCTCCTTTCTCTTGCCTTACTATTGGCCATTCAGCTCTTCACTAGACCAATCAGGTGACTCAGACGGGCCAAGTATCACAGCTTCATAGAGTTAAACAAACGCAACATACAAGAATGCCATACATCTTTGCATTGCTAAGCAGATGCTCCGCAACATAACCAAATGTGACACATCTTAAAATGATATTCCACGACAATTTTTACAATAGGAATACAAATTAAAAACATCAGAGACTTTAACGAAATAATTTACTGTTAACAAAATTCTGCAGCACGCACTCAAGGAGCGAGAGAAGTAGACCGGAGAGGATTCAGAAGTAAAAAACGTAAGAAGAAAAAACAGCAACTGGTCAATCTCTAAGTCAGAATAGACTACCATGACCATGTGAGTAGTTAGGTGAACAAAAGTAGAGAAAATACTGACTAAATATTGAAGAAATAGGAATTTAGTTTGATTGTTATGAGATCTTGCCAATAAAAACATAAATAATATTTAGAAAGGACACTAAAATAAGAACGCAAAAATTATAATTAGTGAAATAAAATATATTGAACCTAATAATAGTCAAAGCAGAAAAATATTTACTACTCTTCAAATTTTATAGTTAAGGCAAAAACAATTGCTAAGCATAAGGTACTCCTGTGATAAAAGCCAAATATAACTAAGATACTATAAATCAATTAAAACTGCTACTTTAACTTCACCTGCTTAAAAGACAAAGTAAAACTTAGAAATACAACTTCTTAGTGAGAACAGTTAACCAGCTTAGCATTTCATAAATCAAGCAGATAAACTTGAATAGAAGGAATTTGGACACTGCACATAGTAAACGTGACCCTGGCCCAATGGAAGAGTGAGTGCCGGTTCCCTTCTTTACCTCACATGAATTAAGAAAAAAGGAACACGAATCATGTCTCAGCCAATTTCTAATCATTTGCAGCATAGAGAAAACATCTGACTAAAAAATATTACAATTTAATAATGAATAGGAGAAATAAAAATATGTACTTTTGAATGTAGGGAAGAGAAAAATAATCCTCTTAACCTTTTGTGCTTCAACATGTATTTTACAACAACAGAATATTTAGACCTAAGGAGAGGTGCAAACACAAGAACAGATCAGTTGATGGTAAATTGCATTGAATTGGAAGTTGATATCCTTTTATTTATTACAAAAGCAGTGTTTATCATGAAGACAAAAATAGGATTAAAAAAACACAAAGAACGCAAAGTATAGGTTAGAACACAGGGAATAATGAGGAAAAATTACAAAAATGCATAAGAGAAAAGATTTACAATGTCTAAAATTGATTAAAAAATACCCACAAAGTTTGAGAAACTATCATTTTCCATTTGATCAAAGATAAAGAAATAGGTGTTGTTTATATTAATAATGAAAGATCCTTTATGCTCTGACAATGACTACATGAACAATTTCATTCTCAGATATTTTAATTATACATCAATTTCCTTAGAGTATGAATCTACCAAAAGTGGAAGTAGGGCTGAGGAGATGTCTCATTTCTGAAGTCCTTGCCACAGAAGAAGAGGACTGGCGTTTGCACATTTGGCACACCTGTGAAAGCTGTGTGCCTACTATTCTAGTTCCAGTGGTGGGACGTTGGGACTGGAGGATTCCAACTGACTGAGGCTTTGGTAGCCAGTCAGTCAGTGAGAGACTGTCTCAGAAAGTAAAATGATGGATGAAGGTACGTAGCATTGACCTCTGACCACATGAATGCTTACATATCTGTAGACACAGCCTACACGAACACATGCCCATAAAGAAACATACACACAGACAGTGATAGTAAAAGATAATGGTCAAATCTGGTTGATGACAATGACTGTGATTGACTTGAACTTATGTGCACTCTGAAACAATCTTCAAATCATAAAGGATCAGCTTGATCCAAACTAAAACAGTGTCATTTGGTAAACAGAACAGAAGCAACACCTCTGAGGTAATGTAGTAGACCTAGTGTGACTTTCAGACAAAATCCTGCAAAAAGTTACAAGAAGGATGCTGCTGTACACTGGCTCAGTATGCATGGTTTGACCATAAGGACTTGAAAAAAATAAGAAAGAAAAAGAAAATAGGAAAGAAGGAAGGAAGGAAGAAGTGAAGGAAGGAAGGAAGAAAAGAAATAAGGAATTGCAGAAATAATAATATTATAATTATAGGCCAGTGTCACTAACAGACATGGTTGAAAAGTCCTAACAATGTATCAGTAATGTTAATGCAATTCTATTATTATAATGCACCTTATGCTTATGTTACTTTGACTCTGAAATGGAATGATATTTCACCATGAGAAACTCTGTTCAGGCGATTTCCTATCATGCAAACTTAGGGAAAAATAGTATGAATATGTCAACAGCAAAGAAAGATTTTCTCCAATTAACAAGAAAGTACAATAAGAATGGCACAGCAAGTGTAGTCTGGATTTATTCTTCTATGTTAGCAACACACAGAGAAAATTTAGTATTTAAAAGTGCTTTTGTAATATTAGTGGCACTATCAAGTAACATGTCAGACTTTGCACAATGTATAGTTGAAATCATTTTAGAAGCTCTAAACACATGTAGAGTTTTATTAAAAATGGTTAACAGTTTATATTATTATGTAGTAGACATTGTTCAAGGGCTCCATAATCCCATTAAACTCATATACGTGTAATACTAATATCATCCCAATTTTACAAATAAGAAAATAGAAAATAAGAACCCAAAGGGCTCCCTTTTTTGCTATGTAGCTTGCTGATAGGGGTTCTAGGATACAAATCTGTATACTCAAAGGGCCTCAGGGCACTCAGGCTGTAAACCTCAGAATGGACAAGAGAATGGGAAAAGGCCTACTGTTTGAGTTCCTGGCACAGAGGTCAGTCGCATGGCCATAGGCAGCCACAAGGTGAGAAGGGTTGGGGGAATATTAAAAAAGAGTAAGGAAGCACAACTTACAGTTAGAAAAGTATAATTAGATCTAGCTGTCATCCACAAGAGAAAAAGTTACACCTCTCTGCATCAGAAATACATTCAGAGTCTATTAATGTCATGGCAAGATCATGGTTGCTTATTGGGACTGGGAATTAACAGTACAGTATGTCATTAAAGGGATAATTATTCCACTTATCTCTATAGCATGGTTTAATTTGTACTTGCCTTCCTAGGGGTAGTCCCTCCTTCTTAAGTGGTAGCCCATTGACCAAATGATTGACCCACCCAATAGGAATTGTAGGTCTCCATCCAGGCACTATTCACCCTCCCTAAAGACTCAAGTTGCATCCACAGAACCCATATGTTGATGGTAAATAACTGAGTCCCACAGATCTTCCTCTGCTTCCACATGTGTGTTGTGGCATACACTACCTAAATACATAAATGTAAAAACAGGATTTTGTTTTTAATATAAAAGGATATTGAGTGTTTTAGTCTACTTTAGCTGTATCTATAAGACCAGCATGTGCTCTTTAATCTTTAAGCCTCCTCTCTAGGCCCATGATAAATTTATTTTCTAAACAAATTATTTAACACAATTATACTTTCCAATTAGAAAGTTAGTAGGTAAGGAGAATGCACAGAAGTGAAGGTTTAGTTTCAGGAAATCTAGTAGATTTCACTAATATCCCTCTCCTTCAATTATCACAATAGCTACATGCACTAGGTTACATTTTATGCATTAATAAGCTCATTTTAAAAATTAGGGTTATAAAAATACAAAACTCACAATTTAATATAATGAATAAATGTATTAACTATCTAAATCACATCATTTTCATGGGTATTACTATAATACTTTTACCATAGTGTTTTCCCTTTCTGTGTTTGTGTGTGTTGTGTGTATGTGTGTGTGTTTATGTGTGAGTGTGAATGTGTGTATGTATATGTGCATGTGTGTATGTGTGTTTATGCCTGTGTGTGTTTCAGGAAAAACATAGTTCTAGGAAGCAGATAGAAAAGATAATATTACAAGAAAATAAAACAGTTTGGACAAGAATTTTGATTTGTAAATAAAATAGCTGGCTTCCTAAGAAAAAGAATGTAATCAGGAAAAGATAAAAAATGCTTCTGATTCAGGAATTTTAGAATTATAGTTTGTGGTTCATTGTATAATTTCATGTAGTTAAGCAAAATATTGACCTTCAAAACAGTACACTTGACATTTAGTAAAAACACCTGATGGTTAAAAATATTTGTATTTTCTCTGCATTTTATGTCTTAACGAGTATTCTTGCCAGGCAAGTTGTAAATGTTTTATGATAGATGTTTTTAGCTGTGAATTCGTCTTATCGTTTCTTTGTATCTTTTTTTTTTTTTTTTTTTTTTTTTTTTTTTTTTTTTTTTTGGTTTTTCGAGACAGGGTTTCTCTGTGTAGCTTTGCGCCTTTCCTGGAACTCGCTTTGGAGACCAGGCTGGCCTCGAACTCACAGAGATCCGCCTGGCTCTGCCTCCCGAGTGCTGGGATTAAAGGCGTGCGCCACCACCGCCCGGCTCTTTGTATCTTAATGCAGAAAAGACATAATCTGTGTTCTTAATGCCAAGCCATAGATAAACTTAGACCTTGTTTACTGACCTGAAGCTAGAATTTGACTTTGTGGAGTCAATTGCTCTCTGTCTAAAGAAAGGAACATTTGAGATAAATTGGACAATGGCTTAAAGATTTAGCATATTGACTAATCATTGCAGTGTAAAAGCCATCAGAAGAATTGAAGTCTAGGAATTTTTTTCAATGACAACCTAAAGCTTATTATGTTCAGTTTATTAGCATATATTTGAATACACATACATATATGTTATCAGTCCTTTTCAACAATGTAACCTTAATTTTGTTTGTGACCAGTCCAAGGGTTAGGTGTATAATGGTGATATAATATTTATTGAAATACAGTATTCTAAAGACAGTATTAACAAATGATATGACTAGAGTCATTTATCCCATGGTCACCCTTCCACTGTCAGATGTGTGAGCTCGGCCTCGGGGTCTGCTAGAAAGCTCTTCGACATACTCATGTTGTTATTGTTTGAATGGCATCAGATTGGTTATATGAGTGCATGACAGTACTTTAAGAAAAATGTAGGATGACAAATGTTGTGGAATATTTTAATAGTTGTGATTTCCTTCTGAAATCTACCCCCAAATGCTCATGTCTTTCTATAATCAGATCTTAAACAATTTAAAACTTTTAACATTTAACTTTGCCAAAAGAGATAACTTGGGGACAGAGTTTGCTTTCAAGGGTGTAAAAAGGTCATCAATTATATAATGAGTCAAAGACACACAGAAAACAGAAGCATGTGTTTCTGACTTGTCTAAGTGTAAAAGAGAAATAAATTTTGGAAGGCAATTTCAACAACACTGAACATGTATTATTAAACTTCACAGCTAAATTTAGAGCCATTTGTCCTCCAGGCATACTCATACAGCCATTCATAAATACAGACATCAAAATAGACAGAATGGAACATAACTGTTACCTTGTAGCAAAAAATGTAGAATTTATTTGCTTGTACAGTATAAGTTGATACATCATGAACCATGTCCTAAAAATGCCCCTATGTGTGTAATCATTGACATTGATAGCCTACATGGCATTTTTACTATTATATAATGGAGGACTTCGTAGGATGTAAGACAACCGAAAGCCATGGCCTAATAATGTACATGTATCTTTCTGAACATATGCAAACCTGTAAAGGGCAATATCAAAATCTGCGATGGCTTTCAGCAGTCTAGAAAACTGCTAAACTCTCTGTTTGCGCAAGAGCTGCATAACCATCAAGATGGGAGGAGTAGATGAAATGAGACCACACAGTTATGAAGAGACATGGTCAGGGCAGAGTCATAACATTAGTTACGAAGAGGCAGAAAAGAGGTAAAATCAGAGGCCTTTGAAATACGTCAAATCAGAGGCCTTTGAAATACTGACACAAAGGCCAAACATTTGTTGAATATAAATAATTTCAAAGCCAGGTTAAGATATTAGAAGGAGTGAGCTCAGTTATTTGGAAAGATTATGAAGAATAGTTCTGCATTCCTCATCACAGAGCATAATATTCTGTGGAAAAGCATGCACATTGAAAATGTTTATTCATAAATAGTTCAAGGTAAGCTATACTATGAAAGTGTTAAAAGTTTTAAGAATACCCTAACGCTTCTTCTTACACTTTAATGTGTAGCCAAATGTAAATCATGTTAAAATTGCTGTATTATGCTGACTAGTTTGTGTCAGTGTGACACAAGCTGGAGTCATCTCAGAGGAGCAAACCCCCAGTTGAGAAAAATGGATCCGTAATAGCTAGCTGCAGGCAACCTGTAGGGCATTTTCTTAATTAGCGATTGATGGGGGAGGCCCAGAAAATTGTGGGTGGGGCTATCCCTGGGCTAGTGGTCTTGGGTTCTATAAAAAAGCAAGCTGAGCAAGTCATGAGAATCAAGCCAGTAAGCAGTACCCCCACCCCTGAGACCTCTGCAATAGCTCCTGCCTCCAGGTTCCTGACCCATTTAAGTTCCTACCCTGCCTGCCTTTGTTGTTGAACTGTAATAGGGAAGAGTAAGGATAAATAAACCCTTTCCTTCCTAAGTTTCTTTAGCACATGGTGTTTCATCCAATAAAAGTCATTTAACATGAGTATAAATTAAAATTTCTACCTGAGAAGAAAGTTATATACCGTGCACGTGCGCGCGCGCGCGCGCGCGCGCGCACACACACACACACACACACACACACACACACACACACACCACATATATATGTGTATATATATATTTATATATTTATGCTGTGGGATGGTCTGTATGTCAAATGTGTTGCTCTGATTGGTCAATAAGTAAAATACTGATTGGCCAGTGGCCAGGCAGGAAGTATAGGCAGGACTAACAGAGAGGAGACTGGAGAGAACAGGAAGGCGGAGGGAGACACTGCCAGCCGCCGCCATGACAAACAGCATGTGAAGATGCCGGTAAGCCATGAGCCATGTGGCAAGGTATAGATTTATAGAAATGGATTAATTTAAGATGTAAGAACTAGATAGCTAGAAGCCTGAGCCATTAGGCCAAACAGTTTAAATAATATAAGCGTCTGTGTGTTTATTTTATGAGTGGGCTGTTGGACTGCCAGGGCTTGGGGAGACCTGGGGAGAAAACTCTCCAGCTACATATTTATCAATTAGTACTTTATAATGTTTTGTGAATCCAAAGAATGTTGTCTTTTACATTAATGAGGGAGATATTTTATAGCATACATAAATATAGTCAATTATATATAATATAAAATATAAAATACAGGGGGTGGGGGCTGGAGAGAGGGCTCAGCAGTTAAGAGCATTAACTGCTCTTCCAGAGGACCCAAGTTTTTTTTTGTGAAAATAGATTATTTTCTCATACAATATATCCAGATTATAGTTGCCCATGCCCCCCCCCCCAGTTCCTCTTCACCACCCCTCTCTTCTGGATCCACCCTCTTTCTGTCTCTCATTAGAAAAGAACAGGCATCTAAAAGATAACAACAAAATAAGATAAAATGATGAAGCAGAAACCACCGTATTAAAGTTGGGCATGGCAAACCAACGGGGGAAAAGAGTCCCAAGAGCAGACGAAAGAGTCAAAGATGACTCATTCTCACTCCCAAGAGTCCCATGAAAATACTAAACTAAAAGCTATATTATCTATGCAGAGAACCAGGTGCAGACCCATGTAGGCCCTGTGCCTGCTGCTTCAGTCTCTGTGAGCTCATATGCACCTTGCTTAGTTGATTCAGAGGACCTTGTTCACCTGGTGCCCTCCACTCACTCTGTCTCTTATACTCTTTCTGCCTCCTCTTCCAATGGGTTCCTTGAACTCTGAGGGGAGCAGTTTGGTGGAGAACTCCCATTTAGACCCTCTCTCCATGAAATGTCTGGCTGTGGGTCTCTGCATCTGTTTCCACCTGCTGCCAGAGGAGGAAGACTCTCCGATTATGCCTAAATAAGGCACTGATCTATGAATATGGCAGAGTATCATTAAGAGTCATTGTATTGATACCCAGGCCCAAACAAAAACAGAAACAAACAAACAAACAACAACAGTAGTGTTTGGTTTTACCCTTACTGTCTGGGCTATCTAGTCTCTGGTTCTTGGTTACCAAAACATTGTCAGGTTTCTTATCTTCCAGTGGCGTGGGTTTCAAGTTAAATCAGACATCGGTTGGCTATTCCCACATGTTCTGTGCTACCATTGCTCTAGCATATTTTGCAGGCAGGATAGATTGTAGGTCAAAGGCTTTGTGGCTGGGTTGGTGTTTCTGTTTCTCTTTAGGTAGCCTGCATAGTACCTTCCCACAGTATAGCTCCATGTAGGAACCAGCTCTACTTCTCTATGTCCAATGAGTTGTGTGGGTGTTGTCCTTGGCCCTGGAGCCCCACTGTCAGTTTGAAAAGTGTAACCTGTTTTAGCAATAGCCTGGTTGTTTGGGGATTTCCATGGAATCCCTTTACTAACAACTCAAATCAATTCAACTTGGATCCACTACTGGAAGCCTTGTTTGGCAATGAGATGGCCAATTGAGACTGTGTATATTCCATTATTAGGAGCCTTCATTAGGATCACCTTCATATATTTTAGAAAGTTTCCACTACACTAGGTTTCCATATCATCATTCAAACAACCCTCAGTTCCAGCTATCTCTCCTTTAATTCTCTCCCTGTACCCTATCCCCCTTTCCCATGGCCACTTGATACTCCTGTTCTCATTCCCGCAAGTGCCCCAGTCTGCCTGTAAAATATATTCTATTTCCCTCTCCTAGGGAGATTCATGTATACCCCATCTAGATTCCAACATCTAGACCCTTTATCTTCACCAAACTTCTCTGGCTTTACAGATTATAGTTTGGTTATCATTTACTCAAAGGCCAATATCTACTTATAATCAAATACATATCACATGTATCTTTCTGGGTCTGGGCTACCTCACTCACAGTGATATTTTCTAGTTCTATCCATTTGCCTGCAATGGATCTCATTTTTTTGAACACCAAACTAATACTCCATTAGGTAAATGTGTCACATTTTCTTTGTCTATTCTTCTGTTGAGGGACATCTAGCTTGTTTTCAGTTTCTAACTATTATGAATAAAGCTGCAATGAACATAGTTGAACATCTGTCCTTGTGGTAGTCCTTTGGGTATATGCCCAAGAGTGGTATGGCTGGGTCTTGAGGTACATCAATTCCCAACTTTCTGAGGAACAACCATATTGATTTCCATAGTGACTGTACAAGTTTATACTCCAATCAGCAATGGAGGAGTGCTCCCCTTGTTCTACATTCTTGCCAGCATGAACTGTTACTTGGGTTATTGAGCTTAGCTATGCTGACAGGTGTTAGATGGAATCTCAAAGTAGTTTTGATTTGCATTTCCCTGATGGCTAAGGATGTTGAATATTTCTTTAAGTATTTATCATCCACATATAATTTCACCTATTTGGAATCCCCTCTGTCTTGTGTAGGAACTTCATTGCATTTGTACACACACACACACACACACACACACACACACACACACACACACACACGCACACACACACTTAATACTATAAATGAAATATTTTTAGGAAGAAGTGCCCCTTGGCTGTGAATGTAGCTGCATAAACCTGGCATGGTAGAGTACAATTGTAATCCAGAACTCTCTGGAGGCAGAACAAAGTTTGAGGTTCTCTTTGGTTACTTAGTGAATTCAAAGACAGTTTGGGTTACATGTGAACACATCTAACGAAACAAGCAAATGAACAAATAAACAAATTCCAAGCCAATTAATCTAGTGAGATTAATTTTGTATCCAATTACTTTTCATGTCTATCATCTCATTTGACTCTCAGTCCTATGAAGAATATTCTTCTGTTATACAACAGTAGGTACTTTCTTAAAAGAGGGTCACAGTGATAAATAGGTTTCTGTGGCCAAAGAGCCAGAGGACCTTGCATTTGTAGGTTAGTAAGCATGAATATTGTATTTTGCCTCTGTACTGTTAGATAGATAGGGAGATGGGGTGATATGGCAGGACTTGGGAGGAAGGAAGAATATGATCAAAATGTATTGTTTGTAAACAATTTAAATAAAATTATAACTAAAAACATAAACAAATAACTTGTATTCCCTATATGCTACTTAAAACTAAAATAATCACAATATTTCTGTAATTTCCCAAATACTATACATAATACAAATACATAAAGTTATACAAATATTACATTAGGGGCTGGAGAGATGGCTCAATATCTAAGAGCACTTGCTGCTCTTCCAGAGGACCTGGGTTTGATTCCCACCACCCACCCACATGGCAATTTACACTCATCTGTAATTCCAATTTCAGAGAATCTGATGCTCTCTTCTGTCCTCCATTGTAGCCAGGCATGCACATGGAATACATATATATTCAAGAAAGATGTTCAATTATGTAAAATAAAAACAAAATGATGTACTACTCTTTATGATACTGGAAGGTACTCTGCACACTACCAAAGGAGAAAGGTAAACACCAACAGAGCCCCAAACTCTTTGCTTTATAAGAGTGACCTGTCTGCAAGATATGCTGCTGCAAAATTGGCACAAAGCTTCTGGGAGCGACCAGCATGTGTCTGATTTGAGACAAGGTCCACTTCATGACGTGGAACTCATACCCAACCTTGCTTGGGTGACCAAGAACATGAGACTAGATAGACCAGGGACCTAGGGGATAACCAAATACTACTGTTCTGCTAAAGGAATGTGGCGTTCTGTAATACTCAGTTCAGCGTGTTGCTCAACTTTCATCAGAAAAGCATTGTCCTGCAGCAGATGGGAACAAATAAAGACACTCATAGCTAGAAAAATGTCCATATAGAGAGATCTTAAGACATTCATCCCTAAACAGCATGTCTACATCCAAGCCCTTCCCTGAGGGCTCAGGGAACTCTGCCAAAGAGGAGGCTGGAAAAGAGTTAGTGCCAGAGGAGATGGAGGGCACTAAGGATACAGGGCCTTCTAGACACAAAATGGCTGGTGCACATATGAGCTCACAGAGTCTGTGGCCGCATGCACTGAGCCTGCACGCATCTGCATCAGATGGGGTCCTAGAGCTGAGAGGAGAAGTGGAAACAAGCCTCCATCCTTAACCCAGAAGCTATCTCCAATGGATTGTCATTTGTAAACGAAATATCAGTTTTCTCCAAGGGTGTGTCACTGAGGAAACAAAGTGGCCAACAGAAACTGAAGTCAATGAGGGGTGTCTTTGTCTAATAATAATGTTAAGACTTTCTTTTTTAACATTATAGGTCATTTGCATATATATTAGGGCTTCTGGTTTGGGGCTTTTATGGGATTCCTTCGTGTGTGAACACGTGTCTCTACATCTATATGCATTTCTGTGATTTTTCTTCGGAACTTTTTCTTGTTTGGCTGTTTTGTCATATTCTTATTTGTTTGCTTTTTATTTATCTTATTGTATTATACTGTCTTAATATTCCTTACATGCCTGTTGATTTTCTAGCAAGAGATATACAAAGGGGGTGGATTCAGATGGAGTGGGAGAAGGGGAGGAACAAGATGGAGTAGGGGAGAGAAATTGTAATGAGTTTATAGTGTGTGAAAAGGTCTATTTTCAATAAAAGGAAAGAATTAATGGGGTCAATATTTGACTTTTATCTCATTTTTTTATGTGTATATGTGTGTGCGAGTGCAGATACCCTCAAATGCCAGAAGAGGATGTTGTGTTACCTGGAGCTGAAATTACTGGAGCTTGAGAACTGCCCATTTTGGGTGCTGGAACCCAATTTGGATCCTTTGCAAGGGAAGTAGCACTCTCAACCAATGAATCATCTCTTAAATTAGATTTATTTAAGTATACGTGCGAGCATTTTGTTTAATACAGTTTAGTATAAGGTCATAGGAAACTTGTGGAATCAGTTCCTTCCCTCAACCTTGTGGGTCCCCAGGAATGAAACTCAGTAATGAGGCTTGGTGGTAGGCTCCTTTACTGCCTAAGCCATCTCATTGGCTCTGAGTTCCTTATTAATCTATGAATACAAAAGATTTCACAGGAACAAGCTGGGGTTATAACCTCATCTATCTTCTCTGCTGAGCTGTTGGTATGATTTGATAAAAATGTTAAGCATTCAAATTTTGCTTCATGTAATACAATAACTCTGACACCCATGACAATAGTTTATTCCCCACAGTACATAACAATATTCTATCAGGAGGTGGAATCTAATTTGTTCCTTTCCAGTTGGTCTTTGAAGTTCTTTGTCATGGAAACTTCTGCTTCTGTTATCTTTAAAGTGGGCTCTACCCAAATATCAGTCTTTATGAATGATGTAGCTATTACATAAATCATGAACTTCTCACCTGATGACAGCAGCAAGGCAGCAGCTAGACAATAACATGATGCCATCTTGAGCATAACTATCACAAGGCAGCCTCAATGAATAAGCAATTCATTGATTCATGAAAAAAGAAACAAGTTCTATTAAAGTCATTCAATTTCATAACTGTGATTTTTCAGTATTGCAATGGACTCTAGAACTACTTAAAAGATTCTTGCACAGATTTGTAACTGTTTTAGAATAGTTGCAAATTCATGTGCGGACAAACCCTTTGCTCTTTCTTGAATGGTAGGTTTCCTGTCCTTCTAAAACTATGAAACCGCTCTTCTTCCAAACTCTTCCCAGAGCCATCTTTGTGTCTAATAATAAATCTACCTAACAAAATCATCAGCGTCCTAGAATACCATGTTCTCAGTGTACAGACTCATGAACAGGTCAAGAGTTGTCAGGTGGCCAAGGCGACTTAAACCGTATGACGCTCGCAGCTGTCCTGTGTGCCTGTAGTTTTTCTGGCTTTCTTCAGAGCAGTATGGAGTACACTGGTTTCACTGTTTTGCTTAGCCTGTCATCTGAATGATCCATTTTGTCATAGTGCAATTCCTTCTTTACACGCTTGGTAAACAATCCTATATCACAGCAAGGGATTTTATGTTCATCATTGTTTAACTGGACTCTCAAAGAGGCTGTTTGAGGTTCAGAGAAAATAGGAGTCTTCTAACTTCTTTTCAAGTTCTGAAAAGAAAAGCTGGAAAATTTACTGTTAACCTATATACATGGCTACAGGTGTACTTTTGATAGGATAATATTTTTCATTTATGTTTCTATAGTATTATTTTACTCATATAAAATTAAAACAGGTGAAGGCATTAAAAATAAATAGTGGGAGATGGAGGATGACTCAGCAGTTAATAACATGTACCATTCATGCAGAGGACTGGAGTTTGAATCACAGCACCTACATAATTCAACTCCAGGTGATCTGACACCATCTTCTGGCACCTGTAGGCACCCCGCCCCCCCCATACACACATGACCATATATACACATGTATAAACACACATATAAAAACAAAACAAATCGTGAAAAATAAAATATGCAAAGAAATCAACATTGAGATGTAGGATAATGGTCAATACTCTTGGGATGATGAAAATGGATGTGATGAAAAAGGTATAAAAAGCGGCTTTGAGATCAAGCAATTCATCTCTTGACTGTGATAATATGGGTTCATGATTTAAATCATAAATATCCCTGAAAGTCCATATTCTAAAGGCCTTATCACCAGCCTATGGCAATATTACAAAGTGAAACTGAGTCCAGTGAAAGAAAATCAGAGTTCTGGCTGCATATCCTTCATGAAAGGGATACTGATTTCACAGGTTCAGGGACTTACCTACCCAAACAGTAGAACCACCTGGCTATGGATTGAAAGCTCTGAAACTATGAGACAAACCACCAGCCAAACCCTAAAACCAAACCTCTTCTCTTTATAGATTCAATTAATATCTCATGTATTTGGAGAGATGAATGACACAATGAATATAGGCTCAATTATCAAGTTGTCATACATGTCTAATGAACTCTATAGACTTTCAAAGTGTAAAGCACATGAAATTTTGATATTTGTACATCAAACAAATAGAGAACAGTTAATTCTTCACTATCATTAAACAACATGATCTAAACAGACCAGTGCCTTAATATCAGACAAGTCCATAGGACAATTCAGTGTTACTCAAATCCTTCTCTTCTTGGAAGACAATCTCAAACTGTTTTCTGAAATACCATTAAGACAAAGTGGACTTTTGTTCAAATATTCATTGGACTATTCTAGAAATGCCTTAAATATTCATCATTGGAATAATGATCCTCAAACTATCACAGATTAATTTACCATGCATTGATGGTTGAAAAAATATAACCAATGGTACCTTCCTTAAGAAATGAATGAAAGATCACATATTTGTAAGATCTCCATGCTTGACATTGAAAACACTGGTTTTATTGAGGCAATTTCTTCCATCAGAAAATAGCTCCAGTGAATAGAAGGCTTTTAAAACATTTGTTTGGTTATTGAATTACTTTTTACATTTCATACGTTCTTTTGTCCACTCCTTAAATTTATGACCTTTTCTTTAATTATTATTGGTAAAAACACATACACATACACACATACAAATGCAACCTTATGTGTTTAGAGCTGACCTCTTGGAATTGCACAACCTGTCTGGGGGCTGGTTTCTAGAGAACACTGGTTTTTCTCTTAACAGTCATTAATTGCTTATAATTGCTCATATAGGGGTGGAGCCTCATGAGATTTCCCTCAGCCACACTGGCACGTCAACTGGTGTTGACATTGTTAGGTCTCATTTAGTAGGCCATGTTGTTGAGACTTCATAAGTACACATAGAAGACCATTTGTATCTTATGTTTATACTGATGAAAATATTTGTTACCTTAAATCAGTAAGGAAAAATCATCTTAATGACTGGGATTTACATCATGCAATGACCAAACACAGTTTTCTGTGGGACACTCAGAGGTGGCTAATTTTTCTCATACATAAGCAGATAACTACATTCCTTTGTTTTATTTGTAAATTAAACATTCAATGTATATGGATTTCTTGCAGCAACACTTTGGAGAATGAGGCTTTTGCATTAGCCATATTTGGGTGCATGTCACCATATGGGGCAGAAACCAAATGTTGATGAAACATCACCCTCTGCAGTCTGATAAACGTGCTGATGTGTTCTTCTTGGAAATAAACTACTTTTTCAGTATCTTTTTCACCCCTGCAGTAGTTTCTGCTACATTTTCTTGTACATTAGAGAGGACATCTGCATGAATTTTGTCTGCCCTTTTCTATTATGTTGGTTCTAAAGCATTCATTTTTATCTCCATATTTTAATATTTCTGAAATTGACATGCATCTTGCAGTCAATGATATTTTAATAATTGTTGTGAAATAGGACAATGTTAAGGTCAAAATATCTGAAAATAAAACACAACCAAGTCCCAAACCATTTTATATTGCATGCAATATATGAGTTAATTTTTAAATTTTTGTCAAATTAATATTTATTCATGGTTTAGATATCAAATAAATCACCATGCTTTACAGTATAACTTTTCAGCTTTGTATTTGCATTATCAGGATAGGCTTATCTGTCTGCTTGTTGATTTATGAAGTTATTAATTTATGTACACACTCCCTGCTATGAATGAGAACTTGGTTGTTTATAACTCATCCTTACTCCAATTTAGTTCTCATTTCTGCTCCCATCATTGACTCCCAGGTTTCATCCTTTGTATTTTAGCTTCTGCATTGTCAAGGTTGAGTGCGTTTACATCCTGTTCCATAACCATCATGAAGCCATTATATCCCTTAGTCTATATTAATTCTCTGCCGCCCCTAAGTCCTTCAGGAAACATTATTCACAATGATGACAGTGGTGTAAATATTCATTGCAGAGCTTTAGTGGAATGCCACTATTATATTTGTGTTGCAATGAGTAATATTTAGGCCTTTCCCTGGAAAATATAAAAATCAGTTACTGTTTCTTACATGTCACCATGTTTGATCCAAATCAAGCCAAACAAAAGTTTGTTTTTTACATATTGAAGTTATTTTAGGTTAAAAAATTATTGGTGATTTTTGTTTGCCATTCTTTACTCTCCTTGGGAGGAATCTTCCTCATTCCCAACAGCACTGGTGGCATCAAGCTTCATCAAGGTTCTTCCCTGTTCTTTCTGCAAGTCCATCTGGATTTCCCTCTGGTACTGCATCGGCTGGGCATAGTTTTCTTTCTTAGAAATGATCTTCAAAACTGTTCTGTTTTCTCTTAAAATTTGTGGCCACCTTTCCCATTCATTATTGTTTTGAAATTTGCATTTTATGCCTGTAATTTGTTTTATTCATCATTAATCACTCCATTTATTCAAGGAAGCTATTCTATTCCATCATCATCCCTACCGCTTTTTTTCTAATGACTTCTCTTTCAAGTCCTTTCTCTTTTCTCCGAATTCAATACTCACTTAGTCTCCTGCAGTATCTTGGCTTTTTTATTCTCTCTGTGTTATATTACTTAGTTATGATCATTTTATGTTACTGTTATACATCTTCAAGTAATTCCCCAAGGAAAGTTTTATCAGAAGTTATGTTTTCTGGTATCTTCATGTTTGGCAAAATTGCCTTCACTGTTAATTGATGGTGAGTACACTCAACTCAAATAATATTCCCAGAAGTCTTTGCAGGTGGTTTTTCATTGCTTCCCAGCAAATGATATTGCTTCTGAGAAGTGTAGTGCCAGTATGGTACATTTTTTAGGTGACTTTTTCTTTTTTATGTTTTACACCATTAAATTTACTCTTGGTTTTAGAAATGTTCACCTTGACATTTTTATGTGAATCAATTTTCATTTCACTTATCAGTTACCACTGAATACTTTTAAGTGAGAAGAACTTTCCTTCAGCTGTGGGTCATACGTTCTCTATTGTATTCTCCTGTGTTCTAATTTCTGGAACCTGGAGTAGCTATTTCTAATTTTCATTTTCTTTGACCTTGTTCCATGTATTTCAGATGCGCATTCTGGAAAATTGTTCTTCTACTTGATCATTGAACAATACCTACGGACATTATTTTAGAGAAATAAATTTAGTTACGTTATTAAATGTGTAGTAACCGCTCAATCTTTTAAATATTCTAGTATTTCAAGTTACTTATTCAAATTATTATTTATATAATTTCCACTTCTTTCCTCTATTGTCTCTATTGTATCTCATACTTTTTCTTTGTTAATTTTCTTAAACACTGAGAGATTAAAACATGATGTTATGAGGCACACCAAGACAGCAAAGTAGTGAGGCATGGTAGCATGCACAGTCATCATTTAACTTGGTTGCCCTTCTGTTATTTTTATAGTTTGTTCTACTGTACAGGGCATAAGTAGCTAATTGTAACTTATTTAGCTGAAGTACCTAAGTAGAATATCCTTAACTATAGTCTCTATATTGTGTGTTAGAAGTCTGTAGATATTTATTATGATTTTCTGTTACTTTAACCTAATCCTCCTGTTCCTTGCTCTCTGTTCCCCAACATCGTCAGGTAACTAGCATTTTATTCTCTATCTCTGCACATGTAATTTTTATTTACATTCCACTTCTCAGTCAAATAATTCGTATTTTTGTGTCCAGCTTATTTCAGTTGTCATAATGCTCTCAAAGCTCATCCATATTAAGACAAATGGCCTGATCTCCTTTTAAAGGCTGAATAATATTTCATTAAGTCTGTATGGAATATTTTCCCACCAATTAAACTCTAGGTAGATATTTATATTATTTCCACGCAATGGTTGTTGTGAAAATGATGCTTCACTGAACGTTGAAGAAGAGATATCTTTCCTAGGTGTTGATTTGATTTTTTTTTTTGTATATACACAGGACATGGATTTCTGGGACACTGTAACCATTTAGAGGCTTGTTTTGTCTGAATCTGTCCTTACTGTGCATCTGTAACCTTTCCTGTCTGCATGAGCATACAAACAAACAAACAAAAAACTTCTGTGCAATTTAGATCATGCCACATTGGTGCTGGCTCCTCCCACTTGGTTTCCTTAGACTCTGGTCTCATGATGGAGGCACATTTACCACTGAGTAGCATGCTGCTGGCTGCTTGCTGCTGAGGGGCAGGAGGAGGGAAGAGGGGGATCTGCGATTGGTTTATAAAATGAATAAAAATAATTCTTAATTAAAAAAAATGTTTGGCAGTAGGTCCTCTTAGAAGAGCCACCCACTTTTGCCCACTGCTACCGCGGAACCTGGAAGTCTTCTCTTTAAGGAGACATGCTTCTGCTCACCACCAGCAAACAGAGCTTGCCTGAGAAAAAACATCTACCAAGAAGCTGCACTTAACTTCATTTTTGTGTGTTTAGAATCCTTCTTTAAACTTTGGTTTTATGTGGAAATTTCGGCCACATGTTGGAAGGTCATACATAGGCAGACATTTCCTGTCCCAACCCTCTGTTCCCAAATACCTGGCAGCTGCTTACCAAATTATCACACAGAGGCATATACGAATTGTAAACAATCGGCCAATAGCTTGGGCTTTTTACTAACTAGCTCTTACATTTTAAGTTAACCCATATTCCTCATTTATGCTCTGCCACTTGGAAGTACCTTTATTATCATGGCATGTTCATCTCCTGCATCTCCTGTGTCTGGACGGTGACTCCTGACTCTGTCTTTCTCCTTCCCATCATCCTTAGTTTGGTTGCCCTACCTACACTTCCTGCCTGGTTACTGACCAATTAGTATTTATTAAACTAATTCCAGTGGTAAATCTTTACAGTGTACAAGAGAAGATCTTGTATCTTCCATAGCAGAAGATACCTTGTCTCCAAAACTTACTGACTGGATATATCTGGATTTATTTCTGAACTCCCTGTTGGGCTACACTAGTCTCTGTGTGTGTTTCCATGCCAATATATTACTGTTTTGAAAACTGTCAGTTTGTAATATATGTTTAATGTGATACCTCCAACCTTATTTGACTTTTCTGGAATAGTTCTGACATGCAAGTTTTTTGTTTTGTACTAATCTTAGGGTATTTTGAAATTATTTTGCCACTAACATGATTTAAATTATTAAGGTTGTTGTTCCTTTGTACTTAAAAATGAGTCAATAATGAAGCAACACCAACAATTTTTAATTTGAACCGTTTTTGAATGACAGCTATTCTGAGGCATGCAGTTGTTTGAATCTCCAGACCCTGGGAACACCCCTGAACCTTTTATACCAGCCCCTTTTCTTCCATGTTCATCTCTTCAATGGGTTTGAAGAAAAAAAAATCCACCTACCCCACAATTCCTTTAAGAAGCATAAACAAAAATCTATCCTGGTTTCTCCTGGGTAACAGGGAAGAAAAAGGTTAATTAGAGATCCTCCATCAATTTTTTTTAAGTGCCACCCTACCCTTCTGTGTTCCATGTACATGTATTCTCAAACTCCAAGTATTTTCAAGTGTGCCTGGTCAAATCTTCCTACACTTTTGGCTGCTGTTTTCTCTCTCGGTGTCCCAGTCCTGAGCTTTACACTCTACTTTTCAGTGACTCTATATGCATCTACTTTACACACTCTGAGCAGTGGTGGTGAATTCTCTTGTGTCCTCTGTCTCATTTCCATTTTCCTCATTATTCTGACATTATTTCTTGTTATCCATTCACCGTTTTTGCAAAAAGTCCCGGGAGAAAAAGGAGGTAATGACACCTTGAGTCAGAACAAGTCTCAACCACTAAAAACATCTGAATTTGTGAGATAAAAACCACAGAATAGATTTTGCTAGGTGAATTAAAACTCATAGTGTCATAAATAAAAAATTAACGAAAGGAAGCTTAGATGACAGGTAATGGTATAGTTTCTATAAAGTGAGCCTAGCCTCAGTCAATTTATAGCTGTGTGCCCTGAACGTGAGTTTCACAATAAACTTGTTTTATCAGCTGTCAATGATATTGAATTTGTTTCATAAGGTTCCTGTGAAAATTAGATAAAATTATGAAAACAAAGAATTTTGCATTCAGTGTGGTTGTATAAGATGATTTTAGTTGTCTGAGCAATGCAGTCACCATAAAAGAAAAGAAACTGAAAAAAAATGCTGCTTCCTCACCTACCTTATATGATTTTATCTTTGCATAACTGATGTATGTTCTTGTCAAAATACAAAACAATTTTATTTCAGAGCTTATTCATTCATAAACATTTATCACGAGTGTTAAGAAATAGAGAAAACTCTGTCATCAAGAATTTATATGCCAGCAAAGAAAAAAAATCACAGAGCTCTTTATTACAACACTCTGTGATGAGAATGGGAGATAGATGATAGAATACAGATGCTGTATTTTTGATGATTGATGGGTAGATGATGGAAAAGGACTGTGAGAAGAACAGAGGTGAAAAATCTTCAGTTAACCAATTAGCTGATCATCAAGCAATATGGGGACAATCTTGACAGAGAGGAGAGAATTCTAAGAACTTCCATGATTGGAAGTTCACCAGTACACACATTTGGAGGATTTTTAGCTGGCTAATATTAAGGGAACAGATTAGAATGGACAGAAGGGTGAAAATCAATGAATTAAAGATGGCATTGCTGAGTATTGTAATTTGAAGTGAAGCTGAAAAGATTGAAGGAAAGTAGTGAATTCTTCTACATGGAGGGAACGGTGTAATCAGTGCTGAGGTTAACGTACTAAGGGGCTGGCGAGGTTAATCCAAGTTGCAATACGAAGCAAAGTCTTCAAAGCAGTAAGGCAAAAGCTCAAATTGCAAGAATGCATGAAGTTTTTCTCCAGGGTTGGAGACATATGCAAGTGCTGGTTGAACTGATTTTACAAAGGAAGACCAGACAATGTAAGAAATCTCTCTTTTCGAAACTAAATACAAGAAATCATTGTACTCAGCATTGAAGGCTGAGTCAAGGATGATTTTCAAGATTTCTTCTGTATGAACTTACATTGTAGTCATAAACACAGAAATAAGCCATTTATATTTCTTAGAGACTATATCAAGTGTTAAGTACTGACCTATGGAGTTTTCGGTATTGCTATTTGCATCACATGGTATCATAACATCTTACTGAATAAATGTTCTTTTTCTTTGCATGTTAAGAATACCATTATTATTAAGCTTTTAAGAATAATGTGGCAATATTGTCACAGGTATGGGATTTTCTCTAATTCTGAGTCATACTTAGGGCCTTATTTCTAATGCTGAGACTACTGACTGAAATGAATGGATCAATAATATTTCATCCTTCTATAGGTTTTAAAAAGTTGTATTGACAAAGCTGAATTGATTTGGGATTGCCAAAAGCTATCTGTTGCTATATTACTTTCACTAAAATCTCAGTGGGACTTACCAGCATCGTGATGTGGTTAGCTAATATGTGCTTATGTAGTCATTGTTTCTGCTTGCATATTTTTGACCGTTTTCATATGTTCATTCTAAAATTGCTTAGCTTGAGAAGATTTTAATTGTACTTTGCCCTTGTTAATAATACATAATTTAACTAGAAAATATATTTTATTATATTTTAATTAAACATTTTGGCATTTGTCTTCAGTAATTGGATTAGCTACAAAATATCAGTAGGATGTTTATGGACTAAATATCACTTAATGTGTATCTATTAAAAGTTAAAATTGGCCCATATGGTACTTCTACTCTTGATTTCTTGACGAACCTCCAAAATGATTTCCATAATGACTATGTTAATCTGCATTCCCACCAGCATGAATAATGGCTACTCTCTTGCCACATCCTCTACAACACTGGTGGTCAGGTTTCTTGATTCAAGCCATTCTGACTTGAGTGAGGTATCAGCTCAGCATAGTTTTGATTTGCCTTTCTTTGGTGATTAGTGATGGTGAAGACTTTTTAAAGTTTTAATTGGCCATTTCTGCTTATTCTTTCAAGATCTTTGTCAATTTAATTAATCTGTTTATTAACGGGTAGTTTTATCTCCTTGTTATTTCATTTCTATGGTTATCCTAACTGTTTTGCTGTTGCTGTTATCAGTTTGACATAAGTAGAGTTATCTGGGAATAAGAGCCTCAACTGAGGAAATGCCTCCATCAGATTGTCTGAAGCAATTCTGTAGGTTTTATTCTTGGTTAATGATTTATGTGGGTGTACCCAGGTACTTAGGAATAGCATAAGCACTTAATACTTATACTAAGCTGTATAAAAAAAGAAGACTGAGCAAGCTGTTTGGACAAAGCCAATCAATAATCAGCATTCCTTGAAGGCCTATGCATCAGTTCCTAACTCCAAGTTCCTGCCTTGAGTTTCTGCCCTGACTTCCTTCAATGGTAGAGTGTAACCTGAGAGGTGGAAGCTGAAATAAGTCCTCTTCTCTTAAAACTACTTTTGGTCTTGTTGTTTTATGACTCCAGTAGAAATCCCAAGACAGCAAACTCGGGTGTTAGCCCCTAGCTAAAGTCTTCTGGGCCATTATATTCTTGGGCATATGTCTAGAGAAGTCCTTATCTTACATAAAGATGTTTTTATGTCCATCTTATTTCTACTCTTTATGATAGCAAGGAAATGAAACCAAGCTAGATGTCCATCCATGTCCATCACCAGATGAATGGTTAAAGAAAATATGGTACATATACAAAATGGAATATCATTCAACTATTAAGAAAAATGAAACCATAAAATTTGGGGATTAATGGACTTCCAAATTCAGGAAGAAAAAACTTCTTATTCTTCATCATATGTGGTTCTTGGGCTGAAATGTGGTTTGAATGAGATTGGCTGCCATAGGCTCATATATTTGCATGCTTAGTTCCCAGTTCAGTGGTTCTCAACATTCCTAATGTTGCGGCCCTTTAATAAAGATCCTTGTGTTGTGGTGACCCCAACCATAAAATTGTTTTTATTGCTGCTTCATAACTGTAATTTTGCTGTTGTTATTAATTGTAATGTAAATATCTGATGTGTATGATATCTGATATGTGACCCTTGTGAAAGGATCCTTCGACATCCAAAAGGGTGGTGACCCACATGTTGATAACTGTTACCCCAGTTGGTAGGCCCTCTGAGAAGAATTAGGAGTTGTAGCCCTGTTGGAGGGGGTGTGGTCTTGTTGGAGGAGGTGTGTCACTGGGACTGGACAAGGAGGTTTGAAAGCCTGCACCAGGCTAAGTGGCTTTCTGCCTGCTGCCTGATGATTAGGATATAAAGCTCCCAGCTACTTCTCCAGGACCATGCCTGCCTGTGTGCTGCCATGCTCCCTGCCATGATGATAATGGATGTCATTTCTTAAATTGCAAGGAAGCCCCAATTAAATATTTTCCTTTGTAAGAGTTTCTTTGGTCATGGTGTCTCTTCACAGCAAAGTACATAAATTTCTATGTAAATGGTTGTATGGGGGGGATATAGTGTAAAATTTAGAAAGGAGACCAAGAAAGGGTAATTTCAGGTGATGCTGAAGGTTGGATTGTATGCAAAAAGCACATGATGTGTGAAAGAGGAAATAACTAATTTATTTTTTCAGTTTTAATCATACCATAGTTTTTGTTTTTTCTTTTTTAATGGATAAAGGCATAAAAGTATAATTGATAGTGAAATCAGAACACCTCAGCAAAACTTCATGGTTTCAGAATGACCATTCTCACTGTAGAAAAGTCTACTGAGACTTACACAGTTTAGAACTCAACCACCATTTGGAGTTGCTTGCTTAATCTGTGATTTTGTGTGTGTGTGTGTGTGTGTGTGTGTGTGTGTGTGTGTGTGTGTGTGTGCGTGTGTGTGTGTGCATGTGTGAGTTCATTAAAATAAAATGATTTTTTTTAAAACCTAAAGTTCAGTAGAGCAGAAAAGCTTTGATTAGATGGCTAGGTGATAAATAATTTGGGTCAAGGGAAATACAATATCTCCACTGCATCTCCTTAATTTTGCCATTAATGTAGTGGAGTCTAAAAGAGAACTTTGGCCTTAAACAAACAAAAGGAGAAGCTATAATGCAATGAAACTTTATCTAAAGGATACTTTTCAGAGAAGGGAATGGGAATAGGTTGGGAGGGAAGGTTGTGGGGAGCAGGAGAAGGGATGAGAGGGGGATCTGTGGTTAGTATGTAAAATGAACAAAAATTTCTTAATAAAGAAAAAAATAAAATAAAAAAGGATAAGTCACCACTCTTACCACCGATCATTATGACATACTAAAAGACCTAGAGTTGTCATGGATGCAATTTATTGTTAGCAGACCTGCTTTGCTTGTTCTAGGCTCTGAGTTCCATTCCAGCTTTGTAAAAATAAAATTCGCACCTGAAAGAGTAGAGTAATTGCAAGAGTTCTGATTTAGAATACATGTATAAATAAACTTCAATTCAAAGAATAGAGAATTCTCATATAAACCCATGCACATGGGATAATTTGATATTTCAAAAATAAATTTAATAAAAGTGTGAAAGTTTTTTGACAAAAAATGATAGAGTTACCTGCTGTGGGTTGATCCTTCTGTACACGATAAAAATTTGTCACTGTGATTTGTTTAATAAGCAACCTGTTCAGCCCAATAGACAGGCAAGATAAGGTTAAGCAGAAAAATCATATTAAGGAGGGGTAGAAGAAGGGTGGAGTCAGAGGGTCAGCAGCCAGATGCAGAGGAAGCAAGATGAAAATACTGTACTGGCAAAAGGTACCAAGTCATGTGGCTAAACATGGATAAGAATTATGGGTTTATTTAAGTGGAAGAGCTAGTTAGTAATAAGCCTCAGCTACTGCCCAAGCATTTATAATTAATATAAGTCTCTGTGTGGTAATTTGGGAAGTGACTGCTGGGTATTTGGGATATAAACTCTGCCTTCAGTTACCAAGATGGTTCAGTGAGTAAAAAACTTGCTGGCAAGCCTGGGGATCTAAAATAAATACTTGGGACCTATATTGTGGAAGGAGAGTAAACTCCTTCAAGTTGTCCTTTGGTTTCCACATGTGTGCTATGAACCCCACCACACACAAATAAATAAATGCATAAAATGTAATTAACAAATAGTGGCGTTTCAACTGTTATATGGGCAAAACAAGGCTAGTTCCTTAAATTTCACCACATGTATAAAAATTAACTTTTCTTTTTAAAATGTATTTAAAATATAATTAGCATACAAATTATTATTAGATATCAATTTGACATTTTTTCCTCTGTTTTTTTTTTATTAAAGGAAAAAAGGGGAGATATTGAGAGCTGCTGCCAGCAAAAGTCCATGAGAGTATACAGCAGTGAAATTTGACATTTTTTAACCAAGTAGCCTTTAGTGAATTCTCTCCCTCATCAATCCCACCCTGTCCCCATCATTCACTTCTAACCTCTTTCCACTCTCTTTTACTCTTTTATGCCACGTGGGTCCTTTTGCTCACCCTTTCCTTCATTCCTATTTTTATCCTCTTTTGATCTCCTTTCTAATTATTTTAGGCTTTATACACATTTACATCCATTTTTCCCTGTGTATATGTATACCTCACAGCCTGGGATCCACGAATGAGAGAGAATATGTGGTTTCTGGCTTTCTGAGTTTGGTTTACCTCATCGAGTATTATCCCTTCCCAATTCACCTTTTTTTTTCCCCTTCAAATTCCATTGTGTATTGTACTGCTTTTGTTTGTTTTTTGTTTGTTTGTTTTTGGGTTTTGGAGACAGGCTTTCTCTGTGTAGCTTTGTGCCCTTCCTGGATCTCTCTCTGTAGTCCAGGCTGGCCTTGAACTCACAGAAATCTGCATGCCTCTGCCTCCCGAGTGCTGGGATTAAAGGTGTGCACCACCATGGCCCAGCTGTACTGCATTTCTATTAGCCATTCACCTGTTGATGCACATCTAGGCTAATACCATTTCTTTGCTAATGTAAATGGAGTAGCAATAAAAATTCATTGTAAATGTATCTCTCTGATGGGATAGAAAGTTCTTTGGATATACACCCAGGAGTAATATGGATGTGTCATATGGTAGTTCTGTTTTTAATTTTTTTTTTTTTTTTGAGAACTCTTAACACTGATTTCCATGTCTGTATTAGTTTACATTCTCACTAGCAGGGTTCCTCTTTCTCCACCTCTTCACTTGTTCTAAGAGTTCTTGATGGTTACTGTTTTCACTCATTTGGGTGAGGAGGTTTTGTTTTTTAATTAATTAAACTTTTCTTCATTTAGTTTACATACCAATCACAGTTTCCCCTCCCTCCTTTCCTCCTATTCACCCTCCTCTCCAGGCCTTCTATCTACCCCCTTCCTCATTCACTCCTCCTTCATCTCCATTCAGAAAGGGGTAGGTCTCCCATGAGCATCAACAAAGTATGACACTTCAAGTTGAGGCAGGACCAAGCTCCTCCCCTTGGATCAAGGATGGATGAGGTAATCCAGCATGGGGAATAGGTTCTTTTTTTTTTTCTTCAAGTTATACTATAGAGATATAGTATTTTATTTTTTATTAAGATTGTTTTTCATTCATTTTACACACCAATCAAAGATCCCCCTCTTCCCTCCTCCTGCCTCCCCAGCCTCCCCTCCCAACCCATCCCCCACTTCCTCTCACAAGAAGGCAAGGCCTCCCATGTGGAGGCACATTCACTAGAGGCTAGTCCAAGCCCTCCCCCCTGCCTCAAGGCTGCATGAGGTATCCCATCATAGGTAGTGGGCTCCACAAAGCCTGCTGATGCACCAGATATGGATTCTCATCCTACCATCAGGGGGCCTCCCAAGCAGATCAAGCTACACAAATGTCTTACCATGCAAAGGGCCTAGTCCAGTCCCATGTAGGCTCCACAGCCATTGATCCAACTTTCATGAATTCCCTCTAGTTTGGTTTGGTCGTCTCTGCATGTTTCCCCATCATGATCCTGATGCACTTGCTCATTGAATAACAGATTCTTTAAAGTCATTTTAATTTGCCTTTCTCTGATGACTAGGTATACTGAACATATTTTAGCTAGCCATTGTCCATTTGTGTTTCTTCTCTAAGAACTCTTTGCTTATTTCATTAGGCCATTTGTTGAGTGACAGTTTTATTTCCATAACATTTAATTTTTGCAGTTCTTTGTAAATTCTCAGTGTTTGCATCATGCCTGAAGTCTATTTCATAAAGATTTTACTCTACTTCTGTGGCCTGTTTCATTCTATTGGTAGTTTCTTTTGCTACACAGGAACATTTTTATTTGTCTATTTTTAACCTATTTTAATTAGATTTGTTTGATTTCCTGCTGTTAAGTTTTGAGTATTTACTGTGTACACCAAGGCTGAAAAATGTGTGTTTAGTTTTCTCTTATCTAAGAGATGAACATTCAAGAATACAATAAGAAACACAGACACTGTGCTACATCCATTTAAATTGAAAAATTAAAATTGTATACTTAGATTAGACTTCAATCTGATGAGAATGGCCAACTCCTTGAACTTTACATTTCTCATCAAATAACCTCACATAGTTCATAGTCTATTAAAATTATCCTTCAAAAATTACAATCAAAATGTCAAATTGCAGCATAATATCTAATGATACATTCTTATTTAACATGGTATCACTTTATTGATAAGATTTATAACCAAAAGTGTTCATTTTCACAGTTGCTAGTTAAATGTGTACATGTGGTTTAGCCTTGAAATAAGGCAAGAAAAGTAAAATTGGGTAATTAACACACCCATAAAAATAGATAGAGAGGGGACTTTATTTGTAGATTCTATGGTTGATGGAAGAAGTCTTTATGAATGGCAAAACAACCATGAACTAGAATTTAATGATGCTGTGATGTTGTAGAAGATTAGTAAACTTGTATATGTCAATTAGACTTTTTAATATAAGAACTGTTTGCTTTACCAAGGTCACAAAGCTTTTATCATTTTCCTCTAGAATTTCTTTTTATGTTAGGCATGCTCAGTAAATATTTAAACTTTTTTTGTTTGTTTTGTTTTTTTAATTGAGTGGATGTTACAAATATCCCTGAAAGTTAGTCATAAATACCACCTATGTTTTACTGATGAGTACCTATAAAAGTTGAGGCTTGGCAAGGTAAACCAAATTTCTTGCACATAGTTATTAGAAAATTAGGATTTGAAAATTAATTTTCTAAGTAAAATTCTGTCAGTTCTACACATTGTCTTAGTTTACGATGTAGATACTGTGGAGTAAATATTTTATGACTTTTGAAACTCAAGCAGCTACCTTTGAAGGAGTCAGTGGGTATATATTCCTTGACAAGGGACAGTTCTGGGTTTCAGCCATATCTAATAGGCTCTTCAGTATCATCTGTTTACCAGTAATCTTAAAATAGTTGTAGTGGTGCAAATTACAAGAGGAACTTGGCACAGTCCTTAAACAACCACTTTTATACGGCTGCATCTTCCCTTCTAATACTTCTGTTCTCAGATAGCATTCCTTTCATTTCTTCCTACCTCTTGGACACCGCAGCACATTTCTGCTCAGCCATACCCACAGATACAGTGTATTGTTGATCTCTCTTGGTTTTCTTGAAATATCATCAGCAAATCTGTAGCATGACAGCTAAGTGGTTTGAAAAAAAATCAGACCCTGATCTTAGCTATGTCAGGTAATGTAACTATGCCTACAGTTCCCAACTTGTTGTCTGGTATATATATGCATGGGACAACTTTTATTATAGTAGAACAGTTCACAGCACTAAGTAACTGACAGCCCTGATTCTCTTAAAGATTGTGCTTCAAACGTCAAGATAAAAAATTACAACCAGTAATCCCTGTCTCAATCCTAAAAGCAAAATAAAGATAAGCGGACCTCAAAGAAACAAAACAACCATCCATTCAGATAAGAGATAAGAGAGAGTATTCACGTGCATATATAAGAATGAAGGTGGAAGTAACAATTTTCAGGTCAGTTCAACTTGTCTAACCAGCCCCAGGAAAAAGAAAAAAGAAAAGAAAACACACACACACACACACACACACACACACACACACACACACACACAGTCAAATTTAGTCAACTCTTCAGTACTCGAATAATTTGTAGCACTGAAAATGACTAAAAGAGGTTTAAATTGAAGAACTTGGAGTCCCATGATGTCTGATTTCAAAAGGAAAGCAAAATCAATGAGACAGAGAATTTCCAAGATGGTCTATATTGTAGAACACTAGGAAAGGATAGAACCTCATGTCTGAATAGATCAGGGCATCAGATCTAAAGAAAGCCTCCCACTTCAGTAGTTCAGCCAACGCATGAAAAATTAGCCATATTGTGCAGAGCATGTGACTCTTTTCAGGATATTTGCTTGGTTCTTTTCTTCATTCAGAGAGTGTTCCATCTCTCAGCCCTCAGATGGTAAAAACATTTCATGTAAATTCATAAACATACTAGAGACAAGCTCGGGAGCCATGCTGGGTGCCTAACCCATGGGATCAGCGGTGATGCTTAGGGCATTATCACAGAAATTATATAAAGACTACTCAAGACTAAAGCAACAAATGTCTTTAATTATCAGCACGAGAGAAAGGCTGTTATACGATTCTGCTACTAAATCATATGGGCTCAAAACTCATAATAGGCAGAGGGAGAGGATAGTAGGTATAGACAAATGAAAGAGAAACTTGATATTGAAGAAAATGCCACATGCCCCCGTATGTCAGTTCGAAACTCCAAAACATTGCAGTACTTCTCTGTTTTAGGAAATGAGGCAGGGGAAAGAGAAAATTTAATTAAACAAGATTCAATAAGATAAATTTCGACAATTTACAGAAACTAATACTAAACTTTTCTGATCTTTGTCACTTGGAAATATGTTGCCCTCTGAACTCTGAAAGAGCTTTCATACTCCTATGACTAATGAACTCTATAACCTCAGTGATAATCTACTACCATATAGTCCTGAAAGAATGCATGTAGTTTTGTAAAATGTTCTATGAATTCAATTGTGGACCATGCATGATAGAGAATGTTTTATAATATATATGTGTATAATACTTTAAAATAATTTCATTTTAGCTTTGTGAATTATTTGTTTAGAAAATTATTTGTGTGCACTCAACATGAAAATTCCCATTACTGGAAAAATTAAACAGTTCAAAAATGATCAAAATAATATGAAAAGATTCCCACTAGCATACTTAGTGCCCACACAGATGTGAGAGCACTTTGCCCTAAGATTCATATTTTCGTTCAGAAAATACTTTCAAGTAAGGTTGAATAAAATATTTGCCCTTCTAATTTGTTATAGAGAAGTCAAATATACTTTAAATATAAGATAATAGATTTGAATTTTCTAAAACACTTTGTTTTATCATTTTACAAATAATGTTGTGCATCCAAAGAATTAAAGAAAATATATTTTATATGTCTGCAAAAAGTTTCATATATAAATCCTTGCATTATGAAATAAAGCCATTGTGTTTGCATGTCTGTATTTAGGATGAGCTGTAAAAGACAATGGATTGTTTGCAGTTTTCTGTGATGGTCTGCATGTGCTCTTGGTTATCCCCCAGACATGGAAGGTGAGTCCCTGTTGTTGAAGGCAACATGTAGTTTGGACACAGGCCTCAGAATCCCCTGATCTGGCACTGATCTGAAAGTCTTGTCCCTGAAGAGAAGCTTTCATGGAACCAGATGGTGTCATGCTAGCTTTCAAAGGAGGGAAGCAATCAACAATCCAACCCAGTTATGACTACTATGAACCGCAATGATGACCCAACATGGCACAATAACAAGGGCACAGTAGTGGCAAACACACCTTGGAGGTAACCAACAGCTTTTTACTTGGACTTAAGACATGCTCACCAAAAGGGAAATTATGCCTGGCAGTAAACCTAGCCAACCACCCAGGCTAGTGAAGTCATGGATCTTGGAGAAGAACCTACAACAGCCACTTTACCGAAAACATATATATACAATTACATTATGTAGACTGATCAAGTTGTCTTTATGTATGTAAACACACACACACACACACACACACACACACACATACATGCACGCACACACACGTGCACAAAAGAGGCCCAGAATCTGAAAAAGAATAAGAAGGGATTTATGGGAGTGTTCAAAGGCAAGAAGGGAAAAGGGGAAATGATCTCAAAAATAAAAGTAGTAGAGAAAAATAGTGGATGTAATGACAAAATGAGTTGAAGAAGTGATTCTCCAAAATCTGTTTAACCAATTAATGTCACATGTATGATAATTTTCATGACTGGGAATATGGACTTCAGCTAGTAGAAGCATGCTTTGTTTCAGCACTTTGGGAGGGAGAAATACATTCTGGGCCAAGATTTAAGCATAAAGTGAGTTTGATTATCAAATTGACTAATACTTTGTTGCATAAACCAGAATCAGTAACTGTTACCTTGTTGCCTCTTCTCTATATTATTCATTCACAAAGTACACAGAGATAAGTTTCTATTCTAATTAATTTTTCTGACACAATGGGACACGTGGCAATTGAATTTTTCATCATAGCTATTAATGTTAAAGGTATTAATCTCCCCTACATATCATCATCCTGTAGCTGTCCTTTAAAATTTATCTATTTGAATTTAAATGTATGCCCCTAATTCATACAGTAAATATTTAATACACTACTACTCTTTGCAAGGGAATCTTTTAAGAAGCATCAAGGAGACTCTAGGAAGTGTGCACATCCATACCTTATTTAGTTTGAATTTCCTTCTACCAGTCTCTCACAAGCCATCGAAAATATCGCAGGTGCATATTTGTTCAAAACGTATGCTTCATTACTTTATTATTTCACCAAGCAACTATCATAACCTTATATAAGAGACTCATGATTCACTTAAATTAGTTTTGTGTTGTATGTCTTTGTTTTTTTAAATGTCTTTTAATAGATTTTTTTCTAGACATTATAGATTAGGATACATAAATTTGCTAACCCCCAAAATAAATGTTTCCCCATGGTAAACAGTTGCCATGATTTCTTGGGAAATCTAGAGCCTTTCCCAAGAATCCCTTGGCTGTTGGCTCTGAGTGTACTTATTTTCTATTTTCTCTCTCTGTGTACAACTGGACTCTCATTGAGGAAATCTACTCACTTCTTTAAGAAAGTTATCCAAAGTTCCCAGGTGATCAATGAAGGAGTTTCCATATGCAAAATGTGGCTTGTTCTTACTATCCTGTCTTGAGAATTACTTATTTTAAAAATAAAAAAAAATCCTTCATTTTCACAGTTGTCACCAAATATGAGATAATCTTTCGGTGTCTTGTGGCATAAAACAAACTTACATTTTTCAAAGTTAGAAGTGGGTAAATTCCTCATGTTACTGTAAACGACATTCTAAACAGTCTTAGTAAATAAGAAACACAGAGCCAAATACAGAGGTAAATAGCCAAAGAGATCAGAGAGTCATGACTACCTTATCTTACCACCTTGCTGCCATTGCTTCCCCAGAAAGAGGAGAGACTTTCTTCCTGTGTGACTTGTGTTTTATTACCTTTCTATTCTGCCTTCTCATTGGCTCTAAACCCAACCACATGACTTCCTCGTCACTGCCTGTCTATACAGACCTCCAGGTCTCTATGGTTGGTACAGATGAAAGGTTTGTGTCACCACACTTGGCTGTGTCCTTGACCACACAGAGACTCTGCCTGCCTTGTGATCCGATTATGGGCGTGGGATACCACCACCTGACTGCTGTCCCTGGCTTGCTATGACTTCTGATCTCCAGGCAAAATTTATTTATTAACATACAAATAAAATCACATTTCAGCACAAATAAAATATCACTATATATTACCAAGGTTTGAAAATTAGGTTTCAATACTATTTATCATTCTCTACATCTTCCCTATTCAATTTTTTTGGGAAAGTAAGTAAGTACTGAGGACCAGACAAAAGTAGTGTGACTTAAACTTCAAGACTGGGTATAGAATCATGTAAGAGGCTCTGTCCCTTGTCATTAGGCTCCTGAATCCCATTTATTCTAAACCATGCCTCAGGGGTATCTTTCATCTGACTTCATTCTGCTATACTCATAGATCAGTGCTCAGTCATCATCAGAGAAGCTTCCTCCTGCAGCAGATGGAAACCAAAGACAGAGACCCACAGCCAGTCATTATGCAGAGAATGAGAGACCCTAAAATTTGGGGCCTAAACAAGTTGTCTCCATCATATCCCTCCCCTCAGGATTCAGGGAGCCCTGCAGAAAAGGAGGCTGAAAGAGTGTAATAGCCAGATGGGATCAAGGGTACCAAGGAAACAAGGCCTTCTCTACACAGCAAGACTAATGTACATATGAACTCACAGAGACTAAGAGAGCATGCACAGGGCCTGCATGGGTTTGCACCAGATGGGACCCTAGAGCTGAAAAGAGAAGTGGACACAGGCCCCCATCCCTAACCCAGAAGCTACCTCCAATAGATAACTACTTGCAAATGAAAATTAATTTTCTTGCCTGGCGGTGGTGGCTCACACCTTTAATCCCAGCACTCGGGAGGCAGAGGCAGGCGGATCTCTGTGAGTTCGAGGCCAGCCCGGTCTCCAAAGCGAGTTCCAGGAAAGGCGCAAAGCTACACAGAGAAACCCTGTCTCGAAAAACCAAAAAAAAAAAAAAAAAAAAAAAAAATTAATTTTCTTAAAGGGACTTTTATTGGGAAAGCAAACGACTCTTAAGGGTAGGCTGCATGTCTAGAAGTAGATGGTCAATGGAAAACAAACTCAATGGGATTGTTGGAATTTCCTTATTTCACAATGTCATGTCAGGGATTTTTAAAAATTTTATCTTACTTTTAATTTTTATTGTAAATTTTTACAATAAAATATTTATAATAAAATATTTACAATAAAATATTTACAGTACAAATTAAAAATAAGATAACTATGTGTATACTAACATATAAAAGAAAATTATATATAAATTAAAGTATGTAAATATATATATATATACATATATATATATATGTATATATCTCCATCCTATGGGTCCTTAGCATTTATCTTATGGCTTCCAGTGTCGTGTTTTTATGGGATTCCTGAGTGTGCAAACCAGTAGGTCTCTGTGTCCATGTCTGTTTTGTGTGCCTTTTGTGTGCCAAAAACATGTCTGGTTTTTGGGCTCTTTTCCTTCTGTGTGTTTATTTTGTCTTAGTCCAAGATTACGTTTGTTTTATTTTATTCTATCCTTTTTTTTTTATTATTATACCTTAGAAGGTTGTCTGTTTTCTAATGAGAGAAAAGGGTAGAATCTGGATGGGAGTGGAGGTGTGAGGAATTGGGAGGATTTGAGTGAGTTGAAACAGTAATCAGGATATATTATGCGAGGGGAAAAACTATTTTCAATAAAAAGAAAAAACTAATAATAATGTCAAAATAGGAGTTTAGTTTTGTTTGCAGCCATGTCACACTGACTTTTCATGGTTACTATTTTCTTATGTTTTAAATAATAAATGTTTTCCTATTTCAATATGACACACATTTTCTTTGAGGGGTTTTTGAACTTACTGGCCATTAATAACTCTGTTTTGATGACAATTTTAAGCAAATTAGAAGATAACATTTTATAATAGGTTATTTGCTGTTTTAAATGTGATCCCCGATGAATTTCTTCAAGTTTTATTTGTTTTTAGAAATAGATTTTTTTTTTCCAGTGGTACAATTTTGGTGATTTTATTTTCATGGAAATGATGGAGAAAAGACAATCTTATCAGTTTCCTCTGGACGAACAATACCATTTATTCCGAAGGAAATAGAATTTTCGTTCTTTCCATTCAAGTGTTCACATTCAAATACAGCTCACCAAATTAGTAGAGTGAAAGCAGCATAATTAAGTAGTACGAAGAGAAAACAGAAGTTAAGAATCAATCAAAGGCACGGTTTAAGCTCTCATCACTAAGTGATTTGTGATATACTTACCTTTCTCCAACCTGCACCAAACTCTATTAACACTAATGGGATTCTATAGATTCTTGAGAAAATGATAAGTGCATCCTCAGAGATGTCTTTATTTTGGAATAATTTTAAGAATTATGAAGCCTGGTTTGACCAAAATGGTTCTTTTAAAAGCAAGGCCCCTTTCGTGAAAGGAAATGGAGCTGGGGGAGAGGGGAGGTGGGGAGGAGGGATGGAAAACTTTGGTCAGAATATAATATATGAAAAAAAATTAAATAAAATAAAAACACAAGGCATGGCTTCCCAGTTAGTGAATGACTAGCTATTCCCAAATATGTAGAATGGATCTTACCAGTAAGAACAAAGTGGACATTTTTTGTGATGAGCACCAACAAAGTATATACTGTGCTTAAATAAAACTGTCAAGCAATCCTATTAGTTTATCTTTACAGCTCTCTTTTTCTTTTTTTTTAAGATTTATTTATTTTTTTCTTATTACATTTGCATATTTTTTCCTTTTTTTTTATTTTGCAATACAATTCAGTTCTACATATCAGCCATGAATTCCCTTGTTCTCCCCCCTCCCGCCCCCCTCACCTTCCCCCCAGGCTACCCCCCATTCCCACCTCCTCCAGGGCAAAGCCTCCCCCGCGAACTGCGATCAACCTGGTAGACTCAGTCCAGGAAGATCCAGTCCCCTCCTCCCAGGCCGAGCCAAGCGATCCTGCATAGGCCCCAGGTTTCAAACAGCCGACTCATGCAATGAGCACAGGACCCGGTCCCACTGCCTGGATGCCTCTCAAACAGATCAAGTCAATCAACTGTCTAACCCATTCAGAGGGCCTGATCCAGTTGGTGACCCCTCAGCCAATGGTTCATAGTTCATGTGTTTCCATTCGTTCGGCTATTTGTCCCTGTGCTTTATCCAACCTTGGTCTCAACAGTTCTCGCTCATATAAACCCTCCTCATTCTCGCTAATTGGACTCCCAGAGATCCACCTGGGGCCTAGCCATGGATCTCTGCATCCAGATCCCCAGTAGTTGGATGGGGTTTCTAGCACGACAATTAGGGTCTTTGGCCATCCCATCACCAGAGTAGGTCAGTTCAGGCTGTATCTCGACCATTGCCAGCAGTCTGTTGTGGGGGTGGGTATCTTTGTGGATTTCTGTGGGCCTTTCTAGCACTTTGCTTCTTCCTATTCTCATGTGGTCTTCATTTACCATGGTCTCCTATTCCTTGTTCTCCCTCTCTGTTGTTGATCCACCTGGGATCTCCTGCTCCCCCAAACTCTCTTTCCTTCGACCCTCGCCCTTCACTACCCCCACTCATATCCAGGCTGTTCATGTAGATCTCTTCCATTTCTCCATCATTGGGCGATCCCCATGTCTTTCTTAGGGTCCTGTTTTCCAGGTAGCCTCCCTGGTGATGTGAGTAGCAGTCCAGTCATCCTTGTTCCACATCTAGTATCCTCCTATGAGTGAGCACATACCATGTTTGTCTTTCTGAGTCTGGGTTACCTCACTCAGGATCAAAATGCCCAACAGTCCAATTAAGACATGGGCTATAGAACTAAACAGAGAATTCTCAACAGAGGAAACTCAAATGGCTGAAAGACATTTAAGGAATTGCTCAACATCCCTAATCACCAGGGAAATGCAAATCAAAACAACTCTGAGATACCACCTTACGCCTGTCAGAATGGCTAAGATCAAAAACACTGAAGACACCTTATGCTGGAGAGGATGTGGAGCTAGGGGAACTCTCCTCCACTGCTGGTGGGAATGCAAGCTTGTACAACCACTTTGGAAATCAATATGGCGCTTTCTTAGAAAACTGGGAATCCATCTCCCCCGAGATCCAGCTATACCACTCTTGGGCATATACCCAAGGAATGCTCAACCACACCACAAGAGCACTTGTTCAGCTATGTTCATATCAGCATTGTTTGTAATAGCCAGAACATGGAAACAACCTAGATGCCCTTCAACTGAAGAATGGATAAACAAAATGTGGTACATATACACAATGGAATACTACTCAGCAGAGAAAAACAATGACATCATGAGGTTTGCAGACAAATGGATGGATCTACAGCTCTCTTTTTCATCTTTACTTTTAATTATGTGAGTTTGTATGTGTCTGTGAATGTGCATTTGAGTGCAGTGCCTCGAGGGGCCAGAAGAGGGCATCAGATCTCCAGTACTTAAAGTTATAGGCAGTTGTGACTCTTATGGTGGGCAAACTCTGGTCATTTGGAAGAGCAGCAGACACTCTTAACTGCTGATCTATCTCTCCAGCCACCCCACCTTTTAATTCAAAAGTATTTACCCATTGCTTCATTTAAAATTTAAGTTTTTATTACATGAATTAATTAATTAGTTAAGTGTAAGTGTGTGCGTGTGTGCATGTTAATGTGTGTATGGAGGTCAGAGAACAACTTGCAACTGTTTCTCTCTTTCCACAATGTGTGTCCTTGGGATAAACTCCGGACCTATGGCTTGATGTCAAGTATTTTAATCAGCTGAAGCATCTTGCCATAACTTATAATTTCTCAGAAGTTTTGTGACTACCTCTCTTTTTTGGCACACATATCCCACCTGTTAATGATTGTCACTTCCCAATGTCCTTCTTTTTCTTTTCTTCTTTTAAAAATAAAGATTGATGGTAAGAATTTCTGTCTAATTTACTGATGCAAAATAAATATTTTACATTTCGTTGTATACCAGACTGAAATTAAAATTAAATGTGAGCTTCCGAGAGGGTGGCAGATATAGTAAAGTTTTAATCTTTCTGGTTTCCCCTCACTTCCAAAAATCACATTTTTCTTCAGAAATTTACGAAAGTAAAATGAAAATGTTCCAATAAGACATTGCAAAAATAGTATTCACAGCAAGTCCAACTCAAAAATAATCCCCAAAGTAATGCAGAAAAGGAAAAAACTACTAAATGTATTAAGATGAAATAATTGTGTGAGCAATCACACGAAATGAAATCTGTTAGGTAAAGAAAAATAGTCCTACCCAGCCGTGATATTTATAACCCCAGCAATAGCCAGCATGAAAACATCTGTAAATGTACAATAAGTGGCACTCACATGTTGGTGGTAACAAACAGTTCTCTAATTGTGCTTAAGAACCATTCGAGTGTTCCTTTCTGTCTTAGTGAGTTTCTTTTGTTGTGATCAAATATAATGACCCAAAAAACTTGAAGCTAAAAAGGTTTATTTTAGCTTACAGATTGCAGTACAGCATCCAAAGAAGTCAGGAAAGGAATTCAAGGCAGGGACCTGGTGCTGATATAGAGGCAAGGGAGGAGTGCTGCTTATCGGCTTGCTCCTCATAGCTTGCTCATTCTGCATTCCTACATCACCCAGAATAACCTGCCCAGGATTGGCACTGTCCAAATGAGCTTGGCCCTCTCACATCAATCATTAATCAAGAAAATGCCTCACGGGCTTGCCCATAAGCCAATCTTGTGGATGCATTTTCCTAGTTGAGGTTCTCTTTTCCCAAATGACTCTTAACCATAAGGTTAACTACACAACACATCTTCAATGTTTCTATCTCTTTATTGAATTCAGTTTTTAAATCCTGAGTAATCTTCATCATTTCACTCATTTGTATTTTCCTGCATATCAGTCAAACATTTATTGTTATCTTCTTGAAATTTAGCGAAGTGTTTAAATTGTTCAAATTCTTTGAATTCTTTGATAAATTTGTTAACTGTTCTTGTAAATTCTATGTCCTGTCCTAGGGTCCATAGAGGTAATTATTTATTTATTTATTTATTTATTTATTTATTATCAATTAATTAATTTATTTATTTACTTATTTTACAACCCAGCCTCAGTTTCCCCTCTCCCCTCTCTCCCCAGTTCCTCCTCCCAACCCCCATCTGTCCCCACCCTCCAATCCACTCCTCCTCCATTTCTGTTCAGAAAAGGCAGGCCTCCCATGGATATCAACAAAACATGACATATCAAGTTGCAATAAGACTAAGCAACTCCCCATGTATTAAGGCTGGGCATTAGAGAACATTCTATAGGAATAATGATGAAGCATGTTGTCTTGACCATTCCTGTTGTCTTTTTTTTGCTATTTGACCTATGCATGTGAACTTCTTTCTTTGGTTGTGTGTCTGATATGATGATCTGGCCTTCCTTAGATTGGGCCAATGCAGGAGATGTGTGATTTAAGGCTAACACTGCTTTCCAAAGACTTACTTGAAGCACTCAAACATGTGACGTCAGGAAAGTAATTAAGAACATTGGCAAGAGCCAGCAATATTTAAGCTCTAGGAGACCTTAGTGGTCACTAGCTTCAAAAGAAGTAACCTATTCCTGGCACTGAGCTTTTCATTTCTTAGATTTTGGTATCTAATACGGATATTACCATTCAGTAACAGTGTAACTGCATTTAAACTACTCTCTCTCTCTCTCTCTCTCTCTCTCTCTCTCTCTCTCATATGTGTGTGTGTGTGTGTGTGTGTGTGTGTGTGTGTGTGTGTGTGTGAGTGTGTGTGTGAGTGTTCATGTGGGTGAAGCTTCCACAGGATTATGTTCCCATTAGAGTATCACTGTACATTATTTTTGATTGCCACATTGCAGGCAGTGCATACTTAAGTAGGATACACAGTTCAAAATAAAAATTCCATTTTTTTTCAAGACAGGGTTTCCCTGTGTAGTTTTGGGTGCCTGTCCTGGATCTCGCTCTGTAGACCAGGCTGGCCTCAAACTCACAGAGATCCACCTGGCTCTGCCTCCTGAGTGCTGGGATTAAAGGCATGCACCACCACCGCCCGGCCTCCAAAATGTTTTTACCTATGACTATATTGGTATAATATTCTTATTGTTATTCTGAGATGATATTTATAGTATGCCATGAGACAAAAATAAACTAGAATGGTACAGTTGAGAACTGGGGAATCTAGAATTGAGTGAAAACAGAAATATACACAAGATTAAAGAATTCAAAGTCCTAGACATTCTAAGTTTAATACTAATATGAACTACATTTATCAAGAAATAGTTTTTCTCTTTCAGTGAAAATATCTAGAAACAATGACACACCACGGTTCAAATCATCTCATGAAAATGACCTACCTTTTTTTTTTTTTTTGAGAAATAGAGAAACCTATATATAGAAATGTCTAAAATACACCTGGAAAAAATGTTAGCAAGAAATATAGGAAGTATTAAAGAACTCTGAATAAAGGTCAGAGGATCAAGGATCCAACTTATTTAAGCTCCACTGACCAAAATTGGGTTAATTTAAACTTGAATATAATAATAGAAATTGATTAAAACACTTGAAATATATTTTAATCAATGAGTTCCATAGAGATACTTTAATTTTTTTTTAAAGGTTATTAAACACATGTGACAGATGCTAGGAACCAATTATCTTTGGAAGCCTAATTAAATGATAAGAAAGGATCACAAATTTAGCTGGCCTTTACCACACAAATTATAGCTCAGGGTACTCATAATAGGTATGTGAAGGGTTGTCATTCTATAATAGTTCAGTTGACTGGAAAGTTCAAAAGGACATGTTCAGCAACACCATAGGATAACATTTGAAAACCCCAGATTATATGAAATCTGTGGTACAAATGACCCAGTTTCTTTAAAGAGTACATTGTAAGGAGAAAGGGAACAAAGAGTTGAAACTGTCACAGTAGCAGAGGGACACTTTCCAAATTTTCTGGTGCCTATATATGCGTTGCTAAAGTGTGAGTATGAATTTCCTTCCCAGTTTTGGTTTTGAAATAAATATTGAATTTGGTCCCAACTAGAGCACGCCTTGGAATAGGTCATCCCTTGTGGGTACCCCAATGTAACAAGAATAGCAACAAAGATGGGCATCTGGTGGTAGATGCCTTGGGAGCTCTGGCTACCAACTTTTAGATGGACAGTCGCTCCAGAATTAAATGTGCGTCATGGAGTCCCTCAAAGCAAAAGATACTAGTTAGAAATGCTAATCATAAAACACAGATTTTATTTTGTAAAAGTTTTGTCTTTAAAAGAGTATTGTGTTGAAAAACTAGTTTCGTGTGAAAACACTACAGGAACAGGACTGAAGAGATGGTTTAGTGGCTAATTGCTCTTGCTACTCTTGCAAAGAATCCAGCTTGGTTTCCAGCACCCACATGGTGGCTTCCACCTAATCTGTACCCTCTTCTGGCTTCACAGGTATCAGACAAACCTTAAGTGTACATACACACATGCAAACAAAATACTCATACCCATAAAACACACAAGCAAACAAATAATAAAGGACATTGATAACACTATACACAGAAGCACAATTATTGTCTAGTAATTACAGACTGCAAATTATCTTTTAAAGTATAATCATCATGAAGACACAAATGGATCATGCTTATAGAACTTTAGAATCCTTGGCGTTGTCAAAAACTTCCAAAGATGTAGAGGAGAGACGTAGGCTCCCTTGATGTTGATGGGTGATGCACAGTTTGGTTCCTGTGGAGTCTAAATTAATCCTTATCATCTTTATCCTTGTTATTGCCTCTTGTCTAGCCTACAATGAATTAATAAGTTCCATGTCAGGAAACTGATGTTAAGGAAAGTTAAGTAACTTGTAGAAGACAGCATAAACATACGATAGGAAAATGCCTTAGAGGCTTGCCTACAGCCCAGTCTTATTGAGGTGTTTTCTCAATTGGGGTCTTCTCCGAAGACTATATGGCTCTTATCATGTTGATATAAAACTAACCAGCATAGGGGGATAGAGGTTTCTAGTTGCAACTACTTTCTCCAAAATGGCATTATTTTATTTTTCTTTATTGCTGAATGTGGCACTATTTTCTTTATGCATTTATCTGTGCATTTAGGTTTACTCAGTCATCTGGACAGTGGAGTAATAAACATAGATATGCAAATATCTCTAGGCTAATTGACTTAGAGTTATCAGCAGTGATGGCTGACTTATATGGAAGTTCTCAGTTTAGTGTTTGAGGAACCTCCATTCTGAGGTCGATAGTGGCTGCACAAGTTTACAGTCTGTACAAGTTTACAAGTGTCTAAACTTTTCTGTCCTTTCTAGTACTTGTTCCTCTTTTTGTTGTTTGTTTTGAGAACTCTAGAGCATAAGCTGGACTGGAATTTACTATGTAGCCCAGGCTGGCCTTGAACTCATGTTCCTCTTGCCTCAGCCTCTCAAGTCCTGTAATTACAGCATGGACCACAACAATACCCATCATTTGTTTTCTTGATGCTATCTATTCTGAGGAGCATAAGACAGATTTTTTTTTAATGCTTTAGTTATCAACTCCCTTTTTAATGAGAAACTGGCAGAGATGTTCTCCTGGTAGTATATCTTTTGAGAGGAGAAAGTATTAGAATAAAGATGCCAGCACTAGATTTGAGTAGGTATGCATCCATTTCTGCCAGTGTGCTGGAGCTGTGTACAGTACTGACGACTGGAAAGCTGACGCCATGATAGTCAGGGTTGTGTAGTGACACCAGCTAGAAGGATTTACTATCTCCCTTTTTACCTTTGGTAATTTACTTTATCTCTTTCTGAAGTTGTATACACAAGAATCATAACCCTTGAAGGGGTCTTTTTTTGACATTAAAATTGTTTTATTTTATAATTTAATTTAATTTTACATATCAGCCACGGATTCCCCTGTCCTCTCCACAGTCCCCCCCCCCCCCCCCCCCCCCCCCCCCCCCCCCCCCCCCCGTGCCTTCCCCTGAGACAGTTGATTAGCTTGAACTGTTTGGGAGGCACCCAGGCAGTGGGACCGGGACCTGTCCTTAGGGCATGAGCTGGCTGTTTGAAGGGGTCTTAATAAGAATTCATGATGAAACTTTAGGTTAGGGTGGGATTTCCAATGCTGATATGTTTTCCTTTAGGATCTAAATTGATTTCTATCATGTGGCACATTCAGTTACAGATTAGCTCACAAAGCCATTTTCGTTTAATTTCTCTTTTTGAAAAAGCAATCATTTTTCATGTACCATTTCTAACAAAACCCAGCTTTTTAAATATATTTTACTGTTCATTCAGCCACCACTTTGCTTCTGTCTGCAATCACGTAAAACTATTTGAAAGAAAAAAAATTCAATCAATTGATGCTCCAAACAAGACCATTATTTCTTTTTCTTAATTAGTGATTCTCTAAGTGAATTCAGAGTCCATTAGAATGATCTGAGAAACTTCTTTAAAACTTGACACCTGCTTCTACTTATAATTTTTAAAATCCCAGTCATGTTGAGAGTGGAACTAGTGATAAAATAATTTCTGAACTGTTAAAAATAATTTAGAGATAATAGCAAACCTAGAAAATCATCAAGTAAATTTATACTACTGTCTCCCACATCCTTTCTCTTCTCTCTTTTCCTGTCTCTCCTTCTTTCCTATACAATTACAGTATTTGATTCTTCACATTCTCCACAGCCCTAACTGATTGACTGGCATGGCATACCACCACTGTTGTACTGTGTCTTGAATTGGCTTTTAACATTTATGATTTCCAGCATTTATTTCAAGTTCTAATGGACTCTGAATTCATACAGCTCACTGTCCACAACATTTGCCAAGGCCTGTTTGACCTTGGGTTAGAATCTTTACTTGTTTGTTGGCTGTCCTTCCTTCAATTGCTAGGTGGCAGAACATGAAATATCCTTCCTCGGTGGTAGTATGAGGTGAAGGTGCTGTACTTAAATAAAAGCGGGATTGACAACAGTGAGTAGTACAATCTATATAGTCATTAATACCTTTGGCTATTGAACTGAGCTAATATCTATAAAGTGTGAAGATTATGGTTATTACCAAAGATAGGAATTAGTTTCAAAGCTTTTGGGAATGTTCACATCTGTAGAAAATGAGAGGAATATTATACAGCATGTGGTATGATCGGAGGACCACAAAAAGGATGACTTTTATCCAAGTATTTTCACTGGACTCTTATATCCTCGTACCTTGAGGTTATGCCTGTTACGTGGGCTGTAGGCACTATCTGAAGGAAGGAACATTGCATGCTTTCTTACTTGTAGCAATACTCTTTATCATTCTTCTGGGCAATGGTTAGCCTGGGGCACATTTTTACTGGTATTCTATTCTGAGAACTGCTGAAGCGCAGAGGTTTAATTTGCTCACAAATGTGTGTTGAGGACCTCAGGCCAGCTACCGATACAGAAGGCACAATGGTGAGGTAAGTGCAATGGGAGGGTATGCACAAATCACTAACGTTCTCAGTGAGAATTCACTTTGGGGTGACCGATACAAGCATGCATGGAGAAGGAGAAAGCAACAGGTAGGCTATGGCAGACTGTAGATAGGCTGTTCTGAACACAGGAAAGGGAGGTGTTTCCATAAGGGGAACAAAATGTCCTGGGTTAAGCAGGATAAAACCCAGAACTAAGTAAGGGGGAAAAATGAGTCAAAACACAAGAGAAAAAACATATTTGAAATTATATTAAAGTGATGATGTTTTGGTTTAATTAGAGACATAAACCCAAAAGTAAAGATACTAAGATGGTTTCATGAATTAAACTTCTCTATGTATTTCAGAAAATAAAAGCTAGCACCCTCCTCCTACCAGAAGAAACAGTACTGATAATTACAGTTTTAGTTAAAAAAAAATCCTCTATTTTTAGAAGATTGAAAATATGAATACAAAGCAAAGGAATACTACTACATTATATCTTTAAATACACTGAAACTGACTTGGGTTGTCTTCTGACTTGTTTTAATCTTATTTATTTATTTCTTCTTTTTTTCCTTTTTCTTTCTTTTTTTCATTTTCTTTTTCTTGTTTTCTTTTTCTTTGTTTCAAGACAGGATTTCTCTGTGTAAGAGCTCTGGCTGTTCTGGAACTCACTCTGTAGACCAGGCTGGTCTCAAATTCACAGGGATCCGTCTGTCTCTACCTCCCACGTGCTAGGCTGAAAGGTGTGTGCACCACCACCCAGCTATTTATTTATTTATTATGATCATTTTTAAAAGAGGGAACAGCATCAAGTACACTGTTTGCACATAGCATGATAAATTTCAGAATCCTGAGTTAAAGCTTATTAATAATGTACAATTATTTCCCCAAAGTTATTTAGGACATTTAGTTAACTTTCTCATGCCAATTGTTAGTATTGTCACAATTAATATCCTTTGATTATTTGACTGTGTTTGTGTCTCTTTGATTAACATATTAATAAAATTTGCCAATGTTTTGACAAAGGAAAGCTGCTCTTAATTCTCTGTGAGCAAAAATACAAAGTAAAATAAGCATGTATCCATGGAAGAATGTGTCCTTAAGATTCTGTTTTGTTTACTTAAATGTGGCAATGTCATTTCAGAGTCACAGATCTGTGTCTTTGATCATGATATACTTACTTTCTGTGAAAATTAATCCAGGCAAGAAAATACATGCATATGCTTTTACAGTTCCTTGGAAATGACATCTTTTGTGAGTTAAAATCGAAACTTTTTTTTTTTTTTTTTTTTTAGTTACCATCCATATTTTTTAATGTTGGAAAACTCAGAAAATACATGATGCCTTGCTAAAAAGTAGCCAATACAGGATGTTCAAAACTCTTCCCTTGGGTACAATCTCTATTCTTTATTGTAAAAGCAGTGTATACACATTGTAGAAATTGCTTTTAGGCTATAACATGGGGAATCCATGCATGGAGATTTCTGTTAGATATTTTATCCTTTATTTTGAAAGGTTCACATTTTTGACACAACTGTAAGTATACCTCTTCTTCAGGAGAGAAAGGATCTAAGGTTTTTTGTTTTGTTTTGTTTTGTTTTTTTGTTTTTCGAGACAGGGTTTCTCTGTGTAGCTTTGTGCCGTTCCTGGAACTCGCTTTGTAGACCAGGCTGGCCTCGAACTCACAGAGATCCGCCTGGCTCTGCCTCCTGAGTGCTGGGATTAAAGGCATGTGCCACCACTGCCTGGCTAAGAAAGGATCTAAGTACATTCTTAATCCTTTATCTAGTAAGTTCATAGTAGTTAATTTTTTTCAATGGATCAGTAACTCATATTAAAAGTATGTAATCTTGGGCTGGGGAGATGGCTCCGTGGGTAAAAAAACAATCACTATGAAATACTGACCACTTGAGTTTGAATGGTCAGGAACCCCATGTAAGTCTGACACAGTAGCCCAAGTATGTGCAATCCTTCCAGGAAGCTTTGAGAAAATGGGAGGAGGAGACAGAAAAGTTTCCAGAAACTCAGAAGCCAGCTAGGCTACCTGAGGCAGTGGTAAAGAGGTGAGGTCAAGCACTCTGACCTCCATCTCTCTCTCTCTCACACATACACACACACACACACACACGCACACACGTTTGCACACAGTGTCTTTTTAATTAGCAATCTTTTTGAGAATGCTCAGTCCTTCCTATGTGTGTTGCTACTCACCCCTAAGTATGTGCTTTCTGGCATGATTTCATTGTCAATTCTCATCCCAAACTCTTTTAATTCGCTGAACTAGAACTAAGACATTCATTTTTATTTCTGTTCTTAACATTTTTGTGATTGGGGGCCTTGGGGCCTTTCTTCCCAATGGAACATGTCTTTCCTACTATCATCAAGTATAACAAATGAAATCATCTTTGACTCTCCACATACTCAAGCACATTTTCTATTTTTCAGATGAAATAGCCCATCCGGCTTTTACATGTAGTGTGTCATTTAATTTTGCTTATTTATTTTCTATTTTGGGTGTGAGAGTGATGAATCAGTCTCGTGTAGCAAAGGCAAGCATCAAACTGTCTTTAGAGCTGAGGATAACTGTAAAGTAATGTTCTTCTCTCCTTTTTCTCTCAAGGTCTGGAATCACTGGTCTATGCTACCATGCCCGACTTTCAATCAGTTCTTTCATTTATGTATGTTCTTGTGTTTTTGAGCACGGGTTGTGTATGCTTGTGGAGACCAGAGATCAACAACATGGGCATGGAACTTCAAGCACTATCTGCTTTTTATTTATTTACTTTTTTATTTTGAGATAGGGTCTCTCAGTGGTCAGGGGTTCACCAAATAGGGTAGACAGATGGTCAGTGAGTTTCAGAGCTCTACCTGGGTCTACTTCCTCAGTAATGAATGAAAAGCATGTGTCCATACTCAGCTTTTTTTTTTTTTTAATGTGTGTTCTAAACACAGAGCTTAGGCCCCCATCCTTCATCCTGCATGTATTTTAGCAACTCAAAAATCTTTCCAGGCCCTTGTTCAATTCTTTCAACAATCTGTAAGAAGATCTTAAAGCTCAGTGTTTTGTTTTTCTAGCACAGTGACGATGCTTTTATTTTTGCTTAATCTTTTAACTCTGAGAAGCTGTGTCCCATGTTTTCTTTCCTTTTCAAACCATACATATAGCTTAGAAATTAGCATATGTGCTTTGGGGATGACGGTGGTAAATGTAAGGCTCACTTTACTGTGTCATATCCTGTTAGTAGCTTGGACCTTTATATTCTTACTACATTGTACCTTGATGTAGGTCCTGTCTGGTGCAGGTAACTGTAGCATGAGTCTTAAAGAGTCTTATTAATAAAAACAAACCTGGAGCTAGGTATTTGGGTGAATGCTGAAAGATCAGAGAGGCAGAACAAGCCACAGCCACCTCACCTTGCCAGTTCCTCAGCTGATCCTGTTTCCTCAGACTGGAACCTTCTGAGTCCTCATCCAAATGAATATCAGCTGAACTGCTGCTAAAAGCCTAAAAGCTTAACCTGCCTGATTCCTAGTTTTCACGCCTTATATACCTTTCTGCTTTCTGCCATCACTTCCTAGGATTAAAGGCTCACTTCCTTGGATTAAAGACGTGAGTCACCATGCCTGGCTGTTTCCAGTGTGGCCTTGAGCTCACAGAGATCCAGACAGATCTCTGCCTCCCAAGTGATAGGACTAAGGTTGTGTGTCGCCACGGCCTGACCCCTATGTCTAATCTAGTGGCTGACTCTATCCTCTGATCCTCAGACAAGTTTATTAGGGTACACAATATATTACCACAACAAACTTCTTTGATAAATTTCATAGATGCCCCGTTTCTGCTACAGAAAAAATAATATTGTTGCTATCATTGGATTGAAATATGAAACTCAGTGGAAGGTGTTTGGTGACATTTTTCCATGTTCTACATTAAGACTATGGTAAAGTCAGAATTTTAGTGCTAGATTTCTATCCAAATGTATAATACATTAATATATAGTGTAATGTCACTTGACTTAAAGACTTGGAGAAGAAGTCATTCAGCCATACATTTGTAAAAACTCATATTTAATTTGTGGGGAAATCAAGCCTAAAACCTGTGATAATATAGTATACCTTTTTATTGTTTTGTTTTTGTTGGTATACTTTTTGCTCTAAAATTTATGTTTGACATAAAAGCACAATCATTTAAAACTATCAGATTTACACATGAACTGCTGGGATAAAATACTTTAGCTCAGATGTTTTTTTGCTAAAATCAGAATGTTTAGTTTTCCAGGCTTTTAATGATGAGGAATAGATGTGGCCATCAGGCTGCATATCACTTTCATATTTAAAAATGCTTTACCAAGAATTTATCTTAGGTTCAAATCCAAATTTTATACTTCAAACCTTTAAAATCAAAGCATTTAAAGTTACCATGTGCCTAAGTTATTCTGTGGGCTTAGACATTTTATATGTTGCTTGCAAACTGAAACTATTAATTGTCATAAAAATATTAGTTCTTTGAACCTTAAAGGGCATATTATAGATTTCTAATTTATGGTTGCACACTCTCTTCTTTATTAATCTCCACTGTAATTATTACCAAGTTCAAATAGAAAGTTCTCTGACCAAAGCAAGTAGTACTAATGTAAAATTAAAGATAAATAATTAGAAAACAGTTTAACACCATGTTAATTTATCAAAAAAAAATGTAGTTTCACCAGTAGGGCCTATGACATCCACAGCTATGTGTTTTTGAACAGTATTACACTCTTGGGCATGACAATGGTTTCCTGTGGATCAGAAAGTAGTTGGTTACTCCCAGAAGAGTCTTGTCACTATTGTACCAGTGGGTACATCTTCCCTAGAATATCTGTGCTCTCATTTTCATGGCTCATGGCTTGGTAAAACTGTTAATGACTTTTCTCTCCAAATAGCCAACAAATATCTTTTAGCAATATGAAAGCTGTCTGGGAGGGAAGAAGATTCCCACTCGGTTTTGATTGATTTTTCCATATCCTGTAACCAAAGAATGTGATATCTTCAAGCAATAAGGTCTTATTATCTAGTTCTGATGGACAACCAAGAGCAATGACAGTAGTTTGTATCATTGCGGAGATTTTTTTTTGGCACCTTCCTAACTAATAACATACAGGCCAACACCCCACACCTGGCACTGGGCTTTTCATTTAATATACTATACCTTTAGGCAGAATCATTATCCACCCATACAGATGCCTCATGGGCAACTTCCAAGGATATTTCAGAGAAGATAAGTTGTGGTGTTATCCCATACATCCTTAGGCATACTGACTCACTGTAAGAAAATATCTTGAGCTCCCCACCCCCTGATTTTACAGAGGTTATGTATCTTTCAGAAGCAAATGAACTGAACACTGGGGTCCTATTGTTTTTAATTTGGGAGAAAAGACTCTCTTCATTGTCTATGTAAGTACGTAATTAAGTGTAGCAAGTCAAATGGTAAATGAAAGTTATGATAGCAGAGAGGAACTTGGATCCATTTTACCATCTATTTATCATTGAACTTGAACAAATTGCTAAACCAGCTCAGTTTTCTCATTGGGGAAATGATACTGGTAATGATTTCATTGTATTGTTTTGCGAATTAAAAAGACAGTGCATATACAGAATTTAGGACATGACCTGAAGCAGTTTATTGTCTAAGACACATTCAGAGAAGACAGATCTTTCATTTCCTTGACTATGCCCCTGAGGCATATGGAAGAAAATGTATTTTCTATATTGGACAATTTTGAGTTATTTCCCTTTCTTATAATCCTAATGATTATGAGAAAACTAGGCCAACACAAAACCAACAAGCTTCCTTCAATCACCTAATTGTTACTTTGTATAAAACATGTTGCACACTGAGAATATTGTGGAAACCAAGGGGACACAGCCCCCTACCTTGAGCAGCTCTTTATTCAGCAATGCAACTAACACCTATACCATGTAGTACTTGAATGCCCTGAATAACAAACATATACACATCTCTGCTATATGTAGGCTATGTTTTAATGAATGAGACAGGGAATAAGAATGATTATCTGGTGTTCATGTTTTACTTGCTCTTGCTATTCTACTCATAAGTTGATGATGGAATGGGGTATGAGTCATTGTTTCCCTTTACATTGTTTGAAAATGTTTAAAATGACACTGATTTTTTTTCTAATAGTCATAGAAAATGACTATTCTTGCAGCACTATGCAAGATGTAGTTTGGCTCTTGAAGCTAGGATAAAACCTTTTTGAATCTCCCTTGTTCACACACACCCACGCACATAGCATGCACATATGTCAGATCACACATATAACTATTTCCACGCATTTCCGTATCAACAATCTTAACCTTATTTTTTACCTGCCTAACATAGATACTAGCAGGGACATGTTTAAATGAAGTGATGGGATGATCTGGTACTATTATCAGTCTTATGTCCACTGTTTCCATAAATGACAGGGTGAAAATATATTTTCAAGAAAATTGCCTAAGTCCTATTCCAATTAAATTTATAATTTTAATTCCACTGGATGGAGTTTTAGAGCTGTCTTTTATTACATAATGAAAGTTTGTGATAAAGACTATGAAGGAGATTTTCAAATGGTGTGAGAGCATTAAAAGGACAATACATTCAGACAGCAGAAAAGAATAGGAGAGATATTTTGTAGCATGCATTGTGGTGGGCCTAAAGAGTTAAATGAATGGGTTGTGTACCTGTGACTGGGAATGGAAAGACATTTTAGTCTCAAATAACAGTATGTAGATAGACATCCAACATGTTGATAGATTTTAGAAGTGGAGACAAATCTGCCAGGGATTCAGCATCTTAAGCTAGATGAAAAGATTTTGGAAGAAAACAAACAACAAACAAAAAACAACAACAAAACCTTAGAGAAATCATCCAGAAACTAAATAAACAAAGCCTTTAAGACAGACACTTAAGAATCTAGAGGTTGGGACTGATAAAAAGAATATAAAAGAGAGGCAAAAAAGTTTCAAGATTACTTCTCTTATATTCATTATCTTCTGTTCTTTAATATACTTAACAGTTCACTTTCATTTGTCTATTTGTTTTTGTAAACTTCAGTGTGCTGTGGGATGGTCTGTATGTCAAATTACTCTGATTGGTCAATAAATAAAATACTGATTGGCCAGTCGCTAGGCAGGAAGTATAGGCGGGACTAACAGAGAGGGGAAAAGAAAGAACAGGAAGGCGGAAGAGAGTCACTGCCAGCTGCCACCATGTGAAGATGCCGGTAAGCCACAAGCCATGTGGCAAGGTATAGATTTATTGAAATGGATTAATTTAAGCTATAAGAACAGTTAGCAAGAAGCCTGCCACGGCCATACAGTTTGTAACCAATATAAGTCTCTGTGTTTACTTGGTTGGGTCTGAGCGGCTGTGGGACTGGCGGGTGAGAGAGATTTGTCCTGACTGTGGGTCAGGCAGGAAAACTCTAGTTACATCAGTGGTTTTTAAAATGATGTCTTAGAGATTATAAAACACTTAACCTTCACAAACTGCTTAATAGTTTATCACTTCTACTAAAGCATAGAAAACATCAAACTATATCATAGGTTTATTATATTTTCTACATTACTTTATAGTTTCCCCATGCACTTTATTTATGTACAGTAACAATTATCACATGATATTCTTTGCATTTATGTACGTCATTGAATAATTATGGGTGTTTTAAGATTTTAAAAGGGAAAATTTGAACAAATATTTACTGTATTTTCTTACTCCTAAAAAGTCTGAAGACTTGTTTTCTTAATATTTCAGACAAATCTGAAGAATTTGCATTATTAGTTTTTTAATAGATCATCTGCCAACAATTTTTAATTGCCTGAAATTATCTTTATAATATACATTCATTAGAAAAAATTCATTAGGTATAGCATTTTAATTGATCTTTCTCTAACTTTTATCATATTATATTATTATTCCCCTATTTTCTGATTTGAATGGATTATGATGTGAAATTTGGAGCATGGATTTTTGTCCTTAATTTATGACATGTTTACACGTTTTATAGGTCTTATGTTTGTTTTTATCCTTTGTGTCCTTGAGGTTTTATTTTATTTTACTTTATTTTATTTGAGTGTGCTTTCTCTACTTCAGGCTTAGTAAATTCTTTTTTCCTTCCTCACTCCCACACTCCCTCCCTCCTGCCCTCCTTTCTTCTGTAAACCTCATGATGTTTCTACTGTAGCCTCTTTTTTTTAATATTTATTTACATCCAGGCAACAATTTTTCCTCTCTCCTCTCCTCTCAGTCTGTCTCCCCACCCCTCCTCTGTTCCTTCCACTAATCCACAGCCTCTAGCCTCTTAATTGCTGGGTTAAGGGTGTGAACCACCAAGACTACAGATTAGATAATTTCTGTTGTTTCATTTTGAAGTTTATAAACTTCCTTTTCTGTCCTCTCTATTCTGCTATGACCCCCCAAAACAGAGCAATAAACACTTGCTTGCCAATGCTGTTTCCTATTTCTATTTATGAAATCTAGGATCTCTTGGCAAGGGAGTGGTATATTCCTGGTGGTTAGATCTTACTTTAATGAAAGGAAACAAAATAGTGTCCTGCAGACATGCCCACAGGCCAATTTGGTCTAGACAGTCCCTCCTAGTTGTTTACAGGATGTGCTAAGTTGACAATGAAAACTGACCATCACACATATCATTTGCTTTTGTCTACTGTTGTATGGGTATGTTACCTACTTTAAATCTACTCAGATATTGCTTCCTATGCAAAATGACTGCATTTCCCCAACTCTTCAAATGTAAAGGGTTTGGATTGCTTTTTGAAATGTTTTTAATTTTATGTTATGTAACTCTCGATTCTATTAAAATCAGTAGAATGGTGAGTTCATTTTAATGAATTAATTATAACCAAATTCCAATTCTCTGTCAATTTTTCTTCCAGTTTCAATTTATTATCCCCCTTTTCACACTGTTTAAATATGTCTTACATGTGGACCACTCAGGAGCCATTGCCCTTGGCCAACGGTTTACGTTATAGTTCACTTCTTAAAGCTTATGCTATAGTTTTTGTTTTTTCATCCCTTTGTAGCTGGTAGGGATGTTTGTCTTTTGCTAGTTATTTCACAGAGTCAAGGGACCCCTTTCTCTGCACTTTAACTATTTCTGCCGTCTACTAATTCTTGCCCCAGTTCTTCTGGCCAGAAAGAAGTTTTGCTGTGAGCTCTATTTCCATGTAACATCATTATACACAATCGGGGCAAACATGAGGCTAACAATAAGAATACAGAGAAAAACCCATGAGGTTTCCCTTCATATTTTTTGAATGGTATGGATTCATTTGCCCAGAGATTTCTTTGGAATTTTACCTTTGGCTTTAATAATATAGGTCTGGGCTTGAGGATGTTGTTGGGACAGGATTAGTTAGAATAGCATAAAAAGAGAGAAAATAGAATAGGAACTTCTTCAGAATCTTAGTGTTCTGATTATGTAGGCAGAAATAAGAGCATCGTAGCTTCCCTTGGATAAAGGCCAAGAATAAAAATGAAGAAATTAAAGTCAAATCAAAATATTTTATAGACATGTACGAAGTTCTAAAAGAATAAGTACAAACATATTTTAAAGAAATCAAATGAAATTGTAGTCTGTTCTCCTCTGGTTAAAATTCATACTCCATCTCAGAGAGGGCACTGCTTGCTTCATTTTATTTTATTTTTTTTATGTTCATAGTTTTTTTTTCTTGATGTGTGTGTGTGGTGTGTGTGTGTGTGTGTGTGTGTGTGTGTGTGTGTGTGTGTGTGTGTGTTCTAAGTACAAATTCAGTTATACCAAGTAGGCAAGGCAGAATCTAGAGAGGCTAATTTGTGTTGTGTGGCACTGAAACTCATTGACCGATTTTAAATGGTAGCTTAATATCAACTGGTTTCTTATCTAGAGAGAATATGGTGTGTGAAGGGGATATGTAAAGAGAGTAGTGTACTGAATAATTGTGAGCCAAGAAGGAAGAATAAGTTGGATATAGAATGATTGGCCATCAGCCTTTTGATCCTGTCACTGCCTTTTAAGAGGAAAAACATCATATTGTATTCACAATGTTTTTAAGACAATACATTGGTATAAAATATGTAGGAAGGTCTTAGAAATTAGTAAGCAATATAAAATTTGAAACTTACACTAAACCAAGGTCACTTCATTCATTTACATATGCACAAAATTATAAACTAGATAATCAGAAGATTACTCTTTGAAGTTAGAAATGATCATGTAAGGGTTGCTCTATAGAGCAAATTAGTCAAGAATTGTATTCATGGCAGCTCTCCAGATAGCTCCCCAAGTACATTGCAACACAAGATGTGAATGAAGTGTTGAATTTTATCACTTTGCCTAAGAAAGTTAGTATGAATGGTTAAGTCAAATCATATTCACTGATTTTCTGTCCTACCAAATATCTTAACTGTTTGGGTTTTGATGATTTATTGGCTTCAATCATGTGGCTTTTCCTCTACCAGTCTTCTCAGCACAATCCTCATTTAAAACACGCATCATGAGATGACTGTGGTATTTACACCATCATATTTTAAATAAGTCATTTAAAAAGGAGTAAAATGTGCTGTTAGAAAATCCATGAGCCCATCTGACTTCATCTCTATGTGCCAATTTTTACTAATAGGTGGTCTCACTGAATGAGAAAGAATAATGAAATGGCAATAAATAATATTGGAAATCAAAATGATAATTGATGACAGTATTAAAATGGAGTTTCCTTTGAAGAGAGACAATAACGTTAAGTGTTTGTAGAACTTTCTTCAAATTTGTAAAATATGGAAGATGTAGCAGCTTTTTTTTCACTAAAGATAAGAAAATGCCATTTGGTTACCAGGTACATTTACATATTTTCCTGATTCTTTTGTGTGTCTTGTGTGTGTGTTTATGATGCATTATGTCTTTGGAAGAGTTGAAGTTTCCTAGTAAGAACCCTACCATTTGATTTTGCACAGTTCATGGTTTATAATGCAGTGTATGACACCTGGTAGGTATTAAGCAATTCTTAGGAAGTTTAAGTGTAATTGAAAAGAAGTGCTTTGTTTATATCCAGCAGACATAAGGACATAATCACCCCATTTGCATGATTAAATCTCCTCCCACTATTTTTTACTATTCTCTCTAATTAAATGTATTCTGAGTTTGAAGAAAGTCCATAATTAAAATGGATTTATAAATCTATATGAAGCTGCCATAGATTTTATTGCAATGGCAATAACATATCATTATATTATCCTTATGATGTGACAAGTTGCCTTGAAGTTAATTTCTAAAAATGGAAATGGGTCTTGAAGTGTAAATGGATGCCTATATATCAAATATTATTGGTATACTCATATTCTGTCCCATTGGGATGACATTGCTAAGTTTGTCCTCAAACTGGAGCTGTGTGAAAAGTGAGATTAAGGTGTCATATGCTCCCTGTATTAGCAAGAAATGTGTGTCTTAATTCCTATCATTTCCACTGTGGATCCATTACACACTAACAGGCAGTAGAATGAGATTATTTTTCTCAATTACCATTCACTGCCCTTTAAAACAAAGGCATATCATTGATTTTTCTCCTGTACTCTCGGCAGCAACTGGGAGAAACAGAAGCGACACTCGACCTTCATCATGTTATACAACTTGTGAAATTGAATCACGATGACAGGAGGGAGACAGAAACAAATTACTCACATTGTTCTATAGAAATCGAGTCAATCGAGTAACTGTTTGGAGGTGTGGTGAGACATGTCAGAACAGAGGAAAGATATTTGATATTACCATATTGTACTAATCCAAGATGAGTGTGCTAAGTGGAAGAGGATCCTTGATAACAACTAGAAAAAAAAAAAAAAGCACCTTTGATGGCAGAAGAATCTAGTTCCCCTAGATATTCATTTATCATTTCAGGATAGTGTCAGTAATTCACCAACATACAGGGAGTCAAAATTTATAGAACCTTATGACTTCTTGATACAGATAGTAGTAGTGTTTTAATGGCAGGAATTGATTTTCCAAAGTGCTATTTAATAAAACTCACTTTCAATATGCTGCTCCTGAGGTAAAATTACAACGATCTTGTTTGTAGCATAGGTGAATGGTCCTTATAATGGGTTTAAAATTTACTAAGTCTACCTGGAGACTAATAACTCTTGATGTTGTTCCTTCAAATTCCTCCTTTTATTTGACACATTTTCTCTTATATCAAAGGCATACCATGTCCTCTATGTCAATGCAGCATAATTTCCAAATCTGTCTGATTAATTGCCTTTATAATGTGAGATCTCTGTGTATAATCTGTACGTAAAGAAGCTGTGACTAACGGTGGACATGGTTCGAAAAGACTGGTGACAACCTGTGAATGTGACAATAGTACTGGATCGTTTGTGCTATGTGTGAATTGGAACAATGTGGGTATAGAATGGGTTCACTCCAGGTCAACTAAAGTTGTAGAACCCTAGAGAGGAACCCCAAAGATTTGGGTTAGACTAGACTTCCAATTATTTACTTCAATTTTTTTCATTGTGAAAGATAGTGACAGAATAAAAGGCCTTCAGTCATTGGAAAATGTTACATGATAATGATTTATTCATTGGGAGTATTAAAGCTAAATAAATGCTAAATTACTTTGCTAAATTAGCATAGAAAATCTGACAAAATCTTTCTTTGAATAGAATAATTGTTAGATTGTATTTCTCATTGTTTTCATCTCTGAGTATAAAAGCCAAGACAAATTGGTGTGCCAGAGTTGGAAAATTGAAAATCTAACTGAAAATGACTAATTATAATTTAATATTTATGTTAATTGCACTTTAAACTACTGTTGTTACTTTCTCCAAATTTTCTAGTAGAATTTGAACATACAAGGGCAAATACTATTCATCGCTTTGCTTTCAGGACTTAATGCAGTACAGGATTATAATGAATAAAGAGATAATTTTGGAGGATTACATGAATAAGCTCATTGTTTTAGTCACTGCTCTATTGCTATGAAGAGACACAATAACCAAGACTACTCTTCTAAAAGAAAGCTTTTAATTGGGGGCTGCTTACAGTTTCAGAGGTTTAGTCCACTGTTATCACAGTGGGGAGCGTGGTGGCACACTGCAGTTATGGTGATAGAGAAGTAGCTGAGAGTTCTACATCCTGATCTGCAGGCAGCAAGGAGAGGGGAGGGTTGAGAGGAAAGGAGGGGGAGGAAGGGAGGGAGGCAGGGCAAGAGAGAGAGAAAGAGAGAGAGAGTGAGAGAGAGAGAGAGAGAGAGAGAGAGAGAGAGAGAGAGAGAGAGAGAGGTGGAGGGAATGAGGGAATGAGGAAGAGAGACTGGGGCCTGGCATGGGCTTTTGAAACCTCAAAGCCCATTCCCGGTGACACATATCCTCCAACAAGGCCACGCAGTCTAATCCTTCTAATTCTCCCAAACAGTTTCAATCCCTGGTTATGAAGCATTCAAATTTTGGAGCCTATAGAGACCATTTTCATTCAAACCACCACAGACACTAATGTGGATATCTCATAGTTTTGGCAGTGTTCACAGTAATAAAATATAGAATTGTATTCCTTTGTTCAAATACATATTTTTGGACATTGGCTAATATGGGGTTAAGAGTGAAACTCCATTCTGACTTTGTTAGTTATTCAGAGGGTTATTCAGAGGTATCATTGATTAAAACTATGGATTATACAGCTCTTGAAGTAGACTTTGTGGGTGGTTTAGGGAATGCAGAATTAATACATCTTAATGCCATAATAATACATCTATATTCAGTTTCATGGTAGAAATTATTCAAACCATCTGTAGTTAGAATTTTGTTACTTCTATATCACATCAAGTTATAGGTGGCTCTGAATTCACGGGGGGCCTAAACATGTTTATGCATTTCTCTTCCATCTATGTGTCTGTCTATCATTGATCTATCTATTTCTATTTATCTACAATCTGTGTCATCTGTTATTATTGATCTTTGATCTATATCTAACTATCTTCAGCAGACCATTTGAAGAGACATGTGAGAAATCGGTTATTGGTTTAGTTTGCAAATGCTGATCATGTTTAAAATTCATAGACATATTTGATGTTGTCCTCCTATTTGGTATGGTTCATTATTTCCCCATGATGGATATGATGCACCTAAATGAGAAAATGGAAGAATCTTGCCAAGACTGAAATTAGCTTATTTGTTGTGTGCTGGGAAAACTGCCATCAATTTACACATACACTTCCTGACATAACAACCCATTACAGGCACGTACTTACTTTCATTTGGGTTTGAGAGTGGTATAGGATTTGCTATTTAATTTACACCCAAATGATTTCACCCTTTCCCTTTAAGTCACATTTTGTTTATGAGGGCACATTCTGAAAATATTCATCATGGGAAAATAGCTTCTTAAATAATTACAAGTTATTACTCAATTTATCATGAGTGTTGTTATTTAATCTCACCAGCCTATTTTAGGTAGCCTTTGAAGGAAAAAGCAAAAAAAAATTGTATTAAGACAATTTCCTAATTTTTCCTAACTTTGAGCATTATTGATTGGAGAGTCAGCTCAGTGGTTGAAAACAGTTGGTGCACTTGCAGAGGAGATCTACTGCTGCCCTCTTTTGGCCTCTGTGAGCACCAGGTGTAAATATGGTACACATACATACAACATGCACAAAAGTAAATGAATTTAAAAACAAAAAGATTTACTGAAAGCCTATTTTATCTTAAACTACTAAATTTGTGAGCAAAAGACAAAAGGTGTGGAGAAGGTAATTAAATCAACCCCCTTTGCTATAAAGATTACCTTTTGCCTATAAAGAAAAGGCAAGGGTTTGTTCTATACACATCTTTTTGTACAGACATATGAGCTATTTCCTGTCTCTAAATACAGAAGGGAATGCTCTAGGTCAGAAGTTCTCAACCTGTGGGTCTTGGCCCCTTTGGTTGACCCTTACATAGCTGATGCCCAAGACTGCTGTGGGATAATGCCCTTGTATACTGGTTTAATAAAATACTGGTTGGTCAGTAGCCAGGCAGGAAGTATAGGCAGGTGAGCAGACAAGGAAAATTCTTGAGAAGAGGAAGGGCTGAGTCACTAATCACCAGCCAGACACAAAGGAAGCAAGATGTCAAGGCAGAAGTGAGAAAAGGTACCAAGCCATGTGACTAAATATAGGTAAGAATTATGGGCTAGTTTAAATATGTGCTAGTCAGTAATAAGCCTGAGCTAATGGTCAAGCAGTTATAATTAATATAAGCTTCTGAGTGACTATTTTATAAGTGGGCCACAGGACTGGGGGGATTGGTGGGAACAGAGAAACCTTTCAACTACAAATGACACCAAGAGGAGAGGCAACAGTTTCCACCTAAAACATGAAAAGCTTAAAACAAGAGAGAGAGATTCTAAAATGGAGCTAAAAAAGCTTTCTAGTTGAATCTCTCAGGCCAGCTGCAGCCTGCAGGCTTGAGTTACTCTTTTGCATGTTTGTATGAGGGCTTGACCTGCAGCATGGTGGATTCCCGGTACACAGAGGTTTTTCCAAGCCACACAGTATGTTGCATGATGGATTTAGTCTTTACTATTACAGAAAAAAAGAAAGAAAGAAAGGAAGGAAGAAAGAAAAGAGAGGTTTAGTGCTACATGCTGCTTTAATGGAGGCATAGATCCACCGCTTCCAAGAGTTGGTGGTCCACATGGTTCCCAGAGCTGGTGGTAAACCTATCAACTCCATATTGAAAAGCTGAGATGGGCATAGTCAGTAGTCAAGGCTTCAACTTCAGCCACTGCAGTTTAAAGCAATAGATTCACAATAAAAAAGATTCAGATGAAATAAACCTCTAAGTGGTTTACAATGTCTGTAAAAATGTACGTAGGTTTGACAGTGAGAGGAAAAGGAATATAGATAGTTATATAAAGAAATAGAAAGTTTTAAAGTCTTAAAGAGGTAGTAAAGTAATATAAAAATAAGCCATATAAAGATGGGTATTATACAAAATCTGGATTGTATTGTCTTTGGGATTTTTAACTACAGAGAGACATTTGATTACAAAGGCTACTCAGTTAAACCAATACGTATATTTTAAAGGTATCTTGAGTTCAAAATTTGGATCTAAGGATATGTTGCTTTGGAAAGGAGGCTCTGCTTTTGTTTTCAAGGTTAATATGGATCAGAATTGATCAAGCCAAACCTCCCAAACCTTAACAGATAGTACCTATCAACAAAAGTTATAGCCAGTCTTCCCAGGACTTGACCATTATCTAGAATTTTCTCAGGATCCCCATAAGACTACCAGCACCCCCTATCAGCAGGAAGTAGCCTAGAACACTATGCCCACATTCCCAAAAAATGGATTATGGATGTTTGTCTTTGCTTAGAGATTGGTTACAAATTGTTATTGGGCATAGTCAATATCTTTCTAAAAGAAAAAAAGGGGGACATGATACAGATATGATAGGATGAAAGGGTAGATAATTGAATCTACTTTTTTAAAATTGCTATAGATTTTAGTTTATTGATACAAATGTAAAGTTAATTTTGTTATACTTGTTATACTGTATGTATATTTCTACTCTTGTTTATGGTATTATGTTTATGCAGCTCATTTAAAATTGTAATGGATAATTAAGAAATACAGATTAATAATTAGTTTTCTATGATAGTCAAACTTATAGCCATGTTAGTTAAGTTTTCTAGGTATACATAGATACATTTCAATTATCTAGGTAATCTTAAAACACTTCGAAGACTTACAGAATATGGCATTTAAAATGTTTTAAAAACTTAGACTTTCTGGACAGTGAGACACATCTGTTCCTGGCAGCACTGATTTACTTCAAAGAGAAAGATGGGTGTCTAAGACACTACATATGGAGTTTATCTTCTTGGAAAAAAATAGCCATTTGGACAAGAAATTGATCTTGCCTGGACTGCTTGACAAAATGTATCAACTGGACATGCAGGACCCATAGGAAGGTGACTACTGAACTTTTCAAAGATAAATGGCCCATCAGATTCCTACTTCACAGAAGAAACTGTCCGACATTCTACATGACACAGAGAAAAGTGACTGAGAGACTCTAGGCCTATGGGCTGAAGAATGGATGCCCCAGTGTTACAGAGGAACTTTGGATGACTGTCCAGGCAGGCAGTTGTCTCTGTCATTCTAGATTTTTGGAAGTTGATTACAATACTCTTCCTGTTTACTTAGGTAATAGTATATCCTTCTGAGGTCTTTAATGTAGTTGAAGACTAGATAATTATAATTATGGTTTTCCTTGGTTATGGTAAGAGATAAGGTAGATATGATGAAACCTTAGACTCACAATATAGGATAGATAGGATATCTTCTTTAATTTTGCCCAATACATATAAACTAGATATTATAACTATAACTCTTGCTTGATAACTGTTTTGTTATATGTAATTTACTATGTTGTTGTTAAAACCATTCTTTTAAATAGAAAGAAAAGGGGAAATGATGGGTGATGAAATTCTGTATGCTGTGAATATGTGTTGCTCTGATTGGTTGATAAATAGAATGCTGATTGGCCAATAGCCAGGCAGGAAGTATAGGCAGGATAAGCAGACAAGGAGAATTCTGGGAAGAGGAAGGCCTGAGTCAGTAGTCACCAGCCAGACACAAAGGAAGCAAGATGTCAAGGCAGAACTGAGAAAAGATACCAAGTCACATGGCTAAACATAGATAAGAATTGTGTTAATTTAAGTGTAAGAGCTAGTTAGTAATAAACCTGAGCTAATGGCCAAATAGTTTTAATTAATATAAGCCTCTATGTGTTTACTTGGGTCTGAGTGGCTGCGGACCAGGCGGGACATAGGAAAACTTCTGACTACACAAGACACAGATATTTACATAATCTTTCATCACATTATTATGATTACAGTTACGAAGTAGCAACAGCAATAATTTTTTAATTCATTTTACATAGCAACCATAGATTCCACCCTTATCCCTTTTTCCATCCCTTTCCCCCTGTCTTCTCCCTTGACTACCTCCCCAACCCTCCTCCAAAAGGGTAAATCCTCCCATGGGGGAACAGCAAAGTCTGTTACATTCAGTTGAGGTGGGACCAAAAAGTATTTTATGGTGCAGAGTGTCAACACAACATGAGTAACTGTATTAAAAGGTCATAGTGTTAGGAAGGTTGAGAAACACTGCTTTAGGGGGTTAAAAATAACCAGGTAAGGTGGGAAGGCTACAACTATATTACCTCCCAAAAGGCACAGTTTTTAGTACAATATCATTCTGGGTCTGAGAATTCTTTCAATAACAGTAATTGGGAAGTTTAAGTTGTGAGTAACAGAGGACCTTGTATCAAAGGACTAACTGTACTGGATTATAATTCTCAGTTTAATACTCTCAGTCTTTGTTGGGAATGGCACTGTACACTATTGAGATGAGACCCTTCACTAGAGTACTCATGGTTCTCTAAAATAGATAGGTTGACAACTTAATCCCCAGTGTAATACGCTGAGAGGCATGGCCATTCTGAGGAATTTATGTCACAAAGTCCCCATCCTAACAATTGCATTCATGGTGTTATTTGACAGTTTTACAAAGTGACATCATCCCCCTCATCCTTCTATCACACAACAACACTGCCACCATCTCTTCCAGAACAAGTGGCATTGAGGTACAAATGAAAGCAGGGAGCAGCCCACATCAGAGCCCAAACCTGCTGGCACCTTGATTTTAGACTTCTGGCTCCCTACACAGGGAGAAATTTATCTTTTTTATAAGTTAATCAAGCCATGGTGTAGTTTTATAGAAGTGTGAAATGAAAGAAAAAATAGAAAAATGTGTTACCAAACATTAATTATTTTATTTGCTATTCTAAGAAGGGAAATATTGGCAGAATTAATTATGAAAGTTATGAATTAAGTTAGTTATCAGCTCTGAGTTAAGGTTGATAGAATTAGAAAAGGGTTGGTATTCATAGTTAAACCAATGAGAAGGCAGCAATAGCAATATAAGCACATTAATTGTATCTACCCAAGTATGTACTCTTACTAGAGAATTGTAATGGTGACGCAAGTACAGGGTAATACTTATTTCCTCTCGGTGCTTTGAACAATCCAACTGTCATTTATTTATCTGGGATTTCCATTTGTGTTTTGGGTAATTTAAATCTTACTTTATTGCTTTTTGTAGTTCAGCTGGAATGTGTTTGAGCACGTGTCTTTGCACAGTATATGATTTATAATTATAAATTTACTTCTGTGACATTTTATCCATCGTGTCTAATATTGTCAGCCTTCTCATTTCTTATTTCTATCATCTTTGGACTGTGATTGACAGTCTTTAAACCTTCTAATTATAAGTTTCAAATCACTTAAGCCTTCTTTCTTATTTTGGTTCTCTTTATCTCTGTGCTATATGCCTGTTAATTTCTTTAATGCTCAATTTCAGTTCAGCAGCTCTCTCTGTATTTGTGCTTATTGGATCTAATTGAGATGTTCTGTCTTATCATCATTCTAACTCTCATGGCAGCGTTGTGTGTATGTTGGGGTTGAGACTTGTTTCCGTTTCATACTGAGTTAATGCCCTTGGCCTTTTAATTAGGAAGGTCTCAGCATACATGCCTTCTGAAATAAGTTCACTTGGTTTCTACTTTTAATAAAATCAACCCTATGACAGCTGTAACCCACTTTAACTTCATTTTTCTGTACTTGTCTTACATGATTTTCACTTTTATATAGATGCCCAGTTATTCCTGTACCTTTTATTTAAAAAGACAAGCTTCCTCCAATTGAACAATCTTACCATTTTTGTACAAATCAATAGGCCGTATGAGTGTGGATCTATTTCTGGATTCTATTATCATTGTCCTAAATACATTTTCTACTTCTAACTCTCTTCGTTGGTGTCACTGTGAAATTAGGTAACTTTGAGTTTTCAACTTGTTTTTTAATTTATTTTTAAATTGTAAATTTTATTGAAAATAGATTTTTTCATATAACTTATTCTAATTATGATTCTCCTCCCGACTCCTCCTAAAGCTGCCCCACCCACATCTTTTCTTGCTCTTTCTTATTAGAAAACAAGCAGGAATCTTTAAAAAAAGAAAAGAATAACATAAGATAAAAACATACAAACAGAAGAAAAAGAGCAAAGAAAAAGGACAAGAAACACCTAGACATGACATGCAGACACTCACACATTGGCAAACATAGAAATTCCATAAAAACACAAAATCAGAAGCTATACATATGCAAAAGACCTGTAGGATGAGAAAAATGCCAAGTTAAAGCATTATGAGACAAAACCAAACAAATAAAAATAAAAACAACAACAACAAATACACCAAATACACCATTGAGTTTATTTTGCTTTGGCCATGGGCATAGGATCTGGTCTTAAGAGTGGTTTATAGACCCACTGAGACAACATTGAACAGGTTAATTTTTCATTTATTTGTGAGTGGTTATCAACTGGGTTCAGCATGTGGACTTGTGTCCACTCCTACCATAGGCCAGACCTATACAGGCCTTGTTCATGCTGTCACTGTCTCTGTGAGTTCATGTGTATTAGTTGGGCTAGAGTGATGGATTAGAAATTAAAGGCTAGGCTCATAACCCAAACTCTAAGAGTTAATGTATTTAGAAGCCCTCGTTCCCTTATTGTTCTCCATCCCTTATGGCTCTTATAATCTTTCCACCTCCTCTTCCCAAGGGTTCCCTGAGCTGAGAGGGAGAAGGAATTGATGGGTACATCCCATTTAGGACTGAGTATTCTAAGGTCTCTCATTTTCTACACATTATCTAACTATGGGTCTCTGTATTTATTCCAATCTACTGCAAGCTTCTCTGATGATGGCTGAGCAAGATAGGTATCTATGAGTATAGTGAATATTAGCTGTAGCAGTTGCAAGGTGGAATCTTTGGATCGCTTATGTATCTTATCATATCATTTGCAAATAACAATGCCTTGACTTCTTCCTTTCCAGCTGGCATCCCTTTGAGCTCTTTCAGTTGTCTTATTGCTCTAGCTAAGACTTCAAATACTATATTGAATACATATGGAGAGAATGGACAACCTTGTCTTGTTCCTGAGTTTTTGAAATTGCCCTGAGTTTCTCTACATTTAATTTAATGTTGGATATAGGCTTGCTGTAAATTGCCTTTATTATGCTGAGAGATGTCCCTTGTATCCCTAATCTCTCCAGAACTTTTATCATGAAGGGTGTTGTATTTTGTCAAAGGCTTTTTCCTGCATCTAATGAGATGATCATGTGTTTTTTTTCCTTTTATTTTGTTTATATGTGAATTATATTACTGATTTTCTTATATTGAACTATCTGTGCATCTCTGGTGGGAAGCCTTGATCATGGTGGATGATATTTTGATGTGTTTTTGGATTTAAAATTGAGTATTTTTGCATCTATGTTCATAAATAAAATTGGTATGTAATTCTCTTTCTTTGTTGAATATTTATGTGGTTTGGGCATCAGGGTAACTGTGACCTCATAAAATGAATGGGCCATGTTTCTTCTCTTTCTGTTTTATAGAATAACTTGATTGGAATTAACTCTTGTTTGAAAGTCTGGTAAAATTATGTACTAAAACCATCTGGCTATGTTTTTTTTTTTTTTGGTTGGGAGTCTTTAATGCCTCCTTCTATTGTACTAGAGATCTATTTAAATTGATTTAATTCTGACCTCAATTTAATTTTAGTAACTAACACCTATTGAGAAAATTATCCATTTTTTTTTGATTTTTCCAATTTTGTGGAGGGCAAGACTTTAAATTATATCCTTAGGATTTTCTGGATTTCTTCTGTGTATATTGTTATAACTGCCTTTTTCATTTCTGATTTTGTTAATTTTGATATGTACCTTCTGTCATTTAGTTTGGTTAAGGGTTTGTCTATCTTCTTGATTTTCTCAAAGAACCAAGTCTTTGTTTCATTGATTTTTTTGTATTGTTCTCTTTGTTTCTATTTCATTCATTTTAGCTCACAGTTTTATTATTTCTTGCTGTCTACTCCTCTTGGATATGCTTACTTCTTTTTTCTAGAGCTTTCAAATGTGCTGTTAAGTTGCTAGTATGATATTACTTCAATTTTGTTATGTAGTGCTATGAAATTTCCTCTTAGCACCATTGTGTCCCATAAGTTTTGGTTTGCTGTGTATTAATTTTTATTGAATTCTAGGAAGTCTTTAATTTCTTCCTTGTTTCTCTCTTGACCTATTTTTCATTCACTAGAGTGTTGTTCAGTTTTCATGAATTTTTAAGCTTTCTGATCTTTCAGTTGTTGACATCCAGCTTTAATCAGTAGTGGTCTGGTAGAATACAAGAAGTTCTTTTAATTTTCTTTTATCTGTTGAGACTTTGTGTCCAAGTATGTAGTTAATTTTGCAAAAGTTCTATGAGGTATAGAGCAGAAGGTACATTGTTTTGTGTTTTGGTGAAATGTTCTGTAAATATCCATTAGGTCCATTTGGTTTATAATGTCTTTTAGCTCTAGTATGTCTCTGTTTAGTTTTTCTCTAGATGAGAGTGGGTTATTGAAGTCTCCTACTATGAATGTGTGAAGGTCAATATGTGATTTAAGCTATAGTAGTGTTTGTTTTACAAATTAGGGTGTACTTGTGTTTGGGTATAGGTGTTAAGAGTTACAATGTCATCTTGATGGATTTTCGTTTGATGAGTATGTAGTGTCCTTATCTCGTCTGATTAATTTTGGTTTGAAATCTATTTTTTTAAGATATTGAAATGACTACACCAGCTTGCTTCTTAGAACCATTTGCTTGGAATATCTTTTCCCAACCCTTTATCCTGAGGTAATACCAATTCTTTTTTTTTTTTTTCATTTTTCTTTACTAAGAAATTTTCCCACTAGCACCTGATTGGACTAGGAGAGCCCACTAGTGCCAATTGGACAAAGACAAAGACAACTGGACTAAGACAAAGAGTCCATCAGCACCGATTAGGCCAAGAGCTCCCACTGGACCAAGAGTATTGATCAGACCAAGAGAGGCTCCCTCAGACACAAAAAATACTTGCACAAGTGGAGAAATAGATAGGTAGATGCCAGTGCAAAAATACAGTCAACAATATAAAAACCAACATGGTTCCATCAGAATCTACATCAGCAAGACCTAAACATACCAACACAGAAGACACAGAAGAAATTGACCTTAAAAATGACATTAATACCAATTCTTGATGTTTAGGTATGTTTCTTGGATGCAGCAAAAGGACAAATCCTATTTTCACGTTCATTCTGTTAGTATCCATTCTTTTACTGGTGAATTCTCTCTTGACCTATTTTTCATTCACTAGAGTGTTGTTCAGTTTTCATGAATTTTTAAGCTTTCTGATCTTTCAGTTGTTGACATCATTGAATTGAGATCATTGATGCTGAGAGATATCAATGATCAATGATTGTTAATTCCAGATATTTTGTTGTTGTTGTTGCTCTTGTTGTTTGTTGTTGTTGGTGATAATGGTGGTGCTGGTGGTGGTGGTGCTGGTGGTAGTGCTGGTGGTGGTGGTGGTGGTATGTGTACATTTTTCTTCTTTTGGTTTTGCTGGTGTGTTTTCCTGAGTATAGTTAGCATCCTTGGGTTGAAGTTTCCTTCTAGCACTTTGTATGGGGTTGGATTTATAGATAGATATTGTTTAAGTTTGACTTTATCAGAGCATATCTTATTTTCTTCACCTATGGTCATTGAAAATTTTGAAATGTAATGTATAGGCTGGCATCTGTGGTCTTGTAGAGTCTGCAGCACATCTGTCTAGCCGCCTCTAGCTTTTAGAGTCTCCATTGTGAAGTCAAGTGTAATTCCAGTAGATCTGCCTTTATATGTTACTTGGTCTTTTTTCCCTTGTAGCTTTTAATATTCTTTATTTTTTCTGTATGTTTAGTGTTTTGATTATTATGTGGTGAGGGGACTTTCTTTCTGGTCCAATCTCCTTGGTGTTCTGTATGCTTCTTATATCTTTATAGGCATCTCCTTCTTTAGGTTAGGAAAAATTTCTTGTATTTTTTTGTTGAAAATATTTTCTGAGCCTTTGAGCTGGGATTCTTCTTGTTCCTCCTATACTTATTCTTTTTTTCTACTTATTATTCTTATGCTTGGTATTTTCATAGTTTCCCAGATTTCCTGGGTGTTTTATGTTAGGCATTTATAGATTTAACATTTTCGTTGACTGAAGTATCAATTTCTTCTATCATATCTTCAATGCCTGAAATTGTCTCTTTCATCTCTTGTATTCTGTTCCTGAAGCTTGCCTCTGTACTTTTTTTCATATTCCTAAATTTTTTATTTCCAGAATTCCTACAGTTTTGATTTTCTTTATTGCTTGTATTTCTAATTCCAGGCCTTGAACAGTTTTATTTATTTCCTTACACTGTTTGTTTGAGTTTTCTTGGATTCCTTTAAGGAATTTATTCATTTCCTCTTTAAGGTCTCCTGTCATACTCATAAAGGTTGTTTTAAAATCTTTTTCTTGGGCTTCAGCTATATTGGAATATTCAGGCCATGCTGTGACAGGCTAGCCAGTCTCTAGTGTGACATATTGCCCTGGCTGTTGTTGAATATGTTTCTAAACTGGCATTTTGGCATCTGGGGTTGGGATGATTATAAGTCTAGGTACTGATTTCTGGATTTGTCTTTGATGAGTGGGTATTTTGTTCCTTTGCTTCTGATTCCCCTCTGGATTTTTGGATAGTGTGACGGCTATAAGCTTTCTGTTTTTCTTGCCTGTTCAGCAGTTGGGTTTGCAGGGAATACCTGCTGCTATTGAATGCTGGGATACTAAGATGAGTTTGGAGAAGGAAGGTTGGAAGGGAAAGTTTTTGTGATCCACAGGGGATGGGGTCAGGGAGGAAAGGGAAACCACAGCAGGTTTCCTGCTACAGAACTGAGGATGAGACTGGGGTGATTGGATCTCAGGAGCAGTAGGAGAGATGTATGTCTGCCTTCAGCTTATTTGTGAACCTGGGAAGAGCTACCTTTGGGTTAGCAGGAGTTGTTTTCTGGAGTTGGGGTCTGGGACAAAGCAACATGTTGGGGAGAGAGATTAGGAAGGAGTGGCCTGTAGGATCCTCAGGAGATATGGGCAGGGGGAGGAAAGGCTGCAGCTTGTGTTTTGTTGCATTGTCTAGAGACAGGACTGGGGGCTTGGGTCTGAAAGGACAGAGAGAGAGGGAGAGAGAGAGAGAGAGAGAGAGAGAGAGAGAGACAGAGAGACAGAGAGACAGAGAGACAGAGAGACAGAGACAGAGAGAGGAGAAGATCTGCATACCTGGTTTTCTGTCAGGCATGGCCCTTTCTATATTTAAAACAACATTGACATAATATTCTATACTCCTATTCTTCCTTTATGTTAACTGACTTTAATTGTATAATATTATGCCTTTTGGGAATTTAGTCACATTGTTAATATTTATGGAATATCCTTTGATTGAGAAAGAACCACTTATAGAGGAGGTATAGACTTTTAATGACTGTTAATGTATTATTAATGAATCTGGAAAACTAAAAATACTCATTTATCTTGAAAATGAAATATTTATGATTACAAGCAATAGCATCTGTTTTCAGGTTCCTTCTAATAAAGAAACTAATTGAAGCCGTTATTAATCATGTGCAAGTGAAAATGCTATAAATTTCTCAAATGGGTTTGCATTCTACTTTATTGGTCATTTGAACTCCTTTAACTTGTCAGAGTTATGGAGATTACCTAAGTCTTATGCCTATTACAGAACTGAATGAGAGTCAGAGAGCCATGTCCTGACTGTTTTGACTAATTCCCACTGGGTTGGGAAGATAATTTGCAAATGTAGACACATGGTTCTTTGACATTTCTAGTGATGTTCTAATGAATCTGTATTCAAGCTGAAAATTATTTTAATTTTCCATGACCCATGAGAAGCTTGTGAGTAGGATGTCCACGCAATATGAGTCCTATTCTTTATATGTATTGCTGGATTAATGTTCTTACATGAAAAAAATTACCAGCTAAATATTGTAGGGAGAATCAAACATCATTGGTTTCACTTTGTGTTTTGCCTGTGGCTTCTCAGTCCTGGAGAATGATATAATGGCAGGTTTATTTCATGACTTTCAGACATGCTAATATCATTTAAACCTGTGTAAATTTTTAAACACACCTTGATTTTAGTGTTATCATCTGTAAAATGGGTGGAATGCTTGTATCAGAAATTCTATAAGAACCATACATGAAAACATATACTTTTTGAGTACAAAGTACAATGTAAAAGAGATGGGAAACATGACTTTGGTTAAAAAACTAAATATATTCTGGCTGATACTCTATCTAGTATGATGAGTCATGATACCCAGGTTACCTGAACTATGTCTTTTTCCATCTCCTGGTACTAACCATGTCATATCTAATAGGTATTCAAAATATACCAGGCAGACTTTTAGGCTAAATGTAGTCATTAAGATTTATTTTTTCCCATTTAAAATTCTACTTTTCCCACTTGAGAAATGCCATACTAAGAACACATGCTGGCAGGTGATTGAGGGAATCCATTCTAAAACAACATGGAAGGCAAATGAATTCTTGAGGGAAAATTAAATTAGAAGGAGTGGATTTATTAGAAGGCATGTACACTTGGGGGAATCTCTCTCTTAGCAAGGCTGCTCTTAGCTGGAGAAACTAGATTTGTCAGAACTATCTTGACATGTCAGTGAATTCAAAAGCAAGAAATATTAAAATATGTGTTGCCATTAAATAAAAAATGCAACAACTGGTATAGAGGAAATGTGGTGACTGACATCACCTTGATAGCTATAAAAGAATGAGAAGGATTTGGAAGACTATAGTAAAGCTATTTCTGTTATGTAATGCTTTCACAGTCAAAAGTATTCATTTAAAAATGAATACAAAATCACATTCACTTCTTGTTTAACTTTACTGAGGTCAAAGTAAAGAAACTTAGCTAAAGTAGAATATAATGTGTACACACACACACACACACACACACACACACACACACACACACACACACCTGAAAAATGAATCTCAAACAGTTTTAATTAACTTTGGGTTCTGCTGTCTCCTAAGTATATTAGAAGAAAGATGAGACATTAAATCTACAGCCTGGAGCTAGGATGGCTAAATTGGGATGATGCGTTTTGCTTTGCTAACCACCCACACTGGAGATTCTCTATGAGTGAGCATTCCTTTGAATGTCCTTCATTAGGTAACTGAATTAAAAAATGTGTCGTTAATTCCAACTACCCCAGTAGACATCAGAGAACCCAAAGGAAGAGGCAAAGACACAGGATTACATTAGAAGATTGCTTTCATTTGATATGTATCTTGAAATACATGGCCAATAAAATCAGAACCTAAAGGAACACAGTTATTTAATTTGTACATTTGATCAATCATGGTTTCTTACAGATATGCACAAAATGACCTGGGAATTATACAGCTAATGAAACAAAATTCACCAACACTGTAATGTTAAGAATATAAATTATAAATAAATTATTCTTGAAGTCCAAAGACATTTTAAAACTAGTACAGGTTTTTATTCAATCATTCATTGAATAAAAATATCATTTGGATCCTTTTGACCAGATGATATAATATAGTGTTGTTTTGGAGAAGGAAAATAAACCAAAACACCAAGTAAACAGTGTTCTGGATGTAGGAGGTAGAGAGAATCCTAGGCCTTTTTTATAGTGTGGAACAATAAGCCAAGACATGGCATTCCAAATCTTAGCTGGGTAACAAGGCCTTCCCAGAGGGCCTGCCAATCTTCTCTCCATGTACTATCATAAAGAAATATGTGAAATAAAGAGGAATATGGGAAGTGATGGCTTATGGGCAACCAGTTGAAGACAAAACTGCTTTATTAGTGTATCTGTACTTTTACATTTGTTTCTTAAGTTCTATAATGTCATTGATTTGGTTGCTTATGGTAATAAAGTGGTATGTGTTAATGAATTACATAATGATATACCTTCCAAGTTTCACGGAATTTACTTGGTTGTTAAAATTACTGTGTTCAAGATAGAGTATTATGAGCAAGCTGAGGTTGACACCTTCTCAGTGTTCTGTGTGGGGTATGGAGCAGACCAGGGAGTGATAGAACCTCAAAAGAACATTCTTGCCCCTTCTCTCCCCTGCTCAGAAAAGAGTTGATACTTACAGTTCCTTCTCTCCCCTGCTCAGAAAAGAGTTGATTCTTACAGTTTAGCAATGTAATATTACTAAATAATATTGAAATAATAATGGCTGAAGAAAATGAAACTTTTAGTAAACCTGTATTATCAAAATAGGGCACTGCTATGAGTTTGATAATACAGAGAAGAGGCACAAAGATTCATGTGTACACTAAATGTGAAGAAGTCTTATGACAGGGTTCCTTCCAGATAATGATGGACATATTGCATTATACCGTAATTCTGCTTTCCTAGAACAATTATTAAGTGTGTTAATAGTGCTAGCTAGGCCTGTGTTTCAGTGCTAGCAATCTTACAGAAAAGTACATTAGACTGAAGAATGATTACATTACTACAATCAAAAGTTATTGGAGCTTAATGAAAACAAGTAGAAACTCCATGAACTCATACAGACAGAGATATTGCAGAGACAGTTCACACTTTGAAATGGTACAGAATCATTAGATCTCCTCTACAAACTTGCTTTGACATTGCTTACATCCTGATCCTACAAAGCCGTGAGTGCCATTTAGACACAGTTGCAAAATTATCTTTCATAAACTGTTGGCTGAAACAAGGAGTCTGACTGGATCCAAATGGAAACATTTCTTGTCAACGCATTTTAGGGTATTTTTTCCCTTCTGCAAATGGGTAATGAAGAACCCCCTCCAAAAAAAAAAAAATGACTCATGCACTGGCCTTTGGTTTAAGTAAGGGTAAGAGCTATACTTCTGTTATTTTATTCCTTTTTTCACTGCAGTCTTTTTCTCAGGCGGTCCATGATCAATTTTCTCCATACATTAAACTTAAAAAGGAGATCAGTTCTAAGAGGCGTCCGCTATAAAATTTTCATCTGTCAGCACGTTTATCGGAAACATTTTTTTCTTACTGCTTTATGACAATAATTTAATGGGCTCATGCATAGCCTTTTCATACCTTGTCACCCAGCTCCCCAGTCGCACGGTAACAATGTGTGATGGCAGCATAAAAAGAGATGAGAAAAAAATAGTGTTCTGAACTACATGATAGTGAAAGCGAAGGGATGCTGTAAAAGCATTGTTGACTGGCAAAAAGCTCAGTTTTGTGCTTCAGGCAAAGTTGTAATGGAGCATCAAGGCACTTGGAATACTCGGCTTCTTCCACCCACTGAGATCAGCATATGTTTCCTTTTCTTGTTTCATTTTGTTTTCTTTTTCCTTCCCTGGTTCCCCTGTGCATACTTACTTGGTCTTCAGAAGGGTGTTCAAAGCTTCCAGGTCTGCAGAAGGCTGCTGATATTGTTTGTTTATTTATGTATTTAGTATGGTGGAGGGGAGAATCTTCAGGGGGGCATACAGAGGCTCTTGGCAGTGAATAGTTGCTTTGGCAGGAGAGGGCGAATCATTCCTTTTATTTTTTAGCATGTGGCCACTAGTAGGATTCCTGTGCTCCAGCAGACGGCCCCACATTTGAGCACATATGGACAATACTCTCTGAAATCAGTGTGTGATAAAACAAAGCAAGATGACGTTGGAAGGGGTGCATGCTGAAAGGGAAATTGGGGAGGAAATTGAAAGTATATGATATTTTACTTACACACATATTTAACATGTATGATATTTTTAAGAATAAAGGAATTATTCAAAAAAATGAAGGTTTTAAGTGTTTAATTATATGCATGTGTGGGGAGGGTAAGCCCACATTCGTGCAAGCGCCCCTGGAGGCCAGAGTTCAAAGGTCCTGCAAAAATTGGAGTTATAAGCAGTTGCAAACTGTCTGACATGGTGCTGTGCATCAAATCTGAGTCGTCTACAAGAGCAGTGTGTTGTTCTCTTAATTGCTGTATCATTTCTTTACCTGCTTAATTTAACATTTTATTTTATCATTTTATATTGACAGTGGACACTTGTCCCAGTAGATATGGTGTTCCACCAAGAGCTTTTACATGCTTGCCTAGGTTTCCAAAATCCCAATTATTAATTCATACACTCCACATATAATGTGTGTTTCCCTTTGTACCCTGGAAGCTCAGCCAAGATGATGATTTTTTCTTCTTCAACATTGTAGTGTTCTCAACCAATGTAAGTGATTTATTTGGTTAAGCCAGTCTTTTACCATTTAGATGATACTGCCTGTATACATGACGATAACTAGAAACCATTCCTTCTGATACTCAGAGCAGTGCAGTTGGAATTTCTGCTGAAAAGACCAGATGAAGAACAAAGCTCACAGCACCCTCCCTACCTGATGCATCTAAGTGCTCAGTTGATATGGAAAACAATTAAATAAACTCTGGCACCTCTATATCGGTGCCAAAGAAATAGGCATAAGCAGTTTAGCCAAGTGACAAAATTAAAAATTATATGCAATTGTGTTTAGAAGGCTACCCTTTGTAATGCCCCAATTGATTGAGATTGAGTATTTCTAAACATAGATTTCTGTGTATTAATTAAGTAATCTGTCTCAGCTTCTTGGAATAAATCCAACTTTCTGTTGCTTATGACTTAATATGGGTGACTTTAGGGATTTTGATTAAGTATATAAAAGTTAAGAATTTAATTGATATGATTGGATTTTAGGTATCTCCAGAAACTACACAGTTTGTGATAGATATCTATAGATCCTTGTGAAATAGAGCAGGTATGTACATTTAATGTCTTGGTTTGTTTTTTTTTCAAGCTTGGTTGTCCTGTCTGGAAGCAATGATGGTAACACAAGTATTTTACTTTAAAGCCCACAAAAAAATGCCAGAAGTTGATGCTTCTCAGTCCAATTCTGTGGCTTTCATGCTCGAGAACACATACAGAGGAACAAGGTTAGAGTTGAAGTCAACTCTCCAGAATTTCTCCTTACTAATTTGTCAATGTAAATGATGAACTGCTCAAGTAATAAGAGCATCAAGGTCTCTAATTATACAATCTGTGAGAAACCATTTTATGTGTTTGCCCACCTCAAACTATATTCCCAGGCACTTAAAGTTAATATATTTTATGAATATTGTCTTCCTAACAAGGTAGTAAAATTCATTCCATGTACTTTCAAAATACTTGGATGATTATCATGAAATGCACATTACACAAAGTTACAGCCTAAATTGTCTTCATCATTTAAATACTGTTTTTTATGATGTCTCTGTAATTTTTGTGTTGTATTAAAACCATGATGTCTTTGTTGTATTGAAGGTAGAACTGAGTATTATTTAATAAACACCAAACCTTCAAAGATAAGCTCTGAGGACATAAATAGTATAATTTAGATGGGGTGTTATTTATTTTAAGATATAGTTTTAGGTAGATTAATAGATCTCTTGTGCTTTTATAATTATGAAGTCTATTTCATAAGCTCTATCTTTTATTTAAGAGTCTTTCCCAAATTTTTAAATTATTTTTTGTGAGTTTTATTTAATGTGTTTTGATTATATTCATCCACATCTTCCGATTCTTTTCCAATTTATAACTCCTGTCTCTACTCAGCCAATTTTGTATCTTGTTTCTTGTTTGAAATAATTAGAGATCAATTTGTGGTATCCAAATATTGTTGGATTTGTCATCTTCCGTTAAGAAGTGGTTGAGTTACCAGCAGCTATACTCTTATAGGAAACTGTGTCTCCCTCTCCCAGCAACTAACAGTTACACAGTTTAGGATAATATTCTATGCACTCATCCTCTCTCCATGCTAGGAGTCTTGTCTACTTTGGATAAGTTTTGTACATTCTGTCACAATTTCTATGAGTTCATTTGTGCCGGTGTCCCACTTTGCCCAGAAGATGTTTTCTTATAGACATTTACTGCCTCTTATATTCTTTCTGTCCTTCTTCTGCAATGATCCCTGAGCCATGGATGAAGTATTCACATTGTATATGTTCCCTTTAGGGCTAATCATTCTTTTGTCTCTTATTCTCTGTCAATTGACTGTTTGTAGGTTATTGTTAATCATAATTTAATACAAATAGAAGCTTCTCAGATGAGGGATGTTTTAGTTAGGGTTTCTATTGCTGTGAAGAGACACCATGACCACAACAATGCTTATAAAGGAAAACATTTAATTGGTGTGACTTCCTTACAGTTTCAGAGGCTTAGTCTATTATCATCATGACAGGGAACATGGAAGTGTGAAGGCAGACATGCTAGCTACATCTTGATCAAAAGGCAAAAGGAAGTGGACTGTGACACTGGGGGTGGTATCTTAAGCGTAGGATCCCCAAGATCACAAATATCAACATTATAATACTAGCATTCAAAGATTTTAAAGTTCCAAATTTTATAAATTCCACAGCCTTTAGAAATTCAAACATTTAAACATTCAATCTCTTTGAAAAGTCTCTTTTAAAATCTAAAGTTGTTCAACTGTAGGCTCCTGTAAAATCAAAAATAAATGAAATACTTTCTTACTTCAAGAGGGAAGAACCAGGGCACAGTCATGACTAAATCAGAGCAAAAACAAATCTTAACAGTGTAAACAACTCAATGTCTAGATATCTGGGATTCATTCAAGGTCTTTGGGCTCCTTTACCTCTCCAGCTCTAAGGTCTGCAGCACACACAGCTTATCTTCTAGGTTCCTGCTGGCTCCACTCCACTGCTGCTGCTGCTCTTGGTGGTCAGCCCATAACACTGGCATCTCTAAAACTGCTGGGTCCCTTGCCCCTATTGGGATGCCCTTTCATTGACAGCCTCTCTTCAGAGATTCCAGTCCTGCCACACAGTGTCAAGCCTTAGCCACTCACTCTCCATTGACCTTCAAAAGCAGCCCAACCTGGACGACTCTTACACTATCACGTTTTGCTGTCAGCATGAAGTACAACCTTGACCATGTGCAGAACACAGCTTCTGTGGGCTGACTCTCAGGAAACAGTTCCCAGAAAATTTCACCACAATGATTCTGGTCTCTTCTTAATCACCATTAACTTTTCATCTCCAGCTGACCGGTATCGAGTATCCCATCAAAATAAAGGTTTTACTTTAGTAGATCTGGTATCATGTTAATCACAGCTAATTATTTAGCCCCAGCTAGCCAGAACAACGATATGTTAATCCAAAATAACAAATGGACTGAATTGAGTCTTAAAACTTCCCTCTGAAATTTCACAAGCCAGGCCTCCATTGTCTGCGTTGTCCTCAACATCCTTATCTTCCAAGGTCCTACACCATAGGCCACTGACATCTCAACACCCAATGCCTTTTCTAGACCAAAATTACAAGGCCCTTCCACAGTCCTCACTAAACACATGATCAGGTATCTCAGAGCACTAACCCACTGTCTTGGTACCAACTTCTGTCTTAGTCTCTGTTCTGCTGTGATTAAACACCATGATCAAAAGCAAGTTAAAGAGGAATGGGTCTATTTTGCTTACACTTCTACACTGTCAATCATTGAAGGAAGTCAGGGCACTAAGAAAGTAAATTATTGATGGTCATACTCCTATACCCCAAATTGTACCTAAATACACAATATCATAGGTTAGAAAAATTTATTAACAGGAAGAAACATAATTACATGGCTCAATTACAGTAAAAAATCTAAAGTTTTGATATATTACTGTGTGACTTCAGAATGGGAAACACTACTGTAAGTTTGTTTACACAGATGGAAAGTGAATAAGCTGTTTTATATTTTATACTCTTAGTAGATTCCCAGTGCTTTCTGCAATGTGCCTGGATCATATTCAGAGTTTTTAAAACATTTCACAAATTGCACAGAATCCCCCATAGACATTATGCTACATGTGCCACAGTAGTATTACTTTTCCTCTCTTTTCTGGAAACCAAAGGAATTATTCTAATGTTTGCCAATTATAACTTTATTTGCTCTTCACTTTTTATCTGAATTTTTATTTGAGAATTTAGTTTGAGAATTTCATGCATACGTACAACGTGTTTTGACCAAATGTACTACCCTGTTCCTTCCTTTCCAATTCTTGTCCTGTGTTCCTCTCCATTTTTCCCTCCCAACTTCATGTATACTTTTGTTAAAACTTCCCAGTCTACTCAGTGCTGCCTATGTGTACTTGGCTAAAGGACAGTCTACTGAAGCATGGGTAGCCAACCCTTCAGGACTGCATTCCTGAAAAAAACAACAACAACAACAAAAAAAAACTGACTCTTCCTACCCTAGCAACCATCAGTTGCTAAAAGCTTCCTAACTAAGGATGGGACTTCATGAGGCCCTCTCCTATCCATGCTAGAATTTGGCTATCTTAGTCTTCTGTTGCTATTTTATACAAATTCCCTAGGAGGGTCATTGTAAAGAGTATTCAAAACAAAGGAAATTAACCCTAACTGATAAATACATCATGTAAAATTGATCATACACTTGAAAAATGCTTACTTTTGAAAGAGAGAAATAAGGAGAGGAAGAAAAGTCAAATATACATTTTAGAATAATTCATTAGCTAACTGGGATTCCCAAACTGAGGACATTATAGATAAGATTTGAAAAGTAGAAATAAAGTTTGGCCAACCAACTATTCAGAAGAAAAGGAAGAAATGTAATCAAAAGTTTGGGTGCAAAAACTTCCATTAGAAATATACAAACATGATAAACTATATCATACCTAATACATATCATAATTTTATTAGTTTTCTAGTTTTGTCTGGAATGAAAATATATTATGTCCAGAGTTAGAAAATCAGTTTTGCAAATGACTGTGCACTAGTGTGTAACGAAAATACTTAGTGCTTAAATACCCAGTAGTATCCAGTCTAGAAACTGTCACAGACATGCCCAGAAGTGTGTCCCTTAGATAATTCTAGATCTGATCAACCATCACAGAACTTAAAAACAAAGTGTCATAGAGTATATTCTTTTTTTCTTTTTTTTTTTTTTGTTTTTTCGAGACAGGGTTTCTCTGTGTAGCTTTGCACCTTTCCTGGAACTCGCTTTGGAGACCAGGCTGGCCTTGAACTCACAAAGATCCACCTGCCTCTGCCTCATGAGTGCTGGGATTAAAGGCATGCACCACCACTGCCTTGCTTTAAAGGCTAGGCTCACAACCAAAAACATAGATTATATTCTTTGTTACCATCTATAAATCCTATGTAATATTCAAGAAGAAACCTTTGCATCACAGAAGTGAGAGCACATTTTGTGGAAGAAAGTAGCAATTATATGATAGGGAGAATTTAGTCAGTTTTCATTATTATGGTAGTTAAAAATAAAACATTATTACTGCAACTCAATGCATAACACTAATAATTAATATTTGCTAGTTGTATTTATGCTGTTCTAAGCATGTTAGTAATTGGTCAACCTCAGAAGGTGGATATTATGCCTTGCATTATATGAGTAAAGATACTGATTCAAAGCTAGATGAAATAACTTATTGCACATGGCTAGTAAATAGTAGATACAAAGTTGTTACTCAGACTGAGCTGTGGAGAGTCACTACAGCTTTCACTCTGCCTTGAAGCTAGTTTTAGAGGTGCACGGGAGACTGGGAGACACTGAACAGTGCAGAGTGTATGGTATGAGGTTTGCCCAGACTGAGTTACATTTTGCCTATTATTACCAAATTTGAAGATGTAAATTAAATCCTCAGAGCAAAGCTGATTAATTTTAATCAACTAAGGTTTCCTTAGTGATGAATTCAACTCATGGCTGCTATAGGTTACTTTCTGGGGTGTATTGCCATCTTTTACGGACTCTGTAAAATAGGCAACAGGCTTTTCTATAGTCTTCTGTGCCAGGCACCTTTCTCCCCACAACCTTGGTGGATTTCTGGGGGGAAAACACAGGACTGTTTTTAAATTATAGGAACAAGGAGTTTAATGATGTTCCGCATTGACAATAAATATGTACACATATGCACATATACACAATGCACCAAGGAACTTTAAAAATTCAAACCCATTCCTTCCTAAACTGGTGTCAATAAGGTAGAGTTTTATTATTTTTAAATTAAAATATTTGCATATCAAAAATTATCTTTCTTTCAAATATATCATTTTTGCTTAATATTCTGAGTAATTATATTTTTTAATTGTTTAGCAAATGCTTTTTATAAAGTATAATTGCACATAACTCTGGGAGAACATAGTCTAGAGAAGTAGTTCTCAACCTGTGGGTCATGACACCTTTGGAGATCACATTTTAAATATTCTGAATATACAATATTTACATTACAATTCAAAGCAGTAGCAAAATTACAGTTATGAAGTAGCAATGAAATACTTTATGGCTGGGAATCACCACAACATGAGGAACTGTATTAAAGGACTGCAGCATTAGGAAGGTTGAGAACCAGTGCTCTAGGGATTTCCTCTGTGATAGGTGAGATGTTTCTAATGTCAAATCCATTGCTAACTACTAAGTTCCTGTTCTCCTCAATTTTTCCTAGTGAGTTGGCATGACAAATCTTTTCCTAGTAGACGTAAATGGCAATTATGTAACCCTGATTTCTTCAATCATTTTATTAGATAGCTCATTACTGGCACAAACTCTTGAGAAAATAGCTTGAAGATGAGTAAAAGTGGGTGGGTATTTATATTGGCTCACATTGTCAAGAGTTTTAGTGTATGGTTACCTAGCTCTTGATTTCTTCACCAATAATAAAATAGTTCATCATGTATGCAAGATGCTATCACAGTGGGGGTTCGCTGAAACAGCGAAGGATGGAGGTGGGTAGGAGGAATGGGGAGAAAGACAGACAGATAGACACACAGAGGGGCAATGAGTGGAATGGGGGATCTGGGGATAAAGGCATGCATGCTCCTCATGATTTACTTCTTTCAACTAGAGGTCACCTCCTAAAGTTTCCCTCATATATTCAAAATCGTGCCACTAGCTAGGGACTGTATGTTAACATGTGAACTTATGAGGAACATTTAATAGCTAAACCATGACAATAATTTTATAACATTCCTAATGCTATTACCACTATTTATTTTCTTCTGTGCCAGGCTTTAAGGTATAAACTATTACCTTATTCTGTAAAGAACTAAATTACAAACAAATCTTGTCAAAAACAAGCATCTTGCCTGCAATTTGTCAGTTAAATCCTATTGCAAGAAAATTAAATAATATCCCAGGTGACTTAGAGTTTTGTATTATTATTAAGGCATATGGAAAACTTTAAATTTCTAAGATTCTGCAGTTTCTGTGTGCTAATGATAGGTCACTAATATACTAGTTTAGGCATTTTGAAAAATGTGATTTGTTTTATGCTTGAGAGTCCAGTGTGTTACAAAGGAGAAAGACTAAAAGAAATCCACCAGCTATTACAAACAGCAGAAGTGGGCACTGAGCCAAACAGTTTATCTCTAAGGGCTTTTGCTCCTTGACCTGCCTGCTCTGATTAAAATTAAAATCCAGTTTGCTGTACAGGAAGGAGAGCCTTTGTTTTTTGAGACAGGTTTTCTCTGTGTGGTTTCGGTGCCTGTCCTGGATCTTGCTCTGTAGACCAGGCTGGCCTTGAACTCACAGAGATCTGCCTGGCTCTACCTCCCAAGTGCTGGGATTAAAGAAGTGTGCCACCGCCACTCGGCAGAAGGAGAGATTCTGAAGACACAATATTAATGAAAATTTTAATTGTAACAAAAAAAGATCACACATGAACAGTTTCTTCATTGGCTTGGCAGGAATGTGTACCATAACTCTGAGAGAATTAAAATGAATTATAACATATTCATTAGTGATGAATTAAAATGTTAATTAGTATTTGACAAGCAATACCTTAGGAAGCAGGATGGAGCAGGGTTGTTCATAGGAGAAAGGATGTTGAGAAAAGAATTCAAAACATCATTTTGTTTTCTACAAGAATATAATGAAGGAATAAATAACAAATGGGAGGCCTATGCTCAGAGATTAGATCCAAGTGTGTTGGCCTTGCTGCATATCTGTTCCCCTCTGACAAAGGGTACATGGTGGCTTTTGTTATTATTGCAGTTTCTGATATTGCCTCTGACCTTGCCTGCTCCCTGACTCTGAGAATGCTCTTTGCTTTCTCTGGAAATACAGGCTAATTCTGTCACATTGTCACAGAAAATTCTAGAATGTGGAATTCACTTCACCTTCATAACTGCAGTCTTTGATAGTCATCGCTTCAAAGGACCACAATGCACTGCTAGCAAGAGTGATGTCCTGTTATGTGTTGAGCAGGATCCAATGTTCCCAGCACAGGTCTGTCTTTAACTCTTCTTTGACCAGCTGTCTCTTTCCAAAAGAATAAAACATTTTCATTACACCAAAGTAGACTTTATACATTCATATTTTATTTTATTTTTAAGTGTGTGTGTGTGTGTGTGTGTGTGTGTGTGTGTGTGTGTGTGTGTGTGCTCAGAAACCAGAAGAGGGCATCAGAGTCTCCACTGGAATTTTGCGTGTTATAAGCTGCCTGATGAGGCTTCTGGAATCCGAGCATGGGTTCTCTGCAGGAGCAGTGCATGGTCTTAATTGTTGAGCCATTTCCCCAGGTCTTTACCCACCAAATCTTAAAAGTTACCAGTTAGAAGGTATTTGCAAGTTCATTTTAAAAATAAACTGATTTGTAGGCCAGGATACATTTCATCACTCACATCTACTAAAATGAATTAAGTAAATATGCATTGTCTCCTTAGATGCTTCTGATTTACTTAAGCACATTTCATGTCCAGTCTAGTCAAATGATGACACACAGACTTGTGAGTTAAAATTAAATACAAGAAACCCAACCAAAAATAAAAAATAAAAAGCATAATATAATATTCTATTTTATGTTGATTATAGTGTTGTTTGAAGAAAAGACACCAAGTAGAAGATGTATGTGAGATTCACAAAATTGATTTAAATTTTTGAGATAGCTGACAGATTGCTTTTCTCTATAATATTACTTAAAAGTTTGTAAATATGCTTTCTTTCAAAGTAGTGAACCAAATGATTTACATAAAGTTTTAAAGAGTTTTGAGGGTCTGAACATGACCCCTACAATTTAGCTGAAAAAGAAAAACATGGGTAAGAATGGGAAGAGAGTTAATTCAGAAAAATTAAGATTTGTTCCAAGGAATAGAAGACAAAATAGAATTAAAGAGCATGGAGATGTAGGTCAATGATTGTGTACTCACCTTGAATGCACAAGGCTATGTATTTGATCATCAGAACTGCAAATGAGTGAAACAACAGCAAAAACCAACTAAACAAACAACTAGGGCAGGTAGACGGTCAGAATGTTTTCAGTTAATTTTGTGGGCAAGTTTGAAAACCAGAAATGTTTGAGGAACAGCTCATCACAATGAGCTTAACATTGGTGAAAGTCAAGGCAGATTCCACGCTATTCACAATATGATTAGAGAAAAAAAGGAGGAGGGTTCTTTTTGTTAACGCTATGGCACAACAATTTTATTTTTTTTGTGTGTGTGTGATCAATAAGAGGAATGGAATTTCCTATCGTGATTTGGAGAGGTTGTGAGATAGGTGAGTCTTATGAGAAGAAAACTATAACAAAATTCTGCTATCTTGCTTATTTTTTATTTTTTTCTATATTCTGAATATTAAGCTTCTATCAGATAGCTGATAATGCCTTTCTCCCATTTGTAGGCTGTCTCTATAGTCAGTTTTCTGTCTCGTTTCCTATACAGAGATAATTAAAACATGAGGTCCAATTTGTTAATTGTTGTTTTATTTCCTAAGTGACTGGAGTGCTATTGAGAATGTGCTTACTTTTTCCTAGACCTTGTAATGTTTTCCCTTCTTTATTCTTCAGCAACCTCAGGTTTTTCTGGCTTACATGCAGATCTTTGACAATTTATAGTTTGTAGCCAGAAGTTTTCCTGTATCCTGGCCAACTGGCAGTTGGGACAAATCTCTCCCACTCACATCTCCCAAGTAAGTACACAGAGGCTTATATTAATTATAACTGCTCAGCCATTAGCTCAGGCTTGTTACTAAATAGCTCTTAAACTTAAATTAACCTATAATTCTTATTCATCTTTAGCCATGTGTCTTGGTACCTTTTTTCAGTTCAGCATTGTCATCTTACTTCCTCTGCATCTAGCTGGCAACTCCTGACTCAGCCCTTCCTCTTCCAAAAGTTCTCCTTGTCTGCTCACCCCACCTATACTTCCTGCCTGGCTACTGGCCAATCGGTGTTTTATTAAACCAATGTACAAGAGCATTATCCCACAGAATTTCTCCTTTTCTGTCTAATCAAAAAGGAAGGTTTTAACTTTAACATAGTAAATTTATATATAATAGAACAGTTATCAAGCAAGAATTACAGTTACAATATCTAGTCTATTTGTAATTGGCAAAATTAAAGAAAATAGTCTATCTATCCTGTATTTGTGAGTCTAAAGTTTCATATCTAATTTATCTTTTATTATAACCAAGGAAAATTACAAGTATAACAATATAGTCTTCAACTACACCAAAGACCTCAGAAGGATATAATATTACCTAAGTAAATAGGAAGTGCATTGTAAGCAACTTCCAAAAATCTAGAATGACAGAGACAGCTGGCTGCCTAGACAATCACTCAAAGTTCCTCTGCAATGTTGGAACATCCATCTTCAACCTATAGGCCTAGAGTTTTTTAGTCAATTCTCTGTGTGTCCTGTAGAATATCTGACAGTCTCCTCTGGAAAGCAGGAACCTGAGGGACCATCTCATCTTGCAAAGTTCAGAAGTCACATTCCCATGGGTCCTGAATGTCCAGTTTATATAACATATTATCAGCAGTCCAGACAAGAGCAATTTCTTGCCCAAATGGCTATTTTTGCCAAGAAGAAGATAAACTCCATATAGAGTGTCTTCGATATCCATCTTTCTCTGTAAAGTAAATTGGTGCTACCAGGAGCAGATGTGTCTCACTGTCCAGAAAGTCTAAGTTTTTAAAACATTTTAAATGCCATATTTTGTAGGTCTTTGAAGTGTTTGAAGATTATCTACCTAATTGAAATATATGTATGTATACCTAGAAAACTTAACTAACATGACTGTAAGTGTGATTATCATAGATGACTGATTATTAATCTGTATTTCTTAATTACACATTACAGTTTTAAATGAGTTGTGTAAACATAATACCTTAAACAAGAGTAGAAATATACATACAGCATAACAAAATTAGCTTTAAATTTGTATCAATAAACTAAAAATCTATAGCACTGTAAAACATTTTAAGCAAGTTGTTGCTCTTTGAAAGTAGATTCAATAATTTACCCTTTCATCCTATCATGTCTATATCAATAATTTGCTGTGGGATGTTCTGTATGGCAAATGTGTTGCTCTGATTAGTCAATAAATAAATCACTGATTGGTCAGTGGCCAGGCAGGAAGTATAGGTGGGACAAGGAGGAGAAAAAGATGGGAAGTGAAAGGCTGAGTGAGAGAGACACTGCCAGCTGCCATGATGAGAAATAGCATGTGAAGATACCGGTAAGCCACAAGCCATGTGGCAAGGTATAGATTAATGGAAATGGATTAATTTAAGCTGTAAGAACAGTTAGCAAGAAGCCTGCCACGGCCATACAGTTTGTAAGCAATATAAGTCTCTGTGTTTACTTGATCGGGTCTGAGAGGCTGTGGGACTGGCAGGTGAGAGAGATTTGTCCTGACTGTGGGCCAGGCAGGAAAACTCTATCTACAATAATTGATTCCTGTGTAGGGTAAGAGATATGGATCTTATTCCACACTTTCCATGAAGATATCAAGTTTTCTGATACCACTTTTTGAAAATGCTGTCTTTACCCCAGTGTTTATTTTTTGGCATGTAAAGTATCAGGTCCTACATGACCTTCTGTCTGGGTTCACTGTGGTGTTCGACTAGTAGAACTGGTTTAAATTCACTTAGTTCAAATTTAGGATGGAATAGTTTTCTTTCTCCACAACAAATTTTTTTTTATAGCAATGTGTGTTGGAAGTTGTGGTCTTTTAGAACTCCAACTACATCATTCTTAGCATTTCTGGCTTTTAGAGTTTCTACTACAAAGGCAGCTATTATCCTGATGGGCTTCGTTTAAATGTTACCTCTTTTCTACCTTTTGATACACTTTCTTTGTTCTGTCTATGTAAGCATAGCACATTTTAGCTATATTATGAAGTTGGGAGTTCATTTATGTTCCTGTGTAATGTTTTTTTGTGCCTCTTGCACACAAATAGGCATCACTTTTCTTATATTTAAATGTTTTCTACTACAATTGCATTTAAAATATTTTTATGCCTTTTTCATGGAATTCTTTCCTCCTTCTATTCTCATAATTAATAGATTTGATTGTTTCCTCATGTTCCAAAAATTTCATACATTCTAATCATGAATTGTTTTTATTTTATCATTGTCCTATACTTAATGTTCTAATTTCTCTATTTTGTCTTGATCCCATGATATTCTGTTATCTGAGATCTTATCTCTTGGTGAGGCTTTTTATTTGATTTAATTAATTTTTCATTGACAGAATTTAAGTTTAGCTTTTTTTCCATCACTAATCCTATCCTTTTACATTACTATTCCCAATGGGAGGAGGGAGAACATAAAGAGGAAATACTGGACCAAAGCAAGGTGAAATCCAGCAGGACAAATTCTAAATTTTGCAACTCCATGTCTGATGGTAAAGAGTTCATTAGGTGGCTTTTGTTTTCCAGATTTGCTGGCTGTGACATACTCCACACCATGTTTGAGCTCTCTTTGGTAGATATCCCACAGCTATGGCATCTCTAACATATTGTGGTCTCCAATGCAATCCAGACTTCAAGTTCACAGCTTCACACAATGGCTTTTCCAAGCCATCATTCAAGGACTTCCCTGACACTTACCTGGACTCAGTGGCTTTCCTTAACTGAAAAGAAAGATTCCACAACTTCTTTACTACATTATTTCTAAACCCTGAACCATGTGGCCAATGCTGACAAGCTTTGCATCTCTTTGGGGCTAGACCTGGGTCCCTTTCTTGATTTATATTTGTATAAGCATTCAGTTATTGATGTTTTCCATTGCTACTCATGTTTTCCTTTAATTATTTTTCACAAATTATAAGCTTAGCTGAGTGGGGCTTTGCTCTGGGTTTACCACTCTGTTTATTACATCCAGTACCAGGCCTTTCTTTAAGATTCTCATCTGCTTGAGATCAGGACTTTGTTACAATATTACATCTTTTGGTTTTCTTTTTGTCCTCAAACAGTACATTTTCTATTGCCCCTTTTGTTCTGTGTGATTGCAGATCTGCATGAGTTATCACTAATAACCATGTGACACACTCAATATTACGCTTTCTTGAAATCTCTTCTGTCAGTGACATTACTCCAAAACTCTTCAATTTAACCTTCAGCATATTTAAGACTATAGAAAAATCAGCCACATTTTTGTCAAAATTTGACAAGAATGGTCTTCAGTACTATTCCCTTCCGAAACCTCTTTGTTGCCATAGTTCAACTCATCCTCAGCACTACTGTTTACCATGCTCCTCCTAGAATGGCCCATTAAGCCCCTCTTAAAAGTTTCAACCACTTTTCTAGTTCAATGTCCCCAAATCTTCCATATTCCTCCAAACAACAACGTAGTCACAATAATAACACAGTTCTTGGTACCAACTTCTGTCTTAGTTATGGTTACTATTGCTATGAGGAGAAATCATAACCAAGACAACTCTTAAAATACACATTTAATTTTGGGGCTTGCTTACAGTTTTCAATGGTTAGTCTATGATCATCATGGCAGGAAGCATTGTAGTCTGCAAGCATGGCACTGGACAAGTAGCTGTGAGCTTTGCATTCTCATCTGCAGACAGCAGGCAGAGAGAGAATGGGCCTGGAATGGCTTTTGAAACCTCAAAGCTAACCCACCTACTTCCTCCAACAAAGTCATACCTACCCCCAAAAGGTAACACTTCCTAATCCTTCCCAAACTTTTTCACTAACATGGGACCAAACATGCAAACATATTAGCCTATGGGGGACATTCTCATTCAAAATACAACTTCTGATTATATTGGTTCTATTTTCATGAATTTATGCCTTACAAAAGGTTACACTGCCAATTATCATCACATTGGGGATTAGAATGTAACTTTATAAACTTTGAGGACTCTAAGTATTCAAATTATAATATAGAATGACTTAAATATAAATGACTACATGTTGTGCTCTGCAAGGCTTCAGAGATTGATACAACTGAGGGAATAAAGGAAGGATAGGCATTCAGACACACAGAAAAGCTGGTATGAGGTGGGGTGCACTGATTGTGTTAGAGAGCACCAGCTTTAGAACAACCTGGAAACTTGGAAGGCATCAGAATTGAGGAGATGGGTTTATGGTATACAACTTAAAAAGGAGGCAGTCTTAGCTAATCTTGGTAGCAGGTTTCTGTAGGGGAGCTGTCTGTAGTCATCATGGAGGAGGAAGATAGATGTACTTTATAGTTTTTACATATGATGTCAGCATTCATGATGGGACCACAGAAAGGCTTTATAATCCTCCTGTGCCTCATCAGTAGATATCTTTGGTACTCCTACAGGTCTATGAGGCTCTGGTACCCTTGCCCATGTCAAAAATTACACATTCACTCAAAGGCTTCCTCCGTTTCCCACATTGAAAGATCTCTGACTACAGCTCATGACTAGAGAAAGACTACGTGACTTGAAAACAGTCCTGATATTAAAGTTCATTCAGATTCTGTCATGACAAGTCTACACAGCTCCTTTCTTTGCATGTTTGCCAAGCAGGTTAGCTGCTGGCTTTAAACAATACAAGGTTTCTTGTCCCAGTGTTATTTCCAAAATAAATTCATGAAAAGTATATTTTATATAAAATGGGGCAAATAATGATTTCAAAATTGTTTCTAACGGTGGGTTATATTTAGTACTTAAACCTAGCAATAGGACTTCTAAAATACCAACTTTTAACTTCTGACATTAAATCAGCTTTGTGACTTAATCTGTTGGCAGTGTTATGACCAGCATGGCAGCTTGAATTGCTCATTAATGCCTCTTAGAAAAAGGATAAGAATTTAATGTTCTTTGAAAAATCATAGCAAAAAAAGTACATTCAACTCAGGCATGATGTTGGTTGTAAAGAAGAAAAAAATATGTATTTTTATGTCTAGATAATTAAAAGCAAAACATATGGAAAGAAAGGTCAATAGTAATTAAATGAATTGAAAGCAGAGAAATCAAAGTCTAAATGTGAAACAACAAATGCAGCTCATTTTAAGATTATATATGGTATTGTTAATAATATGTGATGCAGTGAAAATTGCTAAGAAAATTTATTTAATGTGCTGTTTACTGCACTAAAAATGATTGTATCGCATAATGGATAGATTAATTTGTTTGACTATAGGAATAATTTCCCTATAAACAAATATGTAGTTTCCTTTAAATTTATATAGTAAAATATCTATGTCTTGTTCTACAGTTTAAACCTTAGCTTCTTACCTTATTTTCTGGGAGGTTTAGACATTGACATTTGGTCTCCATTGAACCCATTCCTTATTTATTATTTATTATTTCTCCTTTTTAAGTCAAGTCATCTGGAATTCTGCTATCTTGCTAGTGACTGCCAATCTTCCATTAAAATTTACCATGTACTTATTGGGTGGCTATGGAGTGTCATGTATTATTCTAGATGCTAGTCATAAAGCAATGAACCTTGCATATAGATTCTCTACCCACAGGAAGTTTTCATTCTGATGGGAAATATAGGCACAAATGTGTAATCCTACCCCACCCTTCAGCCATTTTCAAATAATCACTCAGAGGCTTATATTAATTATAAATGTTTGGCCAATGGTTCAGGCGTATTATTAGCTAGCTCTTACATTTAAATTAACCCATATTTTTTATCCATGCTTTGCCACATGGTTGGTGGCTTTTTACCTCATTTCTTTTATATGTCTTGCTTCTTTGGTGGCAGTCTGGCGTCTCCCCCAACTCCACCCTTTCTCTTCCGAGAATTTGGCTAGTCTGGCTCTTGAGCTCAATCTCTTCCTGCCCAGCATCACCAATCAGCTTTATTACTAACAATGAGTATAATCCACATCACAAATGCACTGTTAAAAGGCAATCGTCTTCCTTTGCAACTAACACTGGCTTGAGTTAAACTTCTAACAGAGCTCTGGCTGTCCTTGGTCCTAATTACATGTGCTTTAATCAAAGCCAATTTTGTGGGAGAAGGATTGTTCATTGCTGTCAAAATTTTGTATTGAAGCCATGACAGAGCACAACACAAAATGAATAGAGAAAGAAATACCCCCTAAGCTTCCTAGATACCGAAAAACACGTTATATTTTCAAACCTACTTTCCGTTAGAGATGAAGTTGATTCTCCACCATAGATAGTTCTGTGGGTAAGACTTTGTTTTGTTGTTTTGCTTTGCTTTGTTTCCTGTATATTGTAGGAAATCATCTAACAGTGACACTGGCTTTTCTTACTGTATCAAAGCCGTACCTCTATCTCCAGTTTTTTGATAAGCATACATTTCAGACATTTTCAGATGTCCACTGGGAGATTATAGTCACCTCAGACTCTTTGGCTGAGGCCACTCGCTGGGACTTCTTTTCAACATATTCCCATTATTCCCCAAACCCAAAGCTCTGTTGACTTCTCCTCAAATGAAATTTCCTTTTCATTCTATTTTAAATGGACACAGTATATTTATAGCTCCAAAGTACCTTATTTCTGTGAATAGATGCTTGACTAGCAACAATAATAGATTTTGACAATGTAACTGTTTTGTTTGGACATTATCTATACTTCAGTTTAATTAACCAGGGTGCTATATCTTCATTATCCTTTAATTTTTGCAATGGGCTTATAACATGGTGACTGATACTTTTGTTGTGTATTCCACAGTTTTCATAGTAAATGAATAACTTTCTGTAGACCTCTTTCTTGGTGCTCATCTAAGTGTAATAGTAATATAATCACATATTTTATTTATAAAGTATAGATTTGTTGTTCTTTGCTTCTCTGGAATTAATTTCTTCTTATTGCCTTAAAATGATCCCATCGATGAGCAACTTATCATCAAGAATGCAGATCTGTCTTGGTGTTTTATTGTAGTATTATGAATGTATTGGGAGAGAGAAATTTCTGTATTAAATTAAAAAAATGTTTATAATATATTTTGATCACCTTTCCCCTTCCCCAATTTCTCTCCAAATCCTTCTCATCTCTTTACACCCTAGAGTTAAGTTCTTTTTCTCACTCTTTCAAATAGACCCATTGAAGCAAACAAAAGCTGCCCCCAAAATAAAAACAGACAAAACAACAATAGTGAAATGAAAATGAGAACCACAAAATCCCCACAAGTCAGGAAGTGTTGTCTTCAGCAACAGGGCCTTACTAACAGCCTGTGGAGAGTAATCAGTAGCCTTGGCAACAACCTGTGGTTTTGAAGGTTTCCATGGGGCCACTCTGAGGAAAGGCTCAACAAGATGTAACCGATTCCTGGCACTGGAGGCCTTACGTGGTGGCATGTGATTGAGGCATTGTCTCCCCCATGATTTAGTGATTCTTCTTATATATACATGTATTTTAGGATGCTCCTACGCTAGTAGGTTTCCATATGATTTTTTAATTGGCCAGTCTTTGTTAATGGTTCCTCCACACATTCCTTCTTTTATCCTAATTTTCCCCATACAGCCCCATTTAATCTTCTTATTCTAGTTTTTCCTCTGTTTCTCCATAATACTATATTCTATTTTCCCTTTCTGAGGATTTCTTATCTCCTTCCTAGTCCCTTACTATCTACCTAAATTCTATGACTAGTCAGATTATAGAATATATCTTGAATTTGAATAATTTGAATATATTTTAAACCTAATATATACATGTTTGTTTTCTGCATCTGGGTTACCTCCCTCGGGATGATTTTTTGTAGTTCCATCCATTTATATGCAAGTTTCATGAGGTCATTTATTTTTTTACTACTGGGTAATACTCCATTGTGTAAATGTACCACATTTTCTTTATCCCTTCTTCATTTGAGGGGCATCTAGGCTGTTTCCAGGTTCTGGCTATTATAAATAATGCTGTTATGAACGTAGCTGAGCAAGTGTCCTTGTGGTGTGATTGAGCATCCTTTAGGTATATGCCCAAGATTGGTATTGCTGAGTCTTGAGGTAGATTGATTCCCAGTTTTCTGAGAAACCACCATACCGATTTCCAAAGTGACTGTATAAGTTTGCACTCCTGCCAGCATGGAGGAGTGTTCCCCTTAGTCCACATTCTCTCCAACATAAGTTGTCATCAATGTTTTTGATCTTAGCCATTCTGACAGATGTAAGATGTTATCTCCCCAGTGAAGCTAGGTAACAAGGAGGACCCTAACAGGGACACACATGGATTGCCCTAGGAAGGGGATATAGATAATATCTCCTGGTTAAACTAGGAGTGGGAGGGGAAGAGCAAAGGGCATGGGGCATGAGAACATGAGGAAACTGGAAGGTTGAGTTGGGGGAGGATGGAGAGAGAGAGCAATGAAAGAGATACCTTGATAGAGGGAGCCATTATGGGGTTAGGAGAAACCTGGTACTAGAAAAATTCCCAGGAATCCACAAGGATAACCCTAACTAAGACTTCTAACAATAGTGGAGAGGGTGCCTAAACTGGCCTTCTGTAATCAGATTGGTGACTACCTTAATTGCTACCATAGAACCTTCATCCAGTAACTGATAAAGCAGATGCAGAGATCTACAGCCAAGCACTGGGCTGAGCTCCTTAAGTCCAGTGGAAGAGAAGGAGGAGGGATTATATCAGCAGGGGAGGGGGTCATGATAATGATGGGGAAACCCACAGTGACAGCTCCTAGTAGGAGCTCATGGAGTTGGGGAGCCTGCATGGGACTCAACTAGACCCTCTGAATGTGAATAACAGTTGTGTGTCTTGGTCTGTTTGTGGGGGCCCCTGGCAGTGGGACTATAATTTATCCCTGGTGCATGAACTGGCTTTTGGAGCCCATTCCCTATGGTGGGATACCTTGCTCAGCCTTGATGCAGGGGAAAGGGCTTGATCTTTTCTCAATTTGATTTGCCAGGCCTTGTTGACTCCCTAGGGGAACCTTACCCTCTCTGAGGAGTGGATGGGGAGTGGGGTGAAGAAAAGGTACAGAGGAGGAAGGGGAACTGTGGTTGGTATGTAAAATGAAATAAATTTAAAATAGAAAAAAAAAACTAAATAAAGCCTAACATGATATTAATCCTTTGGATCTGAACTACTTCTTGTCTTAATTAGGGTTTCTATTGCTATGAAGAGACACCATGGCCACAGTAACTCTTGCTACAAGCAACAGGGAGAGACTGTCACTCTAGGTCTGGTTTGAGCATATATGAAACCTCAAAGCCTGCTTCCACAGTGACACACTTCCTCCAACAAGGTCATACCTACTCCAATAAGACCATATCTCCTAATAGTGCCACACCTTATGGGCCAAGCATTCAAACACATGAGTCTATGGAAGCCTTACCTATTCAAACCACCTCATCTCTCTCAGGATAATTTTTTTCTAGCCCCATTTATTTATCAATGTATTTCAAAATTTTATTTTTCTTAAGAGATGAGTAATTTTCCATTGTATAAATATAATACATTTCCATTATCCTCTCATCAGTTGATGAACATCTTGGATGTTTCCAATTTCTGTCTATTAAGAATAGAGTAGCAGTGCATGGATGAGAACATGTTTCTGTAGAGACAGTGGACATGGATGAACAAGTGTTTCTGTAGTAGAATGCAGAGTCTTTTGGGTATATGCTCAAGAGTGGTATAGCTCGATCTTGAGGTAGATCTATTTCCAGCTTCCAGAGGAATCACCACACTGATTTCTTTAGTGGCTGTACCAGTTTGCACTCACACCAACAATGGGTGAGTGTTCACCTTACCCCAAATCCTTCCCAGCATGAGCTATCTTTTTTTTTTTAATTGATGGAGATGCTATATTTTCTCTAGTGTGGGTTTTTGGGGGGAGGGGGTTAAAAAAGGAAAATCTGGTTTCCATAGGTGTATGGACTTACATCTGGGACTTCAATTTGATTCAATTAATCAATGTGTCTATTTGTATGCCAGTGTCATGCTCTTTCTATTACCATAGTTCTATAGTACAACTTGGGAGTTGGGATGGTGACATCTCCAGTAGTTCCTATATTATGCAGATTTATTTACCTATCCTGGATATTTTTCTGTTCTGTACGAACAGTTCATGGGCTTCCACTAGTGTGGCCGGTCAGCTCTGTAAGTCTTCCCATCATGATTTTGACGTCCCTTGCCTGCGGAATCCCTCCTCTCTCTCATCAATTGGATTCCCGGAGCTCAGCCTGGTGCCTGGCCATGGATCTCTGCATCTGTCTCCATTAGTCACTGGACAAAGGCTCTATGATGACAGCTAGGTTTTTTGCTAGACCAGTCACCAGAGTAGACCAGTCTAGGTACCCTCTGGACCACTGCCAGCAGATCAAGGTGGGGTCATCATTGTGGATTCCTGAGAGCCTCCCCAGAGCCCTGCCTCTTCCTATTCCCATGATGTCCTCATCTATCATGGTATCTTCCTCCCTGACCTCCCACTCTGTCCCTGTTCCAGGTTGACCTTCCCATTTCCCTATGTTCTCATCCCCCACTCCTCCCCCTCTGCCACCCTCGATACCCAGTCCACTCATGTAGATCTCATCTACTTCTCCTTCCCAGGGTCATTCATGTGTCCCTCCTAGGGTCTTTCCCTGTTAGCTAGCCTCTCTAGAGTTGTGGCTTGCAGTCTGGCCATCCCTTCCCTCACATCCAGTATCCACTTATGAGTGAGTACATACTATGTTTGTCCTTCTGAGTCTGGGTTACCTCACTCAAGATGATATTTTCTAGTTCCATCCATTTGCTTGCAAATTTCATGATGTCATTTCTTTTTTACTGCTGAGTAGTACTCCATTGTGTATATGTGCCACATTTTCTTTATCTCTTCTTCAGTTGCGGGGCATCTAGGTTGTTTCCAGGTTCTGGCTATTACAAATAATGCTGATATGAACATAGTTGAGCATGTGTCCTTGTGGTAAGATTGAGCATTTCTTGGGTATATGCCCAAGAGTGGTATAACTGAGTCTTGAGGAAGACTTTTCCCAATTTTCTGAGAAACTGCCATACTGATTTCCAGAATGGCTATACACGTTCGCATTCCCACCAACAGTGGAGGAGTTTTCCCTTTGCTCCACATCCTATCCAACATAAGCTGTCTTCAGTGTTTTTTATTTTAGCCATTCTGACAGTTATAAGATGGTATCTCAGAGTTGTTTTGATTTGCATTTCCCTGATAACTAAGGATGTTGAGCAATTCCTTAAATGACTTTCAGCCATTTGAGATTCTTCTGTTGAGAATTCTCTGTTAAGCTCTGTAGCCCATTTTTTTAATTGGATTGTTCAGTATTTTGAAGTCTAGCTTTTTGAGTTCTTTATGTGTTTTAGGTATCAGCCCTCTGTCAGATGTGGGGTTGGTGAAGATCTTCTCCCATTCTGTAGGCTATTGTTTTGTCTTATTAACCATGTCCTTTGCTCTACAAAAGCTTCTCATTTTCAAGAGATCCCATTTATTAATTGTCGCTCTCAGTGTCTGTGCTACTGGTGTTATATTTAGGAAGTGGTCTCCTGTGCCAATGCGTTCCAGACTACTTCCTATTTTCTCTTCTATCAAGTTCAGTGTAACTGGATTTATGTGCAGGTCTTTAATCCACTTGGACTTGAGTTTTGTGCATGGCGATAGATATGGATCTATTTGCAATCTTCTACATGTTACATCCAGTTATGCTAGTACCATTTGTTGAAGATGCTTTCTTTTTTCCATGGTACAGTTTTGGCTTCTTTGTCAAAAATCATATGTTCATAGGTTTGTGGATTAATGTCAGGGTCTTCAATTCAATTCCATTGTTCCACATGTCGGTTTTTATGCCAGTACCAAGCTGTTTTTATTACTATAGCTCTGTAGTAGAGCTTGAGGTCAGGGATCATGATGCCTCTAGAGGTTGCTTATTATACAAGATTCTTTTATTTATCTTAGGTTTTTTGTTTTTCCATATAAAGTTAAGTATTGTTCTTTCCAAGTCTGTGAAGAATTGTGTTGGTATTTTGATAGGGATTGCATTGAATCTGTATATTGCTTTTGGTAAAATTGCCATTTTTACTATGTTGATTCTACCTACCCATGAGCATGGGAGATCTTTCCATTTTCTGATATCTTTTTGATTTCTTTCTTCAGAGACTTAAAGTACTTATCATAGAGGTCTTTCACTTGCTTAGTTAGAGTTGCCCCAAGGTATTTTATATTATTTGTTAGGCTTGATAGTTAATATCAAAGAATACCACAGTAGATGGACAATTTATAATTGATGGCCCAAGTGTTTCCCTGGGTAGCAGCTTTTCCCTGTGAATGGATTAAAAGCCTTTAATAGACCTAGAAATCAAGAAATAAATATGAGAGAGAAGAATAGATATAGTTAGTTTTTCTAGATTTCTGAAAAGCAGATTGATTATGTACTTTCTGAGTTTAGTTTCACTATCAATAACACAAAAATGTCTATTGAATTAAATTTAAGAGAAAGAAATATTATTTAAATCAAGCTAGTAATTTTTCTATGCTCAGAAAGTGTACTTTCCATTCTGCCTTTAAAGAAGAGAGAAATATACTTGGTCCTGAAAGATGACAAGATGTCATTTGGAATGTAAATACAACTAAGAGCATTCTCTTATATCAAACTGAAGCTGTGTTATGCACATATTCAAGGGCTTGTCAGTTCAAGTCATCTTTTTCTATAAAGTTCCATGACTAAAGGAACTACATCATGTTGGCTAGACACATGTACATAGTATTGATAATAAAATTAGTGAGAATTTACATGCATTGCAGTTTCCTTATAATTCCAATAAAGGACAGCATTTTCAAATTATACTATTAAAATCTAATTTGTATATTAATATGCATTTTAAGTTTTATATGACTATTTCATGTATGTATACTTAAAATGAAAAAGAGTGGCATCTTTGAAACAATCTTTGGTATTCTATTTACATCAGGCCAGCTCAACATTTATTTTGATAAATCCAATGTTCTTTAAAAGAGGAAACCTAATAGATTATAATAAAAACTAAGTTAAGTAATCTGGTTTTGTTACATTAAGGAAATAAAAATTTTGGTTATGTACACCATTAGGAAAAAAATCAGATAAAGTTTTTAATTTACATGTACAAATACCAGCGATTTGATCTTAAATTAAGATTTCAACATTTTGTATTTAATAAATCACCCTTAAATATATTTAAGATTGGCAAGTGAAGCTTAGTTTTCTATTTAAGTCTCTAAAAATTTCTTCAAAATTATACAGCAAAGATTCTAAATGAGGTATCTATTCATGGTTTGAATTTATGGGTCTATAAAAGGTCACAAATGGCCTAATAAACATCTTTACGTGTCTGGATTCTAGACCTAAAAGCGTTTTGAGAGAATATTCCCAATTCTTGCCAAGTCTGGAGGTCTGAACTGAGCAAAGTAGAGGAGAATAAATCATCGTTGCACGTGTGTCAGGGGTTATGTGTGTCAATGACTACTTATGCCAGCCATCACATGACTCATTTATCATGTATGTCATTGACGACATGTGATAACGGTCATGTGTGTCAGTTATATTCGAAAAATTTCTGCCAAGGCTGTCTGGTATCTCTCAGACCTAAAGAGATGTGAAGAATACCACTAACAATTTTTTAGTCCTGGAAGCATGAATTTCAACTTCAACATGAGTTACCCAAAGCATTTAGCATTTGGATTACTCAAACCTGCAGTTTAAGTGAGGGATTTCTTTTCCCTCCCAAAGCGGCACATGAAATTTTTATGGAAAATGAATTCAATTTTCCCTTGATTATTCCTTTAGAACACATTCACATGGCTAGAGTTAATTTTGAGGAATTGGTACTTCATGTTCCTTGTTTTATAATAGCATAATATCCTAACGTAGTAGCTAAGGGGATGAAAAGCGGTGGTGTACTTTGCTTTGGGTCAGACCGACTTCACATTCTTAAGAACAAGTGCAGGCAGAAAAGAAGACAGCTACAAGTGGTTTTGTAGCTCATAGAAGAGTAGGCATTAAATGTCCAAAAGTGAGGCTTCGATGGTCATTTCCAGTTAATTTCTTCTCTCTCTCTCTCTCTCTCTCTCTCTCTCTCTCTCTCTCTCTCTCTCTCTCTCTCTCCTTTCTTCCTTCCTTCCTTTCTTCTTCCTTCCTTTCTCCCTCCCTCCCCCTTCCTTCCTCCCTCCCTCACTACCTCCCTCCTTCCTTCCTCCCTCCCTCCCTCTTCTTCCTTCCTTCCTTCTCCTTTTTTTAAAAATTAATTCTCTGTACCAAAAGATCGTGGATACAGTCCTTTCACATATTTCACAGCTGAGGGTAGAAACAAGAAATGAAAATGAATGGCTCCGTTCAGGAGTTGACAGTAAACAAAGAGTTTCTTACCTTCGACATCTGCATTTCCTCAGCTGAAGGTCCCGTTCACTCTCAAGGCAGTTGTCTTTTGGATTTTGATTCTTTATCAATGTAGGGCAGGCTACTATTCTCATCTCAATAGAGAAGAAAGAAGAATGAGGAGTTGGGCTTTGACAATTTCTTTTCCCTTGTTCAGTTTTCTCCACAGTTTATTTCCACAGCAATCTCTTGCCCATGCCTACCTTTGAATGTACAGGCAATGTATATTTCACGTAAAGTCCATCAGGTAGTCATTCATGACCATCTGGCACAGCGATAAATTTAGAGAGCCACAGTCATGGGAACTATGATGAAAGGGATCAAGAACTTGCTAAATGAAAATGGCTGTTCCAGGAAAGAAGGATGATGCAAAATGGTACAAATAAGGAAGTGGGGAAGCAGGTAGGATGTTTACCTATGAGAATTGACATTACAGGTTTTACATTCATCCTAAGTAGCTTGAGTTATTTTCAATAAAGGGGGGATTTCTAAGGTTTAAAAGTTTTTTAAAAAATAAAGTAATATTTCTTTTGTAGGAAAACTACTTGTAGTGGAAAAGGAAAAAAAATAGATTTTAAAGGGATATGGCTACAAGTTTACACAGGAGCTGGTGTGTGTGACTCAGTGGTACATGATAAGAGCACAGACCTCCCTATACTGTATGTCTCAAAGCAGAAATGATTTGAGAGGTGGAGGAAGTCGAATGGACGCTGTTTGTGGGTATACTACCATTTCCTGGGAAGACTACTGTGGATGAAACCAGGAGAGAGCAATACATTGTCTCAAAACAGCTTACCATTGAGTGGGAAACTGAACAGCAATGGTGAGGCTTCAGTGTTCTGACAGAAAACACTCAAGAATAAGCCAACTTCTCCTTTGTTTAATAATACTCTCCATGTTTATTTGCTGGTCTTTTCTTCTGCTGCTGCACACTGACTTTGAGCTTTTTTATACACGTCTTGAAAAGACTGCTTTCTTACCTTACAGCTACCTTCCTGCCCATTCATCTGAACCACTTTTCCTACAATCTCATCCTGAGATGTTACTGTTTTCGGAGCGAGTATGCTTCCGAACTGATGAATTCAGCGGTCCTGATCCTCTAACCACTTCACTGGGTGGCGATATCTGAAATCTGGACACTTGATAGTGGGGAATGAATTGAAGAGCAGTTAACATAGACAGAACCATTCTTCACTTTTTCAGCCTTCTGCTGGGCAAGACCTGTTCCATCCATGATTAGTGTCCCCACAGTATGTGGAAACAAGCGTAATACAAAGGACGTTGTCATGTAGCTGTTGATACTCATCCTTCCTGTGTCTTTTTTTTTTTTATTTTCAGTCATTCTTAGGTTCCCTCTGACTGAGTACAAATTATTTTTCACTGTCCTGCCACTTTGGGTATAGTGGTATCCGAGGCAGTTATGACATCCCTCTGCTGTTTCTGTCTCACCTATTCATAACTTTTGGTAAATGGGGAAAAAAAGAATCAGAACCTGCAGCAGTTAGCTCTGGAAGGCATACCAGACTTCTCTTGCTAGGTAGATAAAACTTTATTAACTTCTAAGAGAAGTAAGCAGGCTATCATTTATGGCACAGGATTCATTCTTGCCAACACTATTTAATGTAGTGGGAATTGGCCTAATTATGCCCTAGTTTATGTTGTCATTTATTTATGATCATGTCAGCTTTTGTGCAACTACAATCTCTCTCTCTCTCTCTCTCTCTCTCTCTCTCTCTCTCTCTCTCTCTCTCTCTGTTGCTCTCTCCATATATATGTATATACTTATATATGGCAAAATTTCTATTAAGTTATTCTGTATTGTATTCTATACTTAATAGCCTCATTTGCTCATTCTGGTCTGAAACTACTGAATTTTTGTGGAAAACATTGAAATTACATGCAGCTTTAGAACAATATGACCAACTTTTGATAAAGGTGGTTTACTATAAAATGAACGAATATTATTCATGACATGTAAATATTTGCAGGAATAAAAATGTATTCCAAGATAGTAATATGAAAGATGCTAATATCCTACTACAAAATTTAATCATCACCAAAGTATATTGATTAAATTCATTTTATTTTTTGTCAAAATGTTCTAAACCACATATAGAATTCATTTTTTTGTTTTTTTTTTCGAGACAGGGTTTCTCTGTGTAGTCTTGGTGCCTGTCCTGGATCTCTCTCTGTAGACCAGGTTGGCTTTGAACTCACAGAGATCTGCCTGGCTCTGCTTCTTGAGCGCTGGAATTAAAGGCATGAGTCAAAAACCACCCGGTGAGTTGGTATTTTTATAATGATGAAAAACTAGTAACTTAACAGGGCAGAAATCTTTTTTTAAAGCTATTTGGATAAAAAAAAACATACTGAGATACTGGTGACTTGGATATTAGGATGTTTGTTTTTATTTCTAACTATTCCAAATGTTTGTTAGGCATCAGTTTTCTGCCTTTGAACCAAGGATGTGGGTGGGTTCCACAATGTTCGGATTCCATTCTAGTTTAACAGTTCCAAATTTAGAATAGTCAGTGATGGAATTCCCAAGAGCTTCAATAATCAGTGTCAAAAGGGGAAAGTTTCTGTGAGCTGTTGAGTAGAACGTATGTTCTTAGTTGTTTGAGTGGGATATTCTGCAGATATATGTTGGGTCCATTTGATGTGTGACATAATTTAATTCTTAGATTTTTCTATTTATTTATATTTATTTACATATGCACAACAATATTAGCTAAAGAAAAAGAAGATTAGTTTGCTAGGGAGCAGAAGTTTGAAAGGAGAAGACAGATTAGAAGGAGCAGTAGGGGTTGTGATGTAATTAAATAAAAAAAGAGAAAGGTAGAATATTTAAAATTTGGTAGTAACAGATCAAGAAAAGACAAGAGTGCAGAGAGAGAGAGAGAGAGAGACAGAGACAGAGACAGAGACAGAGACAGAGATACAGATAGATTATATTCTGTCTATTCTGTCCATCCAGTGTCTACATTACACAGCAGACAAGAAGCTCCGAGGCCCATGAAATCTGAGAGCAGGGGTCAAATTATGAGAAAAGCTTTCAGGACCTCTGTCTACCATAGGCTCTGGAGTGAGGTTTCCTTGGCTGTAATAGGTATATTTCAATAGTGAAATACTAAATATACTGACCTAGACTTTGAATCTAGAGCAAAAGAAATAAAAAAACACTAGAGAAACATTGTCACAGTAATTTTTTCCTAATTGTGTCTTCATAGTCTTACCTGTCTTTTTTTTCATGTTATATGGCCCAGTAATTCCCTAATATATATGTATATATGCACGTATACACATGGATATAATAGATGAGCATTTGATATATATGCATATATGTAAACATATGTTAATTTTTACGTATATACAAAGAAAGATACTGCAATTTGCATTTTTCTAAGTAGGACACTGTCTTCATATTGAACTATTTGAGAAATCCAATTAAAAGTAATGATAAAAATTTTCAGGAAGTAATCTGAGACTGAGATCAGTTCTACAACAAACAATAGTTTATTAGAGACAAGTGGAGTTACAATGGGAGCTAGGCAGACCATGAAACCACAGTCCTCATATGGTTTCTATAACTAAATTTTATGTGTGTATACATACATGTATATACTATTACCTTTATCTTATTTCCTCTTTAGAAAATATTAGATTCAAACTGAAAGATGACAGACAACTACATAATTGGATTGAGTAGAATAGAAATACAGAGATATCAAGGCTGGGTTGATAGAATGCTTCTGGAAGTCCAAAAGTTGATGAGGATTTCCAGTAACAGGCACTGGGGAGAAGAGAAGGGAGCTGATGCCTGATTAGAGTAAAATTTCAGTGAGATATTTATAAACTTTGTAAAATGCTACCCTTTGAAAACATATTATTAGCTATCCACTTCTCATTTTTTTTTTTTTTTGATTTTTCAAGACAGGGTTTCTCTGTATAGCTTTGCGCCTCTCCTGGAACTCACTTGGTAGCCCAGGCTGGCCTCGAACTCACAGAGATCCGCCTGGCTCTGCCTCCCGAGTGCTGGGATTAAAGTCGTGCGCCACCACCGCCCGGCCACTTCTCATTATTATGACAAGAACAATTTAGACCCAGGGCAAAGATGAATTCAGTCTTTGGTACCCAGCTCTCCTTGGCCTCCAAAATATTCTAAGTTACTCTTTCTTAGGTGGTGTTTAGAAATAATGTGTAAACTTTATAGAAGCTCATTGTAAAATAGCAAGTATATCCTACAAGTATTATATATCTACACGGGCACACACTGTGTACAAGTTATACTTATAAAACTCAATGTTCCTTGAGTCCCTTTGATATTGAAAACCTGGCTCATATTTGTCTTTGCTCCATAATAATAAATGCATTTTAATATGCTCATCATGTTTTTACTAGTTGTATAAGAGCCATTTATCACTTAGGCTATCAATTGCTGCACCTCATTTCAGATAATGGGCAAATTCAATTCTTTTTGGAACTGAAAGAATGCTGGTAATTGAGCCTCTTTGATATGCAAAGGAAAGCTGCTTCCATATCTGCCCTTCCTACATGGCTTTTAATCTGAATGCACATGATAATTCTCTGGCTTTTGCCCACAGCTACTTTCCAGATGGGAGAAGTGTAGCTCACCTTAGCGAGAGACAAATACTTTCCACTTCCCCAAAGGTGTTATCTACTCTGCTACAGATAAAGATGGGTGTAAACCTGACCCACTGGCAGAAGCCCATCAGGAGAAATGTATCTAGAAATTTGCCCTTAGGAGACAAAACTCAGTTGAAAACAATATCTGAAACACCTGAAAAGAGAGAGAGAGCAGATTGCATTAACTAATTTGAGCACAGAGGGCAGATATCAACCAGAAATACCATCTTCTTCAGCATTTTCCTTCTATTCATCATGCTGCTATTTTTTTTGAGAACTTCGTACATGAGCACTGAATCTACATCACCCCTGCCAACCTTACCCCTTCCAGCTACTTCCATGCTCCTCTCCCAAATTTGTGACTTATTTAATTAGTATTAATGCATATATATTTTTGTATATGCATGCACATACACAAATACATACAAATAGACAAACACATACACATGCACTTACATATACACATGCACATGCACAAGTACAATCATGGACCACATGAGTTTGGACAACATATGTGGGAACTCTTTCCTGGAGAATACTGATTTTCCTACTCTGAGCAGCTGTTGACAAACTTTAGCTCTTCCTCTAGGTGTAGAACTTTGTGGAATTTCCCTGGCAACACTGGCATACAAATTAGTGTTCTCATTATGTAATTCTTGTTCAGGCAACCATATTTTTGATATTTCCTAGGTGTAGTTCCCCTTTCATGTGTAAAGAAAAGACACTATCTAGCAACAGACTTTTGGATCCTCTGTCTCTTAATTCTTTTCATCATCGCTTCGGTCATTTTCACTAAGTCTTGGGTGTAGGGATTCCGTCATAGATGTAGCAATTGTAGTCAAACACCCCCTATTCAATGATTTTCTGCATCTTGACATGTTGTGACTCTCTCTGTAATAGTCTTCATTTATTGCAAAAAGATTATTTGATGAGGGTTTGAGCTATGGAGTAGTCAGACAACACAAATTAGTTTCCATGTTCTCTTTGTACCCTTTGCATTTTGTTTTGTTATATTTGTCTTATTGTTTCATTTTTTAAATTGTTTGTTTTAATTTTCATTTTCTTCTTTTTGAGATCTGGGAGGAGTTAATGGAGAGGAAATATAATTAAAATATATTGTATGAAAAGAGTTTTAAATAAAAACTAAGTGAAAAACTATAGTGAAAGTAAATACATATCTATGAGCTAGAAAATTCATTAAAGACCTTTTTATTTTCATCTCAACTTATAAAATTACATATTGCTTAATAAATAGAGTCCAAGAAAAATACTAAATATTTAGAATACAATTAGAAATAATATTAGTATAGAAATTGGCAGTAGTAGGCTCTTTTCTTGTGTCTATGATCTCCAGTCATAGGTAGATAGGTAGATTTATGGTTTAAAACATGAATTCCTCCCACTCAGTGGGCATTTTGCAACAAATGGAGACTGTTACAGAGGTCCATGTCATGTCAAAATGCAGAAAATGCATGAATTTAGGATACTCAATCTGAATTGATATATATGCCATGGAACTCTTCTCGCTTAGAGAAAAGCATTGAAGAGAGGCTAGAAAGATTTTGAGAGTCAGAGGTTACTTTCATGTTCTGGGAAGTAACCAAGAGCAATCAATGGCAGAGCCCATATTGTTTTGAAGTCTTTTATATTCTTCGGACCAACGATTGGAAGGGATGTTTCCCTTACCTGAAACTGAGGTTTTTATTATATAGTTCATGGTTCTTGAGAGGAGAATAATCATTTTGTATGGCATAACTCTATTAAACACACACACACACAAACACACACACACACACACACACACACACACACACACACACACACATTTTAAGTAGGTTTATAAAATACTGTGTGTCTCTATGGCTTTTCCAAATATCTTTAGTGTTATTTATTTGTTAGTATATAGACTTGAGGATATTTATTTTAGAATTTGTTTTTATTTTAACATTCTTTTTCATCTCACATTGCTCTAGTTTGGGGGTTGAGAATGTCTTCATAGCTAACTCCCATGTCTGTTTGATGTTGTGTATGTCATTCTGAATTTTGAAAAAGTAAGTGTACCTAATGTAATCTCTGCATTCTTAAATCCTCAATGAGAAGACATACTTAGATTTTGCATGTTTTCCATGACAATGACAAAGAAAGTACATAGACTAAGCATTTGAGTGATGTATTATGTTGATTGTTTTTTTTAAGACTGCAGAGTATGTGCTTTAGAGTCACAAAAATACTCCATACTTGACCCTGCAAGTTTCAGCCTCTTATACTAAAAATGTGATTTTATAGCAATAAGTCTTAATTGTGTCACCACATATAGCAAAGAAAGTCAGAGTTGTAACTGCTGATTAAAATCTCCCCATAATCATCTGTATAATGCCTCATTTGGAAAAGCACTTTGATCTAGGTATAATTTAAGTATAAACTTTTCTTAAAATAAAATGTCCATCTGATAACAGAATTTGATTACAGATTATATTGATTGTTATCTGTTCATTGTATTAACCAGTATAAATCAAATTTTTGTACCTATTTCCAATTTATCAGTTCTATTATTTATACTTATGATGAATTCACAATCAAATAACTAATTAAAATATTTATTTGTTAAATGAAACATAATTTAATGGCAAGACAAGCTGTTAATTGTTAAAACTATGATACTTTCCTAATATTGAATATTTTGAATCTTTTAATTTTAATCTCATGGCTGTTTTTGAGCATGGAATTTGATCTTGAAGGTTAATGAACATGGAAATGAAAGGTAAAATATTGTAAATATTTTCACAATCATTGTGAAGATTTTCCTAGGGTCCATCAGAATGTCATCATGATTAATGTTCTCTACAGTGATTTTAAACTTTATGCTGTAGATATTGCTGTATGCTGTGAATGTGTTGCTCTGATTGGTTGATAAATAAAATGCTGATTGGCCAGTTGACAGGCAGGAAGTATAGGCAGGATAAAGAGACAAGGAAAATTCGGGGTAGAAGAAGGCTGAGTGAGGAGACACTGCCAGCTGCCGCCATGAGAAGCAGATGTTAAGATACCGGTAAGCCACGAGCCACGTTGTAACTTATAGATTGATAGAAATGGGTTAATTTAAGATATAATAACTGGATAGCAAGATGCCTGCCATGATCAAACTGTTTATAAGTAATATAAGTCTCTGTGTGTTTACTTGGGTCCAAGTGGCTACAGGACTTTCAGGTGAGAGAGATTTGTCCCAACCGCCTCCAGCTGGGACACAGAAAAACAATTAGCTACAACTTTATTCAGTGTTACATGGTGAAATAGGACAGCATGTCCTGCCGTTCACTTAACAACTGTTTGTTGAATTTTGTATGTTAATATGATGACTAATATTTGTCAACTTCACTATAGTTAAGAGTCACCCAGAACAAAAGCTCCCATGTTTCCAGTGAGGTTTTATTGAGAAGGGGTGATATACTTGGAGTGTGAACATCACAAACCATGGGTTGTGATGAATATACAGATCGAATAGAAAGATCAAAGATGAAAGTAAACTGGGCTCCAGTATTCATCTCTCTTTGGGCTCATTGTGACCAACTGCCATGGCTTCTTGCCATGATGGACTAAGAGCCATAATATAACCTTCTTTTAAATTGTGTCTGTCAGGTATTTTGCTATAGCAATAAATAAAAAGTAGATAACACACCCACATTGTTCTCTAGTACATATGCCTTTATTTTCTTAAACATTTATTTTTCTACATACAGGTTCTGTATGCTGGCATTTTTTTCCTTTCTGTGCATAAGTGCTTTCATTCATGAGAACAAGAAACTGCATCACTGAGGTCTGAGTTCCCTGGGTGACCCCCACAGCAATATCAAATTTATTAAGGAAATAGGGGACAACCTTACTGAGTATTGCTCATAGAGACTATGTATAAATTAATTAAATTTGAAGGTTAAAATATATGGATTTTAATGGTAATTGATGATTTGGCATAAAATCTTACTGAGTGAATTATTTAATCCCAATAATTTTTCTTTCACCTCAGTTCAATTTTCAAATTTAAGAATTTAAATTATTGTCACTATTTTTCCTTCCCAAACACTGAAATTAGCCTTGTTTCTTTGTGTGTATGGTCAGTCTACTTAAACAAAGTAAAAGATGTGGTGGTATTGTGTTCCCCAAAATATTGTGCACGCTAATAAACTTATCTGGGTTCAGAGAACAAAACAGCCACTAGATACAGAAGCTAGAAAATGGTGGCACTCACACCTTTAATCCTAGCATTCCAGAGGCAGAAATCCCTCTGGATCTCTGTGAGTTCAAGGCCACATTGGAAACAGCCAGGCATGGTGACACATACCTTTAATCCCAAGAAGTGAGACTTTAATCCCAGGGAGTGATGGCAGATAGCAGAAAGGTATATAAGGGATGAAAACCAGGAACTAGAAGCATTTGGCTGGTTAAGCTTTCAGGCTTTCAAGCAGCAGTTCAGCTGAGATTCATTCTGAATGAGGACTCAGAGGCTTCCAGTCTGAGGAAACAGGATAAGCTGAGGAAATGGCAAAGTGAGGTAGCTGTGGCTTGTTCTGCTTCTCTGATCTTCCAACATTCACCCCAATAACTGGCCTCAGGTTTGATTTTATTGATAAGAACTTTTAAGATTCATGCTACAAAAAGATTTAGCAATTACTAAATTTTTGCATAATCACTCATGTCTCTCCTTCCCCTATTATCCTACTACTGAGTGGTAGGATCCATTAGAGCTGGTGCATGGATAAGAGAGAGAAGGTGTGGATCTGTAAAAGAAAATGTCAGTTACATACCCTGGAATTTCTTATTTTCATAGCTTCCCATGCACAGTGGCAAACTTTGAATTATAATAGTGATTCTTTTGGTCTTTTCTCTACACATCACATATTGTTAAGGATCACTAGACAAGATATATTTCTATCTAAATATGAGTGTATATTCATGTGACCTCAAATATGATTAACATAATGAATGAAATAAACCTATGCTAAGGGATAATTATTGAATTAGTGCATCATTTTACAGTAACATCGTACATAATATTGAATTCCTTGGAGATCTAATCAGAAGGTGCCTTCTAATTTTAGCTTTCAAAGTAGATTCTTAAAATCTAGGTCTGGTCTTCAGGAATCAATATAGTTTGAGGTGCCCACAATGACTGACTGATGTTGATAATGTTAATAAGATACATGAAAATTAAGGGATTGGGGAAATGGCACATTAGAGAACACTTTCTGCATAAACATGAGTACCTAAGTTCAAATCCCCAGAACCCACATAAAACACCAGGCATATCTGAGGGCACATCTAAACCCCTAGGACTGTGGGATGCAGACATGTGGTATGCTGTGACATTCTGGTTCTCTGTTGTATTCCACATTCAGTGAGAGACCTTTCTTCCCTTTATCTAATGGAGTAATTCAGAGAGCAATAGATCAGGATGCCAAGCATCCTTTTCTGGTCTCTGCATAAAAAGAGGCTTTACAACATCAAACCACATGTGCACACACACCACATACATGCACCACACATTTGTTGTAGAATATTAAGATGTGCTACATTTGTTTGTGCTGTGGAACATGTGTTTAATGATACAAAGATGTGTTGCATTCTTTTATGTAATTTGACTGTCTAAAACACCAGAGTGGTCTAATAAAGAGCTGGATGGCCAATAGTGAGGCGGGAGAAAGGATAGGTGGGGCTGGCAGGCAGAGAGAATCAATAGAAGGAGAAATCTGGGAGGAGGAGGGAAGAAGAGCAAGGGGGATCAAGGAGGAGATCAGAGGTCAGCCACCCAGCTACACAACCATCTGTGAAGTAAGATTGAAAGTAAGATACACAGAAAAAAAGGAAAAAGTCAAGAGGCAAAAGGTATATGGGATAATTTAAGGAAAGCTGTTAGAAACAAGCCAAGCTATGGCCGGGACATTTGCAAGTAATCATAAGTCTCCATGTGTATTTATTTAGGAGCTGGGTGGCAGGTCCTGCAAAGGAAAAAAAAAAAACAACCACAATACATACGCCCATAATAAAAAACACTTTCAAAGATGTTTCACTGTATTTTGCTAAATCAGATATGTGAAAAATTACTTGCCAGTATGATATAATTTACATACAGGAGTCCGTCAGAGATTTTTAAAGGAAAGAACAAGTTTGAAATAACATTTTCAAGAAATAACATTCAGGAACTTGTGCTATTTTACTTTTTTAAATAACAAGTGATTAATTATATGAGTTTATTTTCTATGGATCTACGTAAATTATATAAGATAAATCCATCTTATCCAATGACACAGTTTCAGGCATGTGGCCCCCAAGGTTGATGTCAGAAAACCATCCTCATTACCCTTTAACCTATTCATTGAAGAAGAATCTCTTAATAAAATTTTCCCTGCAGATCTGCTGTCTCTTTCTGATGTTTATGAGGGCCACCATGCCTAATTGGTTCTCAGGACTCAAATTTGGAACCTCAAACTTGAAGGTAAAACTCTTCCAATATTTCTGAGCCATCTTCTGAACACCTCATGAGACATTTTCAAGAATTCATAGTTGTGGTCACAACTATCTTAATCTAAGGTGCTAAAATCTATCAACTGATGTAATTAATTGTAACAAAAATTAATTGCTCAGTAAATTTTATCTCTCACATTATCAAGATAGCATGATGTTTCAGTGCAGAAAAAAATCAGAGGTATAAAGCAGTCTTCTATTCCAAATTCTGAAGTAGCTCTTTGGACATTGGACTCTACACCCACCTCAATCTTAGTCTTGACAATTATTTTTATTTGTAATACAAAAATGATTTATCTGAGCCATACAAAATTTACAACTTTTTGAATGCAAATTGTTTGCAAGGAATGGGTTGCAGGATCTGCAGCTCATTAGGAAGCAAGAATAATATCATCAAATTAAAAAAAATCTGTTACAATCTACATTAATTATATATCAATATAACTATAATAATGGAAAATATTACTCAATTAAAATAGAGTAAAATATTTATAGACACACAATGTAAAGAATCAATGCATGAATGTCAATACTATTTACAGTACTACATATATTTAATGTTAAGCAACTTACGAATCTTTGGTTTTGTTTCTTTCTTCACTCCCAAGAACAGCCACTATGTTAGGAGTTGTATGTATTATTCATGCAGATATGTCATACATTACTACCAGTCTTTGTTGTCCCTAGATGTCTGGATCATTATCCCAGCCTCTCACTTAGTTCCTGAAAAAATGTTATCAGTGTCCCAGCCAGTTCATTTGTAAGTTCCCAATGCCTACCTCCCGCATCTTCCTAAGGAGTCTCTTCAGCAGTCATTGAATAGTTTTCTGCTGGCAGCTTTCAGCCTTTAGTTCTTCATTAAACTACCCCATGATCTGTACACTAGAACCGTAACCTTTATAGTAAGGGGTAAATCTCAGTCATGGGGAAGGGTTATCTGCCCCAAATTTGTTTTTCTTTACTTCGGTACTATATCTCAGCTCTGGGAGTAATAAGATGCTCTGTGTATCTGCTGACCTTTCATTCATCAAATCCACTATTCTCTGTAGCTATTCCTCTATTTCTAGCTAATAGTACTTTCAATTAAACATTCATTGTTTAAATCATTCTATGGTACATAAGCATATTTATACTTCATAACATTTCTCACAGTTTCATTATCTCAACCTGAAAATATGGAAAGTAATTAGAGCTTTGCGAATATATAAAATGCTTTCACATTTTAAGAACAAAGAACTCTATCAATACGCCTAAGGACTAAAGTTTTCAAATTCAGTTTACACACACTGATCTCAATGTTTGTACTGTCTTGTCACGGCATTAAGCACATTCATTTCTATAACACACACGAGATAATGTGAATACATTGATAATGTACTTCCTTGACTACTGAGCCAGAGAATGTTTTTGTAACTTGCTCAAAGTTTTACATGCATCAAGGAGGATACTGGATATTAAATTGAACTTTTTGGATATTAATTTTATTGTTATTACAAAATTGTGCTTGTATGCTTTTCTTACAGGCCTTGGACTGTTTACATGTCACGAGACAAGGCATTAAAACAGACATTAACCAATTTTCCCATTTGTTTTTGTAAATCTTTATTTTCTTCCTGATTCATGTTTCTTTATATCACACATCCCTTTTCTTTAACCTACTTTCAGCACCAGAAAAATAATCAACATAAAATTCTGTCTCTTCCAGTCATCTGCTGTTTGGATAGAGCAGCATTTTAATGTAATGGAATAAAATACTGATTTTGTCATCTCCTTTTGCATGTTATGATTATTGCAGAATCATGTATACAAGTGTCTTTAATGTTGTCTCTCACAGTGCTCATTACTGTGAACACAGCATTTGTGATAAGAATTCATCACAGTGAAGTTTGGGAAATAACGAACTTTCATGTCAGCTCCATAGATGGCATTTCTCTTCTGCTTTGTGGTTGAGGTGAGGCTAACTACTTGTAATGTTATAAGACAGAAAACGGAATGGAGTCCAAGATGGACAGACCGAAGAACATCTACTTTTGAAATGTAAGCTGTGAATGCGTAGATCTGGTGGTCTTTCATGTAAAAGCAGGGATGTGATTGAAAGTTCCGAGAGTGATTTACAAGAGTCAATGAGGTGCTGGTAATTATCAGGATAGAAAACTCTTAGAACTGTGGTTCTCAACCTAGGGGCTGCAACCCTTTGGAGGTCAGATGACCCTTTCACAGGGTCACCTAAGACCATCAGTAAACACAGATATTTGCATTACCATTCATAACAGTAGCAAAATTACAGTTATGAAGTAGCATCAAAAATAATTCTATGGCTTGAGATCACCACAAACATGAGAAATTGCATTAAAGTGTCCCAGCGTTAGGAAGGTTGAGAACCACGGATTAAGAATATAGACATAGGAAAAGATCAGTGTTGATATTAGTGTTGGTCTAAAACTGCAGAACTGGCCTTTTTTTTCTTTTTAATCGAAAATAGATTTTTTCATACAAGAGATTCTGATTATGGTTTCCCCTCCCCCAACTCCTTCCATTTTCCCTCCATTTCCCCTCCCATCTGGATCCACACCCTTTCTGTCTCTGATTAGGGAAAAAAACCCAAAATGGGCATCTAAGGAACAGCAATGAAATTAAAAAAGAAAAAGAAAAAAAAAAAAAAACAAACAGGCTAGGACAAAACAAACATAAGCAAAAGAGTCAAAGAAAATAAATAAATAAAAAAGCATGAGAAACACATAGACTCATAGACACACATGATCCCACAGCAGGAATTCCATAAAAAGAGAACTGGAGGCCTAACCTCATTGAGCAAAATGGTTCTTGCTGAATGAGCTGTCAGATAGCAATTGTCTCCGGGTGAGGGCACAGGGGAGATGGCCGGCAGTGTTTGTGCTCGAGCTCATGTTGACTTGGACCAGGTTTGGCCTTTGAGTTCCAGCTTGGGGATCTTGGGTAAAGTTATTGACAATCTCCTTACATTGAGTTTTTCATCTATAAACTGGGCATACAAATACTCCAAATATCAGAGCATGTTTTTGAGGACTACTCAAAGTGCTTAAGCGTAGAAACTCAGTTCATTAGTGACTTCAATGGACACTTTAAGTCTGTCATTGTCACGGTTGGTGACATGAAATGTATCGGAAATCAGTGCTTTCAGAGAATTTCTGTCACGAAACTCCTATTGTTCTATTTTAATTAATGTACAACATGGTGCCTGAAGATAAATGAAAAACATGAGGAATATTGTGTGAAGAGAGAGACCTTAGTCTCTGCATTGATGGGTATTAATCGTGAAGAAACAAAGAGGAGTTAAGATGTGGGGGAGAAACGGAAGGTGAGCTAGGATGGAGCAACACTTGGCTTCTGTTTATGTAAGAACATGATCAGTAAATGCCAGGCCAGCCTCTAAATCTGGCTAGTCTTTTGGTCTGTGTTTAAATGTCAAGCATTTTCCCTTGGCTGCTTGGAATATATTCAGAGACTACCTAAACCAATGTAAGATATTTTAATTCAGGTTGTTCTAAGTCCTATCCATGAGTGTTAATGTTGTTATACGAGGTGTTTCTGTATTTTCGATATAAAATAAGCATCATGGTCTCGTGTGTGTGTGTGTGTGTGTGTGTGTGTGTGTGTGTGTGTGTGTGTGTTTGTGTGTGTGTGTGTGTGTTCCTTGCCCACAGTTTATTATATGGAATTTGAATAACTTATTCTCTTAAAAATTTCCCCAAGTCACAGACTTTTTATAATGCATGCTTCCATGTTAATTACATATGGTCATCTTCTCTCACATCTAGTAGTTTTGAAGAACTTTTTCAGTAAGAACCAAGTTCCATATTGAAAAAATGTTTTGCCCTCAAACCCCATAAAACAGGATAAAATGCCATGGTTCACAGATAATGAATATAGCAGGAATCATCCTCTCTAACTCCAATTGACAACAGAAAATAAGCATACCAGACAAAATAACAGCATCAAGACTGTTTTTCTAAAAAGGATCATTTTAATAATGCATTTTTTTTTCTGGAAATAAACCACCAGAAAAAAAAATCTGAAAATTGATTTAAAATAAGCAACCCAAACAGACATTTAAAAGTTACGGAGTAGGGTTGTTTAGTATTATTTTTAAAATCAACAAAACAAAAGATTGGTAGATCTGTTTGTTAAAGAATATGAACCCAGATTCATGTGGACAGAACAAAGTGAGACTTGGCTAGAAAACTTATTGGTATGGAGATATCCAATATCATAAATATTCAGACAATGAAAAATCTGTGTTATAGTACACACTTTTAGTTACTGTCTTCACTTATGCACACAAGCATGTGTGTGTGTGTGTGTGTGTGTGTGTGTGTGTGTGTGTGTGTGTGTGTGTGTGCGCAGAGGGGGCACACTCCCGAACTCACATATTGATGGCTTCTAACTTTTTATCTGACCTCCCCTCTAAATTTCAGTTGAATGTGCCAGACATGCAATATTTCATGATACAAAAAAGTATTGTTTAATAATATCGTCATTGCCTCCTACTCTTTACATGCTTTCCTAGGTGAAAAGGCAAATCAAGCTAATATCTGAGAGTCATTCAACTTAGGAGGAAACTATAGTTGTATATTCACTCATTGTGAGTGCTTAATTTTACTACGCATGGGCATAGCACACTGAACAACCAGAGCCTAGGCTTTAATAAAGCTAGGAAATCTGTCTCTGTGGACAAATGTATAAGATATTGCTTAAAGCTTGAGTTTAGCAGAGTTTTTTTTCCAAAAGAAACATCAGGGGAATCTCAGGGGTGAAGGGCCACCATGGGAGAAAGCATGGTACCTGAACATACCTGCATAGTCCACAAAGAGACTGACATGTGAAACTCAGCTAGGCTTGTTTGCAGGCACCATGTGCAGCACGGTCTATAAGCTGAATAATGATGCTGGGCTTCACTCTCATGGCTTAGGAAGCCTTTAAAAGCATGACTTAACTTGAGTTTGCTATTTTAATTGATCACACTGACTGCTGACCACGGAACAAAACAAAGAACAGGAATCAAACCTGAGAAATGTCCGAGGAGATTATTTCAGTAATCCTGGCAAGAAAGCTAACAAAACAGAAAATTAGCAAGTGAAGAAAAGACAAAATCAAGAGATATTTAGGAATTACGCTGCAAAGGGTAGGGGTGTGTTGGGCATGGAGTGTCAAAAGAACAAGATTATGCTTTAAGCACAGAGAGCTAAGCACAACCCATACAATAAAAATCCCAATTCAAACAGAAGAAAAATGTTATTAAGCCATTGTCATAAGCAATCGAGTTTTATGAGATTTCCAGAACTGCCACCGAAGAAAATCCCAAACTACAATCCAGAACAAATCAGAATAATCTAAATACTATATGGATGCTGGAATAGGTGATGATTTTGGGTGTAATTAAGATCCATAAGACATCCTTTGGGTTTCTGTAGCTATACAAAACTCCTAATAGGACCAGCTGAGGTCTTTGCTGTGACTACATGGAATTCCAGCATTTGGGGTTGGCAGTCTTGTATCTTTTTTCTAGGGATAAATGCTGATTCTGAACATTCTCCATAGCATACTTCCTTTAAGAAAATAGCCATCTAAAGGTCAACTTTTTGGTGAACCAAGTAGCATCACTTCAGCAAGTTCTCATTTTCAGTCCTTTTCAACTGAGAGACAGACAGATTTTTCTCATGACTGTTTCCATCTGCAGTTTTGGTGCCTAAAAACACTGGATTTAGTTGATCTCTCTTCCAAAGTTAATAGTGGACCAGTAAAATTGGTATTGAGGATAAAAGCACCCTTTTCAAAAGTGAATCCCTATATAATTATGGCATTTGGCTGTCAGATCTTATAATTGGTCTTTGGGTAATTTTGAATAATACTCTAATCTTATTGGTAAAGTCCAGTGTTGCATTAGACAGAGATGCCTCCATCAAGATCTTCAGATGTAATTACAGAAGTCATCTCATCCAGTCTGCTGATACCTGCAAGTTTAAAAGGTATGTATAAATCCATCTTCTGAAATTAAAAATAGTCTCAAAACAAAATCTGCTAATTATGAAGCAAGAGCACAGAAACACTAATTACAGGCAGATTAAAAATTCTGTTTGCAGACCTGTATGTGTCCTTTTTTCATTTTGATTTGCCTCTCCCTATAGGTGAAGTCTAGGAACTCCTGCTGTGTCTTTAGATTGTTAGGAAAACTGCTGGAAATGGACAAGACTGAGAGTGTTCTTAGCTTCAATGTGAGGCATTAACCCTATCACAACAGTGTTCTGACTGGAGGAAGACTTGAGAAAAACAACACTAAACAAACTTTATGTCTATTTTGCATTATAGTGTTTGTGAAACAAATGATTTACAAAGGAAAATTAAAGCAGAAGGTACTAAAAATGTGTGGGTTGGGTACTATGAACAATTACTTTTAAAATTAAAATTTCAGGATAAAACAGAAACAAGTATGCTGTGGGATGTTCTGTATGGCAAATGTGTTGCTCTGATTGGTTAGTAAATAAAACACTGATTGGCCAGTAATCAGGCAGGAGGAAGTATAGGTGGGACAAGGAGGAGAATAAAGCTGGGAAGTAGAAGGCTGAGTCAGAGAGACACTGCCAGCCGCCACGATGAGAAACAGCATGTGAAGATGCCGGTAAGCCACGAGCCACATGGCAAGGTATAGATTTATAGAAATGAATTAATTTAAGCTGTAAGAACAGTTAGCAAGAAGCCTGCCACGGCCATACAGTTTGTAACCAATATAAGTCTCTGTGTTTACTTGGTCGGGTCTGAGCGGCTGTGGGACTGGCAAGTGATAGAGATTTGTCCTGACTGTGGGCCAGGCAGGAAAACTCTACCTACACAAGTATGCAGAACGTGTGGTATTTTCTGTATTGAGTGTCCCTCTGCTCCTTAGCACTGTTGGGGAGACAATGATAGGTTTTGTTGTACTCACTCTATGGAATGCCTAATGCATTGACATGAACAGATAGATACTAGGGGACTATGTAAGGAAGAGCTCCACTAAATCTCTGCAATCAGACTCCTAGTGGTTTCTTTTACCTGCCTGGAAGATCAGAGGTCTTAGATGGTTAATCTGTATTTATTGGATCAGACTATGTATCAGAAGGAAACCTGTTAGAAAAACAAAAACCAAACAGGAGAAATACAACAGACAAATTTCAGTTGTCAGTGAAAGTGAAATTGTTTTTAGGGTATGTATGGAAGCTTGTGTTTTCACTCTGAAGTATTTTAAATAACTGATCCATACATATTCAAGTTATGTTCTTCCTATAAACTGACACAAAATGGAGAAAAAAATAAAACATTCCAGTTATGCATAAAACCCAGTAAAGATAGATAATAGATAGGCAGGCAGACAGACAGACAAATAGGTAGCAGACGGTAGATGATAGGTGATAGATAGATGATAAAATGTCAGAGAGATGGATAGATAGGAACACACACACACACACACACACACACACACACACACACACACACACACACACAATCTAAAAGTGTTAGCACATTGAAATTAAACCAAACATAAGATTATAACCAGAACAACATCCGTGCAAGTGTATGTTTGAAACACACAGCCGGGGGTGTATTAGTATGCTTCAGTGGAAGCAAAATGCAGACAATTCAATGAGAAAACCTGGTTTCCTTTCCAGGACAATTGAAATTGAGGAGCATTCCAGCCTGCCCAGCCCCATATTAATTTTTCCTGTGAGCCATAAGGCTAGACGGAAACTCATGCTGTGTATGAATTTATTTGCAGATCTACAGTGTGAATCTGAAACATTCCAAATTCATGTTCAGACCAAAACTTGTTTTAGTGTAGATTAGACGGCTTCGATTTCTTACTTGATCATGATCTAACAACTATAGTTGTTTTAGTGGGTCTTCATTATTTTTTACTTTCTTTCCAGAATTTTCACTGTTAGTATGTCACTTGGCCATATCTTTTTAAAAAATAACTTATCGTTTAGGTAAGCGATAAAGACATTGGTTGTTACACTACTTAATGCTATGCCTGAGGGATCACAGGAAGTCCCCTGCAGGCCAAGGATGAGTGTTTAAGGCTGCTGTCATCCTCACCTGCTGAGTTCATCCTCCCGTTATCTCCATGAAGAAAGTTTGATAGCATTACAATATAACTTGTAATTCTAAGAGAGTTTGTTTCTTGATTATTGTTTCAAAGATTTATCTCTTTTACTCTCTATACATTGTTCTTCATTACAGATCTCTTGGGAAATCAAGAAGCGGAATGGAGTCTATAGAGAAAGGAAAAGAAATATAGACAGCTCATGTACTCTAGACATTCTGGAGGGGTTATATAAAACCTCTAAAATGACAATGTGATATTTTTTGAGTGCTCCTAGATTACCAATTTTGGTGTCTATTTCTTTTCGTATACAAAAAAAAATGATGAGCCAATGTAGCAGACTTTGCAATTAAAAATTAATTTATTACTGATTTACTTACTCAACGTTTATTGAGCATCTATTATCATAAGTAATTCCTACCACATAAAGCTCCACACTCTATAGGGGAACACATAACATTAAAGCACAATTTCCTTTCAAAGATAAGAAGTGATGCATAAGGAATGATTGGAACTCTGACTTTAAGAATAAAAAAAGTATAAAGTCAGATAAAGAACTTTTTCTAATTATTGTGCCTACTCATACCTATAGTCTTAGCACTTGGGAGGTAGAGACGATTTTAGGAGTTTAAATTAAACCTTGGCTGTACAGTCATTTGAAGTCAACATGCTGGGATAAATGAGACTGATTCAAATACCAAAACAAACAAAGAAAGAAAGATCCATTGCTTTCATGAGCAGATTTCAAATGCTTTAATAATAGGCAACTATTGCATGGATACAGGTTGTATTCTATTACAGCCCTGAGTTCATTGAAGCTCTAAGAACTTGAAACATAATAGAGAGGCTATTAAAACAGCAAAACAAGAACATGAAAAAAAAAGCAGAAAAGAAAATTACTGTATTTTGAGAAAACTAGTCTTTCAGGGCTGGGTAAGCGGATATGTGGGTAAAGTGCTCACTGCTTAAACATGAGGATTTGAATTTAGATCTCCAGGACCTATGTAATAAGCTTGGTGTGGCAGAACATGGCTGTAATAACAGTTTTGGAGAGACAAAGACAAAGCATCTTAGAGTGCTTACTGCACATCCAGCCTAGAGCAGTGGGTAATCTCCCTGTTCCAAAAAATGGTAAGTAGAGGGCTATCTCTATGGCTGATGCTGACCTACAGTTCCAAAGCATTGTAAAGGAATGAATTACTCAGAATATAATTTTAGAAACATTGCATTGTAACTGGAATAAAAACCAAATAAGATTCCTAAAGTCATTTCTCTAAAGGAAATGTAAACAAATTAAAAGTGAATGTCAATAAGAAAAAATGGATGGACCAGAAATATATTACGAAATTTTATGGACTCCTGTGCTGAAGGAGATATTTGCAAAATAAATTAGAACAAAAAATAAAAAGTTATAGTCAATAGATTTAGCAACAGAAAACTTTTAAATTATTTTTGAAGCAAATAAATAAAAAATATTAAATAAATAAATAAATAAATAAAAATAATTAAAAAACAACAATGCAACATTTAATATGTGTTTTGTTCAAACATAAGAGAAAGGTCACTAATTACATATATGAATTTTATACTTTTACTTTTAGGTAGTAAAACAACAGAGTGGAAGAAAAGTGTATTAAAAAATAAAACTAATTGTTCACTCTGAGAATAGTATCTAGACACTGATATGCACTCCTGATAACTAACAGATAGAACCCAAATGAAGAATAATTCTAATTCAGAATTGACTGGGAATTTCTCATGAAGCCCTACCTGCATGTACACCCAAAGGAAAACAGAGAGAAACTGGGATGGATGCTCTAGGTATTGATTGACATGACAAGAACAGGGGGCTGAGATATGTGAGAAAATGCTGATCACAAAACTCAGTTCCCACACTATCATGTGCCAGCTATGAGGAGGCCAACTGGACAGCAGGCATCAGCTGGAATCTTCAGGGGGATGGGAGATGGAGAAAAGACCTTAAAAGCAACCTGGAACATGATGGCCGTTGATCAAAATGTGAAAAAGAATAAACAATAGACTGATATATGACTTCTCAATGAAAACAATGGAATACAGATAAAAAGAAAACATTTTTTAAAATAAAATTAGCTAGACATTGAAAGAAATACATCTCATATATGCTTTTAATGTGGATGCAATTATAACTGAAGGCTTGAATGTCAAAAGTGATCACTCAGGTGAGTGGGGGAGGGACAGAGAGATCATGAATGGAACTGTCATATTGATGAACACATTATTGTGTGCAGTTAATATATGTTAATAAAAGAGAAATAGAAATATACTTTGAAAGCACTGAAAAAATAATCCTCAAATCATACATTCATAGATAAAATTCAGGATGACGGGAACACAAATGCATCTCTAAAGAGAATAGTCATAGAATAACTTTATATTGATAGCTGAAGTGGTGACTTATGCAAGCGAACACACTAAATGTCATATAAAATAAACAACACATCAAGACCTGAGTCATGGGATATTTAAATGCTCAGGATATAAATATCATCCTAGAAATGGTACTATACACCATAACAAAATAAACCTGGGAAAACACTATTCATAACAGAAAACATGGACTTTAATAAGAAAATCTGTTATTGTCAGTAGACATTATATTATAATAGTAATAATGAAAACAATAATAATAACAACATAGTTCTTATCAGTTTAAAGATATATCACACCACATATTAGAGAGTATGCTAAATCTGGAGAGTAATTTTGGGGCTTTAAAGTACTAGAGCAAAAATATTATAATGAAATATCTGATTCTGTATGCCATATTGAGAAAAGAGGTTCACTTTACTCATGGTTCTGGGGGCACAGGGTCATGGTTCTGATATTATCTTGGCTCTGGTGAGACCCTCCAAGCACGAGGCATCATAATATTGATAGTGTGTCTGAGAGAGTGACATCATATTAGTAGACGGGAAATGAGGGAAAGGGAAGGTTCAAATTGTCTTTATTTTTAGAACAACTTTCACGAGAATGCCAGGATCCTCTGATGACACTGCCTAATTTCTGCAATGGTCAGGGTCTCCAATAATATATGCCACAACTCCTGTACCACCACAGTGAGGACCAAGCCTCCAACACATTAACCTTCTGAGAGGTTACCTCATATTGTACCTAAACTACAGCACATACATTATTGTATCTTCCCTCTAATCCAATGACTGTCTGCTACCAGTATCCCTGTTGACAATGACGACATCAAGACCCTGGAAAGTCATCTATCTCAGAACCGTGAAATCAGTTAGCGAGGGTCAAACCAGGATATTCAAAAGCTGTGTTTATTTTCCTAATCCTGACCCACAAACTGTTGGAACATTGTAGCAGATGTAACTAATGCAAATAAATCAACTTAAAGAAAGAAAAGCCTGAAGATCTATGTATTCCAGATGAACTGAACTAAAGTGGAAATATTGACAACTCCCACTAGGTTATAAGACTCAGCAGACTCCTTCCACGTATTAACAGATTAAACAGGGAAAATGGTTTTAATGGGTTTGTTAGGAAGAGTAGGACAGTACATTTAGTTAAATGAACTCAGATTTCAACACTAAACACCCAGAAAGGAACAGTCAATCATAGGCCTCACTTATGGCTTGCTTTCTTATGTTATTTGATATTTGCTTCCTAAACTTTCTCCCTCCTTCTCTCCATTCCTTCTTTTTTACTTTCTTTCATTTGGAATAAGGTTAGTCTAAAATAAGCTATACTTTGACTGTAAAACGTACATTAGCTTTTGAGAACTAATCATAAATACATTATTAAATATTCATGAATGCTTTTTATGTTGCTCTAATATCAAATAATAACATGCAGGGTGCACTGGGTTCAATGAATTGTTAGTTATAACCTTACCCATGTTTCTTTACATTTTAAGTAATTTACCTATTAGAAAAAAATTAATTACATGTATGTCTTAGATTGTGTATTTAAAAATATAATTCTGTTCTACCAAGTCATTGGGTTTAGATTTTCTGAGCTAATGCATAACCAACTATAGAATATTTTTCTCTTTCCTATACGTGCTTCCAGAGACAATTGAATTTTCCTTAAAGACATAAATAAGCATTTGCTATTCTAACAGTATAAAAATACAGTCAAGTAAATATCAAGTCCCTTCTAACTTTTCAGTATTCCCATGCAATTTCAAAAGCAATAGCCAAGTCTTTACATGAAAATTTGTAAGTCTATCTGTTTGTAAGGATAAAAGGCTAAGAATAGATACAACTAAAGGTCGTTACATCACATCCTTTGCATGAGATGGACGGGAGGGATGGGAAAGGAAAATTGCCACCAGACATTAAGGCACAATAAATAGCATTTGAGATAGAAAAATATTGACCAACAGACAAAATAAGACATGGGCACTAGACTCTGCTTTACAACTTGATAAATAACAAGGTGATTTTGGAGATCATTGCAGAATGAAGAGGCCATTCAATAGGGGTGACTGAACAATTAATTGGCCACATAAATTATATTCTTAAATTGAATCCTTTATCTCCACTATACCAAAAAAATCAATTCCAGATAGGTTAAGGACTATGAAGTTCAGGGGACTCTTAGAGGCCTTAGAAAAATACAATGACTAATACTAAGATATTTAAAATGTTTAGAATGGAAAATAAGTTCAAAAAAGTGTTAAGAATTAAGATATTGGCAAATTCCATTGCTTGTCAGTTAAATTCTTCTGTTCAACAAGGGATACTAAAAACAAACTCTAAGACAAAATTAGAGATGATTACAGTACATGAAGTGAGTGAAGGACAAAAGCTCAGTAAAATAGAAAGGAAAGAATCTGAACGTTCCATGTAGAAGAAACACATGTTTCCTCATGAAAATCATGTTTTAATTAATTAGTGATGAAGGAAGTACAAATTACCCCTTGATAACTCCTTTACACTCATAAAGTGCCTCACCATTATTAAAAAGGTAAACAAACCAGGTATCAGAATGGGAATACATCAATCAATTTCTATAATCGGAAATAAGAAGGCACTAATTAATGTGGGTAAATACTAATATAACCCATAATGAACACTTCATAACTGTAGCTTAAGTTTTTCTGCCTGGCCCACAGTCAGGACAAATCTCTCTCACCCGCCAGTCCCACAGTCTCTCAGACCCGACCAAGTAAACATAGAGACTTATATTGGTTACAAACTGTATGGCCATGGCAGGCTTCTTGCTAACTGTTTTTACAGCTTAAATTAATCCATTTTTATTAATCTATACCTTGCCACATGGCTTGTGGCTTACCGGTACTTTACATCTTCCTTGTCCTGATGGCGGCTGGCAGTGTCTCCCTCTCCAGCTTCCTGTTCTCTCAATTTTCCTCTCTGTTAGTCCCGCCTATACTTCCTGCCTGGCCACTGCCAATCAGTGATTTATTCATTGACCAATCAGCAACACATTTGACATACAGACCATCCCACAGCACATAACCATTTGCTTTATTGCATATTTTCTTCTCTTAAGTGTCACAAAAAACATAAACATATCTTAAAAAAAACTATTATCAGGTTAAAAAATGTAGTAAAAAAATAAGATAGGAAGTAGATGGGGGAGAGAAGGGAAGGGGAAGAAATAAAGGGAATGAGGAGGGTCTGGTGGAGGGAGGGAGCAAAAGAAAGATGCAAGAAAAATGGATTATGGAAAAAGAGTGAAAGGATGTTTGGGAAGGGAAAAACAAAAAGATAGACTACAAATACCCAGACACGGATATAGGGCAATGCAGCACCCACCTGGATATTATGCATGCAGAAATTAAGGAGGTGAACCATTATTCTGCATAACCATCATGTGGTACAATGAATCATAGAAGATACATATTACATAATACTATGTTTACAATGTCAGAGAGAGATGATGACAAGTGACTGTTTATGAGTATGTGTCTAATACAATGCAAAATGGGAGGATGTAAACACATAAAATATAGTGTAGTCAAATTTGTGAAAGAGGTAGGAGTTAAGATGGAAAGCAAGATGATGGCATTACAAAATTTTAATCGTAAATTGGATGGTGGTCTCATGGGCACGGTAGCTGCCCTTTATCAATAAGGAATATAGTCCAAGACTCCTAGTAAATGACAAACTAATGAATCTAGTAAATTGATTTTTTTTAGACATTCACAAATATGGTAAGGTTTAATTAATAAACCAGGCACAGAAAAGTAACAATGACATATAAAATTATAAAAAATCCCAGAATACAATTATAAATTAAGAATTATTTATTTATTGAATTCTTCATTTTGTATTTTCAGATAGATGTGGTATAGTAAATAAAGTTGTATAACGTGAAACTGAGAAAAAGTGAAAACATAGAAAAAAAGGGGGTGCTATGTTTATATTGGGTGCTATGTTTATAATATGGTTGTGTTTTAATGCATATATACATATGTGTATCAATACACAGGGGAGATTGAGACATTTATACTTGTCTATGGATCAAATACTGTAACATGAAAACTAACGGAATGCATTCATACATATATACACACATACACACACGTATACATATACACACACATATATACATACACACACACACACACACACACACACACACACACATATATATATATATATATATATATATATATATTACATTTATATGTCTATAACTTGTGAAGAAGGCAGTAGTCACATGCTTTGGAAATTTCTTCGTCTTTACCTTTGTTCCCTGTCCTGCCTCTTCCATGTATTTGTTCTAGAGCCATCTTTTAATTGCTTCAAGATTTCTTTGGGTTCCTTGAGCCATTCAGTAGAAAACAACAACGCTGCATGAGGTTACTGCAATCTGTGCTCATCATAGTGCCACAGTTCTCATTAGTGGAAGCGCAGCAGAGTCAAAAAATGATCTAGTTTACCTTCTGCTCTGGAGTGTGGAAGTATTACAGATGACAATTATGAGAATTTTTGTTTTATTTTGTTTTCTTATGTGTTCTATCCATTCCGACTGCAGTTTTCCCTCCCTCTACTCTTCCCAGCCCCATTACCCCACCTCCCCTCTCCCCCAGATCCACTCCTCCTCCATTTCCCTTCAGAAAGGAGCAGACCTCCCAGGGATATGAACTGAGCACAGCATGAGAATTTTTAAAACTGAATGCCCACCTCTTTGGTTCCATGTCGCATAAGTGTCTGGAAAGAATTCTTTGTTTCAGCTACCAGAAAACATATTTGCAGGAAATCTGGATTTTTCATATGTTCTTAAGGAAAAAAAAACACTAAAAAAGGCCTCCTTAAAAAAGGAGAAGCAAATGCCTAAGTGCCTTCCTGAAAATGTTGTAACACTGACAATGAGACTTCCCATATGGGCATTAGCTAATTTCATGCATAAACACAACAACAGAAACAGACTTCTTGAATAAATAGATAGATGAAAGTTTTAATACCTTTGTTTTATTGGACAAGCGGGGGAAAAACGATGCAGAATATTTTCTTTTTTTGTGATATGAGGAAGAGATTTTGGATAAGAAATACATGTAACATATAGTCAAGATCCTTTGGAAAATGCAAACTCAGATACATAAGAGACAAAATATTAAATAAAGAAAATTTCAAGAGCTTCCAACCTTAGTACAGGAAATGACAATTAACCGCCGACAGTGTTTTGAAGGCAGAATTTTAGTTCACAGAATCTTTCTGCTCGCAGGTGGCTTGTTCCATATTTAGCAGAGCCCAAGATGTGTCTGTTAAGAACATGTTGCCTTTCAGAATTTGCATATAATTTCAAGAAGAGTACCAAAGTTCTAAATGAGACTACTGAAACATTCTTTTATGGTGTTGATTTAGCGGGTGGATCAAAATTAGGATCTGAACTTCTTGACTCTTTAATTCTCATTATGGACCATTTGTTTCTCTTACAGGGAGGCTTCACGTCTCATGTGTTTTCTTACAACCTAATGGGTGTGAATTCCCTTGCATTCTCTAAAATGAACAAAAGCCAAGATGGAGACAGACCGAAATAAATGTCTAACATCCTTCCTTCCTGGTAATTACAATCACAGTGGACTTGAATTGTCAATGACGTTTAATTGACTGTCATTTGCTTTTCATATTGTGTGGTTGTTTAACTTCAGTCTTATAAGGAAAGGAAGTAGAAGGTGTGTGAAGCAATGGCATCTATAAGGCTTAGTACATTGCTTAGACACAAAGACTAGAGTCAAGTAGCAATGCTTTTTAAGGAAAATAGCTTTAATGAAACATAATTGCCAAAACTATTGCATTCTTTCCCACCCCTCTATGTCAACTCCATGCACACTTTCACCTGGTTAAAAGTGTCTGGAGATATGCATGCTAGCTAGTCTTATTTTGAATTTGCGGTCTCAATTTTGGTTCGCCATAAAATATCTGGCCGGCTTTTTCCTGAATTGTTTGTTCTGATGTGCTAAGTGGCTCATATCTTCTAATCATTCCTTAAAACCACAATTCCCATTAATATAATCAGATTTAGGCAACAAACTATAATAATCTCAAGCAAATTTGAATGGTTTCACAGTGATTAGGCATATGTACATTGAGATGAAGGAGAAGTATTGTTTAGGGCATATTTAGACTAAGAATTATTTATCTCAATTAAATAAGTATGTAAATTACATACTTGCTTAAGACATTATATTATTGCTAATTGGTGTCTCATAAATAGTTACCTGTCCCTCAGTATTTGGTTATAAAATTCCTTACTGGGTCTCATTCCCTTCACAATGACCTCTACAGTGGACACTGATGATTTACGTTGCTCATTAGTTTACTGAAATTCAATTAAAGATACAACACATTCATTATTAGCAGCATAAGCCTGTCTACTACTTTGCACTACCATAAAATTTTCACATCCAAGAAGACCCTTCGAGTATTTGTTAAATATCGCAACACCATCATTGATAGCATGTGTTTTCCATTCCTCTCTGTTTTTCAGGATCATATAATAACCCTCTTTTGATAGGGTGGCTTTTAAAACAATGAGCCCTGAACAGAAATGGAACATCATGTCTTCAGTTTCTATTCTCTTGTTGTTCCACACCATGTGAAACTGTACTTGCTCTCATTTAAGAAATATAGAAGAGAATCAAATTCTTCAGGATATAAAGTATGCCATAAAAGCAGGCATGGAAAACGCTATAATATCTGTACACTTAAAGACAGAATTTCTTCGGGTGTTTAGCAGCAAAATAAAGCTTTAAATAGCATTGACACTTAGAGGAATGCATTTTTCATTATACTTTAATTCATTCATCACATTCAGTAATAGTCTTGCTGTTCTGCAATTTGTATAATGCTATTCCTAAAAAGATACTAAAAACTACGAAGAAAGATTGAGCAGAACTCATTTAATAAATGATTTAAAAATCAAAATGAATTTTAAAAAGTTCTTTCTTTAGAACTTAAGTATGATTTCAATAAGTTGTCTTCATTTTTCTAATGTATTTGTTAGAGCCATTTTAAAAATACCAAAATTACCAAATGCCAAAAAAATTTCTAAAGTTCTTTAATCACTTGGTTTGACAATCAATGGTGAAACTAGAGCATGATTTGTATAATCTTTCCAATATCAATAGATATTGCTTAGTAGAAAGAAAATAATATCCTGTGAGCACAAAAATGGAGAATCCATGTGGAAGAGCAAACACCATTTATCAGATCATTCATAGGTTTTTTAACTTTGATTAAATGCTGTTCCATCTTTAGACACTCAAAAAAATTTGTGTATTTTATCTATCTATCTATCTATCTATCTATCATCTATCTATTTTTTTCAAGACATTACTTCTCTGTGGAACAGCTCTGATTGTGCTGGAATTCATTTTTCTGTTATGATTACTTTTCTCATAACTTATGTTGGCTACTTTTTATGCCAACTCAAGCTAGAGTCATCTGAGAGAGGGAACCTCAATTGAGAAAACGTCACCATAAAAAACATGTGTAAGCAAACCTGTAAGGTATTTTCTTAGTGATTGATGTGGGAGGGCCCATCCTGTTGTGGGTAGTGTCACATATGGGATGGTGGTCCTGGTTCTATAAGAAAACAGGCTGAGCAGGCCTTGTGGAACAAGCCAGCAAGCAGCACTCCTCATGCCCTTTGCATCTGCTCTTGCCTCCAGGTTCCTGCCCTGTTTGAGTTCCTGTCCTGACTTCCTTCCATGATGAATAGTTATATGAAAGTATTAACTAAATAAACTCTTTCCTTCCTTATTCGCTTTTGGTTATGATGTTTCATCACAGCAATTGTAACACTAAATAAACCACAGTTACTTTGTTAAAAGATGAACCATTTAGTTTTCCAATAATCTACATAACGTAATTGTAGTAATTATGGTTCTGTATGATTCCACTAATTTAATTTTAGTATTTGAAACCCGACTGGCTATTTTAGGATTTGAATATACTTCTAGTAATTCAATGTTTAAAAGTTAGTTGAGCTGAAACACTATTACTAATGGCCAATGTAGAAAACCATTGTAACTTCTACAGTGACTGGGGTGTTTGCTGCCTCAGCCTCCCTGTTCCGGACCATCATGCTTGAAATGAATGCGTCTTAATACAAAAATTGTGTCACCTTGTCATCATTGTGGTGCTGAGAAATTTTGTATGTTAAACCTATTTACTAACTTAAACCTGATTTTCCATCATTTTCATATTAAATTAATAGTAACATACTGCCCAAAGAACTTCAAAAAGTGAGAAAAAAAATAGGAAGAAAACCCCATTACACTTGTCTAGGGAATAACCACTGTGGAGAAAAAAAAATCACTGTTATAAAATGTTTTGGGATTTGGGTAATTAAAATAAACACGAGTAAAAGTAGACAGCTGAATACCTTAAACACTGAAAACATTGAAGTTGGTAACTTTGTGGTTGTTACCCTGAACCTGTGACTTCCCAGTATGAACTCATGAAATCATAAATAAGATTACATGTAGCACGAATCTTAGAAGGTCTTATTAATAAAAACAAACCTGAAGCCATGAATTGGGGTGAATGCTGGAAGATCAGAGAAGCAGAACAAGCCACAGCCACCTCACCTCACCAGTTCCTCAGCTGATCCTGTTTCCTCAGACTGGAAGCCTCTCAGCTGAACTGTTGCTCAAAAGCCTAAAAGCTTAACCAGTTAAAAGCTTCTAGTTTCTAGTCATCACGCCTTATATACCTTTCTGCTTTCTGCCATCACTCCCTGGGATTAAAGGCTCACTTTCTCGGATTAAAAGCATGAGTCAACATGCTTGGCTGTATCCTGGAACACACAGAGATCCAGGTAGATCTCTGCCTCTGAAATGCTAGGATTAAAGGCTGTGCTACCACTGCCTATCCTCTATGTTTAATATTGTGGCTGTTCTGTTCTCTAACCCCAGATAAGTTTATTGGAGTACACAATATTTCGGGGAACACAATACCACCACATTACCCCCTTTTTTTGTCTGAAATTAAAAGAAGCTTATAACAAATACAAGAAAAACTATATCCAATAAGTATATATAATATATACAGTCAAGAATTACATTAGCAATGTCTAGTCCATTAACATGTGACAGGTTCAAACAAAAAACTTCATTAATATATAACAATGTCCAGTACAGTAACATTTGATAAACTCAGACAAAAATTTTCATTACTTATTGTATTTAAAACAAGTAGTTCATTTTTAAAAGTAGATTCAATAATTGACGTTTTTATCTTATATTTATATTCTCTCTTTTCATAATATAGTCAATGATGTATCTTTTGTCATTTTTATATCTTCCCCTTTTTCTTTTTAGAGTAAATTCAGTGATCTACCCATTTATCCTATTATTTCTTTAATCTTTTTTCTCAGAGTAGATTCAATAATCTACCTCATATCTATGGTGATATTTTATTTGTATTAAAATGTTATTTGTATGTTAATAAATAAAGTTGCCCGCAGGTCAGAGCTATTAGCAAGCAAATAAGAAGGCAGAACAGGAACTCTATATAAAGACTTTAATACAGGAAGTAGCTCTTTTTCAGAGAGGTAGGACCACCGCAGGAGGAAGGATAAGGTTTTTGCTCTTAGCTCTGACCTCTTGGCTTTCTTCTTTGCATTGGTTCTGTGTTTCTTATTTAATAAGACGGTTGGTTACATCTACACATATCTATATTCTCTTTTTTCTTTTTTAAACAAAAACTTTGAATCTAATCTCTGTGTTCAGCTCTTTTCCTGACCATTAACAATTAACAACTTGTAACCAACCACAATATACAATGACAATATCCATAATTCAAACGGCTAAAAACCTCCTATCCCACCTCTTGGGAATGTGGGCATCATTTTCTTAAAATTACTTCCTGCTTTCTGGGGTGAAGCCATCTTTAGGTAATCCTGAAAAGAAAATTTTTGGGTTAATTGTCAAGTCCTGGGAGAAGAAGCTGTATCATTTATTGTCCAGTCTTTGCATAATGGGAAAATGTAGGCCTGTCTCAAGTCCTTACTTGAGTAGTCTCGAATTTCGATCATCTCAGTTAGCCATCTCAAAATTGTTCTGAGCAGTTTGTAGTCCAAAGCCTATCTTTCCTTGGTATTAATCAGCTTAATGGCTTTACCATAGTCCATGTGGAATCATCATTGTGGGCTTCTGTTGTCTTTTTGAAGATTTCCAAGTTGCTGTTAGCTATGATCATGGTTCCCTGTAGATTTTTTTTTTGTGCCTCCTATGTGGTTTGGAGCAATCACAGTCTGATAAATGTCTGTCTCTCAGAACCATGAATGTTCTTCCCTAGAAGAGAATATCTTCACAGCAATTTCTACCCACCATTTGTCTTGCCAAACTTTTCCAAACTGATCTTTGCTGATGCTTTTTGTAACATGATGGTCCTGGCAATTCTTCTCTGAACAAGCAGTAGTAAACTCTTCGTCCCCAGCAGCAGCATCACCGTAGTCACCAACACGATGAGAAGGAGCCAGCAACGTGCGTGAGCAGCAACCACTGCCTCCGTGGTCCCACCGCCGTTTGTGGCTCAGCCCCGGCCCAAGCTTCTTCTTAGCAAGCCTCCTAGCCTGGCCTCAAACTGGGAATCTTCCTGCCTCTGCCTCCTTCAGCAAATCTAACTAGTGTGCCACCACCACAACCGGCAACGTATAGCTCGGGTCTGAGCAAGTAGCTTTATTGTGAATTTGTACCACGAACGATGGGCGCCAGATCTCATTTCAGATGGTTGGGAGCCACCATGTGGTTGCTGGGAATTGAACTTAGGATCTCTGGAGGAGCAGCCTTTGAGCCATCTCTCCAGCCCACCACAATTACAAGTGAAAAAGACTGCAAACTCATACTATAACAATAGAGTTGACTAATCAATTCAATTTCCTGTAACTGATATGTATCTGTTAAAGGCATCTAATTCTTACATGCAGCCTGCATTCATGCCACACACCATTTAAGGAAGCCTGGCTTCCAGAGATCCTGGCTTTCAGAAGTGCCAATATGCAGGATTAAGGTCCTTCTGCTGTGCTACTGTGTCCCTAACATGAGGCTGGTGTTAAGGGGAACATTTATAGAAACATGGAAACTGTGCTGAGGCACTTCCTAACTGACTAGGAATGAGTTTCTCACTAGTAGGTCAAAGTTTCAGGTGAATTATTGTCATTGATTGGGTAACAGACTAGTCATAATTATTGCTGATTGGCTGATTTTCAGAACATTAGTTCTATTCCCTTTTATTCAGATGAGTGGTTACTTATCCCGGACTTGGAAAGTTGGCCAGTCTTTTCACTTATAAACTATAAAACTTTTAGAGTAGCCCCAGTTTATAAGAGAAATGGCAAGTGTTATTACAGTTGTCAAAGCTTTATAGGAAACACGCCATGGCTATTGTTTTATAGAATATATATATATATATTTTTTTATTTTTTGAGTCAGAGTCCTATGTAGCTGAGCCTGGCCTTAAACTCCTGAACAATTTTGCCTCCACCTTCCCTGTGATGGGATTAAAGTCGTGCACCAACAATGAGGCCTGTAATTTGGTGATTAACACTCATTTCTTCTTCCCATGGTCACACAGCTCAAGCAGCCATTCTTTTTGTTCTTTACCAAATGGGACATCTCTACTTGTGATTCCCTCTCCTTGCCTGCTTACTTACCCAATAGTTCTTTCTTTATCCAGTGTGTGTCTCTACTCAAATATATCCTTATGGGGCCACGCTATTGACATTTCTAACACTCCAATGCTCTCACATTTCTTGCTTTATTTTTATTATCTAATATCTTACATTGTTTATAGGTTTTATGTAAGCCCAACTGGAATTTAAACTCCGTAAGAGAAGAGATTCTCACATCGTGTTTTTTTTTTTTTTTTTTTTTTTCCTGTATGTTTAGTGCTTTCAATGCTGTTTGGGTTTTAAGTTAATATTTCTTATTAATTTTTTTTTTTACTTTTTTTAGTTACTCTCATTGTTATGAGCCGTTATAACCTCGTTAAAAATTGACTAGTGTTCTAAATTTTCTGAGTGTTTTTGAGTGCTTCTAGAATCTCCAAATGAATTAGCAAAAGTAAACAACCTGCTTACCATAAGAGATATGTCCTCTTTGAGTGTGTATTTTCTAATTATTTTTTAAAAAATAGAAAATAGTTATTTTTTCAAGTATTTTTATTATTATAGTTTTCCTCCCCCCCAGCTTAATCCACACCTCTTCTTTCTATGTCTCATGAGAATACAAACAGGCATCTTTAAAAAAATAACAATAATGTAAAATTAAATTAAAATTTTAGGACAAAACAAGAAAAAACACAAGAAACACATATAGATAGAACATACAAGCCAAAAATATTTGTAACATTTAAAAAATATCAAGACCAAGCATGTGAGAACAAGAAAAAAATAAATAAAAATACCATTGAGTTTGTTTTGTGTTGGCATTCTATTGCTGGGCATGGGCCCTGCCCTTAAGTGTGGTTTGCATCCTCAGTGAGAATCTGTGGGAAAAAAAAAAAAACAACTAGGTTTTCCTTTGTGACAAGTTAGGTTATCAACTGAAGATGGCATCTGCATTAGGGACGGAGACAAATGTCTACTTCCCCTCTAGCACTGGTATCCTTTCTGGCTTTAACCCCTATAGGCCCCATGAATGCTGCTTTTGAATTATTTCTTCAATCAATGAAGGATTAAGAATATAAATAGTATATTTAGTATTATTATTAAAGAGTAGTATTATTATCAAAGAACTCAAATGTCTCTTTCAAGGGTGATAGAGTATGGCTCAGTGGAAAAGGACCCAAGGAGACCTGAGTCAGATCTCCTCCAGGACCCCAGAGTGGAAAGAAGAGAATCAGATCCTGTAAGTTGTCCTCTGACTTCTATATATAAACTGTGGCATGCATGCACTCACAGATATGCAGACACAAAATCAATAAAGAAAATGTAATAAGGAAAGCACATGTATGGTTGGAATGTAGAGAGAGAGAGATGCCATTTTTTGATGCCTACTACTCAATGGAGATGCTATGCATATAAGAAGAGAAGAGGCCCATGCTTCAGAAATCATATTTTAATAAAATGTTGCAAATACACTGAACAGAAACTAGGCATGACTGACTGCATCAGGTAAAGGAGCTGCTAAAGATGAACTCTAGGAAGCCGTGAGTGTAGTCTTTTACCTGGAGACTTTTAACAGAGAGTAGATCATCCCACTGGAAACTGACAATTCAGTGTGTCAATCCATGACCAGGAAATAGGCAATATTTCTTCTACTCCGTTAAAATGTGATAATTGGTGTCAAGATTCCTTCTATTTTTACTCTAAGTGTGAATATTATTCCTCTGCATGAGTTTTTCCTACTTTATAGTGAAGTGTGTGAGAAGTGATATCATAAGGTTGAGATGGAGCCAGGCCCCATTAAAATTGCTTTAAGGATGCTGGCAAATCTGAGTCTTTAATGCTTCCATCCCCACCTCTTTTCCTTTCCTCTGATCCCAGGTAGCTGTGAGGCCACATGTCTCAGCTGGTGCTGTGACACAAGGAGAAGCTTTGCCTCCATCTCTATGTGTATGTGTGGAGCCTGCAAGTCTTTTTAAATTGCTTCCCCTACCTACTCCAATGCACTTAGTTTGTTCTGTTTCCTAGCAACTGGTTTCATCTAATTTATTTTCCTGTGGGATCTCTTATGCATTAGGCTTTCTCTTGTTAAGTAGATTTATCAGTGTCTAATAGCCTGTACATTTTGTGTCTATCAAAATAGCCTTCTTCTAGAAGTGCAGGGGACTAGGTAACATCATGTAATCACAGGGGGACAATTTTAAATTTAAGAACTTGACATGCATTTCAGAGAGGTCTGATCATATACTTTAATGTTTTTTAATTTTGTGCTATTAAAAGACCTCCATTTATGTGAAGCCACTTTGTCTCCAATGACTCCTGATCAAAGAGCACAGATATGATTTACAGTCATAATTGCAGTTTGCAACTTTGTAAACTGGGTGAATTTGGTGTACTGTGGGCAATTTATATATTAGTTTATTCTTCCCAGTATCAATTCTGTTCTTAAGAACAAATGGTGAATATGTTAATGAGGAACTGATCATGGACATCTTGTGTTCATAGCAGAGTGGCTCATATTTATTAAACTACTTTGAATAGAACAGTAATGAAACATGGCAACTTGTTTTCTAAATGACCAGTCTATACCTGCCTAATTAAAATAGTGATAGACATACAGACACACAGAAAGATAGATGGACAGACAGATAACACACACACAGTAGTATGACCATTTATATGTATAGGGGAGAGAGTGGAAGAAGAGTAGGAAGAAGAGAGAGAGAGAGAGAGAGAGAGAGAGAGAGAGAGAGAGAGAGAGAGAGAGAGCATTCTTTGGAGACCACCTCTACATTAAGTGATAGGAGCACAGAAGAGTCCAACTTTTTGCAGCCTTCTACTTTCTGCTCACAAAGTGAATAAAGACTTGGAACTAAGCCAGAGCTATTCGTAGGAGAAATTCATCTTTGAAGAAACCTGTAATGATAAAATGTTATTCCACGTTAATTGTATTTGTAATTGGTGTTATTTTATGAATGAAATAAATGTGGGTGAATTCCATTAGAAATACCAGTGACAGTCTTGCACAGTAAGTTAAGTGTGTTCAGACTGCAGAAGCTAGAACTGGAAAACTCTTCCATGTCAATGATTTCTAATTAGAAAGGGCCTTTAGAATCACCTGAAGATATTTATTAAACACCCGCCAAGCACTACACAGGAGGAGATTATTTTAATGCGAAATCAGCACGCACTATAGTCAAAAGCTTTGGCAAAAATACAGGCTTAAATAATGATATTATGTAATTAGTTTGATCTATAGCAAGGGAATACTTCATTACTTGTTCATTTATTTTGCTACTCGGCCAATCAAGCCCGAGTATGACTTAGGAAGGTAGGAAGGATAAAGGAAGAAAGGAAGGGGGTTTCTTATCCTTACATTCCACCCTATACTTAGACACAATTACAAACTTCTGCTTTTCATACTTCCTCATGTTTTGGCAGGATTTTCTGAATCTGATAAAGTGAAAATTCTGAGCACTTAGAAATTTCTCATTGTATGGGAAAATAGATGCACATCCTTAGCATTATATACAACACTTTGGCATAAAAATAAGACTAACAAGTTCCACATTTTCCTACATAAAAAATCAGGCTACCAATACTTCAGATGTAAAAATATAACCTAGAAAATCCCTGTCCACTTATTCTATTTTGCATCATTCTTATTTGCATAGATCAAGACAAGTAACTACACTTCATCTCTTGAATTTTGCTCTGATTAATAAGAGTTATTTAGCTGTTGGCAGCCCACAGTGATGGATCTACCTCGGTGTTGTTTAGCAACACTTATATTTAGATTTAATAAATAGGATTAAGGCAGACCCTCACCATAGAACTGAGATCCACAGGCATTTCATGTAGTGTAGACTCACCTTTTATACAATACAACCATCCTTCAATATCATCAGAAGATGAGCTTCAGAACATCTGAAGGATATCAAGATCTGTGGTACGTAATGAGATCCTTTCAATAGATTTTGGGTATAAAACTTCTTGGTGTGTGCTTATTCTGCTTCGATCTCCTCATGGAGAGTCTTCGGTAAATAAATTCAAGGAATTTTGAAGTCCCTTCCTTACCACAGGACTGTCAAGGTAGAAATATTTTAGTCCTTTACTTCCGTGTAATTATCTTCCTGTGCATCTTAAACTATCACTGAAATATTTATATGTAATAGAATGTAAGTAAATGCTAACCTGTATTGGGTGGGAAAAATGACAATAAAAAGTCCATCCATGCTCATTATATGTGTAATTTTTTATCTAACTATGGAACAAAAATGAATGTGGGACACCAACTATATTATTGTACCATAAACTGTAGTCTGAAATTCCCCATCTTACAACTTATTTCAAGGAGTCTAGCCAACTTGTGATATTAGAGTGAGTCCATAGCTCTCTCATTTAACAAAACCCCCTTTTCCCCTAAAAATGAACAGATAAATGAATGAGTAAAGAAATAATATATAAATGGAAAATGTCTTTTGTAAGTTTAGTAATTAATTTACATGAATATAACAATATTTCTGAGGCTTAGAAATGTAACAAAAAGAAGAGGTTGTTTTTAAATTACATTTTTGGAAAATTAAGTAAAAAAATTAGGTATCCCTAGCTTTTTATTCAGTTTCTGGTTAGGGCCTCTGTTGCATGGTGCTGTGTGGGTTCAGGAAGAGAAAGTGATGTCCCTGTGGGACTGAAAGGCAGAATGCAAGGAAGGGCCAGGTTTATCTCAAAATGAGTTCTCTCCTGAGAATGAATTCGATAAGGAGACTGATTTCTCCTGCTGGCTATGTACCAGATGACCCAGTCACTTCTCACCAGGCTCCCAGCTTTTAAAGGTCATACTACTTCAGCATACCCACACTGAGAACACACCATATTGAAATCATAGCCATCATCCAACAGTTTTAGATTTAGTCATAGAAATGTAAACAGAGCAACTAATTTCCTTGTGACATTTATGATCCATTATGTGACAGTTTCCTGAAACATTCATTGGCATTTTGTTCATACTTTTAAATGAGGGGTAGGGGGGATGAGGATGGAAAAAAAAAACTAATTTGCCAAGGAACAAAGGTGGTTTTCTTCCATTTTCTGTTAAGCAGAAATTCTTAATCAGCTGAGCAAACATAACATTGTTGTTTATATTAATACTGTGGTATTTAGTCAAGCAAAAACTCTGTACACTGTCAACTGGAGGAGCAGCATTTCTGAAACACTCCTGAACGCCACTGCACGTGGACATGCGATACAAGCATCACTTTTGAAAATGACAGGTTCCTCAGCATATTCGTCACTTACTCCTGTGACTCACCCCTTTAGTAACTTCACATAGTTATGACAGTACGTATGAGAAAGCACTACACTTAAGAAAAAGGAAAGGTGTGTTTTATTACCTACATGGACTAGATATTTTCTGTAATGTAAGGTAGGTTATCAATGCTGATCTCTGACAATGAAATATATAACCCTCTTTCTAATAAAGTCAACCAACGCTCTGCTATAAAACCAAGCACCCAGGTTGTTTCCCAATGAGCCCCATGTTCTCATCTACGGCTCGCCAGTTTGCCTTGGACTTGTCACACACCAAGGTTATAGAAGTAGACATGACTTGAGGGTTTCTCTGAAGGGTCATTTCTGTTGTTTCCAGGTCATCATGAGGGGAGGAGGGTAGTTTAAGGGAAGGACATGACAAGGATGGGTCAGACCCAGAGGGAAATCCAACGAGGAGCTCAGTTTCATGGAAGTCAGTCTGTGAGAGTAAAGATAGCAGAACAGGCTATCAAAAGCCCAGGTGCCAGGTAGAGATCAAGCAAAAAAATAGTGGGGTGGGGCATTGTCCATCATGGGGACTTCTTGAATGACCTGGTTCAATATGATGGGCTCTATTTCTTATCACACTTACAGACTGAAAATATTATGAAGACAGGTTCATGTTTAATTCATGTTTGCTTATTCAAAGGACTTACGAACTGTGAGGTCTCACTATAAAGTAGTCTCTCTTATCTATAAATGCAGAATATCAATCTTTCTCTACCATACTCATTTTTATCACATGCCATTTAAAATCTATCATCACCATCATTATCAACATCATCAGTTATCAACATTTAAATCATACTTTATAGTACTAGGCCAAAATGTATGACCTTGTGTAAGCTGGGCAAGCGCTCTACCACTAAGTTATACCCTCAGTCATTTCTTTGTATTTTAATCCAATAATGACTCTACTGCCTTGGATGATGTTTTTTTGAATATTTATAAAAAGTCTGATCTTGTTTTGATTTGTACAAGTCAAAGATTATGGATTCCAACTTGATATTTTATGACTGTGAGGAACTGTGCTATGAAAACCATTTGACTTTAAGTTTTATGGAAAGAGTTGTTGGCTGGAAACGATGAGGACAGCTCTCTGTTTAGCTCTACGAAAGCTAAGAATTCAGTATTTGCCTTCAGGAATACATTCAGAGTGGAACTCACACCATCAGCCCTTCTGTTTCTCTGACTTTTATGTTTAGTCTGGAATCACTGGCCACTGGCCTTTCTGTGTATTCAGCCTGTCAATGAAGATCTTTTTTTTCTCAGTTTCCTTAATTGCATTACACAGTTTATTTATAGATGAGTGTGTTTTCTGAATACTTAGACAACATGGATGGGGTAATCTCACAAGGTTCCACCTTTAGTAGAAGAGCTACTTGCAATTAATGGCTGCTAAGAGATGGAGAACCAGTATGTTATATGTATGTATGTATGTATTATATGTATATGTATATTATATATATATATAATTTAAAAGTAATAGCTCATGAATTTGAGAGAGAGGAGATGGGCACAAGGGAAGAAGAGTTGGAGAGAGAAAAAGGATCAATGAGAATTATATAAATGTAATACTGGTATATGAAATTTATCAAAAATTAAAAAAAAACTTGAATTTGTAAAACAATTTATGTGAATAATCATTTTGAGTATATTTCTAACATAAAAGTTCTAGTCATCCCATATATTGGTTTCACCTAACATGAAATTGAATTAAGAATAGTCCCCATTTTTATCAATCATTAAGTTTTCTCTTATGTTCATACTTTTGTTTCTTTTTCTCTTGGATCATTTTTCCTGTTGATTTTATGACTTCTTTGTAATGTATTGTGGTTCTAGTTATATATCACTCACATTTTCTTACAGTATTATAACATCACTGTTTTAATATATCTTTAGTCACACATGATTCTCACTATGAGAGTAGAAAAAATAACTTTGTTTTCCTATGGTAAAGATTTAAATACCTTTGTTTACAATAGATTTTTATTGCAAAAGCTATTATGATACTTTCATGCATTGTCTAAATTTTGTTTTGCTATTTTGCTTCTCACAAGTATTCGGTGCATATGGAATAGTCTTTGTAGGTGATTGGAAGTTGGAATAGAATATTTTTGTACAATGGATAGTTTCTGTGAGTAATCTTAATTATCTTTAATGTCCACATAGTATTTTCATGCATCCTGTGAAACTCTGGTTGGGCTATGTCTTCTGTTATATGGCAATGATATTTCCCAGGGGAGTGTCAGGTAGCTATCAAAAATTTTAAGTCAGTCCTTGAATGCTATGGAGTGAACGTGTTTATCTTCTTTTGTCAGACATGAATTGGTCATTGGAACTTTGTAAATCTCTGTAGGAATTTTAAAGTCATTTGAAAGATCTCAAACTTGTAATTTTGGTGGGTAAAATTGAACTTCAAGAAGTAAATACACACTTCCATGATATTGAATCTTATTTATAAACATAGCGTAATTTCTATTTTATTGCTATGATTATCATTGCTTACAATGATGTAAGTTTTTAACAGTGTCAAACTCCCAATCTGATAATGCCATTTGTCTCTCTCTCCTCTGTCTTTGATACAGACTACAACAAAAATGAAACTGTATAACTCACAAGGTTTTCCACAAAATATCATTCTTCTTTACCTGCATGAAAAGCCTAAAACCCTTTATTATATCACCTTCAATGGTGACAGAGAGTGTTTTCTCTAAGATCAGGATCCAGGCAAGGATGTTTGCTAACATCCTTTCTATTCAACAGGGCAGCTGCTCAGGAAAAAGGAATAAAACATTTCGTTTTCTTCCTGACAGACTTTGCTTCCAGATTACAGGTTCAAAGACAAAATACAGGAGAGTTTCACGGAAATAAGAACATTTCATCAAATGAAGAGAAGGACCCTTCTGTTCTCATGTAACTGCTCAGGCAGCAGACTTGTTGAAACAGCTCCCACCAAAACAGAACTCACAATGAGACTTATGTCTGAGACTAAAGCACAAAAAATGAGACACATAAGGAGGCTCATTTGGTAACTTTGCCTAGAACCATTGATTTCCAACAAGAAGAAAAGAAAACAAAATCAAATAATGATTGTCTTTCATTAAAACTTTTAAGTTTTGTGAATTTCCTATCTGAGTACTGTTTCTCATCTACCAACTACCTACCCCAACCAACTACCTGTGGCTGGTGAGGAGAACCTACTATTGCCATTTTACTAAATCACTATAAACTAACTCTAAATTTTATCCTATATCCCAAGAGATAAGCATATCATCGTGCTGTGGTGGCACATGCCTTTAATCTCAGCACTTGGGACGCAGAGCCAGGTGAATCTCTGTAAATTCAAGGCCAGCCTGGTCTACAGAGTGAGATCCAGAACAGGCACCAAAACTACACGGAGAAACCCTGTAGGTGTCTACAGGGATGTCTTCTTCATTCAAGAAGTTAAGTACATTATCTCAGGAAACAGGTAGACTTAAAAAAATGATTAACAGAAACCAGTAGATACTCAGTGCACATTGCTTTTCCATAATGGCGAGTACAACTGACACAGCCACACACCTGAGGTCCTGCCTGCATCATCAGCCCTTTTTTTTTTTCCCACTGTAGAGGTCAATGATGACAAAGAAAGACTAGACTGTGATACTGATGCAGCTTGTGTCCACCAAGGGATAAAGGCGATGCCTCCTGGATGCAGAGAGAGAGAGAGAGAGAGAGAGAGAGAGAGAGAGAGAGAGAGAGAGAGAGAGAGAGATTGGTTCTCCTTTGAGACCAATCACATGTTGTTAGTGAGCAAAGGAAAGACTAATAGGAGAGTCCACATTTCTGCCTTGAATGACTGGGTGGAATGTGAATCATTAAAGAGACAGGTCTGTATTACAAACACTTTGGTAAAAGGGGGACTCAGTTGTTGGTTTGTTGCACGAGAATTTATTCTGACATCTGGAAGATACTCTCACAGCCAACAAAAGTGGTTGGCAGGCTTCCTGGTACTCAGACCAAGAGGAGTTATGTCCTTCATATTTTCATTTTATGTGCATTATCTCAAATAAGAGATATTGCACTCTGGTTTTCAGAAGTGGTTTAGTTACTATGGTTATCTTGGTCACTTCTGTTCCAAGCTACTTATAAATAGCTTTCTGATAATGAGAAAATAAAAACATTTTACTATGAAATCAAACATTGATACAAAATTTGAAATGAAAAGTAAAACAAAACTCCCTTACAGTCCTTGGGCATAATTTTAAAAAGTATCAATTAATTTATAGAACTATTAATTAATACTAAAATGTATCTAAATTAATTTACTAATTTGGGTTCTTATTTTCTACCTTCCTATCTATGTGTATGCTTGCTTTTTGTAATGGTTCCTGGGCAACTTAATTGGGTAATGCTTATTCTGCTCATTTCTTTATCTTCGACAGCTGACTTTCTTGACTATACCCACTGTGGACAAGATACTATTAGAGGCACTTAATGGTATTTCAAGTTAAATATTCAACATCTCACAATAGTATATAAGACCCATTGGAATCTATACCTCCCTGTATAACAAGTACCAGTGAAATCCTGATCCCTGTTTTGCCTATGACCTAGGCTCCATTTTAATATTTTTCTGTGGACAGATCAGCTAGATCATTAAAAGCACTGTATTCCTTAACTCGTTTCAATTATCTTATTTTTAAGAAGATGTGTTTTTCATTAATATATATATATATATATATATATATGTGTGTGTGTGTGTGTGTGTGTGTGTGTGTGTTGTGTGTACGCATATGTGTGCACATATGCAAGTGGTGTACTCATGAAATCCTGAAGAGAGTATCAGGTATAGTGAATCTAGAATTACAGGCAGTTTATGAGTCACCTGATGTGGGTGCTGGAAACTGAATGAGTCTACTTGGCAAGAGTAATGTGCACCCTTAACCACTGAATCCCTCTCCAGGATCTAATTGTCTTATTTGCATTAAGCTTTGTACTAGATGCATGCTTGGAGACTCACCTATGAATATTAAGCTTCATCTTGACATTCCCTGGGAAGTAAGGGCTTGCAGTTTGACAAGAAAAGGTATATACACATAAAACAAATGCGGGGAGAATGTAAACAATGTCACATGAGGAAGTTTTATTGCTATTAATGTTCTAAAAGTATGCATAATGAGCAGTCATTGATTTAAGGACCAGGGAAAGAGTGAATGTGTAACTCAATCCTGTATCTATCAGGCTCTTCAGTACCATTGTGTCTGTTTGTACTTATGTGTTTCATGGACTTTCTTCACGAAACGTGATGTTGTCTATGTGCATTCCTCTTGTCATATTTTTTTTTGCTTAGACTTGTGATCATATTTTGTTGTCCTTGGAAAAAGGAGGATGTATAAATCATATCTATGATAAGGAGCTATAAATATGCTAATCTAGTTTCACTGGTAATTAGGAAAAGAATGATGTATTTTATTTGTTTTTCTGTTATGACATTCCTATTGTATCCCCCAGCATAGAAAGGAAGAAAGGAGGAAAGGTGGAAAGAAAGAAAGAGAAGAAAGAAGAAAGAAAGAAAGAAAAGAAAGAAAGAAAGAAAGATGAGTGAGTGAGGGAGTAAAGAAGGCGGGAAGGAAAGAAAGGAAGGAAGGAAGAAGACCTAAAATAGAACCAAGCCAGATGTACTCAACAAAAACACACAAAAACGAACAGGTGAAGTCATTATTTCCTTTTATCCATGTCTTAGTCACTTTTCTAGTCCTGTGACAAAACACCACGAGCAAGCCAACTTATAAAAGAAGGCATTTAATTGGGGGCTTGCTTACAGTTCATAGGGTGAGTAGTGACCCATCATGGCTTAGAACATGGCAGCAGACAGGCAGGCATGGTTCTGAATTAGTAACTGAGAGCTTCCATGTTGAGACAACAACCACAGGCAGAGGGAGAGGGAGAGAGAGAGAGAGAGAGAGAGAGAGAGAGAGAGAGAGAGGAGGAGAGAGACAGACAGAGAGAGAGAGAGAGAGAGAGGAGAGAGAGAGAGAGAGAGAGAGGAGAGAGGAGAGAGAGGAGGAGAGAGAGAGAGACAGAGAGAGACAGAGAGAGACAGAGAGAGAGAGAGATAGAGAGACAGAGAGAGAGAGAAATAGAAGCTAAATGAGAATGGCAAGGGCTTTTGAAATCTGAATACCCCAATTTTTCTTGACCAGGTCCCATGCATTCAAATTGTATGAGCCTATGGGGGCTATTCTCATGAAAACCACCACAGTAAAGTAAATGAAAGTCAGATTAATTCAATTCACCTATTGTTGAATTTAATTTTTGCCTTGTGAATTGAATTAGCTTCTTTTGGCTGTCCTAATGAATTATCACAGACTATGTGGCTTCAAATTATCCACATTCACCTTTTTTACAGTCCTACATATCAGAATAAAATTTATTCAACTTAATCAAAATGAAGATATTATGGAATCTACTTTTAAAAAGGAACTACTTGTTTTAAATAAGATAAATAATGAAAAATTTTTGTCTGAATTTGTCAAATGTTACTGGACTGGACATTGTTATATATAATGGAATTTTTTATCTGAATCTGTCAAATGTTAATGGACTAGACATCATTAATGTAATTTTTGACTGTATATATTGTATATACTTATTGGATAGTTTTTCTTGTATTAGTTATAAGCTTTTTTTAATTTTTAGACAAAAAGAGAGGAAATGTGGTGGTATTGTGTTCCCCAAAATATTGTGTATCCTAATAAACTTATCTGGGGTCAGAGAACAGAAAAGCCACAATATTAAAACATAGAGGTTAGGCAGTGGTAGCACACCTCCTTTAATCCTAGCATTCCAGAGACAAATCCCTCTGGATCTCTGTGAGTTCAAGGCTGCATTGGAAACAGCCAGGCATGGTGACTCACGCCTTTAATCCCAGAAAGCAGTCTTTAATCCCAGGGAGTGGTGGTAGAAAGCAGAAAGGTTTATAAGGCTTGAAGACCAGAAACTAGAAGCATTTGGCTAGCAGCATTTGGCCTGGTTAGGCATTTGGCCTGGTTAAGCATTTTGGCTGGTTAAGCATTCAGGCTTCTAGCAGCAGTTCAGCTGAGAGCCATTAGGATGAGGACACAGAAGCTTCCAGTCTGAGGAAACAGGACCAGCTGAGGAATTGGCAAGGTGAGATAGCTGTGGCTTGTTCTGGTACTCTGACCTTCCAGCATTTACCCCAATAACTGGCCTCGGGTTTGATTATATTAATAAGACTCTCTAAGATTCATGCTACAAAGATACTTTCGGGGCTACAGACTCTTCTACAGTTGAAAATCACTGTATTGCTTTTTCCAGGTTTGGTGACTGTCAGCATGTGTAGGATTGTGGCCACATCACTCCAGCCTTCCAGGCAAGAATCCCTAAATCTCTTTCTGCCTCATCTTCATGTGAGATGTTGTCCTTTCTGGGTTGCATGAAATCTCATTTTCAACCTGTTTGAAGGACACTTGTAATTAATACTTTTGGACCACCGGACTAGTGCCAATTTAGACTCTTAACTAATTCTTACCTGTGAAGAACATTTTTCCTTATGATAATATCTGCCTGCAAGTCTCAGGGGATAAGGCATGACTACTGGCCACTGGGCCACTCATCAGGAGGCTGCAACAACAGCAACACTTCTGTATGTCAACTTGAATCAAACACTGAAAAGCCATCAGCAACATCTGTAGGAACATTCTCAAAACTAACTTTCACCAGAGCCCCTTAGCTTTCCTATCAAAAACCCAGATTCCTAGATAATTTTGTTTTTTGTGATTCTGATACAGTTGGCTTGTTTTTAAAACAACAAATAACAAAATGTTGCAAATCAATCTGATATATTTAACTGGGGGTGGCCATTATAGAGAAATAATGACCTGACAATACAAACACATTGTGCTTTGCCCTGTACAGAGATCAACAAGTGGTCTTGAAGTCGTCTCTCAGGCTCTCAACTAGGTCAGGTAGACTTGCATCAAAGAATCAAAAGAGGAAGAGGTTCACACTGAAGTTTACTTTTCCCCTCTGGTAGCATTTCATAGCATCTTGCAGCACTATGAAAGCTAGCCAGTAGGAATGAAGCTTTGAGGTTCAGTGCCAGCTTTATTTCTCCATGTTCTATGATTCTTGAGTAAAGTGTGTGGTGTGTAGTGGATAGCCATTCCAACCTTGATCCGGATGTTCCAACCCCCATTGAGGCTTCGGTAACTGTCACACCTACAAGGCCAAGAGAGGACCCTGAAGACCCAAGATCCCTGATGCATGGGCTCTCTTGGTGCCTGGACCCTGGACGCTGGAGGTAGACCGAGCAGAATTCTCCAGAGAACACCGCTGGACTGCGACACACCTTTTCCCAGACCCTGCAACCCACCTCTCCCTTCACTTGTAAGTTACGCCAACTCAATAAACCTCCCCTTTATACTACGTGGAAGTGGCCTTAATAATTTCACCAATAGTGGTGTCTTCACTATAAGGTGTTACCATAAAATTATCACTAATAAGGTATTACCCACAAAATTAAAAGGCAAATTGATCCATATCTATCACCCTGCACAAAATTGAAGTTCGAGTGAATCAAAGACCTCAACATAAAATCAGACACATTGAACTTAATAGAAAAGAAATCAGGGAACAGCCTTGAACTCCTTAGCATAGGAGACAACTCCCTGAACAGAACACTGATGGTACAGGCACTAAGATCAACAATCAATAAACGGGACCCCATGAAACTGAAAATCTTCTGTAAGACAAAGGAAATAGTCAATAGGACAAAACAACAGCCTAGAGAATGGAAAAAGTTTTCACCAACTCCACATTAGACAGAAAGCTAACATCCAAAATATATAAAGAACTCAAGAAACTAGACATCAACAAACCAAATAATCCAATTAAAACATGGAATAGAGATCTAAACAGAGAATTCTCAACAGAGGAGTCTCAAATGGCTGAGAAACACTTAAAAGGATGTTCAACATCCTTAGCCATCAGGGAGATGCAAATTAAAGTGACCTTGAAATTCCTTCTCATATCTGTCAGAATGAAAAACACAAGAGACAGCTTGTGCTAGAAAGGATGTGGAGTAAGAGGAACACTCCTACATTTCTGGTGGGAGTGCCAACTTGTACAGCCACTGTGGAAATAAATATGGCAGTTCCCCAGAAAACTGAGACTTGATCTACCTCAGGATCCAGCTATACCACTTTTGGGCATATATTCAAAGAACACTCCATCTTACCACAAGGATACTTGTTCACAATCATGTTCATTACAGCTCTATTTATAATAGCCATAAACTGAAGACAATTCAGATGTCCTTCAACCAAAGAATGAATAAAAAATGTGGTACAGTCATACAATGGAGTGTTATTCAGCTGTTTTAATCGATGATATCATAAATTTACAGGAAAACTGATGGAATTAGAAATGATCATCCTGAGTGAGGTAACCCACACCCAGAAATACAAACATAGTGTATACTCATTTGTAAGTGGACTTTGTCTGTTAGTTAAAGAATAATCATGCTACAATCCACAGACCCAGAAAGGCCAAATAAAAAGGAGAGATCAAGGTAGTGACACATGAATCTCTCTGGGAAGGGAAATAAAATAGAATTTTCAGGTGGTCTGGAAGCAGGTAGAGATGGGAAAAGGAAGGTTCAGGCAGATGAGAGGGATGATTGGAGTTGGGGAGGGCATTTGGGGTGATATAGAAACTAATGCAGTGCAAATTCCTTAGAGAAGTCTCCTAGTAATGGGGGAATATGGAACCCAAACTGGACATATTCTATAACCAGGTAAGACTCCCAACAGTGGGACTGGAACACCAACCTAGTCATAAAACTATCAACTGACAATCTGCCCTGCTTGCAAGATATTCTGGGGCAATGGTGTGTGCAGACCTGGTGGGAGCAGCAATCAATGACTGGTCCAACTTCAGGCCACACCAGAAAGGGAGCCCATGCCTGACACCGCCTTGATGGTCAGGAACCAGAAACAGGGCAACACACAGACCTAGCAACACAGAGACATGGGATATAACTAAACAGGACTGGCAAAGAAATAAAAATTAAAAAAAAAACCTCAGTGATATGATTTCTACTGATATTCTGCTATACTCATAGATGAATGCCTAGCCTAATTGTCCTCAGAGGGGGCATTATCCACCAACTGATGGAAACAGATGCAGAGACCCACAGCTAAACATCAGGCAGAGAGAAAGAGAGTATAAATTGGATATCTCCATCAGGTACCTCCCCTTGGAGCTTAGGGAACCCAGTGGAAGAGGGGAGAAAGCAAGTAGGAGCCAGAGAGGTTAAGGACATTCCATGAGAACACAGCCCACAAATTCAAACTAAGCAGTTCTCAAAGGGACTCACATGGAAGCGATAATCACATGACCTATATGGGTCTGAGCTAAGTTTTCTGCATATACCTTATGGTTGTGTAGCTTGATGTTCTTGTGGTACTCCTAACAGTAGAAATGGGGGTGTCCCTGACTCTTTTGCCTGTGCTTGGGACCCTTTTCCTCCTACTAGGTTGCCTCATCCCCACCTTGATATGAGGGTTTTGTGCCCTAATCTTACTATATCTCGTTAGGCCATGTTAGGTGGACATCCATGAGGACCGGATCTTTTTTTTCCCCTTTGGGGAAATAGAGGAGTGGATCTGGCAGAGAAGGGAGTGAGAGAAAGGAGTGGGAGGCATGGAGGGAGGGGAAACTGAAACTGGGTTTGGAATGTAATGTTTGAGAGAAGAATAAGAGAAAAAAAGAAAAAAAATCTGAGGTTAACCAAGATCACTGTCAATAACCTGCAATATTTGGAGCTATATGGGGCTTCATTGGGTATTAATGCTAATAGAGCTAACCAATTCTAGGGGATTTATTTGTTACCCTGTGATGTCTGTCTAGTGGTTTATAGTCCTTTTACTGCCATCCCCTTATAAGAAGTTTCTCCAGTAGTAGTATTTCATTTGATTTTTTTCAGAAAGTGTTTAGCGTTAATAGTATTCCCCACCTCTGAAGAGTCGTCCCATCCTCCACCCAAAATCATAAAAGTGAAAGCCAACATCCACAAGCAAGAAAACACACATAATGTTTGTCTTTCAGAGTCTAGTATATCTCACTCGGAACAGTTGTTTCTAGCTCCATGGTAGCTTTGAGTTGTTAGAAGTGTCTATTTAGAACACCCACAGATGTTGGGAAGTTGGTAAGGACCTGGGGTGTGGCTGGCATAGGGGCTTTCAAAAGAAGTATTCTCATTTGTTTTCCCTTGCTGTGGTGTATACTCTGGCCCAAAGGAATCTGAAATAAGACAGGGTTTATCTGACTTGGCTTTCTGCCTCACTGTCCATCCCTGAAGAAAAGCCAAGGCAGGAAACCTCAAGTAGGAACCTGGAGGCTGTAACAGCAGTAGTTGCCACTAAGGAAAGCTGCATACAGCCTTGCTTCTCATGGGCTACTCATGCTGCTTCCATATACAACCGAGGAATGCCTTCCCAGGAGTGGCTCAACTCACAGTGGGATAGACCATTCGACATTAATCATTAATCTAAGGACGTCCCACAGTCATGCCCACAGGCCTGTCAGATGGAGGCAGTTCCTCAGTGGGCATTTCTTCTGCTCTGGTGACTCTAGTTTGTGTCAAGCTGGCTGACAAAAATTTACCAGCACTGGAGGGAAAAAAAAATAGTGATATAAAGGAGAAAAGGGGGACAGTGAAACAGAAAAGGTTGTGGAGCATGGAGGACACTTCTATTACATGAACAAAAATCTGATCCTTAGGAAAATAGTATCCAAAATATAATTAGAAAGTGTGTGACTTGGAGGGCTGAAGGGATGACTGCAATCTATGAAACTGTTTTTTATGGAATACTGCCAGGGAAATAGGTTGCATTTAATTGACCATATAAAACATAAGCTTAACAATCTTGAGTGAATTATGTAACTAATATAGTTACAAAAAGGCACAGTGTTAAATGAGGTTAAGGAAAGGCAAAAGCCAAGACAACTGATCAATATTGAAAACAAAATAGGACTCCAGGTGAAATGCCTATGAATGACATGTTAAGATTTTACTCCCATCTTTTGAAAATTCAATCCAGCTATTCATTTAGTACAATTCTATTTGAAATCTTCTATTAATGCTTAGTGTGAACAAAATAGCATGAATAGTATCTCTAAAAAGTTTGGTTTCTTTGTTTTTCAGAAAATTTCAGCTTACTCAAGATAATTTTTTTTTTAATTTTCTGCCTCAAGTATTTTCATAGGATATGAGAAGTTCCTGTGGATGAAGTGAAAAATCAGGATGACCCTTGGAAATGCTTTTGTTGCAAACAAAAAGAAAAGGATTCACACTATTTTATAAACAATTTCTTGGGATGTTTTTCACTTCCTTGATTGAAAATTGAAGCTTAAATTCTAATCACAATATTTCACTATAGCATTGCTGAATAATTTTAAAATATACAGTTTCACTAACAACAGATGTAGAATGTAAATATTAGTACTCAGAGACAGAGTGGTTAATAGGGATTTTTATCTACTCTTTTTAAAAAATTTTTGTTTCTTTGTATATATGTGTATGCATGTGTATCTGTGTGAGTTTATGTTCACCGTGTGCATAGGGGTGGAGAGGCCCGCAGACATTGGATTCCTTGGAATTGTATTTATATGCTATTTTAAGCACCCTGATGTTGGTGGTACGAGTCAATTTGAGGTCTTCTGCAAGAGCAGCACTTGCTGCAAGAGCAACCTCTCCAGCCCCAATTCTTGATCTATGTGTATTTTTATAACACTGACAGCAGTAAATGCCTACTTTCATTGGCTGATACAGGACTCAACTTTCACAACAGAAGGTGTTGTCAAGGAATAAGAATTGCTTACAAATGCCTTATTAAATATAGCCCATTTCATCTTATGATCTTATGGGTCTGAATGGGTTTCTGAATGTGTGTGCTGGCGCCCGTGGGGGCCAGAGGTGTAGCATTCCCCAGGAGCTGGAGTTGTAGTTGGTGCTGAATTTCTTCAATGACGGATTATGCTGTGGAAGCATAAGCCAAATAAAACCTTTCCCTAAGTAGATTTGGTCAGTGTTATATCACAGCAACAGGAAGAAAATTAGAACAGTGATTGAAAAACCAAACCAAAAGTAAAATGACGAAATTAGATTATTGAAGAATCCAAATATACATTATCAGCTGCTACTTCATTCAAATACTAAAATTTGATCCATATGGAGTCTCATGCTTATGGTTCCAGCAATTGGCAGACTAAAGCAGGTGAATTGCTAGAGTCTCAAAAACAAAAGAAAACGAATTTAAAAATCACTAGGTAAATATACTATAACTTTTTAGAGTAAGGAACAGACACGTTTTTATTTATTGAAAAGGTCTTTCTTCACTTATGCTGTTGAGTAAATTATGTATATTTGTGTGTATACATGTGTTCACATGTGTGTGGTGCACATATGTATGCCTATACAGGCATACATGTTCATGAAGGTGGGCATTGTGTAGGAAAGAGTGGGGCTGAGGGAGATGCCTAGAATCTTTCCCCATAGCTCTTCCCTTTTATTTTCTGAGTCACAATTTCTTACTCAAACCCAGAGCTTGTCTGCAGAGCTAGTCTTGATAACCAGCCTGGTCTGTGGATCCAGTCTCAGCCTTTTTGAGGCTGGAGATGCAGGGTCCCACCAAGCCCACCTGGCACTGACTTGGATCCGAGGGTCTGGTGCTCTTGTTTGTACAGGTGCTTTACTATAAGCTATCTATCTTACCAGTGCCTAATCATTAATCCTCATGAGGAAATGGTCCCAGATCACAGCCCATTCCTACAAAAGAAATCCTGTAAGGTACGATATAACTGTGTTGGTCATAAAGTTAAATTTTAGAATGTTTATGAAACAAAATATGAATCATTATTAACAAAATCTGTCAACTGTGTTTCCCTATACAATATTAAAATTATAAATTGGCTGTAAGATGGCATTTTTTCTGCAACTTAGAGAAACTAACTTGTATAGACACATTAGTTTACACTGTAATAAACTTGACCTTGAGAGGTTTTTTTTTCTATGAGCTGCAAGAAACCAGAGAATGTTTTGACATGAAAGTTTGCATCTGAAAGTTGGATGGTATATTAACTGCTTAGTGTTTAACACATACCTTCTATTGTAAATAATGTTACAAGCCATCATTGACAAAATAATCTGCTCAAATATTTAATTTCCAAGAGAAGAAAGATGTGTGCTATATCCAACACTTTAATAGGCTGTTATCATCCCTATGTGAATGTCTTTGCTGTGCTCCCCTGCCCACATTTCTTTACAGTTTGTGCAGGCAAACTGTAGACAAAAGACAAGGTTGTCCCCTGATAGCAGCTCCTCTCTGAGATTGCTCACCTTTTCTCAGGGGATTTAGAAATGCTGCTGTATCTAAAAAAAATCAGGTCATCCTTTCTTGCGTTGCTCCTTCCTGCCCCTTGCCTATTAGAGAGATGGACAACTGAAAACCAGAGAACGGTCAACTTGAGGCTGTGGTGTTAAAATGTATTTGCAAAGGTTTTATAAGCTGGTGAAATTATGATGATGGATTGACTGGCAATTCATCCTTTAGCCACATGCTTTAGAGGAAGCCAATGTGATACACCCAGCAGACAGAAGTCCAGAAAGAAAGAAAGAAAGGAAGGAAGGAAGGAAGGAAGGAAGGAAGGAAGGAAGGAAGGAAGGAAGAGAGAGAGAGAGAGACAGAGAGAGAGAGAGAGACAGAGACAGAGACAGAGACAGAGACAGAGAAACAGAGAGAAAGGAAGGAAGGAAGAAGGAAAAGAGAAAGAAAGAAAGAAAGAGAAAGAAAGAAAGAAAGAAAGAAAGAAAGAAAGAAAGAAAGAAAGAAAGAAAGAAAGAAAGAAAGAAAGAGGAGAAAAAGCACTGAGACAAAACAGTGCAGAGTGTGCTACATAACAAATTGGCTTCAAAACCAATAGACAGGGAATTGAACAGAAAGGAGTCAAAAGGATTCATTTTTTTTTCATTGTTGCTGCTCAATTTTCAGTGAATAATCAGATAACTTTTAGTTTCCATTGAAATTATAATCACCCTCCTCTTTTGCTCTCTCCCTGATACCCCTGCCCTGTGTGTGTGTGTGTGTGTGTGTGTGTGTGTGTGTGTGTGTGTGTGTGTGTGTGTGTGTGTGTGTGTGTAGGGAATGCTGGGTCTAACCTGGAGTGAGTGTAATACATATATAGGTGAATATTGGTCTTCATAGATTTTGGTGGAAGTAAGGAGAATTTGGAGTATAACAAATATGATTAGTACTTCTACAGTTATTTCTACTGCCAAAGCATTCACAGTTCTGAATTCTATTTTGTTGTGAAACCTGATGATTTTTACCATCCTGCTGAAAAAGGCATAGACAAAAATAACCTCATAAAACACTTGCATGGTGTATTTTCAGTGAATTATGATATACATTGCTTCGTAACTGACACCCATATTTTCACATAGTTTAAAAAACCATTATGTTAGTTGACTTTTAAATGGTAATAAACAATGAATATTGAAATTAAATTTATCTAGACAGATCTACAATAATAATAATAATAATAAAAGCATTTTCTAGCCATTCCAAGTAAAGAAACACAACTAGCTGAGAAACTTAAAAGTCAGCATAATGGGCTATCCCAGGTCAGGCTTGTCTTTATCCTAGTTTCTGAACTCTGCTTCATTATTCATGTGGAGTGACCCTGGCATTTTATTGATCTGACACAAATACCTGAGGCATGGAGGCATTAATCTGTGAGACAATGAAGGTTACATGCTAATTGTTTTGAGATGCTGTGTTATTTTGGGAAGGTATACTCTAGCATTTTCTTTACACAGCTCATGGTATATCCTACCCTGTAAAACAAAATCCAAAGTAAAGATGGAATACCAGCTTAAAGCAATGTTGTTCAACTGCAAACAGCAAACAATTTCAAATTCAGCTGAAAATCACTTAACAAACATGCAACATTAGGGAGATACTTAAACACTCTGAACCTCAATGCCCTGTTGACTTTCTTGTAGCACATTGTGAAGATTGAGCAGAGATGATGTATCCAACTCCCAGGGATCCGTAAAAGTGGCACCTCTCAGACCTTTTTCCTGTCTTTCCTACTGTGAAAGAGTTTATGTCATTCAGTCTTTACCAAAGCCCTTTAGAAAACATGGCTTCCTAGAGAATGTACCCTTTATATCTAACCACTGAGCCTCAAACTCTCAGCATGTAAGTTGTTGCTTCTTCTTTAGGGTGCAGTCAAAAATTGAATAATTGCACATACTTGGACATTTTTATAATTGACTTCTATTTGTGGGCCCCAAAATACTTCCCCTCTACAGGTAATATTTCATGGAGGATTTCTTCTCCAAGCACAAGATGAGGTATTTTTTTTTCTTGTTATTAATTTCTACTTAGCATCAACCTACAATGTCACCTTCAGAATATCAATAGGTAATATGACACTGTGTCCTCCCTTTCCAAGAAAATAATCTTATATATGTTTAGAAGATATAAAATGTTCTCAGTCGTTTGAAAGACAATGGTATCTTAAACACCTATTGTGCATCAATTACTGAGTTGGTTATACGGGAACAAACATAAAGATTCTCTATGCTGCCCAAGCTTCCATAATCACAAAGATCTACATAGCAATTATAATGTAATGTAATGTCTGCTGTCTGACAGGTATGTGTTGAAATATGCTTAAGAAATGGGTTCATGGAGGGGGCAAAATTTAAACTCATAATTAAGTCTGACTTTGTCTTTCAAAGGTTGGATTGGGGTAGGTGAGATAATTGCATTGTAGTCAGAGGTAAGAAACGACACATGCAAAGTCAGGAGCCAAGAATGAGCCTAGTATTTCCTGGGCATGATGATTAATGCACCATCAGCAGAGGCGAGGACCTGTGTGGGAGACAGTGGAAGATCAGACTTGATAAGTAGCATCTGCATCAGGATGAGAGCCTGGAACTTTAGCAGCAGAGAACTGACTGGATCTGGTGTGAGTTTTTGAAACGGCACTGGAAGCAGTGCTCAAGGAAGAGAAACCATAAAGAGTCTAGTTTTCTCTATACTGTCTCAATGATGTGAAGGAAAAGACAACAGAGGAAGAGGGAAGGACCCCTGTGGAGTGGGCTTGTCTCCAGTGATGACGATCACCTGCTTCAGAAGGATGTTTCTGTGACAACAGTTTGAACCATCTATACTGTCCTCTCATTTGTAAAAGGAAGGTGATGCTTCTCTGCATTTGAAAATACAGAATATTTCTGTATGTAGATTACTTAATATGAGGACATAATATCTTCTCAATGAACTAGCGAGAGCATAAGATATTACTCCACACTTGAAAAGAGAGAAGGAGGAAGAAGACACTACCAGGCTATCTACCACTTCCTCAAAGAAAACAAGGTTCAGCTGGGGGTGAAAAGAGACATTTAGTGTGCATTGCCTGTGGGATAATCAGGTCAAGTTGTCTCAGCATGCAGAGTGCATAATATGAACCAGAGGTCATTTCCTTGAGTACATAATCCTCTAGTCCTCACCCACTATGGAGAAAGAACAATGACTGAAACTGACATTAAAAAGGCACAGTGACTGTCTGTTCCTTCTTTATGTAGATGGGATGGACGTTCAAGATCCCTTAATTAGCCTTCTTCCTCTCCTTTATTCTCTTCTTCTATTGTGTGGTTATGCTTCCCTTACTCTTCTGTCTCTGGCATTGGTCCATAATGGCCTCATCTTTCCTTCATCCTTAGATGTCTGGGATTGGTGACTAATCTATTTGAAACTGATCAAGTTAGTCCAAAGTGGAAAAAGTAGGAAGCCCAAATGAATTCATGTTTAATTTTATTTGTTGTGCTATTGATGATCTGCTCCCTACCTAACACCTGGGCATGATACTCTTTTTCATAACTTCAGAAAAAAAGTTGTGAGGTAACACCTTAAATTCCCCAAACAGCATGAATTATGAAATTGTCAATGTAAATATGAAAACGGAAAGATGTTATGGGTATGGATGAAATTTCCCAGTGGGAACTTGAGGTACTGGAATGGGGAGAAGAAAATGAGAACATTTTATTTTTAAGGTGCAGACAGAGCCTGCAAAAGTGTGGTGAGGGATGCAGGAAGAGTCAGGAGCTGAAAAATGAGACTCAATCCTTGGCATTATAGCAAATTAGTCCCATTTAAAAACCAAAACACAAAATGGAACAGCACTAGCCAATCATCCCTTTGGAAAGCCTATCCCTGCACTGCCCCATTACCTTATTACCTCGATATTCAGAGAAAAGCTGGAAGTGTGTCTGCAAGCATGGGGGTGAGAGGTAAAAGCTTAAGGTCCCTGGAGGAGTAGTGTGAAGCTTTCCAAGTGTCATCTCATTTCAAAGGCAAGGGATATCTAGCTGAAGATTCAAATTCTCCCACTGAATAATTTTTGTTTATTTATGAGCTGATCTAAGCCTCTTCTCAGCTATACATATGGAACTGATGCTCATCTTTTCATCAGATAAATACAAACCAAGATGGACTTGGAAATGTAAATGACAACCATATAGAATATATTTGGAAGAACACCAAAAATAGAGAGTGACTGAAATAGTTAGAGCTGCGGTAAAGGGAAATGTATCATACCATTAAACTGTGCTTATCTTATAAAGAAAGAATATCTCAACACTCTGGGCTTTTTTTTGTTTTTTTATTAAGACAGATTGTTAGATACACAGAGCCATGGCAGGCAGGCATGCAAGTTGATGACAAGACATCTCTCCAAAAGACACAGCCCATATACTTTAGGAATCAAGATAGTCTTCAGGTATTTTATGAAGAAATGGGAACTAGGGAGAAGAGTGGGAAACAAAATGTTCTACCCAATGGTATGCCTCTGAGCAACAGGAAGAAATTATGCAAGATCCCCAAATTATCTCTCTTTCCATGTGGAACCATCAAATTATCCTATTCAGCACTTACCCAGGTATCATACATTTAATGCAGCTTAAAGCAAGAAGGAGTGTCTGCTATGTTTTAATTCTCCAAGACGCTTTGCTTTCTCATCAGGTACATAGAAGGATGTGGAGAATATGAAAACCCAGTTGACATTAGGGATATAATAGACACTCAAAGCAATTTTATTAAAGAGAATATTATGATTTTCTAATCTATTTTAGCCTCCAAACTAAGCATATTAAATGCACTATTCTAATGAACTTAGAGGAATCCCTTGAATATAAGTCATTTTCCACATTACAAATGAGGAAATGGAAGCCCACAGTGTTGATTGACTTGTTGAGAGGTGGTTGTGTAATAAGAAATACAGTACTACCCGGACATTAAGACTATTTCTAGCTGGGTGGTGGTGGTGCACACCTTTAATCCCAGCACTCCGGAGGCAGAGCCAGGTGGATCTCTGTGAGTTTGAGGCCAGCCTGGGCTACAGAGTGAGTTCCAGGAAAGGCACAAAGCTACACAGAGAAACCCTGTCTCAAACAAAACAAAACAAAACAAAACAAAAACCAACCAACAAACAAAAAGACTACTTCTATAAGCATCCTCAAGTTACTATCTAATACCATCTCAGTAACACTAAAATTTTTGACAAAGTTAAAAATAGCAGATAATTGACACAGAAAAACAGAAAGAAATGTGTGTTAACAGAACAGGGATGAGTTACCAAAGACATTGCTCTGTGCACTTAATGACCCCTTGGTGTTAGGAATTTCTCTACATTCAGCTCACACATCCTCTACTCTGTGCTGGATGCAGATCAGACTTCTCCCTGGAATTATCTGGGCAAGAAGAATGAAACAATGCTGAGTATAACAAATGAATGCAGAGCAACCTACAAAGAGACAGGTTTAGATGGATGGCCCACTTTGGGGTGTAAATTAATAAATTTGGCATTATTAATATTGGAGAAGATGATAGGTCACCGAGAGCTTTCAGTCACTTGGAGAGACTATTTAAGAGTTTTGGATGTCATGTGGCAAGGTCGACATGAAGTATATTTGAAATATTGTGTTCGTTAGATACAAGTGACTGGTATAAATGCTGAATGGCCAAATCCTCCCAGTAGACAGTAGAATGCCACAAATGACAAACCAAACAGCCTAACTGTGGCTACTATCTTGCCAGAGTGATGAGAAGTTAAAAAGCAATCCTCCTAAAGGACATTATTATTCTCCGGGAATTTATTAAGCACGATGGAGACAGCCAGTCAGTAATTTTTCAGCCTCTCTGCTTCAAGAGGAGGTAATGAATTTTAATTAGTGAAGATGACAGCTTTGCACCGAGGATGGAGAGTGAGGATGGAGAGAAGGGAGAGCAGGAACATTAGTGTGCATGTAAGATGATGTTAAGGCACGGACCACCCCTTATTAATGCTGAATTGATGAGCAGTGCTCCCTGCCTGATGCCGTTGTGTAACATAAAAATACAAAGCAAGGACTGGAAAATATTGCCACACACTATGAGAAAAGGGGCAGAAAGAACTACTAAAGCTGATGAACAGAACTCTCTAGATCATAGGGTACTTAAGGCACTGATCATCACTCTTCATCAATTCTAATTGATGGAGACACATTTTGAACAATGTTTGCTCTGCCTACTTACTGAAATCAACGGTTCTCTTTGTACCAGAAAATTAATAGGGTGGGACAATATGCAATGTAACTGCTGTTTTCTCCCCGAGCATCTGAATTAGTTCCTGCATATACTACCTCGGAGGACTTGAAGATGTTGGAAGATACGGATGAAAAATATGCTTTCATCTCATTCTTTGCAAAACCTTTTTCTTTACCTTCTAATTTGGGGTCTATGTGGTACTCACAAACAACTGGTTAACAAAGTTAATGGAAGAAGAATATTAATTATGGTATTTAGAGATAAAATTGATTTTTATTTAGATTTTAGGGAATCATTTAAATGTCAGACAATAAGATTCATCTTTCTCCATTGTTCAAATATAGTGCTGATCCTGCAACAATTGTTCTTGATGGCTTTGAACCCTCCAAACACAAGATGCCTTTGATAATGATACTTTCAAATGCAGAGAACTGACCATTCTCAAAACTTAATGGAAGTCTGTAGACCAAAAGTCATAAGACAGTATTATCAGCTTTGTTTTGAATGCAAATACTGTTTCATTTATGAATGACATTAGTTTTCAATGACGTTGTTAGAGGACACTTGTGGGCTTTTCCAAATCCCACTTTGAATACGTGGCTAATCTAAACAAGATCCCTGAACACCCCAAATTCCATGCGTGAAAGATAGTGCACATTTGCTTTGTTGCTAGGCAACCTGACGTTTCCTCTGGAATGTTTCACTGCTATTTACTGGTCTAACCAGAAATGTTGACTTGGGTGACTCAAAAATTTATAGGAGGCAGAAAATATATACCCCTCTTCCTGCATACTCTTCTAACCCACGAATTTCACTGTGTACTTGCTGAAAAGAAAGGAGTTTCCCCCTTCCCCTGGTGGAATAGGTATCTTTTATCTATTACCCTTTGCTAGGTTTTGGTATCAGTGAGACAAGTGGAAAAAACTTCTTTGACAGTTCCTCATAGCCTCTAATGCTCTTAGATTTGTCAATAGAACCTAATGTTCCAAACCAACAAATTAGTCTTTATCTGAAACAATGGACAAGTGCTTACAGTTTACCCTCTCCTGATAAACTAATGCTGCCCTCCTCATGTCTTGGGGGTGCATTCAAAACAAGCCTTTCCTTTGATTTACTATACAGAAATAATTTACAATTTCATTCAAGTCTATCATCTTTGGCTAATAAAATTTAGAGTGCAAATGCTATTAATTAATTCATAAAAGTTGATGAGATGATAATCTAGTATTAAAGTACATAATTGGATTAAATATATAGTAACACAATTCCTTTTATACAATTATGTATGCAGCTAAATTATACAGTTTTCTTTAAACATTCACTGTTTCTTTGAGTTAGTTATGACTTTAATAAGTTTTGCTTCAGGGTGAGTAGGGATAGTTTTTCACTTGCTTATTGGCAATTCAGAATGGCAATTTCTTTTGTTCAGTTTACTTGTACAACCCACCTGAAGTTTCCTCTCCCTTTACTCCTCCCAGTGTCTCCCCTCCCCTCCTCCCCCCCCAGATCCACTCCTACTCCGTTTCCCTTCAGAAAAGGGCAGGTCTCCCAGAGATATCCACAATAACAAGATACATGAAGACTAGGCACAAACCATCATATCTCAGGGTTGAGTGAGGCAGCCCAGTAGGAGGGAAAGGGTTCCAAGAGCAGACACAGTAGTCAGAGATACCCCACTCCCACGGTTACGAGTTTATAAGTCTCTAAAACACCAAGCTAACCATGGCATATATGCAGAGGACCTTGTGCAGACCCATGTGGATTCCGTGATTGCTGCTTCAGCACCTGTGAGCCTTTATGACTCCTACTTAGTTTAATGTCTGTGGGCTGTGTTCTCTGAGTATTCTAGACCCCTCTGACTCCCACAGTTCTTCCCAATCTTCCGCAGGGTTCCCAGAGCTCCAAGTGGAGGTGCCCAATGGAGATCCAATTTGGACTCACTCTCCACCTAATGTTTGGCTGTGGGTCTCTGTATATACTTCATTCAGCTCCCAGGGAAGCTCTCTGATGACAATTGGGCTAGGCATTCATCGATGAGTACATAAGAATATTATCAGGAATTATTATATTGATTTTTTTTTTCCTATCTTAGTTCTCTGGGCGATCTAGCTTCTGGTTTCTGGTCATCCAGGCAGTGCTGGTTGGGCATTGATTCCCTCTCCTGCCACGGGCATCAAATTAGACCAGTCATTGGTTGGCCACTTCCATAAGTTCTGTGCCTCCATTGCCCCAGCACATATTGCAGGAGGGACAGATTGTAGGTTGAAGGTTTTGTGGCTGGGTTGGTGTCACAGTTCCATCAACTAGAAGCTTTACTGGTTACAGAGTGCTGCCAGTTCAGGCTCTGAATCCTCCATTCCTAGGAGTCCTCACTGGAGTCACACTCATAGAATCCTGGGAGTTTCTACTGCACTAATTTTCCATATTGCCCGTGCAAATGCCCTCCAATTCTGCTTGTCTCTCCCTATACTCTCCCTGTCCCAACCCCCACACACGTGATCTCTCTTGTTCCCATTTCCACCCACCCCCAGTAGAAAGATGATTTTTATTTGTACGTAATTGTCTTGCATTGAGAACATTTGGTGTTCCTAGATTTATTTTTCTAAAATGCCCACAGTGTTTCACATTCAGCACTATGACCCCTGAATCATGCCAGCCACTCTAAATTGATGTTCTTAAAAATAAATTTTAACCAATAATATCAATAGTTTATAGTATATACTTTAATTGATACAAATTCATATGTATATGGATTAGCTTTGCTTTCTAACAGCATAAATATTTTACTTTACAATTGGGGTCTGTGCATGTATAACCAACTTGAACTCATACTGGTTTATGGTGGGCAAAATCCATATAAATGGTAATGTCTTTATAAAAACAGGAGTAAAGATACTCAACACACACACATTGCTACGTGATGATAAAAACAGGGACTGGGGAGTGATGAGTCCAATTTATGAATGTCAAGGCTGTCGGCAACATCAGAAGCTGGGAACAGGCAAGAGGGACGACCTTCTAAAGACTTATGGAGTGCTGTCTTCTCTTTAATTCCAGATTTCCATGTTCAAACCAGAGAAAGAACACATTTTTTTGTTGTCTTAAGTACTCTGTTCATGTTAAATTCTTATGTCAACTTAGGACATTAATGCAGCCAATTGTCGTGTCTCTTTATCAGCCAGTAAATTAGTTTTCAAATGAGGCAAGTAATATAGATCTGAGCAATACCATTCTCCCACTTATGAAGGATTTGGAATTAGTAACATGCTTCTTGCATGATCAGACTTTTGCTAGCTATAGGTAATCTAGATTTGTAGATCCAGCATTGTATCATAATTGGTATTTATAAAATATTTCATTTATTTAAGCCAGGGGTGAGATAATTATGTTTGGCTCATGGGCCGAATCCAGATTGTTGCCCTTTTCTCTAAGTATGACAGTTTGTTGTTGTAGAAAAGGAGCAATTTAGCCAGGTGGTGGTGGTGCACACCTTTAATCCCAGCACTTGGGAGGCAAAGGCAGGTGGATCTCCATGATTCACCTCAAGGCCAGCCTGGTCTACAGAATGAGTTCCAGGACAGGACCGTCAGGACTGTTACACAGAGAAACCCTGTTGCAAAAAATTAAAAAAAGAAAAAGCAGGGTGGGGGGGATAAAAGAAAGAAGGAAAGGGGGCATTATTTAAATGCTATTTTTTTTGGTGGGGGGTGTTTTGTAATAACAGCACAGATAGCATTGTGAAGCTGATGGAGAATACAATATTCACTCTCTGGATCTTTCAGCAAAAGTTTGAAAACCCTGTTGTATAAAATAGAAAATATCAGGCTTGTTTTTTTCTTGTTCTTTTTTTTTCTTCAAAAAATAAGTAGTCAAGTTCCTGAAACCTACATTATTTTTTTAATCAACTGTATTTTAGTTCTATTAAAGCTTAAGGTGGAAACAACTGATAATGGTTGATGTGTCACTTATAGCACATTAGCATAAAATAATTAATAGTTTAGGGCCACAGCTTGAGACAAGCATTCAGGAGAACTTATGACTAAAATGAGAAATAAAATAATACCATTTATTTTATATCCCTGTATTTCCTAATAGAATTTCCCATGGTAATGACTCATGGAAGTTCGGTGAGCCTTTAACTCAAACCCACATTCTCCTATTGAGAATCATTTTTCTTTCATGCAATTTCTCAAACTATTGATTCCCATATCTAACAGTGCTGAATGAATTAAACAAAGTAGTAAAATAAAAATAATGACCTCAGACTCAAGGGCAAATTTATAAAGTGCAAATTACCAGTTCTTAAAGTGGGAACGTGAGTATATATAATCTTGAGATAAGGAGATTTATTCAAGTCAGCTTGTTCAGCTTTTAATATGCATGTCTAAATGAAGGGACAGATCCTTTCCTTAAAGAATCAAAAATCTATCCATCTGTGACTCCAAAGGAACTACTTTCCTGCATCTCACATGCTTGACACCCCCACCCCCCCCCACCCCCCCGCCCCATGTAATTGTCCTTTTTAACCCTAAAGAGAGTGAAAGCTCCACATTCAGGAAGCTCTTTCTCATGTTTTATGTTCCTGATTTTAAAGTTGATGGTTGAAAGGTATGGCATTTTTAAGTCTTTCTGTCCTTAATATTCAGTTCTCCATGGAACCAATTATTCTGTTGTAATCAGTTGGCTCCTTGGGAAGCCCCACTCATGGCAGAAAGTTATATGAGGGTTTCAAGAGCTTGGCCAACCTTAGGATATCTCAAGTCAGAGTAACAAACATTGAAAATGTGGAGATAACTTGGTATTTCTCCTTATTTCTGCTGGGTCTACAGGAATCTGAGAGTTGACTAAACCTCAAATGATTTATTGTTCCTGTAGCACTTGACAGTCACCTGATAAGGCACTCTTTCAGGGAAAAGATTTTTCAGAAATTATTTGAGACTCTTTTAATCCACTGCCCCCAAAGACATTCTCCAAAACTAGTTGACATCTAGATCATTTATTCAGAAAACTTTTCCTGAGAATGAACTAACTCCCCACATAGGATCTAGAAAGATTTAAAAGAAAAAAAAAACTGACTAAATATGTGTTTGAAGGTGTTAAGTACACAGAAATAAAAGTGGGCATGGCTCTCTGATGTCTAGGATGTGGTGGAGAGTTGGACTTTTGATAATTGTCAGAAAATTATTCATGTTAAAATTAGCAAAGATATGAAGGATGCTTAATTAAACCTTTTCAGCATTATTTGTTTGCCCACAGTTCCAAGTGACAGAAGTGGTTTGTTTCTAATTTAACAGAGTCAATCTCTAGAAATCAGTCTTTGTTTCCACAGAATGGGAAACTCCCCAGACTCTTGTATCAACATAGGCTTCCATAAGAATTTATCAAGGGCAGTCTTAGCACCAGAACATTTTGATGACGCTTTAATACATTGGAGGATAGAGACATTTGATGCTCAGCATGGAGGCTTTCACCCTGAACCCATCCATGGTAGAACCCCTCCATTATGCGTTCAACACACAATAATTAAACAGTCAAGGTCAAAACTATGTGACAAGACTGTTGTAATGATATAGCATTAAGAGGAATCTCATCCATTACCCAAGACAACAGAATGGCAGGTGGATGCCAAATCAAATTCAATGACTAGTTAAATTTAATATATACCATGCCATAAAGTAGGAAAAAATGTGTGATCTAAACCCCATAATTGCACAGATAAAGCAGTAATCTTGGATAATGTTGTAAAGAATTAAAGTCTGCTTTTTAGACTCCAATAAGGCAAGAGGAAACATGTTCTGAGAACTGAATTTTAAAAATACATTGCAATTTATAAAAAGTTGCATGGGAGTAATATACAGAAACTGATGATTGCTGTGATTCTGTGAGATCATTGCAGTTAAGAATAGGCCAATTAAAGCTTGTGGAGTCATACTTTTGGTAGCAAAATAATTTTTTATTGAAATAAAAAATAAGACAAAACTGAAAAAATATTGCTGTCTTAGAATACTCAGAAAATGCGATAATTTGATAAAAAAAAGTCAAGTAATAAAATGTTACATTAAGAAATGAACTACAAAAGAAAGAGATTAACAACCATCATAGATTGGATGATGTTAAAATTGCCTGTGCTTTTATGTGTCAGGAAAGGCTAAGTTTAAATGATAAATACAATTTTTGGAAACAGAATAGAGAGTGTGCAAGTAAATAAACCATGCATAGTAATAGTGACCTGTATTTTTCTTAAGGTTCATAAAGTGTCCAGAGTATGATAGGGCCTTATAGCTCCAACTAAATTAATTCAAATATTAGGTGTGCTATAGTTTAGGTACAAAGAGGGTCAATGGAAAATATAAAGCAGTTAATAAGTGCAACATAAGAACTATAAATTCTAAAAGCATTAGGAATTAAACAGGAGTGCTTGATGAAATAATTTAAATACCAAGCTAGGACACAGGGACAACAATGACTAAGATGTGAAAAGTGTCACAGAGTATTGGAAAATCAATTATTCCTCTCTAGAGAAAAGACAGACAAGGGCCTTTGATGTGTCATCCTCAAACACCATGAATACCTAACAAGAACTTTAGATGAGAGCAAGTTGACAAAAAGAAACAGAAAGTAGAGAGGGCTTCCCCAACTGACTTTTTGCAGTATATTAAAGATTTAAAATACTAACCTTGAGTTGGCTGAGCAAGTTTACTTACATAAGCAGGATTATTTTATTTTCATAAAATTAACCTTTGGGGATTTCATAGGAAATTGAAGACGTCTACCAATTTGTCTTTGTTGTCTCCTTTACTCTTCATCTCCCTTCTCCCCCAGCTTCTCCCCCCTTCACCTCTTTCTTCCCTTCTCATCTTCCTCCTCTCACCTCCACATCTTTGCTTTTTGCTACGCCCCCTCTACTTTTCCTTTTCCAATATTTTCTAGAAGTTACTGGATTCTCTCTTTGCGAGTGTGTAATTCAAAAGGAAAACACCTATAGTAGAGGTTGACAACTTAAGTGCTCTCAGAAGAGACAGAATTACAGTAACTGTAAGAAGATGTTTATTCCAAATGTCTTCTTGAAATTTCTATACTAAAAGTCAATTAGGCATTTGAGAAGAAAACAAAACAGAATTTAAAAAAAAAAAATCCTGGGTGTAGCTTTCATCTCCAGATTGATTGTTATCTGGAGAAACAGAACCATATGATTCTGATGAGTAGAGGTCTGTTTGCCATTATCTGAATTTTCAGAGTCCGCATGAAGGGATGACAGGCACAAGAGAGAAGGATGGATGGAAGGTCCATGAAAGAAGGACATATGGGTAGAAATTCTGAGTAATCTGGTTTGGGTTAATTCTACTGTCAATATCTGCCCCAAATTCATATGTAAAGTTTAAACCCCTTTTTTGTAAGATTCAAAAAATAACCATAAATCAACTAAAATAGATTAATTTTATATTTTGATGATGTTAAAGTTATTTTGATGAAAATGATCTAGTTTGGTTGGTTTATGGTTGACATTTTTTTTATTTTACAGCATCATGCCTATTTCAAGGACCTACAGGTAGTCTCATATGGTTTCAAAAATATTTAAACTCTTTCATTTTTCAACCTTATAATCATATTTTATATGGTTTATTCTCTAAACATGTTCTAGAGGAAAGATCCTAGTTTTGTTCTGTCTTCATAGATAACCATTCCCTAATGTCATTAACTCAAAAGGTTGTTCTATATCATTATGGTAGATCAGCTATGGATTTCTCTAAGGTTATATGTGGATTTCATTTTCTTTTTCTGTACTCACTAGATCTGCACATTCTTAATGTATGCATTTGTATTATTGCACTTTTTTTAAATCAAAATTGACATGAATATTGCAAACCATACCAGTGTTCTTTGTCATCAAGAATTCTTTTGTGAATTTATTTGTATCAGTTGACAAGTAGTTACCATTGTCACTACTTGTTACTGTCTCTGAATGCTTGTATACCACAATTGTTCAAGTCCATCTTAGAATTTGTCATATGGAATTCATGAATTCACTTGATGACTATTGTGGAAGATTTGTACACTGTGGAAAGATGTATTGTTGTGCTTGGTGCAATAAAAAACTGGATGGGCAATATCTAGGCAGGAGATAGAGGCAGGAATTCCAGGCAGATAGAGAACTCTGGGAAAAATAAATTCATAGTCGCCAGCCTGATACAGAGGAAGCAGGATAGGCAGGATGGAGATGAGGTAATGAGCCATGCGTCAGAATTTAAAAATATGGGTTAATTTAAGTTATAAGAACTAGTCAGGAAAAAGCCTAAGCTAAGTTTGATCTTTTATAATTAATAATAAGTCTCCATATCATTATTTGTGAGTTGGTGGTCCTGACATAAATATGACTACAGATGGCTGTTGCTGTTACTGATTTTTGTTGTTGATGATGATAGTTGATTTTAGTTTTTATACTTATAATATATACATACAATTTTATCCTTTTATTTGAAGTAGACTTCTTTCTTACAAAATAAATTCTAATTACAGTTTCCCTTCCTTCTGTTCCTCCATGCTCTTCCTTACCTCCTTTCTCATCTAGATCCAACTTGTTTCTGTTTCTCGAGAAACAGGCTTCTAGAGGAAATGTAATATAATATGATATGATATGATATATTATGATATAATGAAATATAATAGGATAAAACAAAACTAACACATTGGATTAGGACATAACAAGCAAACTGAATGAATAGAGCCCAAGAAAATACACAAGAAACAGATATAGACAGATAGACCCACTTGTTTTCATACATGGGAATCCCCTGGAGGCCAAGATATATACACAAAGGATCAGACATTAAAAAAAGAATCAGATTGCAAGCCCAGAGCCACTTTGAGATCTTTGGCAACAGTTAACTCTGCAGCTCACACACAATTGAGCCCGTACGATAATGAGTATTCAGAGATGGGTAATACCTGAGAGGTGCTCACCAACCTAAGACAGAGTGCCTGTGTGGCCTGGGCAGACGTCTCCATGATGGGTAAGGTGACCTGCTGACGTCCCATGCAACCTAAGTCAGAAGCTCATTTTCTAGCAAAACGGAACCTGTAGGGTCCTGGCCCCCATTTTGGGTAACTGTTGCCTTGCTTGCTGACCTTGACCTTGATATCCTCCCTATGCTAATTCCCTGCCAGGTTCCACCCTCCTGAATGCTTAAAGGAAGTTCCTTGTCTGTGTATCCTGCAAAATGGGCCTTAACAGTTTAGATGGAAGATTGTAAAACATCTACAGCGAACTTCTGCCCTCTGGGGTTCTCCCATTGTGCTGTAAGCCTATATTTAAGACTTCCTCCCTCCTCCAATAAATGGCATTCGGCAAAAAATTATAAATAAATAAATAAATAAATAAATAAATAAATAAAAAATAAAATAAAATAAAAAAATCAGAATGTTGCAGTAAAAATAATTGATCCTATACTATGTTTATCAAGTTTGTAAAAGTGGGTAAAAGATAAAAAAAGAATGAATAATCTGTTAGAAGGAGATTAATAAAATTTGTAACAATTGTAACATCCTCTTTTGCACTTAAATATTTAAGTTCTGACATTCTTTTACATGTTTATTTTTTTAAGTTATTTATTATCATGTTTAGTGAAATTGACAATCACAGTGGTTTTTTATTTTTCTTACTATTGAGAAATTTTAAAATAATTTACTGTAAGTATGATGTTTGCTATGGATTTCAAAAACAAATTTCTTGTCACATTAAGGAAGCTTTTTATTTCATATAAGGTTAGTAAATATATTTGCCTTGAGTATTTGCTATTTTCTTCAATTATTTTTTGTGAATTTATGGTAAACATCAGGATTTATCTCTTTGTTGATTTGACAACTGTTACTTATTTATTTTATTATTTTATAAGGATAAATCCATATTAATAACTGAAAAGTGCACATCAATTGTATGGCTTTTGTGTGTTGTGAGACTTGATAGTAGTTTACTAAGGAATTCTACTTATTTTCACAAAAACCATTAGATCTTGTTAGCTAAACAAGTTTAAAATCATCAGGGTGAGAAAAAATTAATTGTAAATTAATTTATTCAATAAATATAGTTTTTTCATGTCTATAAACATCTTTTGCACTAGTTTTTAACAATATTTTTGAATATTCAAATTTCATCTTAATTATTAATTAATGATATAAAATTTTCCAATAGCTGTAAGCGCAGTAATTATGTCTCCTTTCCTTGTTCCTATCATCAAATTTTGTTTTCTCTCTTTTTTTTGCCAGCTTTAGTAAAGGTTATTTCAAATTAGAACCAAGAGAAAATGACCCACTTTGGCAGATGTATGATTGTGTTAGAGTACACAACACGCTATTCAAAGTGTTAGTAGAGTTTTGGTTTCTGATCTAACATGCTATGTAGTGGAAAATACGCACAGACGTGCATCATGATCCAACCTCTTATGTTATACTGTGTATTTTTGAAATTCATACTAGAATTGAAATACACTTTACAGTTGTAGACACTCATTCTCCACATGACCTGTCTCACTGAGGCTTCCTTATGTAGACTTGGCTACTCCCATGGACAGATCTTAGGAGCCTTTGGTGATTTGCTTTCCATACATTTCTTGACATACCCAGTGAAACAAATTATAGAGTTTGAAATTTACTGTGGCATCACAGTTATCAAGAAAATTCATACTTACCGGTAGAAGATAACTCAGAATGATAAACTTAAGTTATATGACAAAGGGGACTGATGATACACATATTTGTTGTTTAGAAAGTAGGGTGAATTTATCATAAATAGATACAGGCAGGAAAGCAACATATTTTAAGAATTCTAATTTTTATATGTGTCAGTACACTTAAAGTAATGCCCCTTTCCTTCCATCGCAGGCAGAGAATTCTGTGCCCTTTCCATTAGTATTCAGATAGATTGGTGGCATACAGGAACATACTCTTTGGTTATAAAACAGCAGCATAAATACAACCCTGTGCTATAATGCTAGACTGTTAAAATCTAAAACTAACTCAGAACACTACATAGTGGATGCTCAATAAAAATCTGGTGTCACATTATTTCTTAGATTTTTTTTTTACTGATAAACTAAGAATATAATTTTCTAACTGTATTATTTTGTTTAGATATGATATATAAGGTAAAAACATTTCTGATCAAATGCTTGACATCTATATTGGATGAATTACATATAAATAATATAACTTTTTATCTTATGGGAATAGAGAAAGAATATGGAAGAAATTGTAATAATTTTTTCACATAAAATTCTAGGGACTGACTATAGAAGTAATAATATCTGAAAATATACTTTAGTCAGTTTTCAATAAAAAATGGCTTTGTTAATACCACAGAGTTCCAAAACACTGAATCCTAACTTTATAGCATTTAATGTTATGGCAGGAAAGCTGACATCATAGTACAGTGTAATATATGCAGTGATTCTGAGAGCAATTGCAGGAAGAAAGAGAGAAGTAAGGCCTATAATTAAACCAATAATCCACATATTTTGGATAAATAAAGTGGGCAGTACTATGGGAAATGAGAAGACACAATAAGGATCATATACTGCATATAACAATAAATTTATGACTGAGATCATAACTGGATATATGTGCATACTGACTGAATCCAATATTCCAAATCCCTGAATTTGGAATAGATAATATAAATAGGGACTGGTAGTGAATACGATTTCTGTGAAAATTCATGAATTTCTTTTAGGAAATATGTCTGAAGCACATGCATACTGAAATTGTGTTAATCATACACACATGAACTGAGGCAAAGAAAAAGATATATTAAAAACTGATCACCAATAGTAGAAATGTCTATAACAGGTTATAGAAGCCTAAACTGAATTTAGGATAGACAAGCAAAATTGAGACAGGAAGTTAGAATTTAGTGTATCATGGGAGCTTTATATCTTGAGACTCTATTCTACTTATGTTTTAAGACTGTCCTTCACATAGGTTTGAAGATAAGTATTTGAAAGTTGTAATTTTGAAATTATAAGTGTAGCATTGAACATTCATAAAATAATAAAAGACAAAGGGACTTTATGTTGCATGACACCCAACCTTGGTAAGAAAGCAGTAGCTAAATATGCTGAAATGACCTGGAAAAGAGCCCAATATACAACCGTAAACCCCGAAATGGGTTATGAAAAGTCCAGAAGCCACAAAAAATGGTGAATTTCATAAAAAAGGGTTCAATTCAGTATTACATGATTCAGATAGAAAAATAATGAGCATTATGACAGGATCCTGAAGTATTTAACCATACATTTTATTTGCAGAACTTACTCCTGGCACATCAAAGGAAGGTATTTTAATGGAAAGAATATTTCAAAAACGTCTGAGCAGAGTTAGGAAAGGTAACAAGGTGGCAAGAAACTGAAAGTTCAGTGACAGTTGCTTACTCACCTCCGGCTCTGGAACACTCACCTCTTAGGGACTGAGAAGACAAGTGTAGGATGTAATATGGGTGCTCTTTCAGGTAGCACTCACCATTTGATGCTATGTTATTGTCACACTTGAAACCAGTGGCAGACCCTCCCGTACCTGCATGAGGTCCCTCAGCCTGCCCTATGTACTCTGTCTACATTTCTATACACGGGTCCTTCACTATGTTTGCCCTAATGACTTCCGCTAAGCATGTCACTCTTTTCCTTTAGGGCCGTACCCCTGTAAAAGATAGCAGTGCTTTGAGACACGTATTAATATATTCCCTCATTTATTCATAAAGAAAAAACTTAGACTAAAAATACTAAAATGACGTTTAAAGGAGACAATTCACAAGTAGCATCATCTCCCTCCATCTTGTATATTGTGCTACAGCTGTGAGAACAACAAAAGAGATGATAGAGGAAATTAAAACGATTTCATGTGAAGAATCCAGAAATGAAGATGATGATTAAAGAGATATTGATATTTCTCTTTTGTGGGAAGTATTATCCCTTCTTTTCAGATAAGAAAGAAGAGTGGAGTAACTTATGTATATAAATTCTGGAGTAAATTACGTATAAATACTGGAGGTGCTGCTGATTTGGTTGTAAGTAAAAGAGTAAAAGAGCACTAGGTGATCACTGGCTGAGAAGAAACATGTTTACACTTCCTGTGTGTGGAAGAAGGAAGGCAGCCATTCCATGGTCAATAAAGACACCAGAGTAACTCCCAGTCCTCTTTGGGAGAGTATAATGCATGTCCAAAGGAAATCCAAAGACCAAAGACATACTTTTAATTTTACTATAAAGTCATCACCATTTCCTGTAGCTGGAAGTTTCTTGGTCCTCCCGGCCCTGCAATCCCACAGTTGCTTATAACATAATTGTTCAATGGTTTATATTAATTACAAACTGTTTGGTCTATGGCTTCAGCTTCTTGCTAGCTAGCTCTTTCATCTTAAATTAACCCATTCTTATTAATCTATATATTGCCATGTTGCTGTGGCATTACTGGTCTGTTGGCATCTTGTTGCTCCTTCAGTGGTGGCCTGGCATCTCCTCGAACCTATCCTTCTTCTCTCATTATCTCTTTTGGATTTTCCCACCTGGCTCTATCCTGCCCTTCCATAGGCCAATGCAGCTTTATTTATTATCCATTAGGAGCCACACAAATTCACAGCATACAGAAAGACCTCCCACAGCAACTGCCTGTGAAGTTCAACACACAGATAGCCCTATTCCAAGTCAGTGACTCTCCATCTGCATGTGAATTACAATACCCCACAATTACTTTGAATGAAATCTTTTGCTATTGTTGTTGTTGCCAGTGCTTTCAGTAGCTTTAATTTTCAATGGTAAGCACAACTTCTATATAATGTTTTCAAAACCACAATGAAGTTATGTCATTGAACATTAAAGACCCAACCTGAGGAGTGGCAACACACAGACTGAATTTCATGCTTGTTCCTAAACATCAAGACCAATATGTCTAATTCCATAAATTCTGGCTAGCCCCAGGGAGGCTGACAATTATATCTATTGTTATACTCAAATACACGGGAATAAAACCTGGCTCTGATCAATGCATGAAACCAAAGAGAAGGAGGTTGAGGAATAAGGGAAAAACTACAAAGATCATCAGAGAGGCACTTCAAATTGACTGGCTGTGTTTGTAAGGTCCTTGTAAAATATGCAGATTAATGTGGCTTTTGGTTCCAGCAGGAAGGGCTTTACATTTAATGGGTCTTTGTGAAAAATAATAAGATGAATACAATCTTTTAGAATAGTTATCTTTCCTATTTCAGTAGCTGTGACTACACCAATTTGTTAATATGTTCTTTTACTTTATAATCTTACTGTGTACTTTTTTCTATGCCCAAGGGGTTATCAGTTGAAACAATCTTGGAAGTGTTCAAATCATGTGTTTCTGATTCTTCAATCCATTCTTCTGTTTATTACTTTTCCTACATTCATCTAACTTCTCACCTTGACTTGTGTCTGCCATTTTTCTGCATTGCCCTGTTAAATCTCCTGTAATGATGTTCAATGTTTGGCTCAGATGTAGACTCCCATAATAGTGAACTCTCTTTAAAGACTTACTTTACTGAACTCCAACAGACTCGTCAGCTTCTTCAATAAGCCCAAGGTAAATAGACACAGCTTTCACGTTCAAGTTTAGGGGAGAACTCACTAGCTATCCCAGTGGCACCGTTGATAGCAATACATGTTCTGGGAATTAAATAAAGCAAACACATTTTTTCCAAATTAAAATTCACAAATTTCATTCATTTAAATTACTTGAAAATGTTCTTCTAAATTATAGAATTTTCCTTCACACATCACACATATTTTCTCTCTTTATTGTATCTAGCTGTGTTATTTAGATATTGCTTTGTAAAATGTCAGCATGGAATAGAAATTATGTATTTACTTACTAATTATGTACAGTTATTCAAATCGCCTAGCACACTAGATTAATATGGCCAGGGTTGACTTCCACTGTTTATTTTAAATCTATGTCTATCCGACAGTCTGACTTTCCTAGATCAGCCTCTCAGCTCTGAAGTCCTGGTGGTTGTTATCTGAAGTCCAGGTTTTAAGTGGGCCATGTATCTTTTCCCATCCATGAGTATTCTATTTATCTCACAGTAGCTTCCAAGACAGCAAGGATGAATACACAGATATGTTATGGCTCAGTCCACACCCATACACTATTATTGATGCTGCAGTTTTACTGCCCAAGGACAATTTCAAAACTATTTCTCATAGCATGGATGGAGCTATGGAAGAGGTTCCAAGACAAAGTACAAGATGTATACAAAAAAAAAATAGAAAAATTGGGACCATTGTATGATGAGTTTCTTTTTGGAACTTACCCTCTCTTTGAGGAACTCTGCTCTGCTGACTGCATGGTCTCTGTCCTCGAGGTTCTCTGCCCGATTTAAGACACTGTCCCAGTCTATTTGGCCCTCTCCAATGTTCTGTCTTCTCCCCATCCCCAATTCTACAACAGCGTCTTCTTGTTTCCACACAAACCTTGATGTGAACCATACTGTTCTATACTGCACCTAACATTACACTGAAAAATCTTACTGAATAACATTATACCCCACTGTCCAAATCTTTATATAAACCCTATTGTGCCATGGCAGTAAGTCTTCATCCAGGGGATGAATAATCTGTGATTATTTTTGCTTTCTGAATGATAATTGTGTGACACAGAGGCATGTCTTTTCATGAAAACATTCACTGTTGAATTAATAAATATGATGAACAGCAACAGAAAGGTAGAAGCCATATGGATCCATAAGCATTAGACTACAACCAACAGATCCAACATGACGGAGCATAGTAATTACTATAATCCTGCTAATCCACCTGAGTGATTTACTAACCCCACCCTGCAAGACAGAACTTCTCAGCCATTTTCAAGCTTCCTAATGACTGAGATAACTGATGTGTTGCTTTGGCAGAGAATGTATTGTGATTATGTCCAAGTTTCCAAAGCCCTGCTTTGTGTGCAAGGTGTGAGGCTATTCTACACATAAAATATAATGGAGAGTAGAAAGTTGGATTCCAGGTAAGAAGGACAGGCACATATTAAGAGCAGAAGGATGCTGTATAGGTCAGTTTGAGAGGTTATGTATGTGTGTAAGCATATAATAGAAGAAAAACAAGTCGAGGCCAGAAGGGCACTCTAAAAGCCAATAGCTGAAATATCAAAGGATCTAGTGGAGGACAGCAGCTATGTCTGGAGAGAAGGTCAGAAGACATCTAGCTAAAGGGCATAGGGGAGAAAATATATAGCAATACATGTGGAAATAGTTATTGTCCAAGCATTTGCCATGTGACAGAGAGAACTAGATTCTTTCTGGTTCCAAAGATGAGTAACTATTAAAAGAGGGAATAAACCAATTGAAAAAGAAAGTGTTATACAGAGCAGTGTTTTAAGAAGTCGCTGAAGGAAGATTGAGTATACAATGGAGGTACACATAAGAAATAATGGATTTTTTTCTTAATAGAGTTCTGATATTTCTGAACTAAAAAGGTATATTATTGGTATTTTAACCAATTAATCCACAAAAGTAAAAAAAGTATGTGAACTTTTTAGTAGCTTTTTAGTATCATTTACACAAGTTTCATTATGAGGTATCACCGAGCAGAAAGCACCAATATAGCACACAGCTCAGTGTTGTGGTAGTGCCTATCCAACCCAACCTCTCCACTGTCAATATTTACAAATTCTATGCAGAATATGAAATAGAATAACTATTCTGAAGAGCAAGTACAAATGACTTACTCTGGATGGAAATCAAAATGTGGAAGATTATGCAGATTTGTTTGGTCATTCTACTACTAAAATCAATGGGAAGACCAAACTTTCCCACGGAGGTGCCCCCAAATCTCATAAATCCTGCAGTATTCCTGGCTTCTACCTTCAAGAGACAGACTTTTTTTTTTAGTACAACTCGTAAGGGAAGTTAAGGGGAAAAACCCCAAAATATGAGTAGAAAATTGTGTCAAAACTGTCCAGATGAGCTCTGCTCCATTCTCCTGATGACTCTTAAATCATAATGGGCAGGGCAGAGTCCAGTCAGCTCAGTCAAGGTGGAAAGAGATGAACTAAAATCAAGCTACTACCTTTCATAAAGAAGCCAACCTGTGCAGTTTCAATTCAGCCAACTTAATTGCCTACTTAAAATGCATATAGAATAAGAAAACAAAATGAAGAGTTTCCATAATCATCTAGACCAGTGCTTCTCAACCTTCCTAATGCTACAACCCTTCAATAAAGTTCCTCGTGTTGTGATGACCCTCAACCATAAAATGATTTCATCACTACTTCATAACTGTAATTTTACTACTATTATGAATCGTAATGTAAATATTGGATATACAGGATATTTGATATGCGGCCCATGTGAAAGGGTCAGTTAACATCCAAAGGGGTCATGATCACAGGTTGAGAACCACTGAGCAAACACTTCCTCACCCACATTCAAAATTACTGTCTTACTGAGTCAATTGCATGTTTCTGAGATATTCAGTTATATAATGGCATCTTCTTGTGACTTTAAATTCCTTGATGACTAATAAAGCTGAATATCTTTTCATGTCCTCTTTGCATTGAAGGTTATTTTCAACCTATGAACTTTGGGTGACACATTCAAGCCATGGTTAGTTTGGTTTAAATGTGTCCCAGAGAAATTAAATCTCATTTACTAAGAAGTGAATTCAAAGTACAAAGTTTCTAAGAACTCTGTAGATAAAATGATAAACTTCACTGAAGGACATAAAACATCTAAATAAATTGATGTGTAGCCTGTTCATGCAGAGGAAATCTCAGTGTGTTAATGGAAATTCTGTCCAAATAAAATCACAAATTGAAGCAAATCCCATAAAACTCCAGTGAGTTCTTAATGGAAGAAAGGTAAATAGATAGATAGATAGATAGATAGATAGATAGATAGATAGATAGATAGATAGGTAGATAGATAGATTAGATAGATAGGGAGAGGCTACCTTATTTCTCTGCTAAATAATTGTGGATAAATGCAAAAATGAAATATATGTGGATACCCTTAAGACTCAGAGAAATATAAATGGCTAGAGTGTCACACTGCTGTTGTGTATATCAAACCAAATAATTTAGTTATTGTTAGTTACTATGGAAAGTGTAGCTAACCAGAGCAAGTTGGAAAATAAATTAAAAATGTTTATTTAGCTGATGTTTAATTAATGCTATTTTTAAGTGTTTACTACTCACACCCAAATGTATAGAAGAAAATGCTTAAGATATCTGGGAATGGTAGAATACATCTATTGTCCTGGCACTCAGGACATATGGCTTGGAAGACAGTGAGTTTGAGGATAACATGAGCCACATTGAGACCCTGTCTTTAAGAAAACAAGAAAAAGCCGGGCGGTGGTGGCGCACGCCTTTAATCCCAGCACTCGGGAGGCAGAGCCAGGCGGATCTCTGTGAGTTCGAGGCCAGCCTGGGCTACCAAGTGAGTCCCAGGAAAGGCGCAAAGCTACAGAAAAACCCTGCCTCGAAAAACCAAAAAAAAAAAAAAAAAAAAAAAAAAAAAAAAAAAAAAAAAGAAAACAAGAAAAGAGAAAATGGAAGAGGGGCAGAGAATATGAGAAGGAGGGAGTACTTGAGATAACATTGAATCACTAAGTAAAATAATGAAGACATTATCTATAACATATATCACTTATTTATGCTCAAAAATACAAAGCACACAAGTTGTATCAGTGATCTTTCCAAATAAGTAAACCTTCCACTCCATACTTGGATATTCTTAATTTTCAAGAACTGATGAGTGCGAAGAAATGGAATGACACTTATTCAGAATATTTAATAGTATTTTTCAATTTCTAAAATACATATACAGGATATATGATATACTGTAAACTTTTTATTTCAGCATAGATTCATGAGTGTCAAATTGTGTTACAAACATTTTTACATTTAAATTTTACATGAAAGTGTGAAGCATTGCTGGTTATGAAAATAAAGTACTTAATTAAAAATAATTTCCAAATAAGGACATTACTAAAGGTCATGAGTAGAGAGGAAGGTGGGAGGGGAAAAGAATGGGGGGTGGATTTGGTCAAAACACTTATCTATGTATGAAACTCTCCAACAATAAAAAATGGGACAGTGAATCATGTACCTTAGTCCAATTTTAAAAAGAAGAGGCTTCACCATATGATTTATTAAAACAGCTGGAAAAATGTGAGAGGAACATCTTGTGCCTGCCTAATGATCATCATTTTCAGAAACAAATAAAAACTAGAACACAAATGTGAAAGGAAAGAAATAGATGCTGAGTTTGCCCAGCTGAATGCATGGAATGGAGGTAATGTTGGATCCCAACCATAACAACATCAAAAGAAAACCATATAAAGATATATATAAGATTCTAAATATTAAAGCTTACATTTTGTCCTTTTTGGAACCTTCTGGAAATTCAGATAGATGGTCTTCAGATTTAATCACTATGACAAAAACAGAGGCATATGTTTTAACGTTAGGGATATGCTCAAACAAGCTGCAGCATTCACCGAAGATCCATGAGCTTATGGGCAGCTTTCTGCTCTATTATTTCCCTGCTGCTGCAGTTAATGTTAGGAGCAGAACTGAATAATTATACCACATTAATTCTGAAATTACTCATCAGAAAGATGTAATTCACACAGATTTCTATATATTAAAACAATTATTGTCTAGAAATTAGTATTCCATTTAAAATTGCTCAAGAAAAATGAAAAAGAAATTAGGTTAGCTGAATTTAAATAAATATTCCTTCAATTCTACTATGTCCTCTCAGATATCAGTGATATAATAATGAATAATCCCTTTGTCTTCATTTGCATAAATATTTAAGTAGTTGATAATAATTTGCATTCAGTTACACACATCTTTTTTTTTGAAATTCCATTTGAAGAGAATCCAAAAGAAAAACTAATATTCTGATTGCTCAATTCCTATTTACTAAGGCCTAAATTTATTAATAAAACAACAAAACAACTTTTTAAAAGTGAATGTTCAAAAGATGTTTAAATTTACAATCACAATATCATGTGACTTTTATTTGCCATGACCTAAGTATAGTATAACATAATTTTAAAATTGTTTTAATATTTTATTTAGCATATGTTTTCTCTTTGCAACGAAGTCTATGTAAATTCTCATTGTAGCTGTTTCTTTTGGGCATGTATTTCATGACAGGCAGGAAATAATACAAGAAGTTTATGCAACCACAATCTTGAACAATTCAATAAAGAACCAATCAAACTCTGTACTCTACTTCTAGTACATATTGCCAAATGATTACTAAATGGTTTTTAAGTGTTTCATCAGGTGGTGTGGATATGTGAGTTGTATTACCCAGTATTCCTGAGGCTACATGTAAACTCCAGTAGATATCAAAATAGCCAAAAGAATTACAATTAACTGAAAAATTTTTCAAGAAAACATTCATTGTATGTTTTTACTCCTGTCTGGTGCAAATTGGATGCCCTTCAGTAGCCACACTGGTGGCTGGTTTGTAGTCCTTTTGAAGTTTGGCATTCCATATCACTTTCTCTAATTACATCTTCACATTTCACCCAAATCACCTATTTTCTTTCATTTAATAGCAATGATGTTACAGTATACACCTGCTCAATCCTTAGGTAGTAAAGATGTGAAGATGAATATGTAAAATGAAGATCTCACTGATATGATTACTGGGGTAAGACAGTTCAGACACCCTCTCCACTGTTGCTAGTAGTCTAAGCTGGGGTCATCCTTGTGGTTTCCTGGGAACCTTCCCAGCACCTGGCCTCTCCCCATCCCTATGACATCTCCCTCCATCATGGTATCTCCCTCACTGCTCCCCCACTCAGTCCCTGCTCCAGCTCTACCATCCAAATTCCCTCATGTTTTCCACCCCTATCCCTCACCCTTCATTGGCTCCTCTCATCCCCAGTTTATTCATGGAGATCTCCTATATTTCCCCTTCCCATAGTGACCGTGTGTCCCTCTTAGGGTCCTCCTTGTTAGCTAGCTTCTCTGGAGCTATGGATTGTAGTCCACTTCATTCTCAAACTATACCTTTACACTGGAATTTCTGTAGCAATATTAGTGAACCCATTCATATTTTTGTGAGAAATGGCCAAAGCAAGACTAGTTTACTGTGCTTCCTGCCTCCCTATTCTCCCTCACTCCGTGTGCCTTCTCAGAATGTTCCAAATTTTATTATCTTTCTGTTGCTGCATGCTAAGCATTTCTTCTCCTTGAGCTTCTGTCATTTTTAGGTCAAAGCCCCTATGTTGTCATTGGTATCATTTTAATCTTTGGCTTTTAGGTAACTTCATGTCAATACCTTTAGGTTGCCATCTTGTTACCTGAGAGCCTCCTCTGGACTATCCCACTAGATGGATAAGGGAAACTGCATACCTGTGTCTTCTAAAAGGTGGAAATGTAGCTAGCATTCATCATTTTCCCATGCAAAATAGCCTTCAAGATATAAAATTGTCCTATTCAGGGAACAATTGTTTTTAAGAAACAATTGTTTTAAGAATGAAGTGATACTTGAGCTCCAGCATGAAATAAATATTCACAATAGCAAGCAGAGCAATGATAGCTGTGCTATTTGAACTTCTGGGTTTGGCAAACAGCAGTTTAGTGAAGTGATGCCCAGTTCTATGAGATGTTTCAGGCTACAATCCAAGTCTGAATCCAACTGTTAATTGGTGACTAGTGAGTATTTTGTGCCTGTTCCCATTATGCCAAATAATGATATATCATATTTTTACTCTTGTATTTCATTTAAATAATCTACAATCTTGAAAATTTTTCTATTTTGAGCAGCACATTTAGTTTCCCAATAAAGAAAAGTCTCATTAAGAAAGCCAGGGTGAAAAATGATATTCTTTCACATATTATTGTAGACCCTACACACCATGAATTTGTAATAATACACAGTAGATAGAAATTATAAATGAATATATAAGTATTCTAAATAATTTTAAATTGAAGCATATTTCATAAGGAAAGATATAAAACTGTGAATAACATATATGAAAAAATGAATACAGTACTATTTATAAAGAGGTATGCTGGTTTATATTTAAATTTTTTTAAAGTAAAATTTATCTAGCTAGCAATCTCTTTTCAAAAACAATGCCTGAAAGGCATTTTCAGAGTCATCCATTCAAAGCCTTTATAGATGAGAAAATTTTCTTCTGGAAAGATTGGATTTGGAAAGGACACACGACTAAATTACTCCAAAAGTAGGGCTCACAACCCAGGCTTTCTGCCTTTGCAGACAATACTAGTGGCATTATTTTCCTTTAATAATAGAATTCTTCTTAAATAATGTCATTTGAAATCCTGAGAATTAGTGAAAATGGAGCATTATGACAAAAGGTACAATTCAGACCAGCATTCCTGCCTCCTAGGCAGTTTGTACTTGAAAATCTGACAACAATCATTTTAATTAGTTTTGTTTAATTTAGAAAGCATCATAGCATCCATACTTAAATTGGTCCTCTAGTGTACTCTGAACAACACACAAAAGACTTCACTTTGGATTTTTTTTTTTTAAAGACACTTGATGGATGTTATCTGTAAAGCAAAGAATAACCATGATCCAATCCACAGACCCAAAGAAGCTAAGCAATAAGGAGGACTCAAGGTGGGGGTGCTTGCATCTCCCTGGAAAGAAGAAATAGAATAGTTTTCTTGGGTGGACTCGGGGTCAGTGGGGATGAGACTATGAAAGATCAAGAGGGGGCTTGAATGAGGAGAGTACTGGAAGAGATGACTAGAAAAGGGGTGGAGCATTTTAGGGTGAGATAAAGACCTAGTGCAGTGGAAACTACCAGGAATCTACAAGGGTGGCCATAGCTAAGACTCCTAGGAATTGGGGATATGTAGCCTGAATCTCCTGTGACAGGCAAGACTTCAAGTGGAGGGACTGGTATACCAGTCCAGCCAGATAACCAGTCTGTCCCACCTACAAGATGTACTGGCATAATGATGGTGCAGAAATTGTGAGAGTGGCCAACCAATGACTCTTCCAGCCTGAGACCCATGCTATAAGAGAGAGCCTACCCCTGAAACTGCCTGGAGTGCCAAGACTCAGAAGGTGGATGGCCCAGAGATCTAGGATTGAACCAAACAGGACTAGCAAAAAAAAAAAAAAAATGATGTCTAGTGATATTCTGTTATACTCAGAGATTGGTGCCTACCCCAACTGTCATCATCAAAGAGGCTTCATCCAGCAACTGATGGAAGGAGATGCAGAGACCCACAGCCAAACATTCAGGAACCCTGCCTAAGATAGGGAGGAAGAATTGTAGGAGTCAGAGGGGTCAAGGACACTATAACTAACCTGGACTTGTAGGGGCTCGTAGAGACTGAACTGACAATCAGGGATCCTTCACGGGACTGATCTAGACACTCTGCATATATATGTTACAGTTGTGTAGCTTGGTCTTCTTGTTGGATTCCTGATAGTGGGATCCAGGGCTGTCTGACTTTTTACCAGCTTTTGGGACCCTACACCTCATGCTCAGTTGCCCTGCCAAGCCTTAATACATGGGGAGGTACCTAGTCCTACTGTAATTCAATATGTAATGTTTGGTTGATATCCATTGGAGGCCTGCCCTTTTCTGCATACAAACTGAGTAAGAGTGGATTGGAGAGGCAGAGGGGAGTTCAGGGGGGTGGGACTGGGAGGTGAGGAGGGAGGGGAAACTGCGGTTGGGATGTAAATCATCATCATCATCATATCATCAAGGCCATCATCATCAAAGAAAAAGACACTTGAGAACTTTCCATTTTATATCTATAATGAATGGCTGTATATTATAATATATATTTTATATATATATATATATATATATATATATATATATATATATATATATATAAAGGAACAATAATATTAAACACAGTTTTACCAAAAATGAAAATAACACAATAAAAGAAGATATCTGATGGGTAAATGAACTACTTCTATATATATATAGATCCAAAGCTTGACATTTATTATGAGGATATTAGGTGGTTAATACTGAAAAGCTGTGGGACTTGAGAGAATTTTGTTTACAGAATCAATTACTCATGGTGCAGTTTGAATGAATGAATGGAAAATTGCTTCCTTAGGAAAAAAAAAATCCCTAAGAAGCATTCTCTATAAAACATCAACTTAAAAAAACTAGACCAATGCAAATATTTAAACTTGAATTAAAAATATCATATGTACAGCCAGGTGGTGATGGAGCATGTCTTTAATCCCAGCATTTGAAAGGCAGTGGCAGACAGATCTCTAAGTTCAAGGCCATCCTGGTCTACAGAGTGAGTTCCTGGAGAGCCAGGACTACCTAGAGAAACTCTGTCCAAAAAAAAAAAAAAAAACCAAAAAATAAAAATCATATATACATTTACTATGAAAACAACAAATACAGAACAGCATGTAAAATTACACTATTTGGCCATTTTATATAACATGCTAAATGAACTCAAATCTGGGCAAAAGTTTGAGCTATGGTGACTCACATCTGTTTATATCATCCTTTTGAAGATAAACTGGTTACCTCTCTTTAATTTCAATATGTGCTACATCATTTCTGTAGAGAAACATCATTGATTTCTAGAGGACTTAGCTGTATAAATAATCAAATCCACTTGAACAATGAGAATATGACCTTACTGAAATCTTGTCTTGTGTGACTATGCATGGGTGCATGGATGCATTGTGCGTGTGTGTGTGTGTGTGTGTGTGTGTGTGTGTGTGTGTGTGTGTGTGTGAGAGAGAGAGAGAGAGAGAGAGAGAGGGAGGGAGGGAGGGAAGAAAGGGAGAGGGAGAAGAAAAGAGACAGAGACAGAGACACAGAGACAGAGAAAGACAGACAGAATGCATATGTGTGAGTGTGTGTTTCAGTGTGTGTGTGTGGGGGGGGTGGGGTTATGTACAAGTTTATACATGGATGAGTGTGCCACTCTTTCCCTTATTTGCTAGGTTGACTAGTTTGCTAGCTCCAAAGATCACCCTTGTTTACTACCTGCTAACATTAGGTTAGGAGGCATTCTCTGCCAACATTTTGCATAGTTGCTTGAGATTCAAATTCAGGTCTTCTCTGCACAGCAAGTGCTCCTAAACACATAGACTTCTCTCCATTCTCTGAAGTTTACTACAAAAAGGAATCATGTAAAGATCAAACAGAAAAAAAAATTGCATGCTTATTACATTGTCAGCAAAATCTTAGATTATAAATATAATTACAACCCTCTTAAACTGCAGTGGCTATTTACATATTATGTGATATTTTGTCTTTAATAAAATCATAGGAAATGAAGTTTTAAGCATTAAGATTTAAGCAAAAGATTTAGAAACATTACCGTACACTGTAAGAGCCACTCAAAAATTGTTTAATCTCAGTATAATCTTTTGATGGGATCAACTAATTTATATGTTTTATTATCAATGATTTTGTAGATACTGATTACAACCTGTTCAAATACACAAAACTGTAACAATGTTATTTCGAATACATATTAAATAGTTACCAGTCATATATCAGATTCTCTAATTTGTCCTGTTTATGCGATGCATTTACCAATCTTCTAAACACATAAGTCAAGATCAAGATTCTACCGTATTTTCCTCCTCCGTAGAGATTGATACCTGGGTATAAAACATGATAAAACATAACAAAACAGCAACAAGATCATACTCTTCCTCTTCGATTCTCACTTAGTTGATCAGTCCATCTGGGTTTCTCTCCAAAACCTGTATTTCTAACCAGTCAAGATCTCTGTTGATACAACATGCAGAGCTGACATGTAAGGGTAAAATATGCCTAAAGAATAGTGATATCATTAGACATGTCAAAAAGGGGTAGCCAAGGTAGCCATCTTATCTTCCTTTCCCCATTTTAAAGCGATTTTCCCCATCTATTCCCATCCTTGTGCTTGTAATCTGTTCTTTAACCTGGCAATGTCTCCCAACCTTTTCTTGTTTTCTATTTAGTACATACGAACTATATACTTTGCTTACTAACTGATAGTATACATGCAGTTGGTTTGCTCTTAAAATGGGAGCTACCCTTGATAAATAATGCTTGCTACCCACAGAAATTAAAGATGTGAATTAAATTTGAATAATAGTTAGACCTCTAGTTTCTTTCTTTTTTTTTTTGTTTTGTTTTGTTTTTCGAGACAGGGTTTCTCTGTGTACCTTTGCGCCTTTCCTAGAACTCACTTGGTAGCCCAGGATGGCCTCGAACTCACAAAGATCCGCCTGGCTCTGCCTCCCTAGTGCTGGGATTAAAGGCGAGCGCCACAACCGCCCAGCCCCATTCCTTTTTTCTAGCTGCCTCCCAACCCTCAACATATCTTTTATGTCCTTACCAACTTCAAGTCATTTAAAACAAAAAGTCACTACATCCAGTTAGCACTGACCATGTGGATACCTGAGTGGAACTATCCACTGAGCCTATGGGCAGCCTATTAATGGCAACCCCCGCTCCTAAATAAAACTAGCTCTCTGCCAGTAGCTATCAATTGTCCTTATCCTTGCAAACAGTTGATTATTAGCTAATCCTGTTCACTGAAGCACTATCAGAGTCCCCTGCAAGTCAACTACATGAAGAAGATAGGCAAATATTTCCATTTAAAAATGGCTTTATCCCAGTATCTAGTGGAAGAGAGCATTTAAACCTCTTTCTTCATGCCCTATCTTAAGCCCTCCAAAACCTTTTGAGTTTGAAAGGAACTGCACCTTTCCTTATTCTTGATGAGATGAGTCACACACCACTGGCACTATTGTGTACAGTTTCCCTTCATCTCAGTTTTAGCTTCCTTCTGCTCCCTGAGTCCTTTATCCCAATAGTTAATGTTCCCACTTGCACTGGGTTCTCATCGGAGTACCCTCTAGTGAGCTATGGAGGAGATATAAAAGCTATCTCACTAGAAGTAGGCTGGCTGACTTCTTTAACAGAGAGCCCCAGGGAATAGCTGTGAATTATGCCCACTGTGGTTGGACAGCACATGAAGAAAGCTGGTCATAAACAAAAACATTGTCTACTTCGATGGTAAAGACAAAATAGCAAACGTCGAATTTATTTCAGTTGGAACTCTTCTGTTGGAAAGGCAGAAATCAATTAGTTCATTAATTATCAGAATTATGTAATCTTATCTCTGTGCTATAAATTTCAATAGTCTTCCTTTTTTATTCAACAATGTATTTTATTCTTTGAAACTCTTCACACGGAAAATGCCATTCTTACATGAAAACTATGTGTAATAAAATGGAAATAAAATGTACTCAGTCAAAATTTGACATCACTATGAACTTGGTGACAGAGTTTAATGTCCTGATAAGGAAAAGGATAAGGAAAACAGAGACTGTGTGTTGAGTGGTAGCGGTTCTCTGTTGAGCAAAGACACACACACAGGAGTAATAACGTCTCAATCCCTATGCTTCAGAGGGCCTATGTTTAATTCACAGGCTAAGAAGCTTTATTGCAGAACATTGTTGCTAACCCAGTGAGTTAATATTGGATAAGTTGAAGTAAATTATTGCCCAAATTAAGTCATGAAGGTGGACCTTCAGGATTTGGAGAGCTATCTACCACAACTGGCAAACAAGCCCACATGGATTTTATAAGCCATGCAAGACAAAACAAAAGCTTACCAAGAAGCAATTATTTCTTAACCTCTTTCTGTCCCATAGTTGATGTCTGGTTATACCTTTAAGGTTTCTGTGATATGTGTTGTTACTTGCCTTACTGAAAGCCAGGAAAAGTCAAAATCTAGAACGTTCCCAGGATATTTTTTTAAGGTATTTTTTTTCTTGCTACCAAAATTTCTGTTTAATTACAAGATAGTTTACCACAAAGATAGGCAGGTGAGCTTGATAGCAATAAAACCAAGAAAGAATATTGGGAAAGTAATTGAGAATAAAACAAATAACTTCAAGAAGCATCTTTATCATGTTTGTACCCATTTGTCCTTTGAATGACCACTACTAGGGAAATCATATAATACTCAGACAGCAAGTCTTAGTCTAGCTATAGGAAATTAATCTTCTGACAACTGGTCAACCTACAGAATCAACTACATGTTTTGTTTCATTATTTACTATTGAGATGATGTGTATTAATTAAAAGAAATTGGAGTTCTTATATTTACGAGGCCAGAAGACAATGGTGTACACATAGTGAAAATAAACCAAATTACTTGTTATGATTTTTAGGTGGTTTTAGAAGCCAATTATACTTTCAGGTTCTGAGAGAATAATTTGGTATCAATTTTACTTTTGGTTCAAGTTCTCTTTTTTATTTTTCTGCCCAATCCACATGCTGGATGATATCTCAAAGTGATGCTAAACACTATGCATTTATATTGAGTGTAATCTAGAATGTTTGAAATTATTATTTTCCATGAAAATTATTCATGGATCTACAGACTCAGGACTAGAGCATTCATTCAATCTTTAACAATCAGTCAATATACCTTTAGTCATATCTGTTATTCATCTCAAAACATTATGAAAAATGTTCCCTTTTCAGAGCTTGTAGTGATATACGGCAAAGAACAGAAACTAACATTAGATGTTGCTTCTGGGACTGATTTTATTATTTGCCCCCTAGTGATGAATACTATCTCATTAAGAGGAAAAATACAACTAAAGTGAAGAGATAGGGTCATTGTGCACCCCATCTGCCGGTGGACAATGAGCTGGCACTCTGACATCCATATAGCTTGTAGGATATTATTTCCCAAAGCAGTGGCCACTGAGCCACCTCAGGGACTTTTCTAGGTGCTTTGGAAGTTTAATTTATAACTATGTTCTAGAATAATATTTGAGTCCAGATGATTGTGAAATGAGCATTAGCGTAATAGCACAGAGCTTGCATATTTGGCTTGACTTGTGGCTCAGTATTGTTACCACTTTTCTTCTGTGCAATGCTTTACCGACCTGGATAATACTTTTTAAAATCTTTTTGATTTGGGAACATATGGATAAAAGATTAAACTTAATCAGCTCTTGCAACCAACACAAGTTTCAATTACTGTTTGGAATACACTTTGAATCATTCGGGGATTCTGTCTTTTAAACAAAAGAGAAAATTGAGATTGTAAGTAGAGAAATGGAAAAGAAAACTGTGGAGAGCAATGTAGATAGCTAGTTATGATACTAGGAAATAGCTTTCTTGAAACATAATGGGGATGGCCTGAAAAATCTCAAGTATTAGTAAGTGACTTATCTATGCTTTTAAGAAGGAAGGATTTTGAAAAGCTTTTAACTGAGTTAAAAGGGCACATTTTGAAAAAGTGGATGAAAATCCCTACTGACTTTAAACGTGTAAGATAGTCTCTTGTGAGGGTAATTGACTGGTCTAATTAAAATGGAAAACCTTAAAAAGTACTGAGCAGAGAGGAAATGGACACGGAGTTCAACATAAAATAAAGCTGTGCTCATCAACTGAATGGAAAATGGAGCCTCTGACTGCTCAAGGGCAGAGCTCGAGGTCAGGAAGAAATAAACAGACTTTTTGGGAATGGAAACAGAACCTATCTTGGCTATGAAGACAGGGCAGTGACATGTTTGATCTGATCTGATATGCTTGAATATTTATAAGAAGGTGAAAGAAAAGTGTAATATTACTACTAATAATAATAGTAAATATGGTCTGCTTATTAGATGAGTATCAATGGCTTTGAAAATCTTAAATTTCATATAAGGTTCACAGGCATACAATACAGGAAGAAAGGAACATTACAAAGGAAGTTGATTTTGATGGTTAGTTTTCGTTTTCAGCTTGACTCAGTCTAGAGTCATCAGAAAGAAAACATGGATAAGAGATGGTCTAGATTAGATTGCCATGAGTATATTTCTGGGGGTATTTTCTTGACTGCATTACTCAAACTGGTACCACCTGCTGCTGTGGGATGTTCTGTATGACAAATGTGTTGCTGATTGGTCAATAAATAAAACACTGATTGGCCATTGGCTAGGCAGGAAGTATAGGCGGGACAAGGAGGAAGAAAAAGCTGGGAAGTGGAAGGCTGAGTCAGAGAGACACTGCCAGCCGCCACCAGGACAAGCAGCATGTGAAGATGCCGGTAAGCCATGAGCCATGTGGCAAGGTATAGATTAATGGAAATGGATTAATTTAAGCTGTAAGAACAGTTAGCAAGAAGCCTGCCATGGCCATACAGTTTGTAACCAATATAAGTCTCTGTGTTTACTTGGTTGGGTCTGAGTGGCTGTGGGACTGGCAGGTGATAGAGATTTGTCCTGACTGTGGGCCAGGCAGGAAAACTCTAGCTACAACCTGCTGTAAGCGGCATAATTCTTTAGGCAGGGATTCTGTACAGCATGAGAGGAGAGAAAGTGAGTTGAACACTTGTATACATGAATTAGTTTGTTATAATCTTTCTTGCCTATGGATGTGATGTGACTAGTTGCTTCAAATATCTGCTGCCTTGACTTCTCCAGAATGATGAACTAGGACCTGCAATTGCAAGTGAAATAATCCCTCTCTCTCTTAAGTTGTTCTTGTTGGGGTGTTTTATCATGGAAGAGGAATGGAAACTAACACGTTGACATATCAGCACATAAACAAACTTCCTTGTCCACTCCACTTCATGGAGGTTTGAACGACATGTCAAAGGGTGCACTGTCTATACCCATGCCTGGTGACTAGATATTCTTAAAATCATCACCATAGTCCGTATTCATACGCATATCCAAACCACCTTCAGAAGTTTCCTGGTACTCTCCAAATTTTTATTGGTGTGTGTGTGTGTGTGTGTGTGTGTGTGTGTGTGTGTGTGTGTGTGTGTGTATGTGTGAGTGTGTGTGTCTGCATATGTGTGAGTGTGTCTGAATATGAGTGTGTGTGTGTGTGTGTGTGTGTGTGTGTGTGTGTGTGTGTGTGTGTGCACTCATGGAAGGTATAGGGGCAACTTCAGGAGTCATTTCTAGGAGCTATCCACTATTTTTTAAAGCAGAATCTCTCACAGAGACGTGGGACTCACAAATTGGACTAGATTTGCTGGCCAGCAATTCTCTAGTACATACTTATTTCAACTACACAAGTGCTGGGATTATAGGTATGTGACTGGCAGGACTGGAAAGTGAATTCTGAGTCTTAATAATGAACAACTAATGTATTTTCAGTTGATTTTTGTTTTGATTATAAACACACACTTTCATTTTTATACCACATATACTTTAATGGTATAAAATGTAAAGGTATAAAATGCCTTTGCATATTATTTAAATTCTGCAAGGGGATAGTGAATCTAAAAAGAAGGAAGTCAAGAAGTATGACAGAAGTCAGTCTAGAGAACAGGACAAGTGAACAAAATGAGAGGGGAAAATTCTAGGGGAAAATGTCCATCTGGGGTCTGAGTTCCCTTGTGCTACTCAGGCTTTTTCAGGCTTGCTTCCAGAAAAACACATCTGTGCCTTTTTCTGGCACACAGCCTAGGTGTCCTAGTTACTCAATAAATATTTGTTAATGATGCTATTTCTTATCTACCCATCACCTTCAGGCAAATTTCATTTCTGGGCATTCTTCTTCAGAGCAAGAAGATCTTTATGTTTTTCAGCGAGCATTATAAAGCAGTTGATTTAAAGCCCTTTACCTGTTAAAATACAATTTAACACAGCAACACATACAATAAAAGGAAATTCTGAAGCAAAATATCACTCAGATTATCCTATACTTCCTCTCAGACATAAAATCTATTTTTTCTATTGTACAAACCAATATATTGTAAATGTTTATATTAAATTAAATTAGAAGATAATGTTTAACTCTTCTCACCCCAATGCGATGCCTACTGTAAAACCATTTCCAGATAAATCAGTGTTCTGCACTATAGGATGACTGTCTTGGTTTATTAGCCCATTATGCTACTGTCTAGCTTGCCACACAGAGTAAATACAACTTAGAACATATGTTACTTATAAGCCTTTTTAATGTTACAAAATTGTGCCTAGACATTTCTATTTTCTGTTTTTTTTTTTATTTGGTATGTTTGTAAATTTCCCTAGCTTTCTTTTCCTTTCATTTATTCTGTTTCTTGATGTTTAACAATTATAAATACTTACATAAATTCATATCCATGTGAATATAAGATTACTGCCTTCATTTGTAACCTGTTGTTACTACAGATACATTTGAAATACAAATAAAGATGGCTTTATAATTGCATGATTTCAAAATTTATTACAAAGATACAAAAATCAAGAGTGTGATGAATAAATAAATAAAAGTACATAAATAAAAATAAATTCTTGGTATAAAGTATTTTAGAAATAAGCCTTTAGATATATTCACTGAAGTTTCAACAAAGGTGTAAGATTATTTAATAGAAAGGTTGAAGTGACTGATTATTAAGTCGATAAGGTAATGATACACCTTATAATGACTCTTCTGTGTGTATGCTATGGTTGTTAGTTTGGTGTTTTTGTGGGACTCCTAACAGTGGGAGCAAGTATATCTCTGACTCTTTGCCTGTTCTTGGGACACTTTTCCTCTTTTTGGGTTGTCTTGTCTAGCATCATTGTCAGGGTTTTTGCCTTGTCATGTTGTATCTTGTTTTGTCCTGTTTGACTGTTGTCTGTTGGAGGCTTGCTCTTTCTGAAAGAAGAAATGGAGGCAGAGTAGATCTAGGGAGGAGGTGAGGTGGGGAAGAACTGGAAGAGGGAGGGGAAACTGTGGTCAGGATTTATTGTATGAGAGAAGAATCTATTTTCAATAAAAATTTAAAAACAAAAGAGGTAATAGATTTTAAAATGATTTAAATGTAAGATTAATTTTGAAACCTGGGAAATGGCCTCTAAAATATGCATTAACTTATGAAGCATAAACATAGTCATCTAGAAGAGTGATTGAAAGAATATTAAAAAAACAATTCAGTTTGATTTAGAAAATTACTTCATAAGAGATCATTATAAAGTGGTTAGAATGGCCAACTTGTTCTAAAAACAAAACAAAACAAAACATAATAGTAATTTTATTACATTTAGTATTGTAAGTCAATGTAAAGCTTTCTTTCAATGTTGACATTACCATTATTTATTTCTACACCATAATGAATGAGTCCCTACTGCTCATTTCAGCATTGGGTGATTGCCAGTGTTCTAGATTTTGGTCAATTCATTGGTGAAGGATCTAAGATCTCTGTGCCATTTTTAAATTGGGTTGTTTTTCTTATTTTTGAGCTTCAAGTGTTCTTTATAATATTTGAATGATAGACTTTTCTCAGATATACATTTTCTCAGCCAGTCACTTGCTTTTTCATTCTCTTTGATTTTTTTTTTTTTGCACAGGAAATACTTTTAATTTTGTAATTTTGTTGAAGTTCAGCTTATCAGTTCTTTTGTCTTTTATGATTCTTGCTATTGGGAATACATCTCAAAGGCTATTATCATGCTGAAGGCCATCTAGATTGTCCTACCTACCTTATAGGAGTTTTGTGGGTTGACATTTTACGTTTAAGTTTACGATAATATTAAATTGTTGTTTCCATCTGTGCTGATGGCCTAGTTACAAAGCATTTGGAAAGCTCCAACATAAGTATCACAGTATATCAACTCTCTCAATGAAAACTTGTTGTGTCATTCTGGTTAGTCCACATAGTCCATATTCATGCACAAGTTTTAGTGCAGAGCTGTGATATATTTCCCTTTATCTGTAGAAGAAATATTAAATCTCTGAGTGCATGAACTTTCATGTTACCATTTTGAAACTGCTCATAATGATTTATATCACCACCTGAATAATCTGTAAATCATCTCCTCGGCCCTCACAAACATGATCTTCCATGATATGATATTAGGTTATATGCTTTGACTACCAATAAAATTGTTTTCCCTATATTTTTAAAGTTTGTATTTTCTCCTCTGGTTTGCATTCATATATTTTGCTCATATTTATATTGGTTGGTTTTCTTTATTTCTTTTTTTTTTTTTGCTCTATATATTCAATTATTTTCTTTCTCCATCTTTGTTTAGTTTCTCAATATTTTATTAATTCCCTGAGGATTTTCTTATTGCATATCCTTTGTTTTCCCTTTTCCTATCAAAAATGTCTCCCCTGTCTCCTTTTGAATGTTGTTTTATTCTCTGTTTCCATAGTGACTTATTCTGGTCAGTGTTTCCTTTTTGTGTTTGGCAAGAAATTGAAAATTTTGTAGTGGTTTTGTGTCTCAATTAATGAAAGGTTTCTTAACCATGTGTCATAAAAATATTGGCATGCATTTTGCCTGAGATTTTGTAAAATATTTTCTGTTAAGCTTTGTCAATAATCTCAAGTATGGGTAGTATGCGGCAACCTGATCATAGTATCCCACATAATACTAAAATGTTAAACTTAATCTAATTGAAATGCTGCTGCTTTTTAAAGTTTATATAACAGGACCATGATGGTCCACACTGAATCACTAACCAAAGATAGGATGTAACAATGTGTCCACCACTAAATGTTCATTAGGAATTAATGCGGGGTGATATTTATTGATGAACTGATGCTAGCAGGCACCATCACCTTTCCTAGGGTTACTGAGGCTGCATTAATGAGCGTCCTTTATGATAGTGAAGTCAGTTGAATGAGATCTTAAATGAGCTTTAGAAGCTACTAGAATGATCTCTTTAAAACAGACACACTTTAGGTTAGAAGAAGTCTTGAAGGTTTTGTGTTGAGTTGTAGAGCATGTGGTCAGTTTTGTGAACAAGTTGCCATTTATGGAGCTCGTTCTCTTGTGTGGATGAATGAGTATATAAGTATAAAAAGCAGGAGAAAGAAGTAAAATAGTACCTCTTATAATAGGAAATATTGATCACACTCCAATTCTTGCTTCTTATCAAGAAACTGATCTTTTGGCTGGTCTTGGACTTCTATCAGGCTCTCAAGGATGGCTCCTTTAACTTGGAAATTAGGGTAAGATATTGCCATTCTGGAAGCTTCCTGCTGTAAAATCACAAATGGTGGAGGTAGTAATGGTGGTGCCTGCAGATTTTAGCCTGATATTTAAATGGAAACACAGGTACTACTAAAGAAGTATGTGTAAAATACAGCTGAGCCTTTTAAGCAATTCATAATACCTCTAAGGCAACCCAGAAATAGCTCATAAATGACCACGATGACCCACTAAAGGAAATTGTGATAGTTAATGCTCATTATCAACTTTATTGCAAGTAGAATCATCTAGGAGACACCTGCTGCTTGTGTTTTGAGGGTGTTTCCAGAGCAGTTTGACTTAGGAAGGAAGACCCACCTTCATTGTGAGCACCATTATCCTTTTAAAAAGGGTCCTACACTGAATAAAAAAAAGAGAGAAAAGGAGAAAGAAAGGTAATACCATTTCTCTTCCTCACTTTTGTGGTCCTTCAGGATGGGAGGATATCTAGCCACATGGCCGTATAGTAATAACCGCCACTATCGCTATCCCACCAAGATGGACTCTATCCTTAAAACATGGTCTCAAATTAACCCTTTCCCTCTTGTTTCATTTCTTGTCATGCATTTGGTCATAGCAACAAGAGAAGTAACTCACACAAGTCATTTACTTTTAAATTTGATTTTTAAGGCACAGGATGTCCAGGTAGGACCAAGATGAAATGAGAAGAAAAATTATCCCTCAAGGATGTATTTTCTTTTTTTTATTATTATTGAGAAATTTTCTATTCATTTTACATACCAACCACAGATCCTCCTCTCCTACCTGCTCCTGCCCCCCATCCATCCCGCGCAATGCCCCCCCCTATTCCCACCTCCATTTTCTTACTCATGAATCAAACCCAAATATTATCTTAACATGTATGTTTCAGAATCTTTCATTGGGATGAGATCCATGGTTCAGATACATATTTTTAAAATTAATTTGGCTTATGGTGTCAAAGATAGTGTATACATAGATGTTTTCCCCACAACATTACTCCCTTGTTCTGTGACTAGCTGGTTTTCTTGCTGATTTGGGGATTTCATTTTAGTCTTGGTTTAATACATATTTTTGTGAAGCTTTTTTTTTTTCTTTTTTTCAAGACAGGGTTTCTCTGTGTAGCTTTGCGCCTTTCCTGGAACTCACTTGGTAGACCAGACTGGCCTCGAACTCACAGAGATCCACCTGCCTCTGCCTCCCGAGTGCTGGGATTAAAGGCGTGCGCCACCACCGCCCGGCGTGAAGCATTTTTTTTTTATCAGATCTCTTTCCATTCATCTTTCTTTGAGATCATTGAAACTCCTAAGTCAATAGATAATTGTGTGATAAACTAGATAAAAGTATAATAAATACTTGAGGAGATTTATTTTTTTTCAACACATCTTCATCTCCTTCTCTCCCATCCTCCAGCATTTCTCTTACATGCATGTCAATGTGACTTTAAATGCTCTGTGTTTCCCCCGAAGTTCTTCATTATTTTTTTTTTCCTCTATTCATTTGGTTAGAATGCAATATAAATACCTGTCTTAGATCTTGCTCTGGACTTCCCTTTTGGAAAACTGGTGAGTACCCTTCCTTGCCCCAGACCCCATCCCTGGGCACCAGCCACTCCAGGGAAGACCTGCCCAACTTGGCCCCAGGTTCTGGCCACCGGGCAGATTCCCTGCTAGCCCCACCTGGAAGGATCCCCTTCTCCAAGACCCCTGGCAGACCCTGCAGTCTCCACGCCCTGCCCCCACTCCCATCTCCCTGAGCCCCAAGCCTCTTCCTGAGACTTAGAGGCTGGCCCCCAGCTCCCATCTTGCTCCGGACTTCCCTTTTGGAAAACTGGTGAGTGCCCTTCCTTGCCCCGGACCCCATCCCTGGGCACCAGCCACTCCAGGGAAGACCTGCCCAACTTGGCCCCAGGTTCTGGCCACCGGGCAGGTTCCCTGCTAGCCCCACCGGGAAGGATCCCCTTCTCCAAGACCCCTGGCAGGCCCTGCAGTCTCCACTCCCTGCCCCCACGCCCATCCGCCTGAGCCCCAAGCCTCTTCCTGAGACTTAGAGGCCGGCCCCCAGCTCCCATCTTGCTCTGGACTTCCCTTTTGGAACACTGGTCTGGCTGAACCAAGTGTGCGGATAAGGCCAGTAACGAACCACAAGGAGATGGGCAGACGTCAAGGCAGAAACATATACAACAAAATGAATAGCAATACAGCATCACCAGGCCCTAGCCCTCCTCCAACACCTAGACCTGAACATCAGAAATTGGAAGAAGCAGAAGAAAACAGCCTTATGAATGACATCATGAAGAAGCTAGAGGCTTGTGTAGACGAAAAGACAAAAAAATGTGAAGAACGCTGTAAACAACTAGAGGAAAGGGCAAACAAATTAGAAGAAATCAATAAAGTCCTGGAAGAAAACAATAAAATACTGAGAGAAAATCAAGAAAAATCAATGAAACAAATGAAGGAAACAGTCCAAGACCTGAAAAGGGAAATAGAAAAAATGAAGAAGACACAAACAGAAGGAATGCTGGAAATAGAAAATCTGAGAAAACGATTGGGAACTTCAGATGCAAGTATAATCAACAGAATGCAAGAGATGGAAGAGAGGATCTCTAGCGTTGAAGATACAGTAGAAGAAATACATTCATCAGTCAAAGAAAACACTAAAGCCAACAAAGTCATGAACCAAAATGTCCAAGAAATTTGGGACACCATGAAAAGACCAAACTTAAGAATAATAGGGGTCGAAGAAGGAGAAGAATACCAACTCAAGGGCACAGAAAATATATTCAACAAGATCATAGAAGAAAACTTTCCCAACTTAAAGAAGGAAATGCCTATGAAGATACAAGAAGCTTATAGAACACCAAACAGACTAGACCCCCAAAAAAAGTCCCCTCGCCACATAATAGTTAAACAACTAAACGTACAGAATAAAGAAAGAATATTAAGAGCAGCAAAGGAAAAAGGCCAAGTGACATATAAAGGCAAACCCATCAGAATAACACCCGATTTCTCAATGGAGACTTTGAAAGCCAGAAGAACCTGGACAGATGTAATGCAGACACTAAGAGACCATGGATGTCAGCCTAGACTAATATACCCAGCAAAACTTTCAATCACCATAGATGGAGTGAACAAGACATTCCATGACAAAGCCAGATTTAAACAATACTTATCCACAAACCCAGCCCTACAGAAAGCACTAGAAGGAAAATTCCAACCTAAAGAAGTCAGATACACCCTCGAAAACACAGGCAACAGATAAAGCCACACCAGTAAACCCCAACGTATAGAAGTACCCACACATCACCACCAAAAAATAACAGGAATGAACAATCACTGGTCATTAATTTCCCTCAATATCAATGGACTTAATTCACCTATAAAAAGACATAGGCTTACAGAATGGATACGAAAGCAGGACCCATCTTTCTGCTGCATACAAGAAACACATCTCAAATTCGAAGATAGACACTACCTAAAAATAAAAGGCTGGGAAAAGACTTTCCAATCAAACGGTCTTAAGAAACAAGCGGGTGTAGCCATCCTGATATCCAGCAAAATAGACTTCAAACTAAAATCAATCAAAAGAGATCAAGAAGGGCATTACATACTCATCACAGGAAAGATCCACCAAGATGAAGTCTCAATTCTGAATATTTATGCCCCAAACACAAGGGCACCCACATATGTAAAAGAAACATTACTAAAGCTTAAATCACATATAAAACCCCACACATTAATAGTGGGAGACCTCAACACCCCACTTTCACCACTGGACAGATCTCCCAAATTGAAACTTAACAGAGAAATAAAGGACTTAACTGATGTCATGACTCAAATGGACTTAATCGATATCTACAGAACATTCCATCCTAACAAAAAAGAATATACCTTCTTCTCAGCACCCCATGGAACCTTCTCTAAAATTGACCACATACTTGGCCAGAAAACAAATCTAAACAGATACAAAAGAATTGGAATAACCTCCTGTGTTCTATCAGACCACCATGGTCTAAAGTTGGATTTCAACAACAACAAAAACTACAGAAAACCTGCAATCTCATGGAAACTGAATAATACCCAACTGAATCACCAATGGGTTAAGGAAGAAATAAAGAAAGAAATTAAAGACTTCCTAGAGATCAATGAAAATGAAGACACCACATACCCAAATTTATGGGACACTATGAAAGCAGTACTAAGAGGGAAATTCATAGCACTAAATGCCCACATAAATAAGTTGGAGAAATCTCACACTAGAGACTTAACAGCATACCTGAAAGCTCTAGAACAAGAAGAAGCACAGTCTCCCAGGAAAAATAGACGCCAGGAAATTATCAAAGTGAGAGCTGAAATCAATAAAATAGAAACAAAGAGAACAATACAAAAAATTAATGAAACAAAGAGTTGGTTCTTTGAGAAAATCAACAAGATAGACAAGCCCTTATCCAAACTAACCAAAAGACAGAGAGAGAGCATCCAAATCAACAAAATCAGAAATGAAAAGGGGGACATAACAACAGACATTGAGGAAATCCAGAGAATCATCAGGTCATACTTCAAAAACCTCTATTCGACAAAACTGGAAAACCTAAAAGAAATGGATAACTTTCTGGATAGGTACCACATACCTAAGTTAAATCAAGACCAGATAAACTATTTAAATAGTCCAATAACCCCTAACGAAATAGAAACAGTCATTAAAAGTCTCCCAACCAAAAAAAGCCCAGGACCAGATGGTTTCAGCGCAGAATTCTACCAGATCTTCAAAGAAGAGTTAATACCAATACTCTCTAAATTGTTCCACACAATAGAAACAGAAGGAACATTACCAAACTCCTTCTACGAGGCTACAATTACCCTAATTCCTAAACCAAACAAGGATACAACAAAGAAAGAGAACTACAGACCGATCTCCCTCATGAACATTGATGCAAAAATACTCAATAAAATACTGGCAAACAGACTCCAAGAACACATCAAAACAATTATCCACCATGATCAAGTAGGATTCATTCCAGGGATGCAAGGGTGGTTCAACATACGAAAGTCCGTCAATATAATACACCATATAAACAAACTCAAAGAAAAAAAACCATATGATCATCTCACTGGATGCAGAAAAGGCATTTGACAAAATCCAACACCCCTTCATGATAAAGGTATTAGAGCGATCAGGAATACAGGGAACATACCTAAACATAATAAAGGCAATTTACAGCAAGCCAACAGCCAACATCAAATTAAATGGAGAGAAACTCAAAGCAATTCCACTAAAATCAGGAACGAGGCAAGGCTGTCCACTCTCCCCATACTTATTCAATATAGTACTTGAAGTTCTAGCCAGAGCAATAAGACAACATAAGGAGATTAAGGGGATACAAATTGGAAACGAAGAAGTCAAGCTTTCCCTATTTGCAGATGACATGATAGTATACTTGAGGGACCCCAAAGATTCCACCAAGGAACTGATACAGCTTATAAACACCTTCAGCAACATAGCAGGATACAAGATCAACTCAAAAAAATCAGTAGCCCTCCTATATACAATGGACAAAGAAGCGGAGAAGGAAATCAGAGATACATCACCCTTTACTATAGCCACAAATGACATAAAATACCTTGGGGTAACACTAACCAAGCAAGTGAAGGACCTATATGACAAGAACTTTAAGTCCCTGAAAAAAGAAATTGAAGAAGATGTCAGAAAATGGAAAGATCTCCCATGCTCATGGATAGGCAGGACTAACATAGTAAAAATGGCAATCTTACCAAAAGCAATCTACAGATTCAATGCAATCCCCATCAAAATACCAACACAATTCTTCACAGACCTGGAAAGAATAATACTCAAATTCATATGGAAAAACAAAAAACCCAGGATAGCCAAAGGAATCCTGTACAATAACACAACTTCTGAAGGCATCACGATCCCTGACTTCAAGCTCTACTATAGAGCTACAGTAATAAAAACAGCTTGGTACTGGCATAGAAACCGACATGTGGACCAATGGAATCGAATTGAAGACCCTGACATTAATCCGCACACCTATGAACATATAATTTTTGACAAAGAAGCCAAAAGTGCACAATGGAAAAAAGAAAGCATCTTCAACAAATGGTGCTGGCAAAACTGGATATCAACATGTAGAAGGCTGCAAATAGATCCATATCTATCACCGTGCACAAAACTTAAGTCCAAGTGGATCAAGGACCTCAACATAAATCCAGCTACTCTGAACCTGCTAGAAGAGAAAGTAGGAAGTAGTCTTGAACGCATTGGCATTGGAGACTACTTCCTAAATAGAACACCAGTAGCACAGACTCTGAGAGAAACAATCAATCAATGGGACCTTTTGAAACTGAGAAGCTTTTGTAGAGCAAAGGATACGGTCAACAAGGCAAAGCGACAGCCTACAGAATGGGAAAAGATCTTCACCAACCCCACATCTGACAGAGGACTGATATCCAGAATATATAAGGAACTCAAGAAATTAGACATCAAAATGCCCAACAGTCCAATTAAGAAATGGGCTATAGAACTAAACAGAGAATTCTCAACAGAGGAAACTCAAATGGCCGAAAGACATTTAAGGAATTGCTCATCATCCCTAATCATCAGGGAAATGCAAATCAAAACAACTCTGAGATACCACCTTACGCCTGTCAGAATGGCTAAGATCAAAAACACTGAAGACACCTTATGCTGGAGAGGATGTGGAGCTAGGGGAACTCTCCTCCACTGCTGGTGGGAATGCAAGCTTGTACAACCACTTTGGAAATCAATATGGCGCTTTCTTAGAAAATTGGGAATCAATCTCCCCCAAGATCCAGCTATACCACTCTTGGGCATATACCCAAGAAATGCTCAACCACACCATAAGAGCACTTGTTCAGCTATGTTCATATCAGCATTGTTTGTAATAGCCAGAACATGGAAACAACCCAGATGCCCTTCAACTGAAGAATGGATAAACAAAATGTGGTACATATACACAATGGAATACTACTCAGCAGAAAAAAACAATGGCATCATGAGGTTTGCAGACAAATGGATGGATCTAGAAAAAATCATCCTGAGTGAGGTAACCCAGACTCAGAAAGACAAACATGGTATGTACTCACTCATAGCAGGATACTAGACATGAAACAAGGATGAATTGTCTGCTACTCACATCACCAGGGAGGCTACCCGGAAAACAGGACCCCAAGAAAGACACAGGGATCGCCCACTGACAGAGAAATGGAATGAGATCTACATGAACAGCCTGGACATGAGTGGGGGTAATGAAAGGCGAGGGTCGAGGGAAAGAGAGCTTGGGGGAGCGGGAGATCCCAGCTGGATCAACAACAGAGAGGGAGAACAAGGAATAGGAGACCATGGTAAATGAAGACCACATGAGAACAGGAAGAAGCAAAGTGCTAGAGAGGCCCACAGAAATCCACAAAGATACCCACACAACAGACTGCCGGCAATGGTCGAGATACAGCCCGAACTGACCTACTCTGGTGATGGGATGGCCAAACACCCTGATTGTTGTGCTAGAAACCTCATCCAACTACTGAGGGATCTGGATGCAGAGATCCATGACTAGGCCCCGGGTGGATCTCTGGGAGTCCAATTAACGAGAATGAGGAGGGTTTATATGAGCGAGAATTGTTGAGACCAAGGTTGGATAAAGCACAGGGACAAATAGCCAAATGAATGGAAACACATGAACTATGAACCAATGGCTGAGGGGTCCCCACTGGATCAGGCCCTCCGAATGGGTGAGACAGTTGATTGGCTTGATCTGTTTGGGAGGCATCCAGGCAGTGGGACCAGATCTTGTGCTCATTGCATGAGTTGGCTGTTTGAAACCTGGGGCCTATGCAGGATTGTTTGGCTCGGCCTGGGAGGAGGGGACTAGACCTACCTGGACTGAGTCTACCAGGTTGACCTCAGTCTGTGGGGAAGGCTTTGCCCTGGAGGAGATGGGAATGGGGGGGGGGGCGTTGGGGGGAAGGTGAGGGGGACGGGAGTGGGGAGAACAAGGGAATCCGTGACCGATATGTAGAACTGAATTGTATTGCAAAATAAATTAAAATAAATTAAAAAAAAATCAAAAAAAAAAAAATACCTGTCTTAGAATTTGCCAGGTTGTTGTTGTTGTTGTTAAAAGGTTCAAATATACTGTGGAGTGCTTTTTGTGAGTTTTTCACACCAACTGTACTTCCATACCAAAGGGTTTTCATTACTACTGAAATACCTTAGTTATAGAGTTTTTGCTTTTTATATTTAGTACCCTTAGTTTTGTGTTCTGTCTGTGGATTGCTACATTTTGAATACAGTTTCCATCACTCCTTAAACATGTGTTCTTTCAGATCTTCCTGAGATGCGCTTTGAATGGATTTCACATGAAATCTAACATCCAGTTGCTGTCACAAACTTACTTTTGTCTGTTTTTTTGTTTTGTTTTGTTTGTTTTTTGCTTTTTTTTTTTGCCTAGAGTAATAGTTACTCTTCTGTATTTCTTTCAATGTCTTGTAATGTTTGAAATTGTAGATTTTGCAAATATATTTTAGAAACTCTGGGTACTGGTAACTCTCTAGGGCTTTTTAATTTTTACTGATTCTTTGCTTGCATAGTAAATGTGGCTTATTTTAACAGCATCCATACCATTTTTCTGCTCTGCACTATCACTGTCAACACTGTTAGTTGCTCCCCAGGAAAACACTGTTCAGTGTGCCCATAGTAACCCTGAAGGACCATGGTTTTGACAAGTCTTCATCTGATGTTGCTTTTCCTTATCACGCCCAGGTGTCAAGCTCACTGATTACTAGGTGGTTGTTCTATTGTTTTCTATAATGCCTGGAGCAGACATTGCTCTGCTAACTAAAACCAAACCCACTCATCTTCTCTGAGAGGATAGTTGCCAAGGTTCCTGTTAGAGACATTTTCTGGCACATTGTAACCTGTTCTTAGATTTCTTATTCCCAGAATTCCTACTTTTCCCTTTAGGCAAAACTTCTCTGTCAAATCTCTGTGTGTGGATGTGAGTATAGTTCAGCACTTCTCTGAGGGACATCTTGCTTGAGGAGTAAATGATTGGTGGCCACAGTGGACTAGACACTTTTAACTTTGGTAACAGGCCTGTACCAATGTAAAGCCCACACCCTATGAGTGGAGGCTCAGTGGAAAGAAGTGAGCCTCATTGCTCCAATATACTTGCTTTCTCTCTGATGCTTGACTGTTCACAATAAGACGCAGTCTTATTCTGTCTTTTTAAATCTAACCTCTGTCTTTCTCAATGAAACCTCAATGCCACCTTTTTTCTTTGTCTCTGTGCTTCTGTCTAGAAAGAGTATAGGCATAATCTGGAACCGATTGTAGTGTTTGTTTATCAGGTTACATTCAACCTCCTGTGCAGCCCAGGCATGTACTTGAAAGACAAGGCCTTGTTTGCTCTATGACCTACATCAAGAGTCCATTGAGAAATTCTGCTAATAGTGCACCGTACACTTTCCCATTGACAAAGGCTCCTACCTCTTGGCTGCAAGGCTTGGTCAGGAAAAGTAGACACACACATACAAGGAGCAATGGCATGAATTAAGGGACTTCACTATCCAGACAGCAGAAGGATTCTAGGATAGTTGTAGACCCTTATTGTTTGTCCACTGTGTTCCAACACCAACCCCCACACCCTCCTTTACTTTGCTCCTACGGTGTTTATACTGAGCTGAGTAGAACATCCCTAAGTAATACTGCTCACTTAATCCTGGAAGGAAGCAGATATTGTCATTAAAGAAATTACGAAGACATTCAATATGTAATGTTATTTCATTTTCTGTTCAATATTTGTGTTATCTTAGTTTCCCCAACTGAATCCTTATATATTCCTTCAAGAATTCAAATAATGTCTTCTTCCAAATGGGTTTTGATATACCTGACTAGGAAAATAGAAATGGTAATGCTGTCATCAAGAAATGACACCCATTTGTCACCTTATAATCATCACAAAGGGGGAAACTAGAAGTTTGTAGGGAATGGACTTTGTCATACAGAGTACAACCTCTTCTGTTATCATGATAACGTACATATGTTTTTGAATGGCAAATAACTGTAAAATATGTTGTTAAATAAAAATGTTCAAATATGATTGAAAGTGTACTTTATCAACCACATATTTAAAGATATGTTCATAAGCAAAAGAAACAAACTTTACAAATGTTAGTTGTTAGAGTTTAGGAGGATTTATGCTAATTTTCATAACATTCAATATTAGCAAAATATGATGTAAAGCAAGACATTAAAATAACATATCTATAGAATAAACATTGTTACAGCCATTGGTTAGGATATGAAAAGTTCCCAGACACAGTACTGGATGCCTTTAATCCCACACTCAGGAGACATGGTAGGTGAATCTCTACGAGTTCTAGGATAGGTTGGTAGACATAGCAAGTTCCTGGGCTGTATAGTGACTCTTTCTAAAAAAAAAAAATCAAGAATATAAAATGTGAAAAAGTAATGTTGTGTTGAATACCATCAAATTTGAAATGTTTTAAACTAGTCTAATTCGCTGGGAAGATACACATGAGCACATTAAGGGTTAATTTATAATTATTTGCCAGCAATGCCAAAATATGGTATTGCATGTGTGTTTGTGTATTTATTTTATGAATGTTTGACCAAGGTTATAGACCACTTTATAGCAAAAGATTAAAATAATTAGTATTAATGATTTTTCTCAGGCCTAAACACTTGAGATGGTTTGAATGGGAAACTGAATTCAAATTTAGATATCTTTGTTAATTGCAATGTATCTTAAGATATTTATATGTAAAATAATCAAATTCTACTACCAAATACGACTATTCCTGTCCTTTTTCTGACAAGAGAATATTGAAATTTTATCTGCAACATGCTGTGTTCTGTGTAGCATAAGCTCCAACTGAATTATAACTACAGTGACACAAAGATTTCTGCCATCATATTAATTATAAGGGTCCTGTTTATTAGAGGGTTTTACTATTCCATATACAAAAGAAAGTGATGTATTTCAATTTGCTTCTTTGCAACATTAATTGGTTTAGTTTCCTTTCCTATTATTACAACCATTTCTTGTGCTTTTGTAAACATTATGCTACCTTTTAAAGAATGAATAATTTTTCATTATTCATAATTCAAACAGGAATATTTTTCAGCCTTTAATGTCAGTAAACGTTGTGCCATGCATTGCTCAGTTTCTTTTAATTTGTTCTCAGTGTATTTTACAGAAAAACTTTTAAAAACATTAAATAAGATTATATTAATGTTTGTAATATCTTAACGGACAACATCCTTTAAGATTACTGACAATGTGTTCCACTAATATTTTATGAATGATAAATTCAGAGTGTATATGTGCTCAAAATCATATTCTGGAAAGATTTTGGCAGAAATATGTAGAGATTTCACCAATGTAGCAACTACCACATTTGCTTAGTTATCTAATTCCTAGTTAATCAAATGTGAATTTTGGCTTGATGCACAATCTTTCATCATTGGGAGCTAAAGATAGTGTCAGTCCATTGCTGTGGGATATTTATGCAGCTGCATGAAAATGGATTGCTGTGATTGATGTAATTAAAAGCTGAACAGCCAAAAGCTAGTCAGGAGGTATAGCTGGGACTTCCAGGTAAAAAAGAGAAAGTAGAAGAGGAATCTAGGTGCTCGGGGAAATATCGAGAGACATGGAGAGGAAACAGGAGGTGCAAGGTGGAAGAGAGATAATGCCACGTGATAGAATGTAGATTAGTATAAATTGATTAATTTAACTTATAAGAGCTAGTTACTAACAAGCCTAAGTTATAGGCAGAGATTTCATAATTAGTAAGAAGTCTCCATGTCATTATTTGGGAACTGGCTGGTAGTTACAGTCAGTAATTCTTTATATTTGAATAAGTGCTTATTTGAAAGTTAAATCTAAAAGTACCCCCATTAATTACTATACAGAGCCAGACAGCAGCCAAGAGGAGAACTTAAGATATCACCTCTAGCTTGATAGAATATGAGACTTTCAGGAAGCTTTGAAATACCATAAGGTCAGTGTGAAAACATGATAACAACAACAAAAAAGAAAAACAAATATGTATTAATTGATGCATTATTTTATATTAAAAAAGAAAAGAGTATTGGGAATTCTTTACCTTTTCTATGGCAGGTCATGGTGCTAACTGAGCTTCAGCATTGACTTTCTGCAGCTCTTCACTTAGCTCTTCTGCATATACTGGCTTTGCTTTCAAACTGGAAACAAAGCAGATCCAACAGAGTCAGAGACTCTGCTTGTGCACTTGTAGCTGGATAAACAATGCCATTGTATCATTTTCAAAAGCACAGAGGTCTCACTATAGGTTAGTGTGGCTAAGTGTTGGCTGCTGATCACCAAATGGCTACAACGTAGAATAGTATTGACTTTTTGTTTATTGTAAGTAAAGGCACTAACTTCTCAGCATGTGAGAAGGCTTGATTACAAAGCCCAGTGAATACACAATTTTGTGCATGCTGAAAGACTTCACACAAAATGGTATAGTGGTCTTTAACATTTTTCTTTACTTTTGAGAATTCCATATGTGTGAACAATGAAATATGATCATATATACCCCATTTCCCTTAAAATTCCTCCCATATACCCCATCATGACCCCTCCCAACTTCATTATTTTTATAACTCTGTCTAGTTAGTGTTTCCCATAGGCACATTGGTTTAGATCCCATCACTGGTATATGGAAACCAGTGGTGACACCTTCAAAAAGGAAGGCTTTTCCTCCTCCAGGAATTATTCACTGTTAATAGCTCCAAATATATAATAGTACCTGTAGACAATCTACACAACATTTGCAAGTCTTTTGGTTAGCCTATGCTTTTGTAGATCTTATTTGGTAACCACAACTGCTGTGGGTTCATCAATGCATAGCCATGTCATGACCAGAAGACAATTTTGTAGTAATCCTCTTCATCCTCTATTTCTTATGTTCTTTTGGTTTTTCTTCCTTAAGATCAGTGAGTATTGGTATTGGTTGGATTTATACAGCTGCCCTGTTTAGGGCTAAGAACCGAATATCTTGTTCTCAGCACTTTGACAAATTGTGCATCTCACCATTGACTCTTGTCCACTGCAAAAAGTAGATTTTCTGACCAAGGCTGATAGCAGCCCAGATCTATCAGTATACACATAAGTATTTGCAAGGTAATGTAGAAGGGTGGTCATTTCATAAAGTAACAATACAGGTTCTCTTAACCATGGTCTTTTGACCAGAATTATAGTACCAGGCATGAAATTCCCTCTTGTGGGGCAGACCTCAACTCCAATCAGAAAGCAGTAATTGCCCCATAAAAATTGAGCCACTACTGCATCAGCGGGCACATCTTACCTAGCGGGTTAATATTGTAGCATGTATGGTCCAGTAATGGGTAGGATGATTGATGTATTTGCTTCCAGGAGCCTGTGTGAAATCTTCTGATACTATGAAAGTGAATGAGTATGAAGGATGTTTCTTTGCTGAACTTGATTTCTCAATGACCCAGGCCCAGGTTATATAGCATTTGTCTCACAGTGGTCTTTTACAAACATTACTCAAATTAGTTTGTTGTTACTTTCTATTAAAATCCAAACCAATATCACACTTTATTCTTTATTGGTCTCCTTCAGTTGTTGAGGCTATGTTTACTAAAATGTTTATATGGTAAATGTATTCATGCCTATGATGGTTTCAGGATATAGAGATTAATCATTTAGCTAAATTTTTAGATAACTTGTTTGGATAAAGGGCAAGGATTTGCACAGTTTTGTTAGATTTAGACAAATGTCCCTCCATGAATATATATGGTTTTCATATAAAGCACCTCTTGTGGCAGTGTTTGAGTGTTTCTGTTTAATAAACCCTCACCAACACATCATTACTCAGTTTAAGAATGCCTGACAATTTGATAAATGAGAATAACTAAGTTATAAAGGATTTCACTCGGGCTCTCTTTCAGATTTTGTGTGATTTCTTTTTTCCTTAACACTGGTGTTTCCGATCTATGTGGCACTCACTCATGTGTATAATATAAAATGTGGAGCCAACCCTACCTTTCTCCACAGGATTGTTCTAAAGGAGAAGTACTTGCATCTGCAAATGCACAGATTAAACATGTAACTCAAGCAGCAATTATAAATCATTAGCTAGTATCGCATTTTGAGAAATTACATTTTTTTATTTCTATAGCTTTTCTCCTTTATCCTTTGATCATACATTTTGGTGTAAACACAGCCCATCTTTTTAAATAAGAGAAATGATTTGTTATTTTTAAATTTGTTCGGAATGGAAATATAATTACATCACCTTCCTCTACTCCTTTACCTCCTTTCAGCCCCTTCCTAGGTACCTTTTCTCAAAACCCTCTGGTGCTCCTACACATTCTCAAGTCAATAGACTCCTTTTCTTTGGTTATTATTATTACATATATATGTATATGTAAATATACATAAATGCAACCTACAACCTCCTGAGTCCGATTTTGTTGTTTGTGCATAGATGGTTTCAGGACTGACCACTCTGAACTGGACATCCAATCACTGGGATAGGCTAATTTTCCCTCTCTTATCAACTTTGCCGTAGTTCTTCGTCTAGGTGGGAACCCCACTGGATTTTTTCTCATCAACATTAATGTGTCTATTGAGATTGTCATTGTTCTAGTCTTGTTTATGTAGCCATTTCTATGAGAGACTTCATCAAAACAATCTTCCTGGTATTCTGCATTTGGAGATCTTTCTGTCCCTCTCCCAGGATCTCAGCACTTGATGTATTCTCTCTGCTCTCTTTTTTAAAAAAAGTTAAATCTCTGATCCATGTGGATTCGAGACTGTCTATGTAGCAAATAGTCTCCTGGTCAGACAAAAACAAAAGCAAAACAAATAAAACTCCAAAACCAACCAACCAAACAAAGCCTTACAGACACACACACACACACACACACACACACACACACACACACACACACACACGCACACACACACACACACACACTAAAAAAAAAAGCACCCTAGGGCTCTAAGCAAAGTAGGTGTTTAAAAATGAGCGAATCTAAAGTTTAAAGAGGCATCCTATAAAATTATGCATGCATAAGAATTATCATTCTACAGATGTAGGTAAATACCCCAGCTACTGAAAATTTGCATGTGAATAGGAACACAAAGAGAAAGTCTTGTTTTCAATATGAGTGAGAAGAGGAAAAATGCTCCCTGTGCCTCTAAACTGAAAATATGTATTACAGAAAGTTAGGATTGTTCTTGGTGATTCCTCTGGAGTGAAAAGGTGCATTACTTGCTGTTTGCTGACTTACTTAGTTCTTTTGGTTTTCGTAATATTAATAAACTTCTATCACAATGGGATAAGTTTTCATCTCAAAGAACCCATCTTTGTCACCTGTCAATGATTGTTTCAGTCAGCAATGCTAAATGGATCAGAAAGTGAATGTCCTTCATGGATATATTACAATTTTCAAAGCAAAGTAGTGTATACTGAAATGAATTTAGAATCACTTGGAGCTTATATATTTGTGTTTTGATTTTTATAAAATAATGCAACAATGCTGAAAACTGGTTTATCATATTTATTGCTTCTGAGCAGTTATACTCCTAAACATAATTAATTAAAATTTTATATTAATATTATTGATATTTTCATATTTTTTACTTCATATTCCTAGGAAAACTTTTCTCTCAGGCATGGTATAGAAGAATAAAAATGAAAATGGGGGCTGAGGGGGTAATTTAACTTTGTAGACTTGCAATTATCAAGTAATATGTCTTTGAACATAAAGCTGATGATTATGGTATCACAGTTTTAAGGTTACAAATTAAATATTAGCGTCTAAATTGGTCCCTAAATGAAGCTGCTTTTATAAGTGAGCTGTAAATCATGAAAATTTTTTCTATGTGATAATTAAGTTCATTTTTTTTATCATTGTTTTGTGTTCCTATGGGATTTAAATTCCAGACTTGCTATAGTTTTCTGGATTTACACACATAACAGTGATCTTGCTTAATAATTGAATTTTCTTGTGAAGAACCTTGACCCATGAAAGATGTTGCCTAGCAGTGAAGTTCACTGTGTGAATTGTGTGGCTTCACATAGCCTGAAGGTGTAGTTCCTTATATCCATGCTCTCAGCCATTTCCCCTAATTCTCACCATCTAACTCTTTCCTCCTGGGTGGCATAAATTGCCAGATAGCTGAGGTGCTGTTTCTCTGTGTGTGTTGTATTGCCAGGTGGAACATACGTTTGGGACCAACAACAATCCTTCATTCATTTGTTACCCACACCATCCCAGACACCATCTCAAATGATTATTCATTTCAATCTGAATCCACCAATAAGATTTCCCAGAAAAATCCAAATTGTATCACAACTTATCAAGAGTATGGGATGTGCTAATCTTTGAGTCATAAGGAAAATAATTTAAAACAACCTTAATATGTTGTGGTTTTGAAGGTAATTCAGACAGTAGCTAATAGAAATGCTTGTTTTAAGCATGAACACATCTTGCATGACTATTTACTTTAATGAATTAAAATATTACAGTGTGCATCCATAACTGTAGATGTTACTGTGCAGACTTTTCCTTTTGGACATTAAACTAATATCATTACAGTCTCTCCAAAAACCTTTATGAGTATGTAAATGCTTCAGTATTGCTCTTTGATTAAATCTCACATTTTTGTTATTGAACCTGAAAAACAACCTAATAAGATTATTTTCTAGTAAGGCATTTTTATTTGTAAAAGTTATTAGAGTTCTATGCCATCAAAATAGAAGACCGTTGTCTCTTTCACTTTCAGAAATTATTACTCAGACTTCATGGCTTTTATTTTAAGGCTTGTTTATTCAATGGTCCTAGTTGCTTTGCTCAATTATGGAACCTGCTTTCCATCTACCTTGTGTCTTAGAGGTAATTCTACAAAGTATGCAAAGGAGCCATTAATGGTAGTAACCTTCTCTACATGACCTGTTAATGGGACAGGTTCCTAGAATGCAAAAAAGGGTTTTCCTATTCACTAGAAGTCAACTAAAAACCAAGTCATGTTAATTCATTCTCATCTTCTGCCTTTTTCTTTTCTTTCTCCTTTGCATAATACTTTAGAGAGTTTCATAGGAAGTATTTTGATCATATTCATCTCCTTCCCCCACCTCTTCACAGTTGAACCTCACTTCCCATCCCAACCACCTTTGTGCCCTCTTTGGTCCTTTAAGACAAGTTTGTACTGCCCAAATATTCTCAGATGTGTGGGATTCCCCTCAGGGAATAGTGCTCGAAAGAATTATACATGCTACCAAAGGAGAAAAATTAATAAGCATTTATACCCAGCTATGAACCCTATTATGAGCTACAATAATGACTGACTGTAAATGAAAAATGAAGTTTTCAAGTAGTTGACTTAGCAGTGGCTACTCTTTTAGAGAAACTGCAACTAATAGTTTCCAATAGTTCCCTGTCTATGGGTGGGATTGTGTGCTCAACTTTCTCCTGCAAGATGGAATTTGGTCTAGCCTGGGTTTGTTCACATGCTATCTCAAACACAGTGAGTTCTTTTTTTTTTTTTTTTTTTTTTTTGTTTTTTTGTTTTTTTGTTTTTTTGAGACAGGGTTTCTCTGTGCAGCTTTGCGCCTTTCCTGGAACTCGCTTTGGAGACCAGGCTGGCCTCGAACTCACAGAGATCCGCCTGGCTCTGCCTCCCAAGTGCTGGGATTAAAGGCGTGCGCCACCACCGCCCGGCCACAGTGAGTTCTTCTGTGGAGCTGCTCGATTGTGTCCAGAAGATAATGGTTTTCTTGTCATTACTCCCCTACCTCAAGGTCTTCCATTCTTTCTACCTGTATTCAGCAATGATCTCTGAGCCTTTGGGGGAGTGGGGGAGATATATATGTTGCATTTATGGAACAGAACTCTTCAGGCTTTTATTCTCTGCACTTTTTTCTGTTGTGTGTCACTGTTTTATTAATCATATCCTGCAAATAGCAATTGAGGATTGAAAGATGAACTGATTTGTGGGTGTAAGGCCATCAGGAATCGGTTTAATGCTATGTCGATTTAGTAGCATAATGATAGTAGGTGCTCACCTAGGTCTTATTACCTACTTCACCAAGTCTTCATAGCCTGATAATGGTGCCAGGTGTTGCTTTCAGTTTGTGGAGCAGAACTTAAATCCAAACAGAAAGTGGCTGGTTATTCCCACAATGTTCATAACATTATTACACTCGTGGGCATATCTTGGCAAATCAGCCATTATTGTAGCTCATAATAGGGCTCATAGCTGGGTATAAATGCTTATTAATTTTTCTCCTTTGGTAGCATGTGTAACTTTTTCCAGCACTATGAATACTATCCAGTAGAAATGAAGTTTTCAAGTCAGTAACAGCTTGATGTCTCCATGTTTTTTTTTGGTTTTTCGAGACAGGGTTTCTCTGTGTAGCTTTGAGCCTTTCCTGGAACTCACTCTGTAGTCTAGGCCGGCCTTGAACTCACAGAGATCTGCCTGCCTCTGCCTCACAAGTGCTGGGATTAAAGGTGTGCCCCACCACTGCCCGGCAATGTCTCCATGTTCTATGACCAAGTGTATAATAATAAATATTTGAATTTGAATATACTAAAATGCACTATGAGTAATTTGGAGAGGATCTTACAATTGTGATTACTAATTTGAAATATATTTGATATTTTAATGAAGTAGCACAGGATGTAGGCTTGGGAACAGATGGGCCTCTATAGAACTAGCAGTTCCTAGATTTGATGACTGATCTTGGTTGTCAACTTGACTACATCTGGAATTAGCTAAAACCAGAGCAGTTTGGCCCACCTGTGAAGGATTTTCTTGAGTGGATCACATGAAATGGGAAGACCCACTATAAATCTGGATCACTTGAGATCAGAAAAGCAACCCTAAATTTAGGCCACACCTTCTGGTTGCGGCCTACATAAAAGGAAAATAAAGAAAGTGGTTTGCCTTTTGCCTGCTTTCCCTCACTCTAGCTGGCACTTTCATCTTATTCTGTTGCTGAGGCATTCCCACAGTTGTATTAAGATCTAAGTTAAGGATTCCAATGTAGGACTAAGGGCAGCAGCTCTCTAGGAATTCCCTGTGGCTTCAGCACCAGATCAGGACTGGTGGGACAATATAGTCCCATAGATGGAACAACTGCAAGATTTTGAGCTTTCTGTCACAAAACAGCCATTGTTACAAACCACAAGTAAGTAAGCCATTCTAATAAATCATATATATGTATACACATATACATATATAAGTATTATGCATACACATATACATGTGTGTGCATATACATACATACATTAAAATTAAATATATTAATGCTGTTCCAAGAAGAACCCTGTCTAATATATTACTTATTAGTAGATAACATAATTCATGGGGATAAATCCTATATTGTTCCCTTTTCTTCATCTTTACATGTTATCTAATGTCATGAACTAACAGGGTATGGATTGGCTTCATTTAAAATTTGAAGTTTGTCATGTACTTCAAATTAACTTTTCTTTGAATTACTGAGCTTAGCTTCGAAAGGGAAAGATCTATGTAAAAGACTCAGAAGAGTATCTGTCATATGGTAACATTCATTTAAATATTGTCAATACATTAAAATGTTAAAGCTAATAGAGGATGTAAAGTGCAAGACATCAAGAATATATGTACTATAATGCTTCTCCTATATTCATCTCCTTTCATTGAATACTATTAGCACTTCCACAGAGATATGAATTTTCTTCAACTAGCATAGAAATGATAGCCATAGAAATGAGTTCACTGACATAAACATACCATAGAAAAGAACCCTGGATAGCAAAAGAAAAGAAAATGAATGACAGAGACACCCATAGCCATTTTTTACATGAAACAAGGTTTTGTAATACTTTAGTGTTTTATTTATGCTTAAATAGAAGAGAGTGATAAAGAAAAGAAGTTAAAAGGAAATAAAGCTATTGAAATTCCATGACAAATGTGTTATCTTCTTGAAATCTATTATACCTAAAAATAATTGTAGGCTTTAAATTGTGTGGGTATAGTTAGTTATAGTTTATGCTTTGGTTTTGTTATATATGAATATTATCTATAATGTATTTCCTTGACCTTTAGGAAATGATTTTTAGTGTGATTAGATTACAGTGGCTCTATGAACTTCAACTCTCTTCTGTATCTCTAGAGAAGATAGAAAACTGCCTTTTGGCTTGACCGAAAGTCTAAATGTGTCCATAAGGACAGAAGTTAATAGTGACTAAAATTTCCACAATGAAGTTTTGTGAAGGGTTGAAACAGCTACTAGAGATGGCAGAGAAAAGCAAGAACTCTAGGTTATGGCCTAGCCAACTGGGAAGACAGCAGGCTGATCATTCAGTCCTCGGGCAGCACATAGGGAGATGCCCAAAGAAGACACTAAGAAAGACAAGAGCATCTCACCCCTAGAACATTAGTTCCAAGTGTACATTTTATTCTGCCAGGGTCACTGGAAAAGTGCTAGAATAAAAACTAGCAGCTCAGTGACTGACCTGAAGCAAAGGATGCTGACATTTTATGAAATTCAGAAATTTCATTCAATAACAAAGGTGCCAACATCAATGAACATTTTTTTTAAAGAGAAATCAGACATTTAATTTGGAGTAAAAGAATATAAATTCACTCAATTGGATAAGGTAACTAGAAATTCACACCAGAGTTGATGGAAAACACTCATGTGGATGCACATTCACAAGGTTATTTTCATCCAGTTTCTCCATGTCTCTCTCTTTGCTATCACTTTGTCAAAGACAAACTGTGGTTATCTGAAATATGTAAATCTGTTCTCTATAACCAGTATCTCTCTCTATTGTTTTCCATATATACATGCCTGGGTTACTTTCTTGGTTCCTCTTTCTTTTTCATTCCCACTTAACTGTCTTCACAGAACTCAGCACCACTTCCTCACCTGTAACTCTAGGTTTCTCTTGTTCTCTGTGTTCTTTTTCTTTAAGACAGAATAAAATTACATGAGGGAAGAAAGGTTTGCTCTGTGTCCCTTCTTTAGACTGCTGTCAGAAAAGTTCCTAGAATGTACTAGCCAATTAACATTTGTTAATTTTTTACAAAATGTAAAATCAAAATTTAATGCATGTTTGTAAAGCTTTCTTACTAAGACAGGATTCTTTCATTTAAATGTATCTAAACATATTTAATAATATATACATAAGATAGTAAGCTAGATTTGAATATATTATCAATAACTGTGAGATTATGTAGAGCCTTAGAAAACCTATAGTTATTAATATTTCCAATAATGATAAATTTTCTGACAGATTTGCATAAAAGTAATTAATCCTATTAGTCAACTTATCTTCTCAGGAATGAAGAGGTTTTAAAAGATAATTATTTTAAATAAAGTATAAGAATGAGTATGTACTTCTAAGACTTACTTCTGACTAGACAGTCTTTCTATTCACCTCTGATTCCCATGAGGGTCTATGGATAGATTTATTATCCATTTTATACCCATGTCCTAGAAAGATATCCAGCAATGAGTAGACCACAAGGGAATTCTTGGTGAATTAATGGATGAACAAATGAGAATGAGCCATTTAGTGTGCCCAGAATGTTAATATTTCTAATGATTCTCTGTCTGTCTGTTTGTCTTTTCTGTCTGTCTGTCTCTGTCTCTGTCTCTGTCTCTGTCTCTGTCTGTCTCTGTCTCTGTCTCTGTCTCTCTCTCTCTCTCTGTCTCTCTCTCTCTCTCTCTCTCTCTCTCTCTCTCTCTCTCTCTCTCTCTCCCCCTTCCTATCTTTCCCCTCTGATTTGTTTTTCCAAACTCTGTAGCTATTTAGGCATCCAAGCTTTTTAGCATATATATTATCACTTTCAACAGAAATAAGCTCGAGGGTAAAATATCTCTGGTGTTGCAGGTTTTTATCTACTCTCTAAAGCTACTCAGTAAGCTTAAGGCTATGAAAGAGACAAACAAGCTGCTAATGCCAGCAATAACATTGGTGCTGGGTGACAGAGGGCTTCAAGGAAGGCAGAGTAACAGCAGGAAATGCTTCATGGAGGTGTGGATGATGCCTGGATAGTTGTTAAATTGAAAAGCAGTGGAGTAGAGTAGGCAGGGGGTCATTCCAGAAACAGACTGGGATATTCAGAGTTGCAGGCACAGTAAAATGATGAGATGAGAAAACAGACAGGGATAAGAGGGAAAGATCTTTTAGCTACTCAGTTACACACACTCAATACACTTTCACTGAGATTTGCTGTGTTGTTACGTAGCAATGAAGCTATGAAAACACAGCATCACCATTATGGATCTTACATAAAGGAAAGAAAAGTGTACTATTTGGTAAATTAGCAAGTAAGGGAGAGGAATAACTAGTATTCAAAGAAAAGAAATTAAATCTCAGAAGAGTTGACAGAAAAAAATGTCATTTATGTGAGGCCATCAGGAAGGGGAAAATAGTGTGAGTAATTGCAGAATGCAGAGTCATTACAGAGATAGTAAACAGCCACATGGGAATGTGCATGGGAAGAGTAGGAAGAAAGTGGACAGAAAGTCAATGGTGCCTAATATCAAGAAGAGTTGGGCATAATGGTGAGTTTAGTTTTCACAAAGACTGAGCAAAATGACACTGAAGGGTGTTGAGTTGAAGACTATTGCAATGTGAGTGTTTTGATCATTACATCTTAGCCCAGAGAGGAAAGGAAGACCCCTTGATGGGAAACAGCCTCACACCATGTCACGATAAGAAAATGCTTTAACAGAAAATGGTATGGTCCTTGTTTCTGATACCAGCAACTTGTTAAACAATAGTTGCTAGAGATGGGGTCACAGATATGACTTGGCAGTAGAGTGCTGGCTGCTTTTCCAGAGGATTGGAGTTCAATTCCTAGTACCTATATTGGACTGCTCAAACTGGGAACAATGCCCTCTTCTGGCCTCTATTGGCATAGCACACACTATGTATATAACTACATGCAGGCACGTATACACATAAAAAAGTAAAAGACAATGGCTTGAGTGTGGGGAGACCAGTTCTGATCTACTCCCACCTTTTTGAAGGGTTCTTTGTAGCACGAATCTTAGAAGGTCTTGTTAATAAAATCAAACCTGGGGCCAGTTATTGGGGTGAATGCTGGAAGATCAGAGAAGCAGAACAAGCCACAGCTACCTCACCTTGCCAGTTCTTCAGCTGATCCTGTTTCCTCAGACTGGAAGCCTCCGAGTCCTCATTCAGAATGGATCTCAGCTGAACTGCTGCTTGAAAGCCTAAAAGCTTAACCAACCAAATGCTTCTAGTTTCTGGACATCACGCCTTATATATCTTTCTGCTTTCTGTCATCACTCCCTGGGATTAAAGGCTCGCTTTCTGGGATTAAAGGTGAATCACCATGCTTGGCTGTATCCTCTAACACACAGAGATCCAGATGGATATCTGCCTCTGGAATGCTAGGATTAAAGGCGTGTGCTACCACTGCCTAACCTCTATGTTTAATATTGTTCTGTTCTGTCTCTGACCCCAGATAAGTTTATTAGGGTGCACAATATTTTGGGGAACACAATACCACCACAGTTCTTAGGTGGAAGAGAGAGAAATTAAGAAATGATAGATAGAAAGAGAGACCTAGACAATGAGAAGAAAGACAGAAACACACGATAGCTTCAGGAGGGCCTGAATCAATACCCACCAGCCTCGTCCATTATTGAAAAGGACTTTTCATAACATGCCAAAGCAGATGAGCAAAAGACCTCCCCCTTGCAAGATCAAAGCATACCATACAACCGAGTTTAGACCTTTCCCAACACCTGGTAACCACGCCTGTGGTCAAATCATCCCATTATGCAGTCCTGCTGGGTAAAGCAAGCTCAGATTCTCTGACCCTGAATAATTAGTCACTAGGAAGCCTTTGTGGGCTCCTGCACTTGAGAACTGAACACTAGTAATCATTCAAATGATAATTTCTAAATTCCTTAGAACTGAAGATTTTCTGTGCATCTAAAGCCAAACAAAGAAAGCAAATGTTCTTACAAAAATAGCATGAACATAATATTGAAGAAACCAGGCCCACAAAACTGTTAATTAACTAGAAATGCAACAGGTCATTCTGAATTTGGGAAAGGTGTTAGGGAAGCCAAGCTAGCACTTGGATATGAAGACACAAGGAATCAGAGTCTCTGGGGAGTGGGTCTCATACTGCAACCCAGATGAGTACTTCTAAAACGGTAAGCTATCATGTTCAGGGGACACCTGAGGTTAAGTTTTGAATTGTTTCACCATTAAGAGTTAATTTTCTACTTGACACACGTGAGGCATGTAGCAGAGTGCTGGGCAGCTGAATGGACTGCTGCTTTTACAGAGGTGATCACTGGTGGTGGTGACTCGGAATCTTCCTGCAGAGGGGCAGGTGTCCTTAGGCTCTGGATTGATGATTAGTTGTCACATTTTATCTTTCCTTGAGCAAATATGCTTAACACATAGAGATGTAGGCAGTGCCCTTGGCCCCATCAGCAATGTTTCCTAAATCTATGTATATTCTTCCTTTTACAACAAAGGTACCCAGGGTCACCGACTACATCTACTATCTCATTTCTTCAAATGTATCATCTTTCATTGCTCTTCAGTCATACTCTCTGTGTTTTGATTTTAAAGGTACACACAAAAAGCAGTGGCCAAAAGGGTTCAGCCAACCCCAAACAGTGCCCCAGGCAGACTAGACAAAACATGAAAAATGACTGTGTGCTTAAACGTTTGCCCTGCCCTAAAGAGTGCTCCATACGCTGAAACTACAGAAATTTCCATTGATTCATGTCCAGGTTTTCCCAACTGTGGTGGAATATTCTCTCTTAAGTCAAAGTTTAAGCAAATATTTGCAGTTACATTATAAAAATGAATATGTTATTATGATATTTGAATGAATATACTTTCTGACAAAAATTATGTGTGGCTTCAATTTTATATATTCAAATGTTAGCTCAGATAAACTTTGTCATACGGCAGAGAACACAGATTCATACATTTTCAGAGACTGGACGATGGGTAGAAGTGAATAAATCTAGTTGACACACTAGAAAACTAGAATGAGCAACGGTGATGTGTAGTGGGTAGCTGTTCCAGCTTTGACTTTGAAAAACTGCATCAGTGAGGCAGCTGGTAACTGCCACACCTACCTAGGACCTGTCTCTGGGGGAGTGGCAAGGACAGGAGCCCTTAAGACCCAAGATCCTGACATGCAGCCTCTTGGTTTCTCATGATCCTGGATGCTGGATGGCAGACCAAGTCAGAGTTCTCCAGAGAACCTCGCTGGACTGCATCTCACCTCTCCAGGATCTTTTAACCCATTCCTTTACTGACTGTAAGTTACCCCAAAATAAACCACCTTTTAACTATATGGAGTTGCCTTGTTAAATCCCCACATTAGTGGTGGGCTAGGGTCTGGACCCTGCATGTTCCCCAACATGCACATGTTTGAAGGCTTGGTGAGCAGCCTGTGATGGAGCCTTTGGGAAAGAGGCTTAGAAGAAGGAAATTAGATCATTGGTGGGGTTAGCACTGAAAAGGACCCTGGTGACATGGCCCTTTCTCTTTCTCCCTTCTTGGTACCATGAGTCCAACAGCCTCCCCCCATGCACCCTGTCCTGTGATATAGACTAACACATATAAACACCCAAATCCACCCAGTCAAGTGACCATGAACTGAATACTTTAGATTATGGGCCAAAATAAAGCTTTCTTATTTTTAAAAATCCCTTGTCTCTGAGATAGTATTTGTTTTTTATTTTCATTTCTTTGGAAAGGCTCTCACTCTGTAGCACAGGCTGGCCTTGAGCTCTAAGTGATACTACTACCTCAATTTCCTCCTTGTTAGGATCACTGTCATGAACCACTATGCCTTGACATCCTGCAAGAGTGACAAAAAAATGAACTAATGTGTGAGGTCTGGAGAAACAATAAGTTCTAACCCTCTACTGACTAGTAGGTGAAGGTAGGAATGTTAAAAATGAAGGATTGGAGAGATTTTTCCTTTGAATAGATGATAAGGAACTATTCATTTCCCACATTGTGGGGAATAAGAGCAGAACCTTGCATATGAATAACTGTAATATAAAAGTGATGAATGAAAAATACAGATTGGAGTTTTAGATAAGGTTGTCACAATCATTGTATTAGCCTATAAATTCATCAATGGAATATATTTACATCTGGCTCCCTCCTACACACAGACTTGTTTGTTCCCTCTGATAATAGATTTAGCAATATTGGGGCTGGAGAGATCACTCAACAGCTAAGAGCACATATTACAGTTGCAAAGTATCTGATTTGATTCTTAGCATGAACATAATAAGGTGGTTCACACATACTGATAACTCTAGTTCCAATTGAATCTGATGCCTCAGGTCTCCTCAGGTGTCTTCACTCATGTGCACATGCACACACACACACACACACAATTTAAAATAGTAATTATTGTTTTGTTAGCAATATTTTACAAAGAGTCAGAAAGGAAATATTCTATGTGGGTTAAATGGTCTGTGAAGCAACTAGACAACTCTGTCGCAGCAATGCAGAAATTAACTGCAATGTGTAAACACGGAATTATGGCTTTCTTCTAATAAAGCTTTATTAGGTTGAAAGACACCTTCAAGTCACAGGCTTCAGTTGTCAGAGATGATGCACATGTTCCTACTCTCTGATGCTTACAATCAGCTACTTAAAGTAAGACTCCCTGAAAGCACTGTGCTTTTGCATATTTAAATGTATTTCTTCTACAATTCATAAGGTAGTTCACAGTTGCAAACAAATCATCCAAATGCCTAGTAACACTCATCCAATAATCATTTATTCACATAACAATATTTATTGAGTTCCTATTTCATATCAAGCATGTATGCCTTGACCCTGATAACATACAACCAATAAAGACACAGCTCTTAGATAAGAACACTTATAACTTAGTGGGATTATGACAAGGTTTACATGAAAGGTGATATTTGGGGCACATTTGTCAAAAAAAAGTGTGGAAACTTTCTCTACCACACATGGTGGAGTGGCAGAATATATTGTGAAATATGTGCATAAAATCAGAGCTGGGAAGATGGAGTGGAGAGCATTCTACCTGTTCTCCTTTCATAAGTCATGTGGGGTTTAATGACAGGCTTGATTGGCCTCTAGGTGACTAGACATGTTCTTCTGTTGTTACTGAATCATTAAAAAATGATGATGCGGCACTTAGAACATTTTAAAATCTTTTGATGAATGTATTCTCATTTATTTATTTGTTTGTTTATTTATTTATTTACTATTTTTCAAGACAAGGGTTCTCTGTGTAGCTCTGGCTGTCCTAGAGCTCACTCTGTAGATTAGGCTGGCCTTGAACTCACAGAGATCTGCCTGCCTCTGCCTCCCTGAGGGCTGGGATTAAATGCATACACCACAGCTCAGCGAAACATCCAGTGTCAAAGAAAATTCCACTGTAACAGAATTGAGAGAGATATCCTAAAACGTAATTAAAACATTTTTTTTTTAAAAAAATGGATTTGGCTATCACTCTGACCTTTGAATATAATGACCAAATACTCTTTCTTAAAGACAAAACAAGGGTTTGTCCATCAATGGTAGAGCACAGGCCTAACATGCTCGAGGCCTGGAGATTGATTACTAACACCACAATAAATAAATCAATAATAATGAATAAATAAATAAATAATATGCAAATACATACAGTGGGAAATAATAATCATTTATCATCAGGGTGTCTAAACATTGAAAGGCTTGAGATATCTCATAATGTCACTGCAAGTGGTTTGAGAGAGAGAGAGAGAGAGAGAGAGAGAGAGAGAGAGAGAGAGAGAGAGAGGAGTTTGAGGGCTAAAGTGCTCCATAAAGCATTCCCAGTAAAAGTGAGGATAGCTATAGCAAAATAAAATAGGATGGGAGCCAGAGTGAAGATTTACTGCAACTCCTCATACAATAAAATAGCAAAAGAAGGGGATTTTTTTCCCTATATGATAGTTCAGCAGCCTTCCATTTTTCGTTCTGTTATTGTCAAAAGTAAATCCTTCACTGTTCTTGAATGTGCCACTTGCTCATCGTTACTGCAGCGTTATAGCTTGAGATAATCAAGATCCCCAAAGGCAAATGCTTTCAATGTTTTTATATCAAGAATGAGATGATAATCTTTGCAAATGTCACTTGTGCTATATCCCTACCCTAGCACCAACTATTTACATGTAGCCCGAATGCTGGTGCATACTGCCATGGAGGAATAACTGTACATTTTGTGCATAAAAAGTGAAAGAGGGCATGGGAACAGGGCGTTGTGATTGTTAATCTTTATTGTCCATGTGACAGAATTTAGAATTACCATGGAAACACACACATGGATATACTTATGAGGGTCTTCGAGAAATGTTGAATGGACAAGGAAAGACACATCTTGAATGTGTGTGTTACCATCCCATTGGAAGGGCCGCATACTGAATAAAATGGAGAAAGTGAGCTGAGTACCAGCAGCCATCATTCTCTGTTTCCTGATTGTGGATACAACAAGACAACTATTTCCTGCTACAAAAAATAAATAAACAAAATGAAAGGCAAGCATGGTCTATCATACCTGTATAGGGGAGATTGAAACAGGAGAACTACCATAAGTTTGAAGCCAGCCTCGTCTAAATATCAAGCTAACCAGGTTATATAGCAAAAACTTGTCTCAAAAATCCCAAAACTAGGAATGAAAGAAAAATTGAATGAAAGGAAAAAAAGAAAATGAAAGAAAGAAGAATTACTATATATGTAGATTAAAGATATTTTCTTTCTAGTTGCTTTTCTTTCTGAAAATTGGTCAACAAGGATATATGATTGAACTTTATCCTTAAAAAGTAGTAAGACAGAAGCCTAGTTATATTGTTTTGTTGAATGAAATGCCAGCTTAGCTTTTGATACTGACTAATGTCTTTTCATCTTCTTTAGATTACTATTTAAGCATGTGATGAGAGTTACACTCTGCTCTTGCATACATATAGCATCTATACAGCACTTGGTTAACTTACTAGCATTAGTTAATTTGACTAATCTTTTCACTATATAAATGTGTGTGTGTGTGTGTCAAATCTATCTATCCACTCACACATATGAAAGAATCATATAATTTAGCTCCTACTATATTTAATGAAATATGTATTCATATGAATCATGTATGTATATGTGGTTATATAGTATCACCTATTATACATGTATTACAATAAAATTATATATATGTATATATTACCTTGAGCAGCATAGAGATTTGTGGTTATTGAAAAGACAAATCAAGGCAGATGAATATTTAAGCTGTGATTAGATCTGAGCTCACACAAGATATTTGGAATAGATCATTGTCTCTGTCATTTGTTATCATTTCTGAGGAAAGACTCTTTTTCATGTTAGCAACAATTCAACCAAATCATTTTTGTGACTTCCAACTCTGGCAACTTATCTGTGCTCAAATATTGAGAAGTTCCAGTTTGTTTTAAACATGTAAGTGGTAGTCCTCAGCACTTCTGTAATTCCGAGGACCCCATGCCTGCCCTGGGTCCTCACCTGCTGCTTCCGGCAGTTCCTGTTGATATGACACCTCCAGGCAGTGAAATCCTACTGAGCTGACTTAAATAGAATTTGAAGATATGTGCATTCATTTTCCTGATGTGAAGCATTTGAAAGGAAATTAGTCTCCTTAATCATCAACCTATCTTTAATTTTTTTATTTTAGTTCTTAGGATATGCCTATTATTATAAGAATATTATTATAAGAATAATCCTAATTCTTAGGATTCAGTAACACAAATATATACTTAGAGACCGACTAACAGGCCAACCAGAAAATAGCTGACATCCATAGCCTGACACTAATACTTCACTTGACCATTTCTCCATCTTTTCAGCCTGGAAAACACAGTTCTTCTCTACATTCAAGAGTTTAACTATTTTGGATTCCTCAGATAGGTGGAATCAAGCCTGCTTCTACCTCAGTGCCTGGCTTCTTACATTTACCATCATGTCTCCAGGGCAATCAACATTGCTGAAAATGATGATTTTTGGATTAAGGAATGGTGGGATTTTTGCCTCAAAATGTTATTCTTTTCTTTTACCATTATATTATTAACTAACATAACACCATGTTTTGCTGTATATATGGAATTTCTGCCCCTGTCTATAACTGCCTGAGTGTAAGACACAAGTGGAAATAGTGAGAGGAATCTTCAGAGTGCCATAAAATATAAGGCTTAACCTCTGTATCTCTGACTCTGGTGGTATCCCCTGCATACCACACTTCTGTAATAGATGGAGCTACATTCATTATCTTGGGATAGAAATGTATGAAGAAGTATGGCCTCCTTGTACCAGAATAAGAGAAAAACCAGGGACTCTTGCAAGAGCTGTATTGAACCCAAGGACTGCCCATCTCTAGACTTATTCATAAAGAAAAACAAATGCATATATTTTTATTTCAATGTAATAATACTATTCTCACCTTGCTAACATACATGTTGTTTTAGATGACAGTATAATTCATAAATGGTGGTAACAAGTATGGCGATGATGATGTGGAAAAATTATAATATTAAAGAAAATAGACAAGGAATAATGTTAACTGTATCTCATGGATCAAGAATAAAATTATATAGTTCCAGAACTGAGAAATAGACATAGGGGTTAAGTTACCAGTACTGAAGAACACTTGCAGAAAATGTCAGTGTAATTGTTAAACATTGGATATTGATGGGAGGAACATTGTGTAAATTAATTAACTTCCCTTGACTTTCATTTCAAGGAGTTCCTGGACACCTGATAACATGTATAATAGAGGTTTTAATATCTTTTCTAAGGTAACAATCCAACTTCTCAAAATAGACAAAAGGGAGTACATTGATGTATACTGAATAAATAATGAATTGATTGATAGTTATAATAAGGAAAGGGAGAACTCTTATTTCTGAGAAAGACTGAAACTAGTAACCTAGTGACAATTTATAAAGTCCTCAGATTTCACCCTTACCTAGTGTTAAACATGTCTTTATTTTGTGTGCTCATTCTTCATAGCTGCATGAATAGTAACAACATGCTTGTGACATTTATTAACCTTAGTCAAGTACACTTCATCAGTATTCTCTTCTTGCCAAGATAATGATTCCTGGTGATAATATGTAAGTTACTTGATCTCCTCACTTCCTAAAGTAATGTTTTGTTTGTCATGTGTTCATTCAGATTTTTAGAGAAGGCATACACTGAATAACTCATAAATTCCCATTGTTTCTGAAACCTTGTCTGTCTTGTCTGCCTGCTTTGAAATTTTATTGTGTGTCCTGCAGACCCCTTCTACATAATTGTAATCTTTAAATATTTATACCCTGACATAAATATTTTAACATTTAATATAGGTAACTGAACTCTGAGAAACTGCAGATGTTGACACAGTCATTGGGTATTTTTTTTCTTTGTAGTTTACTATGAACTTATGGAGATATAAACTACTTTATGGCAACCATCCTAATGAGATCTTGTAAAAGTACTCCAAATTTAAGAAGCATGCACTAGACTAGGAAATCTGTGATGACGCGGTGTTTACATTTCCCAATCATAATTTATGGTCCTTGAATAAATGTATTGAATCTTCTATGTAAGCATTAAGTCTACCTACCACAGTATCAATGAATCCCCATCTAGAATCTGAGCATAACTCTTGTGTCACAAATATTTAATTAGCTCTGGATGTGTACTTAAACAAAACTTCGATATGTAAGTAGTGTCAATGAATATTTTGATATGGGTAGCCAAAACATATAGCCATTTGTATTAGTCTTTCCTTCTGGATGACAGAAATTCAACCTGAGTCATTTTCAGGTCACTCTTCTATGTTTGTAAAAGTTAATTATTTGAGGGTGGGCACTGCACACACACCATGGTGCGTGTGTGGAGGTCAGAGGACAGCTTTCAGGAAGATTTCTCTCCTTTCACTTGTGGGGCTGTGCGATGGAACTCTGATTTTCAAGTTTAGTGACTGCGGCTTTGACCAGATGAGTCACCTCTCCAACCTGACCTCTGCTTTTTCTTCACAGCACATCTAAGTTGTACTGTATCTTTGATGTGCCAAATAATGTGAAATGAATAAGGTCAATTTTGAGCCCAGTCCTATGCTCTTCTTGGAGCTCTCTAGGCTCCTCTTCCGGTGTTTTCCTCTGAGCACTGAGTCTTGGGTACTTAGTACTTGTCTTAGCCAGTGTTCTGTTACTGTGAAGAGACACTGTGATTACAACAACCCATAAACAAAAACATTTAGTTGGTGGTTGCTTACAGTTTCAGAGGTTTAGTCCATTACCATTATGGTGGAGATCATGGCAGCTTGTATGGAATAATAGCTAAGAGCTATAACCTGATCCTCGGGCAAAGAGAGAGAGCGCGATGCAATGCCAGGATTTTTGAAACCTCCAAAACCTATGCCCAGTGGCACACTTCCTCCAACAAGGCCACACCTAGTCCAAGAAGGCTATACCTATTAATCCTTCTCAAATGGTGCCACTCCCTGGTGACTAAACATTCAAATATAAGAGTCCGTGGGTGCCATTCTTATTCAAACCATGATAATTCTTTTCTCAGAATTGCTGAAAATGCCTGACTTATCACCTACTCCTTCATGTCTTCATTCTTATTTGTATGAGCTAGATTCCAATCATTTCCCTATGGTTTGGGTCTCTTGAGAGAATTGAAGAATGAGTGGTCTTTTCACATGGACTCAATTAAATTGATTGATATTATAGACCTAATCTGTTCTTTTCCTTGACTTTTTGTTTGAATTTCTTTTAATTGTAAGAGAATTGATACTTTAACTGTATATATATATATATATATATATATATATATATATATATATATATATATATAATTTAGTTCATTTTACTTATTTATACATTTAATGAATATTCTTACTTTATAGCCTGTCTGTGGATTTTAGTTTTCCTACTTAATTTAATGCTTCCTTTGTTTCTTTATATCCCACTTAGAAACAATATTACACTGATAATACTCAGAGAATTAAGTGATGTTGCATTTTGACCCTTCTCTTGGGGGTCAATTACATTGTATGGACTTGCATTATTTTTCCACCAGATAACTAAGAACATGGGAGTGCAAGCTCCTGAAAATCTAAGTTTTGGCTATCGTCCCTTTTTAAGGTCACTTTTGTCTTATGAATTTGAAAGAGAAAACTGCACAAAAAAATTCTCTTTGAAATAAACTCTGGCCCCCTCCCCCGAACCTTGTCTTGTTTCATTTCTCCTTTCTGGGCATGTTTGCAAATGTGGAGTTGTGGGTATTTTTGCTTCACCGATAAATTGAGAGATGAAGCTGATATCATCCTAGTTCTATGAAGAACATTTCCTGCTAGAGGTCCCTTTCCCAGTGGGTACAAAGCCCAAGTCAAAGCTGCTTAGGATGGAAATGCTCACAGGAAAAAAGCCTCTTCAGAGCTCTGCTTTTTTCTCTCGAGTCCAGTTCTCATTTAGTGTTTGGCCTTGGAATACTGTTCTCTTCTTGCCAGTTGAATGATGTGTTTAAAATATTGTTTAAAATGCATCCAATATTTTTTGGTTGTTTTAATAAAAAAGGGCCATTGGTGCATCTAATCTTATAAGTTACAGGAGATAAAAGACCATATTGTTAAACAGAAGACCAAAAATCAAAAATATTAATTTGACTTTTTACTGTAAACACTACTAATTATGTGTAATACACTTAAAAATGGGTGTCTATAGTAATAATTCAATAGTATAAATTGGTTGGCCAATAGCTGTACATAGTTAATATTGACTTTGCAGTGACGTAATGACCATGAGTAATGTTTATGTTCAGAGCAAGCAATTTTACATTCAAACTAAATAAAGTAAATTGGTATTTATTTAATGTAACACTAAACAATTGAGTGCATGAACTTATTGGATGAAATTTATTGGGCTAAATGACATAGAAATATCCTCAAACCTATGTCATTAAATAAAGTCTGATTGTTATAATATTCAGTTGTTATCATTTAGCCTTTTTTTTTCATCTCAGACTTTGTTGTTCAGCAGTAAATTTTACATTCTAGAGGTCCTCACATCAAAAATGGATACATTTCGTGCTTCACATAAACTATAGTGATTGTTTCAGAAATCTAAGGAAAAGTCATATAACATCTAGAGACACACTTAGCAGATGATAGAAATAATATACTGAAGGCATCAATGGAGCCGCAAGTTGTGTATGAGAGAGCATAAAACATTAGCTTGGAATTTGATGTGCCAAAATATGAAATTAAGTATAATAATGAATAAATCTGAGATCTACTCCCACCTGAAAAAGCAATCCCCACATTTTTCATCAGAGAAATGATATGTCAGTGTGCACATTCTTTTGGAAGACATAACAAGTTCCCTAAATTCTTAGAGTTGACAGATTAGCCAATAGTATACAGGGGAAAAAACATACAATGGTAGTAAGTCGTTAAAAGAAATGATTTCCCATGGCAGAAAACATAATTTTAGATTCATTTAATGAAGTTGTGTTTCTAGAAAAATAATATCTATCAAAGGGGGAAAAAACAAAGGAAATAACATTCTGAGGGGAGAGATAATTGAAACACAATATTGATTTTGAATATACTAAAAAAAATACTGTGTGATGATAGAGCACATACAATCCAAAAAAAGTGGGCACTGCATTCTCAGGTCCCTGCATCTTGAGCAGCATTTTGAATTGAATACTCCACTTACAGTGTCAACCAGTCAAACTTAAAATAAGTATGTTCAATCTTCGGTTGAGTATATAGGCAAATTTTGAATTTCAGTAGATAAAACATTTAATTAATGAAGTGACTTACTTTTCTTATAGTTGTGTTCTTTGCAATCACATAAAGGGGGAATTGGTGAACTATGGCCTGTGGGTGAACATAGTTTTAATCTTGGTACTGCTTACTGTAAATAAACTTTTCTTGAAAGGCAGCCTCATCTGTTCTCTTATTACTGTTGCTACATTCTACACCAGCATGGTAAGCTAACACAACAGAAACTGTGAGCAAAGAAAGATGAAATTATTTTCATCTGGCCTCTTACAGGAAATATTTATGACTTCCTGTCTCTGTACAGTAAATGGCAAATATTTTTGTTTGGTTGTTGTTTTGTTTTATTTGTTTGTTGTTTTTTGAGACAGGGTTTCTCTGTGCAACCCTGGTTGTCTGGAACCATCTCTGCAGAATAGGTTGGTTTCAAAATCAGAGATCCACCTGCCTCCCAAGTGATAGGATTAAAAACATGTGCCACCACCACCCTGCAAATGGTAAATATTTTGTCTGAACCTTATGTGAAATAAAGTGACTCTAAAATGTAGGCGCCATGATAGGACTTGAAGTTTTCTAACCAAAGGAGCATATATAAATATGACATTCAAAATTACAACAAAAAGTGTATGCAGTAACTGATGTGTTGCTAAGAAAGACGGTTAACTATTACTCAAGAAACACTGAATATTAGACACCATGGGGCACTCAGAGATCTAGTATAGCCTCATCTAGATTTTTACTTAAGTGAGAAGTAGAGATGCTGTGCTATCTCTCTGGTCATCCTAATGCTTGTTTGTAACTAAGTGATTAGAGATACATTACCACCTACAGCCACAGATAAGACAGAAAACGTCAAGACTATGTTTCCAGAAGGGAAGCTAACTCACTCTCTTGGGTGGGAATATAAGTGTTGTATGTAGTTCATATGATTTCTCAGTCTGATAATCAAATCAGAATCATCACATTGTATTCTAATGGGGAGTTTATTAATCAACAATTATAGGTTAAAAAGGAGAAATAAACTGAATAGAAAACTATCGATTTGTTTTCATTATGTCCAGAAGCAGCTACAATCCCTTTGGTACATTTTCAATATAATTTGCAGAATTACTGCTTCCAGTCATAATCCCAACAAGATGAAACTGTTACTGAACCTTAACTTACAAAATATAGCAAAGAAGAGAATAAAGGTAATTATGTTAGAAAATAATACGTTGAAAATAAAACTTTAAATATTTAAAATGTATTTTAAGGTGGGATAAAAATTGAATTTAAGTACTTATGATTGTTCTGGCTGTTTTTATATCAACTTCACACATGCTAGAGATTTCTGAGATGAGGGAACCTTAATTGGCAAAATGACTCCATAAGATCGAGCTGTAGGCAAGCCTGTAGAGCATTTTCTTAATTTGTGATTGATAGAAGAAGGCCCAGCCCATGTTGGGTGGGGCCAGACCTGGGCTGGTGGTCCCAGGTTCTATAAAAAAGCAGGCTTAGTTAGCCATGAGGAGCAAGCCAGTAAGCAGCACTCCTCCGTGGCTTCTGCATGAGCTCCTGCCTCCAGGTTCCTTCCTTGTTTGACCCTTTCCTCCCCAAGTTACTTTGATCATGATGTTTCATCCCAGCAATCATAATCCCAAATAAGACAACGAAGCTGTGTGCAAAGGCTACACATTTAGACATCTTGACTTTTGAAAATATCCTATAATAATGGCAAACAAAATCTCATTGTGATAGAAGCCATAGACTCTAGAGTTAAACCAAAACAAAAGTCATAAAAACAAAGAGAAGACACACAAAAGTCAAAATTTCTTTCCTATTACATGGAAGTGACTTCTGGAAGGTCATGAATATGCTCCAGCTGCGATCTTTCTAGGCTCAGTTCCTTTTATTCCCTTATGACTATGACTGACAGGTGTCATGATGTCAGATGTCTCAAGAAATTGCCCGTGTCTAGGGACAGTCATCTCTCCCATGTCCTCTGAAGTCAAAGCTCCACACAAAAATGACTGAAGCCTTATGATCATTGCCCCACAACCCAAATTATTATTTTGTCTAATCCTTTGGTCTTTCTGCTCTGAGAGTTTTGATCCAAGGACTCTGCTGAAACACCTTTATGACATGCTTTTCTATAAAAACACAATACCTAAAGTCATCTAAGAAAATACACATTGTGGTAATAATTTGATAGTCAGATACCCAAACTCTCCTAGCAATGAAAATTCTGGTCATAAGTGAAGAGCACCCAGGCATTTGTTAGTCAATTAATGTCTACTATAAGATAGAGCCAATGATTTATGACATTACCAAAACTACCCAGCCTATATTTGGTTCTATGACTGTGTCATGCACTCAAAGAGTAGCAGAAAAAAATACATGAAAGGTGGAAGGTCTATATTTGGGATTTTAGTTCTCAGCATCAGCAACTTACTTTTGTTATGCAACCAAGTTGCTGAACTCCATATCCTAGTAAGTATGGATCAGAATGCATTATTTTTCTTTCTCATATGGCCACATGATTATTTCCTTTTGAATGAATGATGGCTGATAAATCAGGTTTTGCTTGTTTCAGATACGACATGTTTACTGAAGTAAACCTTCTATAATGTGGATAATTGGTTTCTGTGATGGGTAGGACAGTTTCTGGTGCCTAGGTTTTGTTGATGATGTTAATCAGTTGAAGTATGTATACTAGATTGGTAAGAGGGATTTGAGGGTGCTTAGTTTAAGTGACTAAATATTGAAAATAGGTTGCAGCTGGCAATTTTCTTTGGGTTGCATTAAAAATAGCCTGAAAATACACACACATAAAAGAGACTCAGAGAGAGTAGGAAATGGCTTAGGGAATATCATGGGGGCAGAAAACAGAGTAAATAGTTTGAAACATTGTTCAGAGGCTTAAAAGTACCAGAAAATGGATGTGCTTTAAGTTAACAGTATGTGGATGGTCTTATAGAAATAGGCAAAAATATGAGGTTTTTATTTTATTCTGAATATTAATGTCCATTGGTATGTGTGTACCATGAAAGAGATACCATGAAAAACCAAATAGATGATCCCTTGGCCAGGAGATATCTGCTATTGACTGTTATTCCTCCAGCCTCTTGTTCTGGCTTAATGATCATTTAAAAATGATATTACTAGAGGCAGAGATGGGCCAGCACCATCAATCCTTTCTTACAAATCTGGTATACATGCTTCAACTGATGAACATCTCTGGTGATATATTTGTAATCTAAGAAGTAAAGCTTCCCTGAAGATCAGAGAAGCAGAGCAAGTCACAGCTACCACCTCTTACCTCACCAACTCCTCAGCCTGAAAGAAAGAGCCAGTTCCTGTCTCCTCCTGTTTATATTCCTTCCTCTGCCCAGCCATGTCACTTCCTGTCTCAACCTTCCTGGGATTAAATGTGTGTAATTCCAAGTGCTGGAGTTAAAGGTGTGTGCTACCACTGCGGGGCTCTCTTTCTCTTTTAGACTGGATTAATCTCCTATAGCCCAGTGTGGCCTTGAACTCACAGAAATCCAGAGGGATCTCTGTCTCTGCCTCCTGAGTGCTAGGATTAAAGGTGTGTGGCACCACTGCCTGACCTCTATGGCTAACTCTGTGGCTGGCTCTGTCCTCTGATCTTCAGGCAAGCTTTATTTCTTAGATTACAAATATCACCACATTTCCCCTATTTTGTCTAAAATAATAAAAGAAAGATTCATGCAATAAACATCAGTAACAAAAACCTAAGTTCTAGATCCTGTTGCATCCATCACATAAAGTGATTATTTACTTTACTGCAGGCTTACATCATTAAACACATTGTATCAGAAGGGAAAATACTTTATTTTGATGCCCATTAATACCTATTTAAGGCATAATTTTTCCCTTTCTTCTTGAAGAGACTTATATAGGACCTTTATATAGGAACTACAAGTGTATGATACAAATATAATATTATGTTCAACGGAATCTGGATTTTTGATTATTTGTTTCTTTTACTTCCCAAAGTAACAAGGTAATGATTAAGAGGCTGAATAAAAATATATTGCTTTGTTCAGATTTTCAAATGAATTGTTGGAACTGTAAAAATAGATAAATAAACAAGCATTTCCACGTTTCTTTTTTTAATTATTGGATCGTTTAGTACCTAAGTGCACTTCAGGAACAAATAGTTCTTCAACAGAAACATCTTTATTCTTTGAATGCTCCAGTTCACTCTCTAGGTTGAATAGTCCATAGATATCAAGAGTATATATATTCATAATTGCTAGTCTCTTACGGTTACTATCTAAGATGATAATTTTGGGACAGAATTTGAATCAACTTAATAATGCTTATACTTATCTCTTTGGGTAGGTGATATAAATCTACTAAGGTAGAAGTCTGTTTGAACTGGGACTTCAGATAGAAAAATTAACTGATCTGATAGAAGTGAAAGATGGCATTTTAATAAGGAGAACAAGCATAAAACTTGACATGGTGAGATTGAGGTACAAATCTAGCTTTGAATGAGTTCACATAGAGTACTTTATAAAATATAGTGGGTACGAATGTATTATCCAGTAGTTATTTTTTAAAAATAATTCTACATGTACATATTATGGTTTGAGTTTGTTTCTAGCAAAAAATATGGACTCCATAGGGATTTTCATGCACAGTAGGTCTTATTTACATGGTTCAATAACAAGCCTGCCCTGGTTTATGAAAACAAAGAATCTGTTAAATAGACATGTGATATTTTCTATTCCCTGCCCATAGTGATTTCCATGATTAGGTTAGATTTTCTCATATCAGGAAGCACCTTTAAAAGCTAAGAAAGAGAAACTAGGGTCTAGGGTGACTTGGAAGCAAGTCTGCTTGAGCAATATGAGGGTATGCTAATAGCAAAATCTTGGAGGAAGTTGATGCATTCGTAATAAGGTAGAAAATTGCATTTTTGGTCATTAGCATTATTTTCTAATCAATCATGTGTACTCTCTGCTGCTATATAATTTCACATCCTGTGTAATGTAGTATATATGCCAAATATGAACTTTTATAAGAAAAAATGAGGCCAGTTAAATCATAGATAACTTTGTAGACCAGATCATTGGTCTGACATCCTTTTAAAAATCCAAGAAATTTGTAATGTCCTGATTAGATTAATAAGTAGCTGTATATGTGCTTATTTGTTTATTTATTATTATCTGACCTTTTCCCAACTCTGACCACTTGACTTAAAAATCTAAATTTTGTTTTCTTTTCTTCTATGAGAAAGAGTCTACATCTGAAACGTAGGCTGGCATCAAACTGCTGGTTCTCCTGCCTCAGCCTTCCAGCACTAAAATTAAAGGCATATGACACCAGAATTCTATTCAGCTTAAACACATCATTTACTTTCAAAATTATTTTTTCATATTCTTGAAAAAGAATACTTGTCTTGGGGAGGTATGGGAGACACATGATATAGACTCTATATAATAGAGATACTAAGTAGGAGGAAGGCATTAGGTTTGTCCTGTGTGGATATCAGACAATAAACAGGAAAAGTACATATCATACCTGCAACTGAAATGTGTAAGTCCTAGGGGAGAGGGACCATTACTTGATGTCTGTGTTCATTTTAGACTAAGACTAACACTAACACAGTGAATAGAGACACTGACACTATTTTCCAGATTTCTCTTCTATCACTTTTGAACAGATGGGCAGAAATGGTATGTTCTTTTCTATATTATATATTCAAAGAGGAAGCTACCAACCCACACATCTTTTTCTTTTCTGATCTTTGGGGCTACTAAACATAGACCTATAAAGTAACTGTAAAAGGCAAAATCAATTCCTTGAAATTCCATCTTCTTTATCTCAGCATAATTTTAGAAATAAATGCTATAGAAGCTTAGCCTGTATCATATAAAGAAATGAACAGATGATGGGAAAAATCCATTTTCTTGACCTGGAATATAAATGAGTTTTTTATATCAACTCCAAAAGCTAAACATGACTAAGGGCATCTTTAGGAGATGAGAATCAGAAAGGCTCAATAAAATAGAAGTGAGGTTTTAATCTAAAGGAACATCCATAGAATGAGGAAAACGCATAATGGCAACTGTAGAAATTATGTAAAAATCATACTATTATAATATTTATTATGTATTTTATATGTGGCAGATATACATATGTGGATGTATTATGTGGTGTGTGTTCATATATTTGCGGGTACATGTGAATGTGTGTGCATGTAGAGGCCTGATGGCAAGCTTGTACATCTGTTCTTAAGAAGTATCAGTCTTAATTTTTCAGACTGTATCTCTCACTGGTACTTAAAGAATTATGGATTAAGCTATGGTAGTTGGCGGGCAAATTTCAGGGATCTGCTTTAACAAAAATGTGGGTGCTAGGACTGAACACAAATCTCTGTGCTTAGAGGATTGACCCTTTATTAACTGAGCTGTATCTCTCTAGCCCACTTTGTCCTTAAATTATTTGATAAATGGTCAGTATTCCTGGGAATTTACATGAACCCAAAGCTGGCATCGCTTGGATACCCTGACCTTAACACAGGTTTTCTATTTTCTAATTAATATTCCTTTCCCAGAGTATAATACCGTGCTGAGAGTCATATATTTTATAATTCAAATGTAGGTACTGTTGATTTCCTAGAATTAATTTGGAAATTCTGATCCTTTACTTGCTGCCACTAAATTCTTTGAATTTCACTTAATGATAATCTCTAGCACATAGGGAGCAAACACTGGAAACATTTGTTGTTCGTATGTGTTACTGTTAATAAAAAAAATTTTTTCTGGGATAATGACTATTTCCTACAAAGGCCAAATTCTGTTGTGATTTAAATAGTTGATTGTGAAAATAGAGACAATGAAGAGACTGAATGTTTATTCATGTCTATTCCTGGGGATTACTGTACCCCATGTAATTTTTACCAGATACTTGAAAACCCATTCAGTGCAGTTCCATATCCATGCAGAACTGTGTACTCTTTTCCCATGGTCAAACGAAAAATTCATATTGGTCAAGGTTCTAGCGTTTAATGGTAAATGACAGCAAGACAATAAATTAATGGATCATGATCACAGGTCTGCCTTCTTCGTTTACTAAGTTTTGAATTTAGCATAGAACCCTTTGTATGCTGTTTGACATTGTTATATACAGAATATCCAGTACATGGCCTCATTTGTATTCATGTGGAGTATTTTAGGTTTTAAAACTTTAAATGAGATAGAGTTCCTGAAGAAAGCCATGATTCACTAGAACTGAACTTTAACCTCTGTTCAACATCTAATTAGTGGAATTAGAGCTACTTTGTAAAAGAGTCAATTAATTCTCTAGCTTAAATTGCCCCAATTCGTTTGAAGTTTGCTCATGTTATCATTCCATTGGAAGGAGATATTTGGCTTGAATGTTAATAGAGACTTATTTCAAGTACTTCACTCTTACAGAAGGGGGAAGCATCAAAAATCCTTGTGTGTGCATGTATATGTGAGAGTGTGTATGTGTTCTACGTAATGAGGGCTTTAAAGGACGTGGTTATGTCCTGACTGAATAATAAGGTGAGGCAATACACTACTGAGATATAACATCCTGGAAGGCTCCTTGGTAGACACTGCATGTAATGCAGCATCTGGTGTGGATTTGAATTTAAGTGATGGTTTTCTATCATTGTTAATTTGTGTTAATAGAAATAAAATTTTCTATGTTTACCAAACACTTAATTGAGTGCACTGTGTTGCTAACTACATAAAATGAGAGCTCCAGAAAAGTACTTTCATGTTTCCCCTAAAAATATAGATTGCATTAAAATTAAGTTATCCTGTATTGAAATGCCCAAATACTAAGCATAGAAGAGCATATCTGTAGTTCTTTTGTGGCACTGAGACTTCTGATATGAATTCTCCTCTTCTATATCACACCTACTACACATAGAGGTGTCATGTGCTTCTACACATGTTGCCCTGTAGAGAATGAAAGAAGTGCTTTTCTGTTTCCGGTTTCTGCTGTGAACAATAAGACAGGCTCTTTCCAAATCTTCTGCTTCTGCTGTGTGGCTGACTTATTAGTTTGCAATAAAGAGAAGACCAAAGCTCTTTCCATAGTTGCCCATTAGACTGGGGCATTATTACCTATTATACCTGTTTGGTTTAATAACAAAAAAATACCTTCTTTCCTTTCCAGGGTTCCTATGGGTGGTTTCCTCCCAAATGGACTCACATACATACGTCTTCATTGTTGTATGCTTACCTCTACTTAGGTCTCCATTTAATATTCACGTATCTGACAGCCATTATCTGAGATCTTCACTAAAATGGGTTAGTTTTAATCACCACTACTTTGATCAGTGTCCACACACTGCAATTTGCATGATACTTCCACGTTTAGACTTTCTGTGTGAGAAGTTACACTGGTTTCTCAACACTGTCAGCTCAACATAGCCTTTGGGGTTCATGGACTAAGAACAGTAAACAACCCAACCCCGAAAAGGATTTGATAAATTATCCGTGAATACTTTGTGCAGGTTTATCAGTTTTGTGTCAATTCTAATTGAATTCTGAGAATTCAGTAGCCATGAGACAAACAGAAATAGCTAGGGAAGAAGAAGAAATCTCTGAAATACAGAATCTAATTGAATTTTGTATGATATATAATTCTTAATTTCTGAAATGTTGGTGATAGACAAGTTTATTTTCTGCAGATAGATACTGAATAATCCTATTTTGTTATATTACTTAAATATTGAAGAAAAGTCACAGCGTAAGAGCCAAGTATTAATGTGTTAATAAAATTTATTATTTCATTTGTTACTATTTTTAAAATTAAAAATAAAACATAGCAAAGTATAAATACAGTGATTATGGTAATTTATTTGACATATTCTGAAAAGCAATGTGGGTTTGTGAATATACATATAATTACTTAATTCTGAGTCTTCACAAATTTCAATTTAGAATATTCTGAGTCAAAATAACCTCCTCCCAGATGGAATTTTTCAGTTGAAGTAAAATACTACGTAACAGAAGAGGCAGGTAGATCTTAAGAGCTCTCTGGCCAGCTATACTTGATGAAACAGCAACGTTCAGATATAGGGTGAGACCCTGTCTGGAAAAATAAAATAAGGGAGAGAATGATAAAAAGAGACAACTAGCATTGACTTCTGGTGAACTCACAAGCACACATGTACATACACATGCATGCAACACATGGAGATGGGGGAGAAATGATCTTTAAAAGGTGTTTTAAAATTAATTAAAAATTTGAGGTTGTATTTCCAAAACTAATTAATATGTTATAAAAATTTCTCCTTTCTTTTTTCTTTCTCTTTTTCTTTCTCTTTTTCTTTCTTTCTTTCTTTCTTTCTTTCTTTCTTTCTTTCTTTCTTTCTTTCTTTCTTTCTTTCTTTCTTTCTTTCTTCTTTCTATCTTTCTTTCTTTCTTTTCTTTCCTTCCTTCCTTCCTCCCTCTCTCCCTCCTTCCCTCCCTCCCTGTCTCTCTCCCTTTTTTTCTTCCTTTTCTTCCTTCACTTCTATTTTGTTTTTCCCTTTTATTGAAAATAGATTCTTTTCTCATACGATATATCCTGACTACAGTTTCTCTTCCCTCTACTTCTCCTAGTTCTTCCCCACCTGCCCTCCTATCTACCTTTCTGTCCTCATTAAAAAAGAACAGGCTTCTAAGAGATTTCAAAAAAAAAAAAACATACAAAACATACCCCCAAATCTAACAAAACAAAAAGCATCCCATTGAAGTTCAACAAGGAAGATGAACAGGGGGTAAAGTGTTCAAGAACAGGACATGAATAAGAGACCCACATATTCAAACACTTGGAATTCCCATAAAATGCTAAACTGAAAGCCAAATTATGTATGCAGAGTACCTCGTGCAACCCCTTGCAGGCCCTGTGCTTGCTGCTTCAGTCTCTGTGAGCTCATATGAACTTTACTCAGCCAAATTAGAGGGTCTGGTTCTGGTGTTTTTCATCCCCTCAGTCTCTTAGACTTTCCACCTCCTCTTCTGCAGGTTGTCTGAACTCTGAGAGGAGAGATTTGATGGAGACATCCCATTTAGGGCAGAGTGTTTCAAGTCCTTGAATTCTATATATAATGTCTAAAAATAGGTCTCTGTGTTCCTATTTGTTGCAGGATGAAGCTTCGCTGATGATGAGTGAGTAAGGTACTGATCTAGAAGTATAGCAGAATGTCATTAGGAGTCATTTTATCACTACTTTTGTTTTTTAGACCAGTAGTATTTGGTTTTATACTAGGTCTCTGGGCTATGTAGTCTCTTGTTCTTGGTCATGCAAACAGTGTTGGGTATGGGTTCCATCTTACAGACTGGGCCAAAAGTCAAATCAGACATTGCTTGGTTACTTCCACAACCTTTAAGCTATCATTTCCCTGGAATATTTTGTAGGCAGGACGGCATTGTAGACCAGAGGTTTTATGGCTGAGTTGGTGTATACATTTTTCTTTTGGTTTTGTAACCTACAGAGTATTTGTCCTGTGCAAGACAGTAGAACATGGTAGTGAAGTATTCTATGCATCGGCTTGGTCTGTCCATGTTAAATGAGTTGTGTGGGTGTTGTCTTCAGCAATGAGTCTTTGCTATTAGTTTGTGGAGAGCAATCTACTGTCTGGGCAACATGTGCTTTAAGTTTTTTAAAAAATGTTTTTGTTATTTCTTTTTTCCCTTTTTATTTAAAAAAAATTATTCATTTTATGTACTAACCACAGGTCCCCTTCTCATCCCTCCTTCGGCTCCCTCCCAGCCTCACCCCCTGACCCACCCCTCCTCCTCCAAAAGAGTAAGGCATCCCATAGGGAGTCAGCAAAGCCTGGTACATTCAGATGAGCCAGGACCAAACCCTTCCCCCTGCATCAATGCTGAGCAAGGCTTCCCACAGGTAGGTAATGGACTCCAGAAAGCCAGCTCATGCACCAGGAATAGATCCTGATCCCACTGAAAAGCGCCCCTCAAACAGACCAAGCTACACAACTGTCTCCTGTACACAGAGTGCCTAGTCCAGTTCCATGCAGCTTCTACAGCTATTGGTCTAAAGTTTGTGAGTTCCTACAAGCTTAGTTCAGTTGTTTCTGTAGATTTTTCCATCATGATCTTGACCGCCCCCCCCCCCCCCGCCTTGCCTTGCTAATATAATCTCTATTCCCTCTCTGTGATTGGACTCCCAGAGCTCAGCCTGTTGCTTGACTGTGGATCTCTGCATCTGCTTCCATCAGTTACTGGATGAAAGTTATGGTACTCACCAATCTGATTACCAGGGTAGTACAGTTCAGGCACCCTCTCCACTGTTGCTAGTAGTCTAATCTGGGGTCGTGCTTGTAGATTACTCAGAATTTCCCTAGCACCAGGTTTCTCCCTTACACCATAATGTCTTCCTCTATCAAGATATCTCTTTCATTGCTGTCCTACTTGGTTCCTCCCCCAGCTTGACCATCCTGTTCCCTCATGTTCTCATCCTCCATCCTCTCCCCTCTATTGTACCCCCAGCCCCTAGTTTACTCATGGAGATCTCATCTATATCCCCTTCCCAAGGTGATCCATGTGTCCTTCTTAGGGTCCTCCTTGTTAGCTAGCTTCTCTTCAGCTGTGGGTTGTAGTCTGGTTATCCTTTCCTTTACATCTAGTATCCACTTATGAATAAGTGCATACCATGTTTGTCTTTCTGAGTCTGGGTTACCTCACTCAGGATGATATTTTCTAGTTCCATCCATTTGCCTGCAAATTTCATGATGTCATTGTTTTCACAGCTGAGTAAGACTCTATTGTGTATATGTACCACATTTTCTTTGTCCATTCTTCAGTTGGAGGGCATATAGTTTGTTTCCAGGTTGTGGATATTATGAATAATGCTGCTATGAACATAATTGAGCAAGTGTCCTCATGGTATGATTGAGCATCCCTTGGGTATATGCTCAAGAATGGTATCATTTGATATTAAATTGGATTTATTCCGAATTTCCTGAGAAGTTGCCATACTGATTTCCAAAGTGACTGTACAAGTTTGCACTCCCACCAACAGTGGAGGAGTGTTCCCCTTGCTCAACATCCTCTCCAACATAAGCTGTCATTAGTGTTTTTGATCTTAGCCATTCTGACAGGTGTAAGATGGTATCTCAGTCACTTTGGTTTGCATTTCTCTGATGACTAAGGGTGTTGAGAAATTCCTTAAATGTCTTTTGGCCATCTAAGATTCTTCTGTTGAGAATTCTCCATTTAGATCTGTAGACCATTTTTTAATTGGATTATTTGGTATTATGATGTCTAGTTTCTTGAGTTCTTTATGTATTTTGAAGACCAGCCCTCTGTCTGATGTGGGGTTGATGAAGATCTTTTCCTGTTCTGTAGGCTTTTGTTTTGTCTTATTTACCGTGTCCTTTGCCTTACAGAAGCTTCTCAGTTTCAGGAGGTCCCATTTATTGCTCTCAGTGTCTGTGCTACTGGTGTTGTATTTAAGAAGTGGTCTCCTGTGCCAACTTGTTCAAAGCTACTTCCTACCTTCTCTTCTATCAGGTTCAGTGCTACTGGATTTATGTTGAGGTCTTTGATCCACTTAGACTTGACTTCTGTGCATGGAGATAGATATGGATCTATTTGCAATCTTCTGCATGTTGACACCCAGTTATGCCAGCATTATTTGTTGAAGATGATTTCTTTTTTCTGTTGTACAGTTTTGGATTCTTTGTCAAAAATCAGGTGTTCATAAGTATGTGGATTAATGTGAGGATTTTCAATTTGATTCCATTGGTCCACATGTCAGTTTTTATGCCAATATCAAACTGTTTTTATTATTATAGTTCTATAGTAGAGCTTGAGATCAGGGATGGTGATGCCTCCAGAAGTTGCTTTATTATTCAGGATTGTTCTAGCTCTCCTAGGTTTTTTGTTTCTCCATATGAAGTTGAATATTGTTTTTTTTTGAGGTCTGTGAAGAATTGTGTTGAGATTTTAATGGGAATTGTATTGAATGTGTAGATTGCTTTCGGTAAGATGGCCATTTTTATTATATTGCTTCTGCCTATCCATGAGTATGGGAGATATTCCTATATTCTGATAGCTTCTTCAATTTCTTTCTTCAAGGACTTAAAGTTCTTGCTATACAGGTCTTTCACTTATTAATTCATTTATTTGCTTCTTGTGATGATGGTGCTTAAAGCCAGGGCCTTATGCATATTAGGCAGGCACTATACTACCAAGATATATTCGCAGCCCTAATAATATTAAATTCACTTGAAAGATTAGTCAATATCAATCTTGTAAGATTCTCAGGAAACCAGTGATTCAGTGCTGGAAAACTGTTTTTGGAAAATTAGGTAAATATAGATATTAAGATTTTTATTACATAATCAATTTGTGGTATATATTATGTCTATTCATGACTACTGTTATGAAACACATGGTGCTTTCCCAAGTTTAACCTGTTGTACTCAGGACATATGAGGAGAGCTTCTCAAAGTCAGGAAAAAGTAAGACATTATGATTTTATATTCAGAAAGTGATGAGCATATGAGCCATAAAATAAAATGTGCTAAGTTGATGTGACTGTCAACAGCCTCACTGATTATCCACATTAATCCATTATTTCCCCTCATCAGTGCAGATGTTGATTTTCCACATGATCAGCAGGAAAGTCTTGTGACAGAAACTTGGAAGCTCCATGACTGAATCTGCGGTATGTGTTTGGGAAGTCTAATACACTGTGTATTTGCACAATTTAATATCACTTATCGATGGTCTATTATTTACCATCTGCAAATGTAGTGGGAGAGATACCTTCTAATACCAAAGATGGTATTTTCTGGTTTTGTTTTTAGTATTTCTTTGTTACTTTGAAATCACTAAAATATTACAGACAAAATTTTCAAATGCAAAACTATTGGAGTTACAATATTTCTTCACAAATCTTAGTTGCCTAAGAAACATGTCTTCTATTGCTGTCTTGTATTCAAATTCTAAAATAAGGCAAAGTAATGTTTAAATATGATGCTAAGGATACTCCTTTCTATGCATCGTTCCTGATGCCTGCCTTCCCAATGCATTAACAGAAGAGCAAAGTGATTCCCCTTATTCCATAAATACAGAGATTTTTAAACTCATACATTTCTACCATTATGTCCCATCTCCTCAAGATCTAAAATTTTGTTAAAACTCCTCATCCTATACTTATTAATGCCCACTGTTAGATAATGAAACAAACAAAAATTAGACAGTATTTGTGAATATGTGATTTTTTTTTTTTTTTTTTGGTTTTTGAGACAGGGTTTCTCTGTGTAGCTTTGTGCCTTTTCCTGGAACTCACTTGGTAGCCCAGGCTGGCCTCTAACTCACAGAAATCCACCTGGCTCTGCCTCCCGAGTGCTGGGATTAAAGGCGTGCGCCACCACCGCCCGGTGTGATTTTTTTTTAATAGCATGTATGTTAAAGAAATTCAGGCAGCAGTAGAGATTGCTAAAAATTTCACAGGCAATGCCCACTGGAGATTGTAGGTTTTAATAGAATTTATTGCTTCTAGCTAAATTTAGCCCACTTTAACCCACGAAGCCATAGATGACAAGTGTTTTGTGTGTGTGTGTGTGTGTGTGTGTGTGTGTGTGTGTGTGTGTGTGTGCGCGCAAAAATTGGACTATCAGTGTGTATCACCCAACCTTGCAGGCATTGGTCTCGTAAGAAATATCAAAAAGATTCTCAGTCATAAGTAAATATGATCAAGGAATATCTATACATCATGGGAGAATTAAACCCAAGACATTTTAATAAAAATAATGCTGTTGTGGGGTCAGAAGAAAGAACACCTTGTAACATAAAGAATACACAACATTACTTCACCAGCATAGTAGACTAGCAGAAATTTAACATTATATATCACTTATGAGCAAAATGCATAGAAATATTTGGCATCCTCAAAATAATGCAATGAAATAAATCAATACTCCTGTGGAACTCAAGAACACCCAAAATGTAAATGAACATTAGTGGAAAAAAGACAGATGTGATAAAATATAAAATGAGCGAATATGATCAAAATTTTCAATATAGGTTAAAGAACATTCTAGAAACATGCAAAGAATGCTCCCTTACTAGGTTTCATCAGGAGACTAAGGGATATGAAAGAGAAGTGATTAGGATGAAAATGAGCAAAATTAAGTACACTTAGATGGAATTGTCAAACAACAAAAAATTAAAGTTAAAGAATTCTTTCTAGCATACAATGGAGAGGTTGGCTCACAATTAAGAAGTGCATGTAAAAACAATGACATTGATCATATCAATAGCTCTTAGATATATGCTTGGCATTCACAGTAAAGAATAGATAATATTTAATGAGTGTGTGTATCAAAGACTTCTTATACTTCCAAAGTATTAAATCATTTGGTTCTATAGTAAATTTGTAGCAGTAGTATTTTCACAATATTTTATTTTAAAATTATTTTTTCATGTTATATTTTGATCATAGTTTTCCCATCACCTAACCACTGCCTAGCTCTCTATGTACCTACTTTGTGTTCTTTCTTTCTTGCTTGCTCTCTCACAAAAAAACAAAAGAACAAACATCACAAGAATATAAAACAATAACGAAAACAGGACAAAAGTATAAAAACACATGAGTCCATTTGGTGTTTGGCAACTTCTCCTGGACATGGGAGACTGCCCTGAAGTTTGGTTGATATACCCGGTGACACTCCATTGGAGAAAACTTATCTCTCTCTCTCTCTCCTAGCAGGTATCAATTGCAAAATAGTCTTCTTGAAAGGTGTGAGACTTTGTGACCACTTCCCTTCTCCTTGCTGAGATTTTTGTCTGGTTTGAATTTGTACAAGTTTTGTGCATGCTGTCACAGTCTTGTGTCTTATGTGTAACAACCCTGTTGTGTCTTGAAGATGACTTGTCCTTGGAGTCATCCACTACCTCTGAGTCTTACAATCTTTTCACCTCATCTTCTACATAGATCCTTGAGTCTTGAGGGGAGGGGTTTGATGAAAACATCTCATTTAGGGCTGAGAGCCCCACAGTCCCTCACTCTCAGCACATTGTTGTTGGTCTCTGTGTTAATTACCATGTACTCTAAGAAGAAGCTTTCCTGATGAGAGCTGACCTATGCAGTGATCTATGGGATGTCATTCAATGTGTCTCTTAAGTCCTTTGGATGCTGTTGCCTTTTCTTCACTAAAAGCTTCTTCCTTTGTAGCATGAGTTGATGCTCCTTGCTTATCTCAATTTTTTAAATCCTTTTCCAGCTCTTTGAGTGTGGGCTAAATTTAGTAAGAATATACAAAAGATTTTCATAGAATCTGAAAAATATCTTAAAATATACAAGATAAAATGGATTTTAAATATAGCTAAAACATATTTCTTAGGAAAAATGGTAAGAACTAATTACACAGGTGCTTAGAAAGCAGGAAGATTTATTAAAATCATCAATGAAATGTCTGATAAATCTATAATAATTTAAGCTGTTCCAACTGAATTACTATCATTATACTACAGCAGTAATATAAAAAAATATATAGTACAGAGCTCAGAAACTTGTAAAAGGATTCAATAAAAACACTCTGTGAACTATTAGTATGAAAATGATGGGTTAGCTAATAAATAATAGTGAATATACTGTTTCTCAAATAAAATTTAAAAAGTTGAACTTTTAGTTAATAACTTTGTAAAATGCATTCCAGATGTATAAATGACAAGCAGGTAATAACAGAAGCACAAATTTAAAAAATGCATAAAACATATGTAAAATATTTTTCACTAAAGTAGCACATGCCTTTTAGTAGTGAATATTCTGTGACTTTAATGAAAAATGGAGAGAGAGAGAGAGAGAGAGAGAGAGAGAGAGAGAGAGAGAGAGAGAGAGAAATAAGGATTAGATATTGTTTTCAATTTAATATCTAAATCATATGTGAAAGAAAGGACAGAGTTGAAGAAAACACCCATGAAACATAGTATACTTATTAGAAATGCTTATAAAATTTTTAAGTTCTGTAATAAATTTCTTAAAAGGAAAAAAGTCTATGCCTATGCAGTTCAGACAAGAAAACCCAAATGGCAAATGAAAATACAGTTGCATCTTAGTAAGTGATAGAAAGAATCATGCCAAATATTCCAGCAATTTGATATCATTCTTCAATCTTCTAGATGAGTGGTTTTTTCAAATTTTTGCAATTCCAGTTTGGCAAATATTTAAGAAAACAAACCGAAGCATACATTCATATGTGGTGATGCAGTGGTTTAGAGACAATATGGACAGCTTTTAATAACCTTAAAAATGAATTTATTCTATAGCCCAGTAATATATTGTCTGAATCTGTGTACAGAAAAGCTTCATAGGTTAGCTTAGGGCATTATATTTATTAAGGTGACTATCCAAGTATGCCTAAAGAAGAACAAGCATGACATCACTGTGAAAATTAATGTGGAATTATTAATTATCTCTCTCTCTCTCTCTCTCTCTATATATATATATATATATATATATATATATATATATATATATATATATATATCCACTGTCATCCAGGTAGTTCAACAATGGCTTCTCACCAGCAGAAAGTCAACGAAGCTAATAGTTGTTCAATCCATGAGGTTGCAGTCTGCAGTGTATGCCAGAATCCTGAAGAAGTAGGCTCTATTGCCAGTGAGGAAATGGACTTGTCAGTGAGTGACAGGAGAAGCAGGCAAAGAGCAAAAGATTCCTTCTTCTATGTCCTTTATATAGGCCACCACCAGAAAAACCTGGTTCAAATTAAAGGTGGATCTTCCCACCACAAAAGATCTTGATTAGAAGTGGATTTCTCTATCTCAAATGATTTACTTAGGAAAAATCCCTCACAGGTGTACCCAGAAGCTTGTGCTTTTGTTAATTCAAGATGTAGTCAAGTTGCCAACCAAGAATAGCCATCACAGAACTCTTATTTGTAGATGGGATATTCAAAATATGGGTCTACTTTTAAAATCCCTGTAGAAAGACTGATAATGTGCCATACCCACCTGGGAAAGATGGAGATAGGATACTCTAAGTGGTGAAGGCATGACACCTGCAGTAACCAAATATAACTATAGAGGCAGCACCGCCCAAACTCTTCGGGTGCTAACTCCTGCTGTAGGTGGACAGAGTGCTGGAGAGTTAAGATATGTTGTCTGCTCAGACAGGGTTTAAATTTTCTTGATCTGGTTGTTTACTTACCTCTTTCAGAAGAGGAATATCTACTCTATGCTTTGTTATCCATTGTATTATTGAAGATAATAACATTTTTCTTTAATCTTAGAGGTTCACAGTCAGAGGTTCTTTGCCTCAGGTGGGCTTCATGTCTCATGACATTTAATTCCAGGCTTTGGAATATTGAGCTTATGCTTTAAGATAGAATGTCTATTTGCCTTGGGTTTAGGAGGGTCAGGGGAGAGATGCATTGGTGGGAGTGTTTGTTCACTCCAAAACTCAAGGTGAAATTTAATCTCTGAAGTCTTAGATTTATGGTATTTTGTAAGTGAGGCCTTTGGGAGGTAATTAGGATTAGGTGAGGTCATGAGGTGGGAACCTCATACATTAGTGGTTTTTTACGATGTGAGAGAGAAAACCAAGTTAGCAAGCTTGTTTTGTCTTCAGCATGCCTGTGCTATGGCAGGACTCAGCAGAAACGCCTTTCCCACATGCTCAACAGATGTCTATGTGATGAACTTTCAAACCTGTGAGATAAATAAATCTCTTTTCTTTGTAAGTTGCTTGACCTCTGATATTCATTTCTAGAAACAGAAAATCAACCAGCACATTTAGTGCTTTCTTTCTTCCTTCCTTCTGTACTTTCTCTCCATAACATTTTGTCTGAGGGATCCACATTTTCATATTGGTAAATGAGGACATGAAACATCATGAAAGGTTGGGAAGTTGAAGAGAACTCGCTGTGTAAAAGATTGACAAGATGTTCTTTACACACCAACACAAAGACCAGGATACTACGCAGGCTGCCCTTTGCACTCAGGGGCTACACACAAGCAACACAGTGGTAGGTACACAGGCCTACAGACAAACACACATAGGCAGGAAGAAGATGATGGTGTGAAGAAGGCTCAGCACAAAGTCTCTGATCACAAGGTCACATTTTTATAGAATAACACAAAACTTATAGTCAACAAAATCTAATTATATGAAAGATTACATCAGTATTTACTCTGGGATTCCTGGACATCTGATGTCAGCAATTTTGTGCTGACTCAGAGCCCCCAGGATGCCCAGTGTCATTCATGCTTTAACTGAGTTCTACCAGGTATCCATGTTAACACCATGGTGTCTAAACTTAAGCTGGCCGTTACAGCCTTTGGTTTGAAATACTGTCTCATCTTTCTTTTATTTCTTCTATTTTTTACTTCTTTCTATGATGTAACTCCTTTAGATTTTGAAGAAAAAAACTAGAATAATAAGCACTAAAATACAAAGGAATGAGTGTTCTTTATTGCTTCCTCAACTGTGGATTCGTCTTGTATCTACCCACTTTTAGGTTTGTGTTTCCAAATTGCATGCGGTGCTGTGTTATCCCACACAGTACCATGTTTCCAGGTCTCGCAGGAGAAAAGAAAACTTGTTGAAGTTACTTTTTTTTTTCCTTTTTTCCTGTTGAGTCACAGAGTGGAGTCAAAAGTTCACAGTATGCTGTCCTCCACACAGTGCCCATCTGTGCTTGCTGTTTTATGAACTATCTGAGGACAGAAGGAGCAGAAGCATAGCTGTCGGTCTGTGGTAACATGAAATTAAACAGTACAGCTGTTCAGAAACCTCTATGGTTCCAATTGTTTCACAAATTATTGTTAAATCCGTAATAATGGAATCACGGGAAATTATCCTTTGTTCTTGCGCTAAATAACGTATACACACCCACACACATACCCTCATGCATGCACACACACACGCAAGTACACACATACACCCTGGCTTAAAGGGAAGGAAAATAAAACTTTATATTGCCAGTAATTACTCATGGAGTCTCAAAGTCTAAGATTTAATGTTATAAACTTGTCAGCAGGTGCTCTGTGAATGCTGAGCTGAACTATGTTCTGAAAGATCTTGCTGTGCCCTTTGGAATAAAGCCCACAACAATAAAGGAAAGGGAAATTAACTATTAAGACACCTTGGGCAAACGTTCTCCGAGTTGGGATCTTAGATGCATTTGCTATGTTCTTTGCTGGCCAGCGATTATTCTTTGTACAAAGCAAAGTGACACATGTTTTCTAAAGTTCCCCGGTGAGTTTCCTCAGCTCGTAAAATGTGAGGTTGAAGCCAAATGGTTTACTTAATAAAAAACATGTCTCTTCATTGAAGTAAAACGTATTGAAAGTTAAAGTTTTAATTCCGTAGGTTTCTATCATTTTAGGAGCAACACAACTACCTTCAAGCAAAGGCATATTTTTGTTTCCTTTTTTCTTTCCTTTTTGGAAGTTCATTTTCTTATGAAGTATGAGGGTCCTTTTATCCACTTTGGCTAGGATGCTGAGCAAAACAGGTTTGGAGTGGAATTCCCTGTAGAAATGTTAACTGTTATTGAAGAATTGTATTCATTTTTGGCAATGGCTTAGGATTATTGGCAATGAGAAGCTATTGATTTTTTTTAAAAAAAATTATACATTCTATAAATGGATTTTTAAAATTGATCCCTAATGTGATATCTTTGAAAGTGAAAATTCTTCTACATAGAATGTTATCAAATTAAAGACTCCTAAAATGAGACAAGTGGTATTTTCCTTTGGGGTGATTATTTTGATATCCACAGGACACATGGCTAGGAATTGAAAGAATGGCTGATTATCTTTTTGGCTGGTTGATACATCTTTCCCAGTGTTATATGTGGTGAATTTATCATTTAAAAAATATAGAGGTTTTCAAAATTTGCTTAACACTTTACAACTCATAAAACCTCTTAAACAAATTGAACCTTCTTCTTTGGGACCTAGCTACCTCCCTCTTTTCCAAGTGCAATGGTTCTGTTCGTCACAGCCGCCTGGACAGTGCTTCATAAAACATCAGTCTAGGTGAGAGCAGATGAGTCTCACATGCAACAATATTGAGCTCTATTCAACTCATAGCATCTATCAAGATCTGTCCTTGAATCACAATGTTTGAGAGGACCTGAGTGCCCAGGGTAGGAGGAATGCCTTTAGAAACTACTGGAGTGTGTTTTTAGCCTCCATTGACGATGGGAGATGATGCCTGGGTATGGATAAGTTGATAGTGTTCCTTTTCAACGAGAAGATGGGGAGGAAAAATTGGATGGCTTTATTTGATTCTGTGTATTAAGAACAGAACTCAGAAGGAAAAAAGTAGTAATTAGATTGATTCTCTCCTCCTCAGGTTTCCTCCTGGATAAGCCCGTTTGTCCTCAAATAACTCTTTTTTCTGTCTGTAACCATCCTAGCTGCAGCTGTCTGCTTATGGACAAGGCTGTGTTCCATTCTGCTGCTTCTGTGGATGCCCGGGAGACGGAGAGAGGGGTAAATGAGCTTATGTAGTGTTGGATGAAAGGTACAAGAGGTAGTTGAATCTCACAAAGAGATCAGAATCAGAATGGGAGCATAATAAACTTCTTTAAGCACTATGCTGCGTTTTCCATGAGCTGCCACAGGAGGGAACTAGGGCAGAGAGAGGAGGTTAAACAAATTATGCTCCACCACTAAGTAACGAGAGAAGAAATTCAGTCCTCCAACCCTTGTAATGATGTGTATAAACAAAGTAATATCAGTAAAGCATAAGCTATTTTCTCTAAACATATGATAAATGAAATAAGCCATTTGTTATCAATAAAATTGCAAAAAATCTACATTTCCTATTTGCTTGACTTTGTTTTGCCCTGAGTCTGTGGTGGAACCTCTTCAGCAATTCTTTTTAATTTACCTGTTCATTCCTGGCTTACAAAGAATTTCTCATTTTTTTATCTTTCCACTCGATTTTCTTAGTGTGGGTTTCTGAAATCAGGGATTGATTATGCTTAATACTCTATGTTTTGCTACAATACTTACGGAATTAGAAAGTACATGTTCTAATAAGCAAATACCTGCTTTGCCCTTTCTTCATCCCTCCCTGCCTCCTTCCCTTGCTGCCCTTGCCTTTCAAGTTAATATCAAAACTAGACAAATATTGTCATACACGAGGTCTCTAATTTTCTTTGATAAAAGGTTTAACTTTGACACCAATACTTCATAACTGGAGAATTAAAAAAAATCAAAAGATGTACAGCAAGCAAAGTAGAGAGTTTTCATAGAGAAAATAACAAGTATAAAGAAGATGGAGAGTTTCTGGAGATCATCAAGGGAAGTAAAGTCACGTGTGTGTGTGTGTGTGTGTGTGTGTGTGTGTGTGTGTGTGTGTGTGTGTGTGTTGTGACATATAGAGAGGTGGTAGTTTAGGAAAGATGGAACTGAATTATTTGGCAGATAAACCACCATGTAAGATCCTTTCTACAGGGATGTTAACAAGTCTATACTTCATTCCAAGTGTAAGCAAAGGTCATCATCAGACTTTAAGGGGTAGGGATATACAATATGGGTTTAAAGCATTCTTGCTCAGTCAAGTAAGAGTTATTAAGGGAATATTAAAGCTGAAAAGGTATCCATGACCCATTCTAACAATCAGACAGTAATATAATCACCATGGTCAGCAGCAATAAAAAAAACATGTTGGCTTAGAGAATAGGCTTTATATCAGGTGGTAGCAAAAAGAAAAACAAAAATAAAAATAAAGCACTGAATCTGGAATCAGAATCAGTCTGGCTGGGTTGATTCTTAAGGTTGAAGCTCATGAGAATGTTTCCGTCATTTGTAGCATACCTTCTCTAGCCAGAGACTAGAATATAGTGGTGAAGCCTCTGGGCAGTCACCAGCTCAATCTCTCTACATTCAGTGAACTGTGTGAATATTGTCCTCAACAATGCTCCCCCATCCCCTCCTCTTGTCAGTTTTCAGAGAGCATCCTCTGTCTTAGTATCAACCTAGAATTTTAGGCATCTCTACTGGACCCCAATGACCAAAACTCAACTGAAGGCAAACCCAGTCCCACCATTGAAAGCCTTGCCTGACTGCAAAAGATGGCCAGTTTAAACACTACATCCTACATTACTAGGAGTCATCATTAGAGTCACCCTCATAGATTCCAGGAAGTTCCCACTGCACAAAGTTTCCACACCCTTCTCAATGTTTCCCAGTTCCAGCTGTCTCTCCATGCATTATCACCCTCCATCCCTTGATTCCTTCCCACTCTCATACAGACCCACCCCCGGCTCATCTCCAAAATTTATTCTGTTCCCCTCCCAGGGAGGTCCATGCATGCCCCTAGAGCCTTCCTCATTACCTACCTCTCTGGGTCTGTGGAATGTAGCTTGATTATCATTTACTTAACAACTAATATCTAACTTCTAAGTGAGTACATACCATGTTTGTCTTTCTGGCTCTGGGTTACCTCACTCAGGATGATTTGTTTTTTTTTTAGTTGCATTCATTTGCCTTCAAATGTCATGATATCATTTTGTTGTTGTTTTGCTTTTTTAACAGCTGTGTAATACTCTATTGTGTAAATGTACCACATTTTCTTTATCTATTCTTCAGTTGAGAGACATTTAGGTTGTTTCCAGTTTCTGCTTATTATGTGTAAAGCCACAATGAATACACATAGTGTCCTTGTAGTAGTAGTAGAATAGAGTGTCCTGCGGGTATATGCCCAAGAGCTGTATAACTGGGTTTTGCGGTAGATCAGTTCCCAACTTTCTGAGGTTTTTACCATATTGACTTACACAGTGGCTGTCAGACATAAACCCATCCACCAAATCTTCAACCTACAATCTGTCCTGCTTGCAAGATGTACTGGGGCAATGTTGGCTCTGACCTTGCCTGAGCGGCCCACTACTATTTGGTTTAACTTGAGGCCCACACCACAAGAGGGAGCCCATGCCCTACATTGCCTGGATGGCCGGGAACCTGAGACTGGATAGCCCACAGACCTAGGGTAGAACCAAACATGACTGACCAATAAAAAAAAAAGAATCAACAAAAATGATTCCCAATGATATTCTGCTATACTCATAGATCGGTGCTTTACCCAGTCAGCATCACAGAGGCTTCCTCTAGCTGTGACAGGATCGGGTGCAGAGACCCACAGCCAGATATTATGTGGAGAAAGCCTAAATTGGAGGCCTCAGTTGGGGGCCCTCCCCTCAGAGACAATGAAACCTGGTCAAAGACCAGGAGGAAAGACTGTAGGTGTCAGAGGGGATGAAGGACATCAGGGGGACATGGCCCACAGAATCAACTAAGCAGGGCTCACAGAGACTGAAACAGCAAGCATGGGGCCTGGAAGGGTCTGCGCCACGTCCCCTGCATCTATGTTGTGGCTGTTAGCTTGGTGTTTTTGTGGGACTCCTAACTGTGGAAGTGGGTGTGTCTCTGCCTCTTTTGCCAGCTCTTGGCTCTCTTTTCCTCCTATTGGGTTGCCTTGTCCAGCCTGGATATGAGGGCTTTTGCCTTGTCTTATTGTACCTTATTTTGTCCCGTTTTGCTGTCATCTCTTGGAGGCCTGTTCTTTTCTGAGGAGGAAATGGAGGGGGAGTGGCTCTGGTGGAGAAGGGAGCGGGGGGAGCTGGGAGGAGTGAAGGGATGGGAAATTGTGGTCAGGATGTATCATTATGAGAGAAGAATCTATTTTCAATAACAGTTTAAAAAGCACACAAAAGTCTCAATATAGGGCAGTCATTCGATGTGTATTTACTTTTATCATCCTTACAGAAAGGAAAATAAAATTTTCTAGAGATTTTATGAGTATGGACAAGATATTTCCCATCAACTCTTTGGAGCCACGTCTGTACATAGGCAGTACAATAGCTACTTGGGACACTGTTGGAAAACACCATACTTATTGGTCCTATAGGAAGGAAAAAGAGAAGAAGAAATCGAAACCCCTTAGCTTGAGTACTGGGTTATGCCCTCTGTGCCTCAAGATAATATCATGGCAATAGGAGGCCAGGGTTGTGGTGACAAGCAAGCATAAAGAACTCTTAGCCTGGGCTTTTTGCCAGGTGTGCTTCACCTATGCTGCCTACAGGGGCACCTGTCACGAACTGTGTCTGACATGCGAATGCGTAATTTACAGGAGATTATGTAACTTTAGATGCTACTATGAAAACCACCTCAAGAAAAATAAACGTCACAGGATAGGTTCAGTTGTGGAGGATGATTTGAGAACATTTACAAGAAAAGGAAACGAGGGACGGAGACCTAGTCTTCCACCTAGTTAGAGTTCAAATAGAGGAAATTAATGCAGGTAAGAGTACGGCAAAGGCGTGCAGGATGGAGCGGAATGGACAATAGATACTGATTTTAAATTTTAAATAGAAATAGTGAGAATTGTTTTGCCCTAATACGGGGCAACAGGGTCAAGATTTACTGACCCGTGAGGATGAATGTTCTCACTTTTAAATTTTTTAGAAATTGTATTAAGAAATATTTAAAGAGCATGGTTCTTTTACTAAGAGGAACTATTTTCTATTACTTATGATGAAGTTTAATTCTGACCTTTCGTTCTAGGCTTTTGACCTTACAAGGTCATCTGTATCACAAAAAAAGGCAATGTTTCTCAAATATAGAAGTAAAAAGTATGCTGCTGTCAGTATTGGGAGCTTCTCTCTTTGGCTAATTATTGCTGCATTCTCTATTCTTTCTCCTCAAGATACCTCATGCAAAACACAAGAATTTTCTCTTGTTGAAAGTTAGTGTCAAAATACATCTTTTATATTTTTAAGATTAAATGCGCTTAAAAGAAAGTGTTCATGAAGCATGTTGTCTTAAGATGGGAACACCGTTCTATTTCTCCTACTAAGGAGAAATGGTGACCTATTATAAACATTATGTTATTAATGTTACAATTATTGAAACATAACAAACGTCAGAGACCGTATTTATTGAGCATCTACTAAGTGACACTGATAACGTTTGTTAACACAATTCTTGTAATTAACATGAATCCTGAAACAGTTGTAAGGACCGTGTAACTGTGGAAATTAATAAGGAAAGAGAGCAAGGTCTGGAAGACACGATTAATATGTAAGATATATCTGGAAGATATATCTTCCATACTACAGGATGAGAGCACACATACACAGCACTCTGACATCCTGAAGGAAGACAGCACAATCACTGTTGAAGCTTATGCTCATACTGCATTTGTAAAAGAAGCACCACGGTGGTACAGAACATCCCTAGAGTCTGTTAGCGAAGATGGTTTGACTAAACTCTTGAGGCTTCTTACTCTTCTCCTAGGGTCGTTATGTCACTCTATGTCACTTTCTTGTGACATCAGTTTTAGCAAAGAACTTCCGAGAGTCAGTTTGGCAAGAGGGGCCTCTTCCCTGTCCACATCTTCTGACATCTATTCATCCTGACTATCTACTGCCCTTCAGTATCTGGTCATTTTCTTCATTCTTTAAGCGACATCCAAGCACTTGCCACTTTTTAGATAGATTTATCTATCTACTTTTTAGTAGTTTAGCTGGAAAGGTGTTTCCTCTTAGACATTTGTCATCCATTGAGCATTTCCTTTCTCTTTGAGGATAAAGCCCTACTAATGCTATAACTGTAGATGAGAACACACTTCTCCCAAATCTCTCTTTCTTTCCTCTCTCTCTTTCTCCTCTTCTGCAAAATCCATTTTCAGTAGTTCTTAAAATACCTGTGTTCTCTACCAATTTCTGTGATGATCCTGATTTTTGTTACTGACTTCAGTAATGGTACATTATTAAGCCACCTACTTTTGTGTGCATGTGTGTGCTTAAATTTCTCCCATGCATAAGACTGATACATATTTATCCTATGCTCTTCCTGGGAGAATATAACATAATATATTCAATGAACATAAGCCTTAATGTATAGGTGGTCAGTAAATGTTCAGTACTCATACTTAAGAAAATGATGAGACACTCGGGTTATATTTTATTATTTGCACTCATAATAATAGAACTAAAATTATCCAACCTGGTAGAGACAGGAGCAATGGCACAGCTATTTTTTGAACTAAAGTCTTTATATACAACATAAGAACTCAGCGTTAATTCTTCACATTTATCAATATAGTATAGATGTAGGAAATTGAGAGTGAATTGGATTTTATTAACAAGGTGAAAAATTTTTAAAATTTCTTCCCATCCAAACCACGCAAGATCTCCATTTGATTACATTTGTCTTAATTTTCCAGATGTTATTTAAGACGAAGGTGTTTCTCAGTTGTGATAAACCTGATGTATAATGTACTCACATAAATGAAGAACAAAATCAACTACTTCATATTCATTAGTATTATGTTAGCACTGTACAAATGGGTGATTCTGAGCTCCCATAGGGAACCTCCTGTTGGGATGAGTAAAACATTATCCATCTCAGTAGGAGGTGCCCTACAGGAAGTAAAGAGCTCTCCACAGGAGACGGGAAAAGATTGCAGAAACCAGACTGCCATTTAGAAGGAGGAGCTGCATTATTCAAAGTTAATCTCAAGTTCCCACAATTTCATTTCAAGGAAAGTAGTCATCCAACAAGGAATAGATAAGTAACATTATTTCTTTTCCTACAACTGAATATTAGGTAGTGATACAGGTTTTTGAACTTTTACTTTTTACATTGAAGTATATGAATATTAAACACCCACAATTTCCAGCAACACAGCCAGAATACGCCTAGCCCACCCGACACCATCACAGGCTTACAAGGACTTCAAATATCACCAAGACCAATGACCTCCTCTAAGACTATTTCAAAGTATTTGGTCTTACTGAGTCTTTTGGCCTCAATATCTACTTGAAAGTTTCCTTCTAACAAAGGAGTACTCATGATTTCATAAACACTGTGTCAGTCTCTTAAGATTACTGGAAAAGAGGATGAAGATGGAGTCTAGTCCACAGAGTGCTGGCCTAGCATGTACAAAGCCCTGGCTTCTAGCATTCACAATATCTCATAGTTCAGGTGTGGTGGTTCATACCTGTAGCCCAGCATTTAGGAGGTGAAGGCAGGAAGAACAGGAGTTCAAGGCCAACCTTGGCTGTGTAGTGAGTTCCAGACTAGCTTAGGGTACATGAGACACTGTACCAAAGGGTAAAAATGTCTACAAACCACTATTCATTTAAAAATAAATATTTTTAAATATTTAAATCCATTTTTTTTTTCTGTTTAAAAATAGGAACTCACAAACTTTAGACTGATAGCTGTGGAACCTGCATGGGACTAGACTAGGCCCTCTGCATACAAGAGACAGTTGTGTAGCTTGGTCTGTTTGAGGGGCCCCTGGCAGTGGGATCAGGATCTATCCCTGGTGCATGAGCTGGATTTCTGGAGCCCGTTACTCCTTGCTCAGCCTTGATGCAGGGGGGAGGGGCTCAGTCCTGCCTCAATTGAATGTATCAGGTTTTGCTGACTCCCCATGGGAGGCCTTACCATTTTGGAGGAGGGGATGCAGAGTGGGTAGGGGAGAAGGCTGGCAGAAGAGCAGGAGGAGGGATGAGAGGAGGATCTGTGGTTGGTATGTAAAATGAATAACAAAATTGTTAAATAAAAAATAGAACTTCTGCATAAGAACTTTAGTTTTATTCTGTTTCTCTTTAAAACTTACTAACAATCATGAGTCTAAAAATAACAGATGAGCTTAATAGTTCAAATATGTTAGAAACCAAAGTTTGAAAATGGTATCACAACATTCTGCATTATAGAAATTACAACAAAAAGGCTTATTGTGATATTAAATATGTTACCTTCAGCACTGTAATCATCATCATGATTCTTATTCTTGTTATACAATATAAAAATGGATTTTGGTTTTCCTTCCTGGGAGTACATAGGAAACAAGAGAGAAACCTCAAATTAGAGAAAGGCTGAAGACTTTCTTGATTCAGGAAATGGAAAGTCTACAAAACCAGTGTGAGGAAAAAACAAAACAAAAACATCCTGTGGTGACTTAGGGCTAAGTAATAAATGAAAGAAAAGTAAAACATGAAACCAGTTTTGTTCAAGGTGAAAATAACACTTGACAAATGTAAGAATATAAATTGATATTTCTTTTGTAGAAATCATATTGGCTGTCAGCTTCAAGAAAGATTCTACTCATTAACCCTGTCTTTCAAAACATATCATAAGGGAAGAATCAGAGATGTCAAAGATTCCCTTTTTTATTATAGTCCAGACAGACTGAGCACTGTACTTTGTTAAAACAAGCTCCTGGCTGGCATCTGAAAATGTCAAATCAGCATCACTATCTTGAGACACAGCTATGTTGTTTTTTTGTTGTCCAATATCAGATAACTTAATACAGAACTAACCTGCCTCTATATGCTGATCAACAAATATATATATGTAGAATCCAGCTGTGGCTGAATTTATATCTCCAGTCCAGGCTGCTTTCTTCAGATTCAGGCTTGTTCAAATTCTGCCTATCCATCTTTTCAATTTGAAAGTCTAGCAATCATCACAACCAAATATGTCTAGCTTTTCTTACAATTTCCAGTTTCATGGGCTTAGATGTTTGGATCATATTTTTTTTTTTTTTTTTTTTTTTATCGCCAGCAATCTTTCACGTTCAGCATTCAACATATGGGCACTTACGGAATCCTTATTGCCCCTCAGGGGATGACGAAAATAAAAACGTGCATATATGTACATATTCCAGAGATAAATACACTGCATGGTATGTGGAGCCTCATAGGAAAGACACAACAGATTCAGAAGGAGCACAGGGAAACATTAGGACAGCCTGTTGACTTGGGTTTCTGCAAAGAGAGTTGTTGCTTGAGTTTTCCTGCCTGGCCCACAGTCAGGACAAATCTCTATCACCCGCCAGTCCCACAGCCTCTCAGACCTGACCAAGTAAACACAGAGACTTATATTGGTTACAAACTGTATGGCCGTGGCAGGCTTCTTGCTAATTGTTCTTATAGCTTAAATTAATCCATTTCCATTAATCTATACCTTGCCACGTGGCTCGTGGCTTACCGGCATCTTCACATGCTGTTTGTCATCATGGCGGCTGGCAGTGTCTCCCTGACTCAGCCTTCCACTTGCCAGTTTTTTCTCCTCCTTGTCCCGCCTATACTTCCTGCCTGGCCACTGACCAATCAATGATTTATTTATTGACCAATCAGCAACACATTTGACATAGAGACCATCCCACAGCAGATAGTACTTGCTTGAAGATCCTTTTGCACACTCTAAACTGTAGGAAAGGTATACATTTACCTAGTATGGGGTCCTAGGAAGATTAAACATTCATATATTTTACTTTAATTAAAACATGATTATATCATTTCTTTTTTCACCTTTGCCTTCTATTTTTCTCCATGTCCTTTCCCTCCAAGTCCTCTCATGTCCCTTCTTCCACTCTTTCAAATTCATGGCCTCTTTGTCTTAATTATTCTTACACACACAAACCACACACACACTATATATATATGCTCTTACATCCCTTTAGCATTGCTTTTGTTTTTTTTGTTTTTTTTTTTTTTTTGGTTTTTCGAGACAGGGTTTCTCTGTGTAGCTTTGCGCCTTTTCCTGGAACTCACTTGGTAGCCCAGGCTGGCCTCGAACTCACAGAGATCCGCCTGGCTCTGCCTCCCGAGTGCTGGGATTAAAGGCGTGCGCCACCACCGCCCAGCTAGCATTGCTTTTATGTACATGATTTCATGGCTGACCTCTGGGTATAGCTTAGCTAATTATGGAGTCCTTTCTTGGGGAAGACTAATTCTCACTCTCTCAACAGTCTTTATCTGCTTCTAGTTCTTTGTCTAGGGGCTGGGTGCTATGAGAAATCCCTCTGCCACGTTAGCATATCTATTGATGCTGTCATTGTCCCAGTCTTGTTTATGAAACCATATTGTTTCTTAGTCATGGTGGCAGCTTCCCTGTCATTCTTAGCAGACAGGATTTCTCAGCAAACTTCCTGTCTCCTGCAATCATTCTGTCCTCTCCCCTTTTCATGAGGTTCACTGAGACTCAGGTGTAGGAGTTTTGTTGAAGATATGTCTGTTGGAACTGGGCTTCTCATGACCCATTAATAGTTCTCTGAATTTTTACCAGTTTAGGATTTCTTTGTTGGTCTCCAATTCTTACAAAGAGAAGCTGCTTTGAGGGTAAGTACTGTACTTATCTGTGGTATAACATGAGTATAAAATGTAAGTATATATTGTCCCCCTTCCCTTCCTTCACTCTGAAACATACTCCCCTTGCTCCCTTTCAAATTTGTGGCTTGTTTTTGTAGATTGTTGTTAAAAACCTAAGTTAAGTTTCTATTTTTAATCACCTCTACTGCTGCAGAATTAGAAGCCACATTATTCTACATTTGGATTAAAATGAAATTTAATTAAGTCACTGCATCCTTACTTGGTCCCTTTACTTATTTTCATTGGTGGGTAGTGTGATTATCTTGAAACAAGGCAGCAATTGTTATTTCTTAAGTAAAAACTTGCAAGGTCTCCCTATCATCTAGCACAGATGCTGCTGTGCTTCTCATACCATGAAGCCTTACATAGTGTATTCCAACTCTATTTCTGTGTTCATCTCCCCTGACTTTGTACATATTATATTCAGAGTTACACTCACTTCACCGATATTCCTTTACTATGCCAAATACAGACCTGCCTTCATGCTTTTGCCCTTCTCCCTCTGCCCAGAAATTTCTTTGCATCAATACTTGTAAAACACACTCCCTTACATCTTAAGTGTCTGCTTAGGTGTGGTATTTTCATAAGACCTCAATTTCTCTTCTTCATGTAACTGCATGCATATAACCTTGGAATTGTTTTTCTTTTTACTGTTCTTTATGTTTCTTTAAAACTTTTGACTATGATGTGTTTTTCCCCCATCTATTATAGACTTATTATATCTGTCTTTGAACACTTCTTGGGAAGCCTTGCTGGTCAGAGGTTGCAGTCTATCATGGCCTGTCAGCACTCTCCAAAGTTCGAACACATGGAGGACTCCCTCCCCAGTGAGACTTTCTGTTCTCTACCTGCCCTTATCTGAAGAAACCTCTGGGTCAGGAGGACTGACATTATCTGAAATCTGTCTCTAATTCTGGATGCCTGATTTATCTTTAGTATGAACCTTGGCACAGTTTCCTGCTAAAAGTTTTCCTTGAGCTACATATATGGTAACTAAGACTTGTACTAGGAGCTTTGCTATAGGACCCTGCTAGCACATATGAAGCCTTATTATAGAAATGTACCACTTAATGCAAATTAAGGATTAGCCCCAAGATTCCCAATCCTGTATATTCCCTATATTCTGTAATAAAGTGGAGCTGACTCACTGAAGTCATCTCCTGGAGGTCTATCTCCATCATATCCTCAGCTGTCAGGTCCCTGTTCCCCTCTTCTGCTCCCTCCTCCTTTGTGGACCAACACACCAACAATCCAGGAGAAAAAGCAGAGCCACAAACACTAGGCAGAGAAATTCACTTTTGGGAGATTTTCTTTTTCTTTTCTAGTGTGGGATGAAACAGAAAAACAATTGTAGGTCAATGAACATGTGTGCCCTGCCTCAAGGAAAAGATTGATTTGTTCTCGCATTTCTCTTTACAGTGAAGTCATCATATCTTTATTAACTTAATATTCCAAATTGAAAATATACTACAAATGCTTTAGTCACATATTTTCAATGTCTTTCAGCATAAGTTTTCTTGTCTAGGTCTCGCTGTGGCATATCACAATTTCCTGCCTCAAAAGGAAGATTCCAGGTTAGTCAATGAAAATATCATCTGGAGGTTTTGATGACTCATTTGCTTGAAAATTCTGGGTTTTCTATTCCAGGTCAAAGATTCATAAACTTTTATGATTAAGGGATAATGATGAGTACTCTCATAGTGATTAAAAAATTCATTTCATGACTGTCTGGGAAGAGTGAGATTGATGTATGGTTTGAAAGATATTTAAGAAAATGCATGAGCAACTTATTGTACCATATTCTTTATCGTACATTAATATTGCTACACAGTTTCCCAAGGCTATAAAGAAACACCTGGCCAAATCAACTGAAAGAAAGAAAGGATTATTTTGCCACACAAATTGAAGATATAGACCATCACGGTGGGGAAGGCATGGTACCCGAAGTGCCAGGTGGTATGTCGCATTGTGTCCAGTCAGGAAACAGAAAGAGAAGTGAACAGGGGTGTTTATCTTGCTCTTTACTTTATATTCAGTCTGTGACCCCAGCCCATAAAATGGTATGGCCTACAATTTGCGTCCTACATGATTCTAGATTCTGTTGGGTAGATAATCTGCATTAGCCATCCTACTCCATCACTGAGAACCTAAGAATGTCATCCACTGTAGCTACCCAGCCTGCCTGTTAATTAAGCTTCCAGATCTCTAGCAGAGCTAGCTTTAGAAGCAGTTCTGCCATTCCTATACCCAACCAAAACACTCTACTTCTGATGAGTCTTTTCCCAACATAGAATATCTTCTCATGAATGCTCCAAATTTAGCCATTTTTTAATATGGAGAAAGTGGTGATATACCGGTTTATCTTGGTAGTAGCATCTATAAAATTGAAACACCTGTCAAGTAAAAGGTTTCTGAGGTGTAATAAACATAAGAATATTTTTTTTCAAACTGAATGTGTAGAAACAAGGTGTAAAGAAAAGCCTCCCATCGACAAGGATAGGTTTTTTGTGAGATTTTGAGGGTGATGATATTGAAGCACTGGAATTCTCTATTTCTTCTGTGACATTTGTTTTCCAGTAAGATTTTGAAATGAAAATTCTCTTTGAAACCAACTTGTAAATCAATCTTCCCTTTTATCCATGCCTTTGATGATAAATTGACGTAGGGTTATTAATGAGTTTTCAGTATATAATGACCTCATTTCCCGACATTGTATGATTCTGTTGTTGAAGATATCAATCAAAACAGTAGATGAAAGGATCAGGGAAGACAGTGCTGGTACATTGAACTTGAAATTTATAAGGGCATTATATTCTTTAGGATATGTAATATTTTTTTTTTTCGAGACAGGGTTTCTCTGTGTAGCTTTGCGCCTTTCCTGGATCTCGCTCTGTAGACCAGGCTGGCCTTGAACTCACAAAGATCCGCCTGGCTCTGCCTCCCAAGTGCTGGGATTAAAGGCGTGCGCCACCACCGCCCGGCTAGGATATGTAATATTAAGTAGCATCATTTTACAAATGTGTTGTCTAGTGTTCCTAAGCAAAATCCTCTACAAAAAAGCTAATAAATTGCATTTTTGTCAGTGCTTTGAATATTTTAATAAGAGACAATTGGGCCTATACACTTGTGTGGTAATTTTTTTTAATTTTTTTTAAAGATTTATTTAAAAATATGGAATGCTTCATGAATTTGCGTGTCATCCTTGCACAGGGGCCAAGCTAATCTTCTCTGTATCGTTCCAATTTTAGTATATGTGCTGCCAAAGCGAGTACTTGTGTGGTAATTCTTAAAGAGAATAAATTGTAACTCACCCTTACATGCTTCCAAATAAGACAGACTATTCTATAGTATGCAGTTACGTGTAAAAAAAAAAAAAGAATGAATATGACTTGCTTGGATTTTTGTATTCGCTATTCACAATCTCAGCTGAATCTATAGTTAAGGTATTAGAAGTTGAAATGTAAACAGAATAAGTAAAAAAAATATTGAGTGCCTGCCAAAATAAAACTAGAGCAAAATATTGTTATCTCGAAGATACATTTTTGTAGGAATCCCAGATAGAAAAAAAAATTATATCCATGAAAACAAGCCTTCATCCTATGTCTAGTAAAAATACTAAGAATACCACACAGATTTATATATTGATCTAGAGGAACCTACAGTTTTCTTAAGAGGTGCCAGCCATATAATTCTAGCAACTATGAAGTTGGAAGTGCTGAAAATGCTTTTACAGCTACTTTTATGTTGTGCTAAATTGATTTAATAGAGTACTGTCAAATCAATTTATTCCCTTAACTCTTACACTGTGTCATCTTAATTTGAATTGTTGGTGGACCAGGCCATCCAGCAATTATAGACCTGCAAAGTGGTTGATATATTAACCATAAGATGAGGAACCTGAAGAATAGAACCAAAGGTGTTCAATTGGACATCATTGAGTGATGATTCTATATTTACAGCCACACTAAATGCATGGTGTATCATGAGGGAGAATTATCACACACATTTATGTCCATAAGGAGCTGAAGATACAGGAATTGTAGTTCCTAACGTAATAGGTAACACTGAATATACTGCTTTAAGAAAACAGTATTTATATGATAAATTTATCCCAAAATGTGTGCATTTGTTCTCCTCAAGTTAGAACATGTTTAGGAGGTGAAACAGTACAAAGAATGAAAAAGATAGTGTTTGACAATAGATGTGTACAATGTGTTGCTGATCGCTAAATAGAGCCATTAGCAGATACAAAGTATTTCCATGTCTAACACAGCTTTGGAAACTTTACATTTGTTATCATCTCCTTATAGCATTACAAATAATTTCTTACAGGGTCACTCACCTAACCCTGGGGAGTTAGTGTGACTCACACTGGGTACAAAATTAAAGGCATCGGAGCTGAATTGGGTTCTGGACGATGACGGTGGTTCTGCCAGGGACTATTGCTCATAATAAACATCTTGGTTTCTCATTACACCTAGGCAAAGAGGTTGTGGCCCTGGCAGCTTCTTTTGTATGCTATGAAGTGAGTGTTAGGTCATTACCAAACTGATAATACAACTTTCTCTTGTTTGACATGTGGACTGTTTATTGAAATATGCTTCAAAATTGTTTCACACATTTTCTTTCTTGAATTTTCTAAGTGGTTCTAGAATCTGCTCATTTTTTTTCACTTTGTAATAAGAACCCAGTAAGTCACATTAATAGACAATGAAATAAATCATATACAATATATAATTTCCAATACTCTAAGTGAAAATTTAAAATATTTAGTTTATTAACAATTTCAGTCGCAAAATCATTATAGCTCATTAAAGTATGAATTTTTATTTGTAGGGCCCTTTTAAAAAATTGAAAACACAGCCGGGCGGTGGTGGCGCACGCCTTTAATCCCAACACTCAGGAGGCAGAGCCAGGCGGATCTCTGTGAGTTCGAGGCCAGCCTGGGCTACCAAGTGAGTTCCAGGAGAGGCGCAAAGCTACACAGAGAAACCCTGTCTCAAAAAACCAAAAAAAAAAAAAAAAAAAAAAAAAAAAAATTGAAAACACAATGAAAACAGATCATGATACATTAAAATTGAATTAAGTCAATTCACAGTTTCATCAATGACTGAATCTACTGCACTCTAACATTAACAATTGTTGAATTATGATAAAAATGGGAAAAGGAAAAGTTACAGCGTGGAAGAAGATATATAGATAAAGCTTTGACAGGTAGATCCAGCATTGTCACAAATATTCATCAATATTTGAGCAATGCCTCTCTGTTTTGGATGTCCCGAAAACATATCCCTTGTATCCATAAAAGAAAAATGGTGTCTTTAACACTTACTTTATTTCAGATACACAATTTTTAAATATCTCTTACTGTTGCCTTTATGCTATGATAATCTATGCACCTGGCTTCTTTATTTTCTATGACTAAAATTATTTGAAGCCAAGCCCATATTTTGTACACACCACAACTCTGAAGCAGGCACAGTTTGGGGGTAGTTTGCCACATCAGGATATCATGAATGCAAGATTAAATTTCATACATATGGCAGTGTCGAGTATTTCATAATATTATATTCTGCATACCCTGTTACATGAACTAGACTAAGTGCTGTATGCAGAAGAGACAAATGGTATCTGGAAAAAACCGTTTAATATTTCCGTAAAGGTATTTAGAATATGGACAAAGAGGACAATGGATACACACAGCTGCTCTCCAGGAGTCAAGTTTTACTTATGCATAACAGGATGGACATAAGAACAAATACATGGTGACATTTCTGTCGCTCAGAGCGTGGCTTCTGTTTCCAGAAAGTCTACACAGAAACCTGCATGAAGTGCTTGCGACAGCTAATGCTGGCCATTGGCACAGACAAACAATCCCCTCACTGGGAAAGTAAAAATACTAGTTTTACGCCGGGCGGTGGTGGCGCACGCCTTTAATCCCAGCACTCGGGAGGCAGAGCCAGGCGGATCTCTATGAGTTCGAGGCCAGCCTGGGCTACCAAGTGAGTCCCAGGAAAGGCGCAAAGCTACACAGAGAAACCCTGTCTCGAAAAACCAAAAAAAAAAAAAAAAAAATACTAGTTTTACTTATTGCATTCAGTCGTTTTGAGGTTTTTCTTGTGCTGATACACTCTGACCATTTGCCACAGAGTAAAGCTGGCTTCATAGCGTCACATGCATGTTTTCTTCCTCATAAGAGAGAAAAACAACTGAACTTTGTACTTGTATCTCTCAATTTTTATTAGTTCTTTGAGAATTCTCTACAGTTTATTTTAATATTATTCCCTGGTTCCTTCCCCATCCATTGCCTTTCTCTTCTCTTCCAACTCTGTGTCCTCTTTGTTTTGACTTTAACTCATCAAGTATAGTTTGTGTTGCTCACATGCTCTTGGATGAGCAGCCTTACTGGAAGGTGATCAAATCAAAGAAAGCTGCCTTTCCAAAAACCTATTACATGCCAATAGCTCTTTAGCATACGGTGGGTCTTCCTGCCCACCTTGCCTCTCCTTGCTGGAATTTTGTCTGCTCTAAGCCGATGGTGGTCCTGTGTGTGCTATCTCAACTTCTGTGAACTGATAGGTCCAAGTGTCCTGCTATGTCCAGAGAATGCTGTTTCCTTGTAATCATCAACCTTCTACAACTCTTCTAATTTTTCCATTCCCTCTTTTGCAATGATCCTTGAGCTTTGGGAGGAGGGGTAGGGTTATAGATACCCCTTGTAGGACTGAGCATTCCGGTCTCTTATTCCCTAAATCTTGACCAGTCTCTTTGTTAAATGTAAATATAAGCTTTTCATATGGGCATAACAATAATTCACTAAGTGTTGGTGTAATACAGTGCTCATTTAGCAGAATAATAGTTGTCAGTTAATCCTTAGGTCTATGACCTGGATAGACACAAATTTTTGGACCCTATAATATGCAAGTATAAATTTCAACTAGTGAATCAGGCCTTAAATCAAATCAGAAAGTAATTAGATACAACCATGACAATTCAGACCAATATCTTACCAGTGGTCAGGCATTCCCAGACCAGTCAATGTAGCTCCCAGGGTTTATGGCTGAGTAAGATTGGCTAATCCTTTTCTCCTCAGGTAGCATGCCTAGTCATCAGGGATAAAGATTCCCAATTGGTACCAGCTTGATTTCTATATTCTATGATTCAATCATCTAGTGTCTTCAGCAATAGAATCTTATTGTTAAGTTCTGGAGGGTAGTTGAGAACATTATGAATATCATTCAGTGTTTGGTGGTTTATGGGACTTTACCTTCTAACAACTACAAAAAAGGTAACCCATTCCTAGTTCTGGGCTTTTTGTTATCATGTGATCATTAGTAGAGAGAATGTGTTGCTCTGTTATACCATAATTTCACTTAAACTACATATATATTATATTATATTATATATTATATTATATATATTATATTATATTATATTATATATAACTCATATATATGAAGATTGTGGTTACCATATAACTTTTTGAAATATATTTAGCATTAGTTATTCATCCCCATATTCTCACATCTGTTCCTCTTTATCCCCTGCAATAGCCTATGTATCCATCAATTGATGAATGGATAATGAAAATGCGATACATTTCACAGTGAAGTACTGTTCAGCTGTTAAGAATAATGAGACTGTATAATTTTCAAATGATATACTGGAATTGGTAACAATTATTCTGAGTGAAGTAACCCAGAAAGACAAATACGGTATGTTTCTTATTATTTGCAACTATTAGTTTTGAATCTTCAGATATGTGTGCTCCATTTGGCATATCCATAGAGACCAGGAAATTAGTAAGGGGTAGATTTCAAGAGAAGGGAGACAGAAAGCAGCTGTATAAGGGGTTAAGAGGAATAATGGTAATATGAGGGCTTAGTGGGGAGTGCAGGGTAGGGTAGATTAGAGAAAACACTTGAAAAACCTTTACACTTATTCACAGTATTATAATGGATTTATCAGCATATATTTACTAATATTCAACAAGTAATAATGGGAATATCTAAACCATCAAAAGTATAATAACTATGAAGTCATGAAGTCCAAGCCTAGCATAACTACTTAATTTTATTTAATTCCTGGGTTTCTAAATAAAGTGAATCAATTGGATATGTTGTCCCTAACATTGGTAGAAATATTGTAAATGATTTATTTATAGTTAAAATGAGACAGAGAGGATGTCAAAACTGCAGGAGAGATCCCATGCTACTTTGGCAGTATTCTAACTACAATCAGCATACTGGTTTATCCAGGAGAAACTTTTTGAATTCTGAGCTTTTGGATTACTTCCTCTCTCTGAGAGTGCCTTACTCCATAGTTGCCAATGATGCAAATGTAGATTTTTGTATTTGTCAGTTCTAAAAATATAGAAATTGAGTATATTATAAATAACAAAAACAGATAAAAATCAAACATGAAGAAATTTTTGATCAAGCATGTTAAGTGCGTGAAAACAATAACAGAGTATAAAATGATGACTACCTTGGATTTTAATTGGAACTGTATGAAATAGCTAAAGGTTTAACCTGAAGCAATATCAATACATGATGTTTATAAAGTAAAAAATGGAAATAAGTCTTTTCTGATGACTAATTGTACTCACAGTTTCATGGTTACTGGCGAGAGACAAGAAGGCCTGGACAGGAAGGAGGAATAGTGTATTACTCTCCAATAACAACTGTCACACTGTTTTAATTTATTCCAAATTGCTGACCTCTAATTCCCAAAGAATGGGGTAAAATAAGGCTGGTTGATCGTGCAAGTTCAATGTGTGCCATTACAGGAATGAAACTCTGTAAGGTATAGTGCACTGTGAACAGGCTTCCAAAGGGAGAAATCATTTCTGCAACCAAAGCTGTCCCGGGCTATGGAAACTGATACAGTATCTTCAGAGTGCTATCTATATGTAAGAGGCCTGCACACTGAGGGCAGTAACCCTCTTTTATTGCAGGCAATGCAGAAACATAAGAAAAACATGAAGAATTACATCTCACCACAGGGAGCTTGAAAACATAAACAAACACCCAGGTTGGAAAGAGTCCAGGAGAACATTCTAGTTCTGCCACCCGTCTGATCATTTGGTTCAGCTCTGTATACCATATTTTGAAGCTCGTATTACAAAGTGCCAAATACCCATCTAAACATCAAAGAGAGTGCTGAATCATGAAAATAGATTCCTTGAGAATTATAGAACTGTAAAAAAAAAAAAAGAGAGAAAAATCGGCAGAGGAACATGAACACCAGCAATTGAGTGTCTGTCCTTTAAAAGAGGCTGCCTTCAGTCTCTTCCCCAGCATCTCCTTGTTAGCTCCCCTACAACTAATTACCACCTCCAACTCAAAGTCATATTCTTCACAAATACTCTCAGAATTGTTTCTCACATTGTTTATTTCCTTAAGAAACATTCAACTGTTTTCATAAAACATATGTGCATTACCATAACACATAAACTTTCAAAAGTAATGGTAATCATAGGATGAGGTATGCAAGATCTGAGGACATCTGAAATTAGGGCAAAGAAATTCAGTCAATGTTATGACATGGTTTTGATAAGTCAATTGTCTTTTTTTTTTTTTTTTTTTTTTTTTTGGTTTTTTGAGACAGGGTTTCTCTGTGTAGCTTTGCGCCTTTCCTGGGACTCACTTGGTAGCCCAGGCTGGCCTCGAACTCACAGAGATCCGACTGGCTCTGCCTCCCGAGTGCTGGGATTAAAGGCGTGCGCCACCACCGCCCGGCAAGTCAATTGTCTTTTATATGCAGCATATAAAGAAATTGGGAGGAGAGTACAGGGCAGATTGAAGAGCCATGGTCCTAATGGAGAATGACTTCCACTCCAGAGGTTCTCTTTGGAGGACTCACACTGAATCACACCCATGGACCTTTTTCATATGTTTCACTTCTTGTCATACAAAGTATGGGATATGACAGCACAGGAGACTTGCAATCAAGAACGAGAATCTATTGAGGATTTAGCACAAACAATACGTGACCTATAAACTGAAAACAAGTGGGAGCAAATTTATTATAAGATTAGGATATAAAACGAGGCACTACATACAATATGCAGCACATTTTACTAGTACTGGTAGGAAATAAGAAAGAAATGAAGAAATGGCATAAACAAATTTTGATTATTCTTGTGTAGATAATAAAAAAGTAACAGTAGCACTATGACAGAGTCACAAAAATCAACATAAGTTAAGACAATTCTAATGTTTTGATGATTATGAATACATAGAGAGAATTTGATAAATTTTAATATATTATCTACCCATATATCAAGTCCATAATTTTAAGAAATTCATTTTATTATTATTATTTGTGTGTGTGTAGATATGTGCACATGTCAGTACAGGTGCCTTCAGAGTCCAGAAGAAGGCCTTAGATCTCCTGGAGCTGGATTTACAGGAGGTTGTGAGCCACGTGACATGGGTATTGGGCACTGAACATGGGTCTTGTGAAAGAGTCGTTCACACTTTAACTTCTGAGCCACATCTTCAGCTTCAAACTCCATATTAATTTACATCTTCTCCACATTAATGGTTAATTCTTAACTTTTGTTCTAGCTCAGAAACTATTATTTAAGAATAGTAGTTTTAATTATAGTTAGTGTACAAAGTTTAAATCACTATATCAATAAGACAAACATTCATAGAGAAAACTAATATTTTTATATTTAAATACATGTATAATCATTATATATGCATAGATGCATATTTATATTTCACATATAAGTAACCACTGATATTTATTTGAAAATTTGTGCCTTCATACTTTTAAATATCAAACTTATTTTTGGGAAACTGTGAATTTGTATATAGAATAGGTAATAAATGCTTCCCTGATGATATCATCCTGTAAATATTTAACAATCAAGTTCTCTTAAAGAGTTCCTAGACTTTTACAATGGGTCAAAATGGATGTTGGAGCACATGGGAAATTTCTGAACTCTTGATGTCTGAAATATAGAGTCTGAAAAGCAGAGTGAGCGTGGTCTCTCATTCTCATGGTACTCAGGAAATCTGATGTGACTGACAGGGAGGTAATAGAAAGTTCTCATGCTAGATTTTAGACTGTAACCCACCAGAAACATAGACTTCAATGTCATTTTGTACTCATCTTCAATCAAACCACTTCATTTTTGTTTGAGATGATCAATCTTGTCCTTATCTGCCCAAGAACAAAGAAAAAGAAAACCCAATGGAGTTCTATTTCAAGGAGTAAAACATTATTTTTTACTCTCTGCCTTTCTTTTGTATATAGTTTCCACCTTCCTGAAAAAAAAAGTACATTAAAGACAGAGGAAAAACATAAAACCTCATCAAAAGGAATCTGATAGGAGCAGACACTCAGTTAAACCAGTGATTGAACTCATCAAACAAGGATTTGTAAACAACTATTGAAAGAATTTGGCTCCCAGCCAGCTCTAAGTTGGACAAGTCACAAAAATCAACCTACTTTAGAGAAAATAGATTGCGGTTCCAGGTATTTGTTTATAGATACAAAGAAAGAAATAGCAGAATATGTCCCTGTATGTCCTCAACTGTGTTCACTCTGGTGATGAACTCCATTTTGGAACTCAAAAGAGGTAGCTGAGGATGAATACTCCACACAAGGACAGCAGAACTGAGATGTTGAAATCATCTCTTTTCACATCCTTGATGGACTCTGAATCTGATTTTTGTCTTTTGTTGTTTGTTAGTGGTCAACTGTTATATCTTAATTGTGGTGTGCAGACCATTTAAACATTGGGTTTATAACTGACTTGACATGGTATTGTTTAAGCTGAGTCCCCTACAGAAGTTGAAAAGCATAGTCAATTATGCAGTACCTACTCCGTCAGTTGTACATTTTTCTACCAGCCAAAGGGACAGTGTGTTTTAGGTAATAATATTTAATAGGACAGGAATAAACAGTAACTGAAGAACTGAGAATGAGGAGCCATTGAGTCTGTTTGAAATCTGTCTAATTATACTTGGCATGGTCAGATGATATACTTCCCAGAAACAATTATGGAAATAGCATTGCTAAAATACACCCAAAAGTATAAATATGGGAGCAGAAATGTTACATATTCTTGCAATGTCATATAAGCACATTATCATACCTGCCTACTCAACAACTATTTAATTGTCTATGATAAAACACCTTCATTGACTTCTTATGTGAGACTGACTAGAGCATGAATTCTGTGTAAGGCAGCTTGTAGGCTTTTGCCTAGCAGAGATGCAAATTATCTCTTCTTAGAAAAAGAAAAAAAAACAAAAAACAAAATATATTGCCATATAGGGCTGTCTCCAGTTTGATTGCTGTTTTTGCAAAGTAATTTGAATCTGTCTTGCCAGCAGCATCTCCTCATTCTTCTTTGTATCAAATTCTATCATCTAACTGACGACCTCAGTTACAATTCATGTGAAAATTTGAAATATTCAGTTAGAATTTACGTCATTTAAATTTTCCCTCAACAGTTTTCCTCTGGCAGAAGAAAGGAGACTATGAAGTCATGTACAGACATAGTTATGAAAACGGGCAAACAGAATGGAAAGGGAGATTAAAGATAGTCCAATATCAATGAAGACACAACCCACTCTATTTATAAGTTAATACTATGCAAATATGTGTCTTCTGAATTTTGCTTAACCAGATGGTTATACAGACTATATGTGTATTTTGTTGGAAATAATACAGTATCAAGACAGTCACCATTTTTTAAGATAGTCAGTTTGAAATCTACACTTATTTACATAGCAACATTTTTCCCAATAAACAACTCCACTCTTCTTTATAATTTAATATAATTCAGCCTGACTTAATAATTATGATCTATAGTAGCATGTATTATCTTTTGTATGACAGCTCATCTACCCCTTCTAGTAATTATAGAATTTGCCTAAAATTGTCTTCTAAAATTAAATATTACTACTTGCAATTTTGATCACATGAATTCACATTCTCATCTACTATTTCTCTTACAATTGCTGTCACAGGACATCCTTGGTTTATAAATATCTTTTTTTATATACTTTTGAGAGCAGATCAAGGATTCTAGTTGCAATATTAAAAGGGCAAATATGAGTAGAATCTCCTTAAATACAGTTAGAGTTAGAAATTTTGAGGTTACTCAGCACCTGGAATAGAGGGGATGCATCCTGCCTACTGTCAAGAAAATAAATACCAACAAATTCTTAGACGGATTTAGGAAAATAAATATCCTGTTCATATGTGGTGGAATTCAAGCTTTTTGCATCCACTATGGAAATCAATATGAAGTTTCTTCAAAAAACTATAATTAGAACTGCCAACTCCTCCAGTTATACCACTCATGAGACTAAGCTTGAAAGATTTTAAATCACTACATCACAGAGACAATTTCACATCCATATTTATTGCTGCACTACTTACCATAGCCAGGAAATAGAGCCAGCCTAGATGCCCATTGACAAGAGAGTTGAAACCGTGATCTCCGATCTATGGGAAAGTCACAACTTTATTAGAAGTCATTTTATTATTATGTTATTTTAGCTGAACAGTAGTAGTGTTTTTTTTCAGATGGTCTCTGAGCTATTCTCAGGTTCCTGGTCACTTTAGCAATCTTAAAGTCCCATCTTATAGAGTTGAGCTTAGAGCCAGTCGCCACTACTGTAACAGTGTATCTTATAGGCAGGTCACGGTTGTGTTTCTCATGGTTTGTAGTTGGGTGATATTGATTACTTTTCTTTTCCATTAGCATCACTTGGCACTCATAACAGAAGCCTTTCTTGCAGTAGATGTCAGTTAACACAGAGACCAAACAACTGAACAATGTGCAGAGAGAGACTGTGGAGCATTCAGCCCTAAATGGGATGTCTTTATCAATCCCCTCCCCTCAAGGTTCAGAGATCTATGTGAAAGAGTATATGGAAAAAGTATGAGAGCCAGAGGTGATGGATGACTCAAAGATAGTATTTTCCATACAGCAAGGATGAAACACATATGAATTCACAGAAACTGTGGCAGTATGCATACAACCCATATAAATTCAAACCAGACACAAATTCCAACATAGGGAAATGAAAGCAGACACAAAGTCTCACCCCTTTTCAAGAAGCTATTTGTTATTGATACCTGCTGGGAGAGGGAAAATCAGTTTTATTCAGTAGACTGACATTGGGTATACCAACCACATTCCAGTACAAAAGACTCATGGCCAGAGGCAGTTGGTCAACAAAATTGACTCCATATTTTTGTGTGTTTTTTGTTTTATTTTATTTTGTTTTGTATTTGAATTTTTGTCTTGTTGGTTTACTGTTTGTTTGTTATAATAGTTCTTTTTGGGGGCAAGTTTATTTTTGAGAGACAAGAAATCACTTAAATTTTGGTGGGTAGGGATGTAGTAATTATCTGCAAGGAGTTGGAGGATGTAAAGAATATAATCAAATTTATGTCTAAAAATTTAAGTAAAAAAATTGTTACAACAAAAATGAAACCTTGAACTCCCTGGCAGAATTGATACAATTTTATTGTATCATTTCATATTTCTTACACTGTTCACATGTAACAAATGTATGTGTAAGTTGAACAGTGAAATAGCAAACTGTCACATTTCTATGCTTTCTGATGCCTAAGATGATTACTACACAGAGTAATACATAGTTATAATAGCTTACAAAATATTTAACAAATGTGACATGTATAAGAAATGTTACACATTTCTGCAGCTAAACTAATTACATGCTTGAACAATGGTATTATATGGTAATGTGAATGTACGTATAACTACTACTTTCTAGTAAATCAAATATAATAGCAAACATTATAATATAATTACAAACATTTAACATTTATTTCAACATTCACTAAGAAAAATGTACCACAAATAATTTCTCTCTTGATAATTTTTAAGCCAAAATATATTGGGGTTATAACAGTAAATTTAAAGACAAGTAGTTAATTATTTCAAAATTTGGAGTAATTGTCTCAGTATGGCACTGAATCTAATTTCTAATGAATTATTTTCCTATTTTATGGAAGTTTTTTTTATTAAAATATAGCTTCTCATTTTCCCTTTCTTACCTCTAACCTCTCACATGTCCCCTTCATTCAAATGATGGCCTCTTTTTCTTGAGTATGTGTGTGTGTGTGTGTGTGTGTGTGTGTGTGTGTGTGTGTGTGTGTGTGTGTGTGTCTGTCTTGCTAAATCTGTTTTTATGTGTGTATGATTTCAGGTTCAGAATTTGCCATTTTGTATTAGATAACCAATTAGGGAACTTATCCCTGGGGTAGACTAGTTCTCTCTCCTCGGCAGTCATTAGATGATTATAGATCTGCTGTGCGATGTTCTGTATGTCAAATGCGTTGCTCTGATTGGTTAATAAATAAAACACTGATTGGCCAGTAGTCAGGCAGGAGGAAGTATAGGCGGGACAAGGAGGAGAATAAAGCTGGGAAGTGGAAGGCTGAGAGAGAGACACTGCCAGCCGCCCCCATGACAAGCCACAGTATAGAAACTGAAATAAATAACCAACTCTAACATATTCAGAAAATGCCACAAACCAGCAAGCACCAAGAACTGCCATTAACTCAACAAACAGTAAAAACAGGTACCCAAAACCAAAACCATCTAGTTTTAACTATGTGGATGTGTAATTGAACTTAGCATTTTTTTTTTTAGTTATACGCAACTGAAATTAAGAAAAAATCCAAAAAAAAAAATTCAGCACTCTATCCAAAAAATTTTAGTAGAACGCAATAACCATGTCTTAAAATCAAATGGAATTCCTTGAACTGAATTATATTCTATGCATATATGAAACATGGTCTAAGGTCTCTATTTGGGGATAGATTAAATAGGAGAAAGAATTAGTGAGCTAAAAGATAGGATTCTTGAAAATACACAGGTAAAGAAAAAAAAAAAAAGAAACAAGGAAAGTGTAGGAAGGAAACTTCCTGAGATTTTGGGACAGGTATACCACTCCTTGGCTTATACTAAAGGCCTGGACATTGTACTTTACCAATAATTTCTCAGCCATGTTTATTGCCATTGTACTACAGTGGGTAGGAAATAGAAACAACTGAAATGTCTTTCAACTGATGAATGGAAAGTGAAAATGGGTTTCATGCACACAACACAATTTAGTTGAAAAGAAAAATGAAATCATTAAAATTCTAGGTAAATAGGTAGAACTAGAAAATATTATGTTGATTGTGATTAGGCAGACCTAGAAAGACACATATTGTCTATCATTTGTGGATCCTGGCCCTGTATCATCAGATGTGACATCTAGACTAACCACAGAAACTGGAAACGTGAAAAGGTACCGTGGTTGGGGAGAAGGTGTTCTAGAAAGGGTAAGAGCAGGACTCAGATGTTATGAAGAAGGAGATGGAAAAGAATAAGGAAGGACTTTAATAGTGGAGGATGGAGGGTAGCAATACAGGGAGAGGGTGGAAGAAGAGGGGCAAAGAAATCAAGAAATTATATTATTATATTTATCTGAAATTACATATAATATATAAATTATATAAATGTATGTGTATATATTCATACATACAAATGCACATACTAATATATATATATATATATATATATATATATATATATATATATATATATATACATGAACACACATATGTATTGCAGTTGTGCCACTTGGTATGATAATGATCCCTTACCCACTAAGAACCATAGACTCTCCACAAAAACTCTGATACCAGGTGTGAGAAATATCCTTTCATTGGTCAGGGGAGTCTAAGCAACTCCCAAACAACATAGGCTATTGCTGGTCTCTGGGTTTCCTCCCAGAATTTGAATGTAAGTTCCTATTACTGAAAATATCACATGCTTGTGGCACAGGACTTAGAAGAATAGAGCTTGAGCTGTTTCTGACACAGAAGCCTCCTTCCAGTAGACTAGTTTCATACAACTGGAAGGTGCTTTGCAAGCTGCCAAGGGAAATTAACTATCAATAGTTTCGTCTAGCTCTGATGTTTATGACATAACAATGGCCAGCATGACCATGACATACCTAAATGTTTGACAGTGGCATGTATCACGGTGATAATCAATAACTGTATAATTGGACTTAAAGTCCATGGCCTTCAACAGGAAAACATACAGGCTTCATAGTGCCCTACCTGTAGATGAAGAAATACAGGCAATTAATGACTTCTGAGAGTGGGGAAAGGTGTCAGTGATGAAACTCTAATTAGTTATTAAATAACAAGAAGTCAGCCCTAAAACATACATATGAAAAACACTCAATGGACTCAGAAAGTTGTGTATTAATTCTCATATATATCAAAATTATGATTAAAGAAAAAGAGGCCGTAAATTTGAGAAGTAATTGAATGGTATGTAGGCAAGGTTAGACAGAGAAGAGGAAGTGAGGAAAAGGATATAAATACAGATATATATATATATATATATATATATATATATATATATATATATATATATATATATATATTAAACGAATGACATGCCTTAAAATAAGTACATGAAGCTAAACACACACACACACACACACACACACACACACACACACACACACACACACGCACACACACGCACGCACACATTCTTTTATTCTTTGTGTTCTATTCATTTAGTTAATTGACCTCAACTCTTAAAAACCTTTTATTTTTTCCTTTTCTCCATTAGACTGTCTTCATGTCTCAGACAAGATCATATTACTAAGCAGCTGTGATCTAGTGTCCTCCTGAGTTGCGCTCGTGTTTATCCCACTGCATCATAAATCCTGTAGACTACAGTGTAACTTTAAGTTGAGCCAAGGGCTCCAAGTTTGCTTGTGTCTTAAGATGACGATTGTTGTTATAGACATTTTCTAAGTTCACAACAGAACCAGACTGCCAATTTCTATTTTAACAGCCTACTGACATATACACTGTGATTAATTTATTTAATCTATATACTAGCTTCAGGAAAAGCAACTCTTTAAAAATTTAATGTCTTTGAATCTATAAGGTAGAAAGATTTCTGGATTTGCTTTTCTAATACTTTCTTTGTTTCTGTATACAGGTCTTCTAAGTTTTTTCTTAAATGTATTCCTAACTATTTTAGATTTCTTTTAGATTTATTGCAAATTAAATTCTTAAATGTCATTTACAATTGTTTGTCCCACGCACATAAGAATTGGAATTGAATTTTTATTGCACTTATACACACTCAAATTGTAAAATTAACTTACTGGTTTTAGTAGCTCTGAATCCACAATTTCCATATACATAATTGTATAATCTCTGACATTTCAAATTGAAGATATTTCTGTAGTACATTTCAAAAACAAATCTGCTGCCTACATTTTAATCTTCATGTGAACGTGTCTGAATTCCAGTTTCAATTCTTATTCTAAATAGAGAATTGTGAATTATCTTTCTTGCATCACTCTGTATATGACAATATATTGTTTATATGTCCATTGTTTTGAGATAGCTATGGCACTGTTCTTGCCTTTGTTACCTGCCTATAGCATATTAGTATCCATCGGACATTTTATAATGACCCTTGGCTTTGTTTCTCAGCAATGTGAATGGGAAGTATCTGTGTAGAGACTTACTTTCATCATTCAGGAAAGGCTTCATTGGCATTGGAAGAGTTTTCATCTGTAATTTCTTCAGTTATTCTTCCTACCCATTTTCAGTTTTTCTCTCAAGTATACACAAATGAACCATCTGTTTCTGACTTCTTTCAGTGTGCTACTGCTCTGATTGGATGATGTCTGATGTTCAGACTTCAAATTCAGCAAATATTAACTCTGCACTCTCTGATCTGCTGTTTATGACATCTAAAATTTTATATTGCATTTTCAATAGTGGAAAATTCATAAAATTTCTTTTTACAGCTTCCTATTTTCTGATCATATTTTCACACATTAAGTAATTCTGATATCTATATCATTGAAAACAAACATAGACACACACATTAGATTCTTAAAAATTGCTTTCTAATTTTAAAATCTGGCAGCAATTGCCTTTATCTGCTAAGCCTTTTTGCCTGCCTCAAATCCAGTGTTAAATGTTTGATACTCAGATATATAAAATTTTGTATATTTGTGATCATACTTAAAAACAAAAATATAAAATGGAAGTCATTGATATTATTTAGATTTACTGTATAAATTATTCTGAAATAGTACAAATATGGAAAAATAACCACTAATTCTACAGTTTCTGCCTTCCCTTAGGGGATCTGAATGTGCAATAAAATGAAACTCTTTGCAGAAGAGTTCCAGCTGAAACTGTCAGGAATTATGAAGGATTTGAGGTTTTACTTTCAATCTCAGAAATTAGCCTTCCACAATTTTGAGGAACCTGATAAAGGACCTAGGGCTTCTGAGTGACAGCATAAAGAAGACAAGTTATTACACAAATCAGTATCATTAGCCACATCCTAGCACTGGTTCTCTGTCCCCAGCTTACACAAGGAATTGTGACAAAGGTCAGACAATACCGGCTCATGTAGTATTCTGTAATGAAGCCTGCATTTTAGAAGGATGATCCTTTGCAGCAGATTTCAAATGAATATACTCGATGTTTGGTGGGGAGGAAGTCATTATCTTTGTTATACTGTATAGCAAACAAACCTACCCCTGCTCCAGAGGATGAGGCCATCCACATCTTCTGATGCTTTTCATTGAAAAACACATTCTAGGATGAAAGTCTTTGACAAGATGTAAAGGGAGTCAAGATGTCTGTGGATTGTTGTCCCACTACCCATGGTGGAGGAATTTTGAATTAGAAAATCATGATTTTATAGCTCCTGGTGAAATAATGTTTCATGTCAGCATTTAAGATATTAAAACTTAAGCTACTGAGGAAATGTGGAAAGCATTAAGCCAGTGGTTCTCAGCCTTCCCCAGGCTGCCACCCTTTAATACAGTTCCTCCTGTTGTGCTGATTCCAAACAATAAAATTATTTTTGTTGCTACTTAATAACTGTAATTTTGCTATTTTTATGAATCATAACATGAATATCTGCATTTTCATGATCAGATCTGGAATTCTCCAGCTTGTTGACCAGGGACTATCACTAGGAAACAGTGATAGTCTTAAGTGATGGTCTTAGGTGACCCCTGCATAAGGGTCATTTGACTCCCACCAATGGGGTCACAACCCACAGGTTGAGAGCCACTAGACTAGGCTGACACTGCCTAAGTCCATTGGCAATGTAAACATCACTAAAAGTAAAATGGCCTCACCCTCCAGCGATGGGTTCCCTTGGTGACATCGTAGGAAGTACAAAGTAACACATCTATGTTGCATTGCTTCAGAATAAGCCATCCTGAGTATCAGCAACCTTCTAGAGACATGCATGGGCTTAGAACACCACCACCCATGAGCAGAAGACTCTTTAAGCCAAAAGCTTTACTTTCATTAACCAATGATAAGTGGGCTCTGATGACATTTAGTGGCTGATTTCAAGAGCCACGAAAGTTTTGTGCACAACTTCCAGTTTGCACATTACAGGCGAGGTTGACTTACTGTTTCCTAGTGATAGTCCCTGGTCAACAAGCTGGAGAATTCCAGATCTGATCATGTCAGCAGTCACCATCTAGTCCCTTAATTTCAGTTGAAATTGCTAAGGCTGAGGAGGTCACAGAGAAAGGGCATGGTAGGGAGCTCTCTGGGTCAGAGAAGGGCCGTGAAGCCTCAAGACTTGTGGGCTTTGTGCCTTATTGTTTCCCATGGAAACCGTTCTGAGGAAGTTCAGGAGAAAAGCACTTCAGAGCTTGCAACTTTTCCTGTTTAGGAACCAACACACATAGTCTGAGCTCTGATAATTTGTGCCTTCTTTTAGAGGGAAGAATTCGCCCAAATGCTTCTTTGAGTCTTTCCAAAGTATTTTGAAAGCTGAATGAGATGGCTTCGAGTGCTTGTTTCTCAATGTCAAATGTATTGATTGGCTCTCATTCAGTTCAGCCATTTTCTGCAGTGTCTCGCTGGTCCATCTTTGTGAGTCACGGTGTTCATAGGTGCCTCTGTAAGTTATGTTTTTCTCGTGTACTGAATTTTAGTGTCTGAGTGATGGAGATGATTGAAGAGCCCCATCCATCATTGAAGATTTTGCTTTTCTTCATTAGTTCTTCCTTACTGCTGCTTCAGCACGGGCTTTGTAGTGTTTTAGAGTGCTGCGTACAAATTATATATCACTTTGATATTTAAATCAATGAATTTAAACTACTGCATAATGATTGCTTTCAATTTGCCTTCACTTGAGAAAGATGATGTAATTAAAAATGTTCATTTGATCAGGTCTTGAAAAATGAACCCATACATTTGCATTACCTCCCTATGAAATAAATTAATTCTCTTGAGATTTTTATTATTGACTGTGGTGCTACTTACCAAATACAAGGACTTAACATATCCTAGGCGCTATACCACTGGCCTACAACCCCAGCACATTTTGACCTTTAAAACCATTGGAAGAAGCTATCAATTGTAACTGAGAAAATAATTTTCCTACTATTCTCATATCATCCTTTCTTTAAACTTTCTTTCATTGTTATACTTCTTTTGTTATCTTTATCCTTATATCTACTTCCCACTCCCATGTCAAGAATGCTGCTAAATGTTAGAATAAAACATTAAATATCTCAGGAGCTTATCTTGACTCACGTTTCCATCCGGGGGTCAATTTAGCTTATCATTTCCCATTGTCAGAGAGAGCTTGGGGGTGTTGACAAGAAAATAGGACATTTTAAGAAAGGCTAGTATGCTCTCAGTATTTTATTATTCATCCTTAGTAGCACAACTAAATAAGAATTATTTACAATTAATATAGAATATTTCATCCATGCTAATTCATCATTAAAGTTTCAACTTAGACCCTTTCCACAGGTTTTATACAGACATACTTTACGTAACTTCCATGAATAATTGGCATGTAATTATAAGAAATATTTTATATCCTAGTCTAAATTTATCATTTCCATAATACTTTGATTTGTTTCTTTTAACTATTCTCTCAGTATTTACATTGTTTTCTGTTTTCATTAAAGGTATGATAATTGTTATTGCATGCCAGATATTAGCTCTTTATCATATCTAACATTTTATAATTTTTAGTCTTTCACTGGCAAGCTTTCAGCTGGGATCTATTTAACCTACTTGGAAATAATGGGAATTTCTGAGTGTTTGATTTTAGGCTTTGGAAGATGGGACTAGAGATTGAAGATGAGAGCTGACCACCTGAGGGTGTCAACCTGAAGTAAACTTATATTAAATACATATCACACCTCTCCTAGGAAGTTTAAGAGCAGAGGAGAAAATTGATTCTATGAAAGATGCCAAAGATGTTTGACAGAAGACTCAAGGATTATTATCTCAGGATCTAGGAAGACAAAGGTTACCAGGGAAATCTCTGTGGTGAGACTCGGGAAGAGCAGGCAGTTGCACACTTCCAGGACAGTGAAAAGACCATTGCAAGCAGAGGAGGATGCTCACGTTAGCCTTTCAGTTTCTAGAGTTCTGTGGTGATATTTTATTTGTGCTCAAATGTGATATTTTATTTGTATGTTAATAAAGTTTGCCTGGAGATCAGGGGTCATAGCCATAAACAGTAGTCAGATCATAGCAGGCAGAATCTCTGTGTGTTCAAGGACACAGTCAAGCATGGTGACACACGCCTTTAATCCCAGTACCAACCATAGAGACCTGGAGGTCTGTATAGACAGGCAGTGACAAGGAAGAAATGTGGCTGAGCTTAGAGCCAATGAGAAGGTAGAACAGGACGGTAATAAAGGCACAGGTTAGATAAGAAGAGGATCTCTTGAGAAGCTAAGGCAAGGTGGTAAGCTAAGGTTAGTTGGCTATTATTGCTCTGATCTCTATGGCTTGCACCTCTGTATTTTGGCTCTGTGTTTCTTATTTAATAAGACTGTTTAGAAATTCATCTACAGAGTTCATACCAAGAAACATATCTATCCAGGAGAACAACCTGTGGCCAAGGATGTCAGAGCAGAACTGGCCAAGGCTTGTGTAATCCAGCCTCTCCCACCATACTCACTGAGCTATCCAGTATCATTTCCCATCCTATCTTTAACCAAACTGCTTGCAAGTTTGATGTTGAGGCAATTAGGAATACCGCTAGGAGACAATCACCATGCCGTTGTTAATTTTGTCTTTGGATAATTGATTTCAGTTTTGTTAGGTTACAGCATCTGAAAAGCGGTACTTTTCTTTTGTCTTTGCTATTCATTATTCTCAAGATTAATCCTCCGCCCCATTGTTGGTACGTTGCAGCCTCGCATGTGCCAACTTCCTCCTGCCAGACAAACATCTTTTCTCCTCTGTAGAAATAAGATTTCTGAGCTGCAGGTAACTCAAGTTTCAGTTGATGGTAATGATTTGAGCTTTAAGCAATGACTGGTCCACAGCTTTTCATGAACACACATCACATGCGGAGTAATCATAATATATTGTGGGACAATATAGACCTGATTACAGGTTCACCTATGAACTCCTGTGTCGTTTAAATGGAAGAAGAAAATGAGAGTTATTGCAATAGTAGATACTCGGATGACCTCACTACAGCGATAATTTATTGGGGGAATATAATTGGAGTTTTGTGAAATTAATCAAGTCTGAGGAGTCATTTCTACTGATAGGAAAATCAGTTAATATCTTTGGGCCACAGAATTATGTTTAAAATGGAAATTAACCATTTGCCTTGTTTATCTTGTAGATTATTGACCCACTCCTGTTTGTGAGGAGCAACTGTTTGCTGTTAAGTAATTTTGTGAACATTGTGCTGTTTAAGAGAATCAAAAACAGAAACACATAATAATACATATAGGGTATTGGCTTCGGGTGGAAATGTAGTAAAGATATTATCTATGAAGGGAGATTTAGTTAACTGCAGATTTTGTGTGTGTGTGTGTGTGTGTGTGTGTGTGTGTGTGTGTGTGTTATTTTATCTTGAATATGATGACACAATGCAGCCAATGCTGAATTGTTCAGCACAAACTTTGTACACATGAATATTGCTACCCTTTATTAATAAAACACATGGAGTTACTCTTTACCATTGAATTTTTGTGAATTATAGAACCAAAGGTGTTCAAAATACACACTATGCCTCTTGTAACCTGCCCTAAAAGCTGATTTTTCTTCTGCATATTTGTAGAGATAAAAATAGGTCTTGCCGGGCGGTGGTGGCTCACGCCTTTAATCCCAGCACTCGGGAGGCAGAGCCAGGCGGATCTCTGTGAGTTCGAGGCCAGCCTGGACTACCAAGTGAGTCCCAGGAAAGGCGCAAAGCTACACAGAGAAACCCTGTCTCGAAAAACCAAAAAAAAAAAAAAAAAATAGGTCTGTGTTGGCATTGGTTAAGTCATGTTCTTACTGACAGTACCTAACCCATGAGGGGAAAAATAATAAAGTAAGATGAATGATACCAAATTCAACTTGAGGCATCCAGGCCCTTGCCTATCATAAAGTGCTATAAAACAAAACAAAACAAAACAAAAACGCAGTGAACTCATAGGATAATTGGTTTTTGTTGCTTACGTTTGTGTGTTTGTGTGTGTGTGTGTGTGTGTGTGTGTGTGTGTGTGTGTGTGTGTGTGTGTGGTGAGGTTTCACGATGTGGTGAGGGTAGCCTTAAAACTGTGATGCTTGTGCTTCAATGCCTCAGTCCCTATGAGTCCTGGGATTACAAGGCGTGTGCCACCAATACACCTTCTAGCAGAAGTTTTAACATGCCTATAAGAGCTAGGCAAGGAAAGAAGAAAGTAGACAATATCCAGTTGTCATTATTATTTCCAAGGAAGAGGAAACAATATACAACCTCAAATGCCCCCAAAGACATATACCAAGTGCTGCCCCAGTGTTGAATGGATGCAAGGAATTTATTTTTATGAGAACGTGATTGTAGTCTTGACCTCCGTAAAAATTGTCCTAAAGAACAATGATTAGCCGGGCGGTGGTGGCGCACGCCTTTAATCCCAGCACTCGGGAGGCAGAGCCAGGCGGATCTCTGTGAGTTCGAGGCCAGCCTGGGCTACCAAGTGAGTTCCAGGAAAGGCGCAAAGCTACACAGAGAAACCCTGTCTCGAAAACCCAAAAAAAAAAAAAAAAAAAAAAGAACAATGATTAATAAAGAAAAGTGAATCACATCCAAGGAAAGCATCTGTTGCCAACTTCTGTTAAGTGGCTATGGAAGCTGACAGAATCTCATTTCATTATAGCAGGAAAATGACATGACCTTTCAAAGGAAGGAAAGCCTACCGTGGAGCTGGGAGACAATAGAAAAAGAGAGAAAGAAAATTTACTGCGTAGATCTCTGCAAAAGCAATGAGAAAAGGAAGAGGAAAGGCAGGGTCCAAGGGAAGTAAAGCCAGTTGGCTCATTGGAGATTAGACTCAAGTTCTGGAAGAAGGAATTCAGAAATGGGAGGGACACAGCAAAGCTATGATAGTAACGACAGAGACAAGGGGAAGCCTGTGAGGAAACTTTAAGGACTCACTAAATACTCAGGTTCAGGATTTTCCAATGTGAGTTGCATGTAACCAGGCAATATGAATCTCTCAGGGCTTGAGACTGTTGCTGTTGAGACCTAAGGACAAGGCCAAGAAGAATGTTTATATGCCTGAGACTTTAGAGAACCATGAAGTTTATTACATAGAAATTCTTCGAAGACGTAACAATTGTTCTGGAAAGTTCTCTTTGCCATCTTTAAATGAAATGTGTATATACCTTAGGTTAAACAGACAAAAAAAAACTTAAGAGAAAAGAAAACAAGAAATTATGACAATTTACATTTCAATTTGTGGATGCTAAACAATGAAAGTGGTCGGGTAATGCGATCAGATGCACGAAGGGACAACTAGGCATGCTTCATTCACAACTACAAGATAGTGTGTGTTTGTGTGTGTGCGGGGGGGGGGGGGGGGGGGGGGGGTGGGGTGGGTGGGGGATGGTGATTGTAAAAGTGATGCAGAATATAATCAATACTGGCCATTCATCAATACCATTAAATTTTCAGTCGAATACATATGAGGAGACTAATTTTGTTATGGTAATAGAAGGAATTTTTTAAATCTCAACCAGAAAAGAAGAGAAATATGTGTAATATGGTCTACTTTCATATATAAGTTCAACTTATTTCATCAGACAAATACCCACCAAATATCTCAAAGACGTAACTTGCTTCTTTGACAGTTTGAGCAACCTCCAATGTGAGGATATTAACTATGATTTTTTTTTTTTTTTGGTTTTTCGAGACAGGGTTTCTCTGTGTAGCTTTGCGCCTTTCCTGGTACTCGCTTTGGAGACCAGGCTGGCCTCGAACTCACAGAGATCCACCTGGCTCTGCCTCCCGAGTGCTGGGATTAAAGGCGTGCGCCACCACCGCCCGGCTAACTATGATTTTTTTAAAGCAAAATTAAATCCATATGGGTTTCAGTCCATACAAGTAGTAAGAACCCTAAGACAAAACCTAGCTAGTTATTTTTTTAATGTTTATTTGTATATTTATTAGATGCTGATGGGGATCAAATTGCCATGTATTTATTTACATTCCAGTTTGATATTTTTATTAGCATGGGCTAAATTCTTTTTTGAGTGTAGTATTTTATTTTATTTTTTATTAAGAATTTTTTTTACTCATTTTTACATACTAACCACAGATCCCCCTCTCTTCCTTCCTCCCACCTCCCAGCCTTCTCCCCCCAAACCACACCCCAGTTCCCTCCTCCGACAAGTAAGGCCTCCCATGGGACCCAGACTCTGCTAGTTATTTTAATGAGGAATTACCTTGAGATGTAAGTGGCTGTCTTCCTTACATGGCAAGGAATTACTAAGAAATTTCTAGTGGAGTAAGAATTACATTGACTTCAGTTAATTTCTGTTATTAGCTACTGAGGCAACCTCTGTGAAAATATTGGTTAATTTGAACAGTACAATTAGCTGTTTCCTTTACTCGTTTGAAAAATACATTGGCACTTCATAAATTATCAGTAATATTAAGTAGGATATGTAAAATAAAAATTAGTAATAATATTGTATAAACCACGCAAATATTCTGAGCAGTGAAAAAAATTAAGTGGAAAAATAAGTGAGTATGTGAGTATCTAGATACTTAGGTCATAGTTAGTAAATATCTACTGCATTCTAGTAGTAGTCATGGGAGCTAGTCATGGGAGGATATCTTTTGCAATGTTCACACAAGGAATATATATATATATATATATATATATATATATATATATATATATATATTCAAATCTTAGATGGTCTTTTAATTTAAAAACCCAGCACCAGATATTAGGGTAAAAGCTGAAAGGTCAGATGAACAGAGCAAGCCACAGCCAACCTCACGTCGCCAACTCCTCAGCTGATCCTGTTTCCTCAGAATGAAAGCCTCTGAGTCCTCACCTGAAAGGATCTCAGCTGAACTGCTTTAGTTCCTGTTTCCTCATGCCTATGTATAAAGAATATAACTTACTAGTATGCATAATAAGCAGCTTTATATTTGGAGAATTACTTGATTACTTGGGTGGTGGTGCTAATTAGTTAATCACATTCAACAGAAAATATGGTTAAGTTTTAATATTAAAGCTACAACTCTTTAAGGGCAACTCTAATGGAGGAAAAGCACTGATAAGAATTTTGAGGGGAGGGGGAAGAAGTGTAATAATAAGGATGAAAGTAACCTAAACAGAATTTAATGCTTATCAAATGTAAGGAAGTTTCCTTACAGCTGATTAATAAAAGGATTGGAGAAATGGAATACTGGCTAAGAGTGTGTACTGCTCTTGAAGAGGACTTGAGTTCAGTTTTTAACACCTTTACTGATTGGCTTACAAACACCTGCAATGCATTCTGAAAGCAATTCAGCTCCAGAGAGACCAGATGCCTCTGCACTCTGAGGGCACTTGTACTCTTGTGAACAGATCTACACATACACACATAATTAAAATAATAAAACATATCTATACTTTTTTGATGAATGAAATTGTATACCAAAGTACTGGAGATTTGTGTCTTGTTATTTTCACTTAGAGTTGGAAATGGAAGATATTTTCACTTCCTTATTCTATTATGACACGTAAAGGGGAAGAAATCTAACTAGTGGAAAATTGGTAGCAAAGATTCCAGTGGAAGATATTTGCTGACAAGCTTAACCCATTGAAGAAGGAGAGTATGCAATGGGAGTTCAATTTTATTTCAACTGACACATGAGTGCTGTTTCAAAAATAGGTTTTGTGATCTGAAAAATGATCAGAAGAAAATTCTGAGTATGCAAACAATGGTAATAAATCATCTGCATACTGAGAAACAATATATCAAATGTTGCCAGTTTAAATACCTCATGAAAAATTGAATTAAGATCAGCAGCAAGAAGCCCGACTCAAATTTAAAACATAAGGTGAGATAAAAATCAGCCTAGCCCATGTCTTGTGTATATTGGTATTCAATGAGAAAGAAGAAAGAAGTGCCTTCGATGGATAGTCAGAATGCAAAACTAATAATTCTCATCCCAAATCTCAAAAAATGCAAGTTGGATAAGGATGGAAAGAAATGTAGATAATCTGTGTGCACACTTAACACTTATCCGATAACATGAGGGCAATTTTATTGTAGCATAACACGGGCTGGAATGCTCATCTTATTACAAATAAGTTTTTATTTTGTAGTTAATAATTGCATAATGCTTACTTCTTCTATTACCAAATAACTGACTGGCATAAAGTAAGGGAGGGATTATTTATTTACTTTTGTTCATGGTGACAGAAGTCAGCCTATGGTCATTCCATCCTATATGCTTAGGCAGAACATTGTGTTAGAGGGAGCCTATGAGAGAGGGTTTTAGGCAAGTAATAACATACACCGCAAACAAGTCCTGGATGGCCAACGGGCAAGTCTCTGGCAAGATCCCATCGCTAAGGTTTCAAAAGAAAAAAAAAAAACCCTCAAATATTTTCACCAGCTGGAAGCAAAATAATCAGAACATTAACCTAGTGGATGTTTTGTAACCAATTATGATATTCCACCTCTCAGCACAAAAAGACTTATAGGCATCTCACAGTGCAAATTTTATTTAATACATGTACAAGAATCTTCAATGTCTTAACAGTCCCAACACTTTTGAAAGCTCAAGGTAAAAGCATTTTTATGACTCAAGACAAACTATTTTTTTATATGTGAACCCTTTAAAAATCAAAAAGAAAGACTTCTAAGATATTGTGACACAAAATAAGCATTTCTGAGACAAGAGAACATTAGGAAAGCATCAGGGCAAATTAAGACCAAAATTCAGCAGTAAAAACATGAACTACTCTACTGCATTTCTAAGACTGGGGTCATGGGATGTGATCTGAGCTCCAAAGAGGTTCACTAGCCCTGTCCAAATCATGACCACCCCACCCCTCACCCCACCCCCTGCTTTTTTTTTTTTTTTTTGGTCTAGACCCACTTACTGCCTTGGCCAGTGTTACATGTTACTAATGTCTCCAACGCTCTTGGATCTTAGTCATAATTATCACAGCTTTATGCAATAGCACCTCAGGGGTCTCTAGGGATCTTGATCTGAAACTCATTGTCTGTTTTTTAGGACTTTGGAATCTCAGTAGATGCATCTTTGATCTTGTTTCTCTTGCATTCTGCTTTCAAAAGATGTATCACATGAGACATGCCAAGACTGCCACCAGATTGAGTAGTGATCAGGCCCTGTTGGATCATGAGTGCAGCAGCCTTTGAGTCCCTTAGCTGTTGAGCCTATACAAATGATAGGCAACACTGTTCAATTCAGATGACCAGAGCTCTTATTAGTTGATAATTGTTTGCTGTCAATCATGAGATAGGTGAAGTCTGGTGAGTTCCCAAGGTGCCTTTATGACATGTTTTCTATTATCCCAGTGCAAAATGATTGGTTTAATTTAACAGCACTAGCTGTCTAACACTCTCAGGTACCATCTTCTCTGGCTGGACTGTGTTTTTAAATCCTTCTATTCTTTGGTTTTTTTTTTCTGAGTCACACTGTAAATCTAGCCCAAACAATCATGCTACAACCTAAATACTGCACATAATGTCCTCCATCAGAGTATAACCCAAATGGCTTCAAGTCCAATTCCCAAAGGATCTTTGTTCCTATTTGTAATCTCATGACTGACACATTTACTGTCCAGTTTTTAATTAGTAGTTTGATCTTCTGAGATCACATCAGAACTTCTCATTAATCTTTGTTTAGAGTATTCTAGGATTCTTCTAATCTACTGCTCTGAACTCATCCATATTCATTCTATAAGCAGTTCCAGTGGGCTAAGGATCACATGATCAGGTTTAGTGTGATGACTGATTTTATGTCAATTTGGCACAAGCTCAATTCATTTTGGAAGATGAAATCTCAGTTGAGAAAACGCTTCCACCAGATTGTCTTTGCTGGCAAGTCTGTGATGCAGTTTCTTGATTGATGATTTATATAAGAGGACCCAGTTGACTATGGGCAGTGCCACCTGCAGGCTGGTGTAATACGAGAGAGGTAGCTAGCAACTGGTTCAGTAAGCAGCCCTCCTCCATGGTCTCTGCATCAGTCCTGCCTCTGGGTTCATGCCTTAATTTCCTACCCTTACTTTCCTGGATGATGAACTGTAAATTGGAATAAACCCTTCCTCCCCAAGCTGATTTTGGCAATGCTATTTTATCACAGCAATTAAAACCCTACTCAAAACATTTAGTTGTTGATGGAAAGGGTATTCTCTACTTTTTGACAACTGGAAGCAATTTCCCCGTCTTCTGTCTCATATTTCCCCCTTCCAATATGATGGATTTTATTACTGAACACTTTACCAATGTTGAATGGTCTTTATATGGGAAGAAAGAAGCCCACTTGTTCAAAGTGAATGATTTTTTTGATATATAGTTGAATTTTCTCTTTGTATATGCAATTGCAAATTTCTGGGCTTTCAGCTGACTTCAGTCCTTCTTAGCAGACCCACAGGTATATAAAGGGGATTTGTAAACCCACAGTTGGTTTGGTAGTTCTTTGCATTTTTTTTTTCTGATATAGTTTGACAGCTTGTGTTTGGGTCATCAACTGTTCCTTATATCTGTCATGGTATTATATTTGATTTCAGTGAGTAGAGGTGATTTACTTACTTACCCTCAACCACTCAGAACTGGAGACTCCATACTATGAAATATTTAAATATTTTTCCATTGAATAAATGTAAATGGAAAAGTATTAGTTTGGGTTATTTAACCACAGGTCCAAATAGCTGGAAAAATTATTGAAAGCTCAATATCACAAGCTATGTATGTATGTAGATGTTTAAAGATTTATAGACTGCTTTTTCATCATTTGCATTAGACTTTTTATGTAATTACGAAAAAAGTACAGTTTCCCAAAGGCTTCCATACATTTTAGTAAAAGCTTTAAAAATAATATAATTAATTTACATCAATGGTAATCTCCACTTACAGTTACTAATTTGAAAACACTTACCTTTTAATAAATGTATTACATCATTATTGAAATAAGAAAAAATGATGATTAAAACTACCATAGTATTTCCATGCAGAACATTATACTTAATATCTTAGTAGAGTTAACTGAATAACCACAGTCTTATTGTAAGGGTAAAAATATTCATATAAAGTATTTCCATTACGAGTGATGACAATCATATTTCAGTCATGTTTAAGGAATTTGGGTTTATTTCAGAAATCTTATTTCAAATTTGCAAGCTAATATTCCTTTGTCAGCCATAGGGTGTCTTAAGCAATATAAATGACAAATTTCCATTGTAGGTAATTTTACAAGGACATGGCAGATCTACATTTTTAGGAAAATAACTTGTTAGACATTGTTATTTGTGGTTTTATAGATGTTATCAAAGTGAAATATACTGGGTTCATTTTTATCCAACATACAGTACATAGTATTAATCCCTCTGCTTCAATATTTATCCATAAACACACATAAGATATATGTATGGGGAGTTTTTTAGGGAAGGAAGAAATTTACACTGCAACAATGTCATTATATACAAAGTAATGCTCATCTGAGACTTTGAATCCCTATTCTGTATCTTTGCAACAGCCCCAAGTTGTTTATATGTATATAAAATACATCATTAGTAGTGTGGTTTATTTTGCTAGGTAAAATGTAATTAGAAACGTTTCTGATCCTTAGTTAAAATAGCTACCATTTGTTTTTTGTTGTTGATTTTTTGTTGCTCTTACTAAACACTCAAGCAGGCCTACTTTCTCAAGATCTATCTGTGAGTGGTTTATGAAGGATGGTACTTTTATTATATCAATTTATTAATGTGTGTGTGAGGGGTGGGGCTGATTTGGCACATGATGACCAGCTCCTATGTGTAGAGGTCAGAGGTTATCTTGTGAGAATCAATTCTCTCTTTCTACTGTATGGATTCCTGGGAGGAAACACTAGTCATCAGACTTGATAACCACGGCCTTCACATACTAAACCATTGTGTTGCCTTAAGGACACTACTTTTGATTCCAAGAAAACACTTTTATTTTACATTTTTGATAATGTTAGTGATGGAAAATTTATCTTATCACTATCTAGATTTCTTTTTAAGCTTTCATTATAAGTATTTCATATATATTAACAATTACATATGTTACATATACCCCCTGTTCCTCTTACAACTCTCCCTATATCCCTTCAAATATGTTACCCTCCCAACTGTGTGTCATCCTTATATTTTCTTTTCCTTTCTTTGTTTTGATAACTCACTAAGTCCAGTTAGTGTTGTCCATATGTGTGTGGATGTAGCAACATCCACTAGAGCATGGGCAATCTACCAATGTGGACACCCTCATAAAAATATAATTTTCCCTCTTCTTTTTTTTTTTAATTTTGGATTTTCAAGACAGAGTTTCTCTGTGTAGCCTGGGATATCCTGGAAATTGCTTTGTAGACCAGGCTGGCCTCCAACCTAGAGATCTACCTGCCTCTGTCTCCCAAGTGCTGGGATTAAAGGTGTGTGCCACAACCTCCTGGCAATTTTTCCTCTTCTAATAACAACCAACTTCCAATAGCACCTCAATAAGCAATGGAGACTGGAGATCATTTACCTCAGCTACACTGGGATTTTGGATGGTTTGAGATAACAGATAACCATAGCAGCTGTGAGACCATTATTGTGCTAGCCATGGCACATCCAGAGGATGACAATTCACAATATTCCTTGCTACCCTCTGACTCGTAGGTTTTTCCTTCATCACTTCTGCACGGTTCCCCGAGTCTCACTAGTGGTGAGATTCATGTAGATGTCCTGTTTGTGGATGGTCACTGATGTCTTGTTTGTGGTTGAGCCATTATAAGTATTTCAAATGATATAGCACTGTAATTATAATCTGTATTTTATTCATAACTCTTGGTGTTATTTTTATGTGATTATTTGCTGTCCTTATTTTTATGTAAAGGATTGTTGTCCTGACATTCTATTTGATGGCGTATCTGTTCATGGATGTTTCCTTTTCTTCTTGAGCTATTGTTGTTACTACTGACTTCTTAGAATCTTTGTGCAGTTCATACCCAAGCCCTTTCTAGAAGTGTGATGTGCAAATGTTATCTTTCCATCTATATTTTGTCACTTTTCTCCTGACTTTAATGCCATAAATACAGTAAAACAATAAAATTTGACAGTCTTATTTATGATTTCTCTCATCAAACAGACTTTAAAGGTCACTGCTAAGAGCACTACTTCTAATTACAGACCATCATTTTTTTTTTACTCTAAAATGATTATATTTTCCTCCACTGTTATTTATATCTGCGGTATGCTTCGAAGTGACTTTTATATGGTGATATTTGTTTAAAAAAGACTACCTTTTCTCCATTTAGTTGATCTGTGCCTTTGCTAATCATCAAAGTACAAGGTGGATTATAGTGTCTTTCTGTACTTCCTGCTCTTTCTCCAATCTACACCTCTTTTCAGTAGTTCCAATAAATTGGTTCCCATAGTCTCATAGTCAGTCTTAAAATCAGGTGACATGATTTTTCCAAATTGTCCTTCCTCTGAAATGGTTAGAGGCAACTCAGTTCCTTTGTCATAACTACATACGTCAGCTGAGACAAGCACTTCAAAGTAAAAACTAACTTACATCTTTATATCAATCAACAGACTACAGAGTAGAAAAATCATTCTTTTTAGTTTTTTTACTAATAAAATATACATTATTTTAATAATGCACATTTAATATCTACAGAAATCCATTTGCTGATTATCAGCAAAAAATGGGTCAAATTAAAGTGTGTGTGTGTGTGTGTGTGTGTGTGTGTGTGTGTGTGTGTGTGTGTGTGTGACTTATCTGACAGTTTTTTATTATCTATTTATTTGAAACAGGCTGATTTTTTTCACAGATCAGCAATTAGAGTCATATGAAAATATGTGTGCCACAGTAAGAGTGAAGTCCAAAGCTAAAATTTAGTAGTCATACATCTTAGTTGATGAAATTTTAAATGCATCTTGTAATTGTAAATGCCCTTATCAATAACCATAGATAGGTTTTGGCATTAGTCTAACTCTACCTGAACAGTGACACCATTTTGATGGATATTGTGTATGTCAATACTCTCTATGTTCAACTACTTCATTAACTTACTACCTTACTGTCTCTTAGATTACATCCATTTCTGTAAAGCCCAAACTTCCAGATTCCCTTTTTCCTGTATTTTTATAATTTTGGATAATTGTTTAAGATAAATTATAAAATCATGCAATTGGTGAATGTATACAAAACAGGCTTCTCCAGAGACACACACCAATGATGTTTTCATCTGGCTAATGTGGCCGTGTCTCGTGGATCTTGTATTCCTCCTACTCCCTTGCTCTCTAATGTCTGCTGTCATGTTTACTGATGATGGCATATCTCATTTATCTTATGAAGTAACCATCCTTTGAAAATCAAAGATTAATAAGGGAAATGTTTAGAGTGGGCAAGCATGACTGTAGAAACTTTTGCCATTGATTAAATTTCTCTGTTATAGAACTGGTTCTGAAAATGCTGTATACCACCACAAGCAGTATTTGAAATAATAAATTTCTTTATCTGCTAAGTCACTTTCGGTTGAGCATACTATTCTTTTCAGTCAAAAGCCTCCTAATAGATAAATCTCTATAAATGTTCACCCAAGAGAAACATAATTTCATTATTTCCTCTTCATTTCTCTTCTGGAGAAACCCAAAGTCTGTAATAGATTGAGGCATCCACTTTTGCTACCTTTGAAAAGCCCACAGCCTGAAACCAATGCTCTCTAAACACTCTTCCTTCTTTGTCAGAAAACTTTCCATCACAGCTCCTCTGACGTTTCAGTGGTGAGTTGTAAATTAATGTGACAAACCATGATGTAAACAGGCTGCCTTTGAGGACTGTGCATCTCAGTCCCATTGTATTCTGCTGGGGATGTGCTTCATTGATTAGAGTGAGTCATTTACCATTCTGAACTACAATTTTCTTAGCTGAGAAAATGACCTCTGCTCTGGAATTACTCTGAATTCTGAGAAATTAACCACAGCATTGGCATATACACCTCAACATTCAATCACACTGAACTTCGAAGTTTCAGGATCTCTGACAAGGTCATTGAGTCTTAAAGAGATGAGAAATGTCCACAACCCTAGAATGTTGTTTATGCTCCTTTTTAATGTCCAAGTTTGTAAATCACACTTCATACTTTATTAGGTGTGCTTATTCCTGGGTCATTGGTGGAATGTGGCAAGCCTGGCAATGTCCCTTGTTTTCAATTACTGCCATCTATTCATACAAAAAAGTGTATACAATTCTTTGGCATTATGATGTAATGATGTCACCTTTAAAGTTCATGCTTAAGGAACATGCAATCAAGTTCAAAGAAAAAGAAAACATTAAAATGTCATAAAGTTTTAGGATTATATGTTTTTGATTTTGTGTTGGTCACCATTCATAGCTACACTGGAGTGTATACAGACGACAGGCTGGAATAGAACATGTCTGGAAGGGAATATCTATCATTTAAATCACATAGAACACATCAGGTGAAGAAGCAGCGGGAACAACCCTGGATGGACTAAATCTGAGCTCCTCTGCAACCCCATGGTCAGCACCAAAGACCTCGGAAGCCGCTATGCCAAAAAGAAAGGCTGAAGGGGATACTAAAGGAGACAAAGCCAAGGATGAGCCCAAGATCTGCAAGGTTGCTGCTAAGCCTGCTGAGTCCAAGCGTAAAAAGGCATCTGCAGAGAAGGGCGAGAAGGTCCCCAGGCCAGTCTGTGAAATTGCGCTGTAAGTGGCAAGTCCTTGCTGCGGGAAAGAACAATCACACTTTAACCTAACAAGGTGTGGTACATGTATTCTCAGTGGACCAACCTCGATACTTGCAGTAAGAGAAAGTTCTTGATGAATTGTGTACTTCTTTTAAATAAGAAATGCACAGAGATCTAACAAAGATAATGGAAAAATATGTATGTATGAAAATATTACTCATAAAATGATAAATAGAAATGGACAGAGATGGAGATAATCCCTGGAAGAGATTTTTGGAAGTAGGACAACTGAGTGCCAATGTCAAGACATGCAAATATGTGAAAGGGTCTTACTGAATGCCTAAAATTTTAAACATCTCATAGTACCTTATAAATATAGGCAATTATTATTTGCTAGTTTACATTACATTAATCAAAATCATCTTCAGTAGTATCAAAGATACTGGATCTACATCATCACTGTATCATTGTTAAGACAGTGTGTCTTTTAAGAATTCATCCAGACTTTATTGAGCAAGCATGAATTTTTTATTTTGTCTGAGGAACTCTCATAACACTAATGTTATGAGTATAAAATTTTGTCTTTTCTGTTGGCTTGAAATATGGAGAAAACAACTAACATCAAATATCTTGCAATGGTCTTTGAAGTTTGACAAACAGGTACTTGATGTAAAACATGGTGCATAATGAGTAATTAAGTAATGGATGCTTATTAAAATTAAACAAATGAGTGAATGGAAATATATGACTTGCAAATTCTATGCTCAGACCAATGTTTAGGTAATATTTATTACAGGAGAAAAGTCTAGAAAGAAACATTGAGCACCAGAGGTGAATGACATCAGAGGCTCAGAAGGTGGTGGTCTAAGACTCAAAGTGTTTCCTGTAACACTGTACTGACTTTTGCCTGAGAGCATGCATGATTCTGGAAATTCCTACTCTGCAAATGTTTAAGGGAGTACTCTGGTAACCCCCTACCTTTCCTAGATGTAAAGTATTTGTAGTGTTTTTCCAATAGAAATATTCTTAGATACTGACAGCCATATAGGGAATTTGTATAATTAACTTTAAGAAAGATATTTGTTCACCCATGAAGTTGTGCATTCAAATGAATTTTGGTGAATAGTTATGCAAAAATATGCATAGCTGACTATGTAAGGCTTTGTAACTCAAAATGCTGCCATGGGATAAGAAGTGTGTATATCACCTAGGTGCTTGTTAACAGTGCATATTAACAGGGCCCGTCTCAAACCACCTTAATCAGAATCCGCATTTAACAGGATTCTTAGATACTTCATATATCTAATGAGTAACAACAGCAACAACAAAGCTTGCACAGAGCTTTCCGGGTCTCAATAGTTTAAAAAGGGAAACAAAATATGTGTGCAAATGTATCAGTGCAGTGCCCATGTGACAATTGTTAATATGTGTGACAGAGTCAACTTATTCAGGCTGGCATGGGGTTGAAATGAGAATGTAGTTAAAAAGTCCTAGTGACAATTTTCTATATGAAATTTGCATACACTATTTTTCTTTTATCTGACTTAGTTTTGTCACCTTGAGAGGGAATTGATGATGACTACTTTTCAAGCTGGTTAGGAATTAAGAATATCGATCCATAGCAGAGTACCCACAGCAAAATAGACACTAATCAAATAATGATGACTATTGTGCAAATGAAATGTTCACTGTTTGTAACACTGTTATGGATGAATGCTTATGGAATGATGTTTCTTTTTAATTTTATAGATAGAATTTCAATATGAGTTTAAGAATTCATAAGGAAAGGGACACTCAGCACTCTAATCATGACTTTCAACTAGATTTCTATATATTTCACACAAATACACATTATTTGGTATTCAAGGAGTTTATGTGCCACAACAGAACTGAACATCAATCATGCAATTAGACTTGATTGTCAGATTAGCCTGATAATCAATTTAGACAGATCTCTATGCAAATTCAGTAGGAGTAGCAAAAAGAAAGATTGTCTAGATTTTGAGTACTGATTTCATTGTTAATAATAACTTTTAAGCCAAATTATTTTCAAAATAAGCAAGCTGTCTTTTACTGAGTGTTTATCTTGCAATTAAGTTGAAATAGGTTGGTCTTTCTATTGCTGAAAACATAGTGAGGTTTTACAAAAGACATGAAATTCAAACATATATTCACAGTGAAGGGGAAAGTCTTTCACCTTAGAATTCATTCCATTTATCAACAAAAGAATTTTCTGACTAAATCATAGGTTTCTATATATTATGCATTGTGTGGTGAAGAATCTGTACCTAAGTAGAATCATTTTGCTAAAGTATGGTCAGCATTAGTGATAATATGCTGTGCTAATTTATTACATGTCCTCAAGAACAACCTCCTCCCGCAGAAAGAATGGAGCCAAATAGAGTCTGACCTGAACTGAGGAGACTCAGTACTGCTAACCAGTAGTTATTTTACTGTGATATCAACAAAAGCGCCATGCTCAGTGGCCACTGCAGAACTGTGAGAAGAGAAAGCAATGGATCTCAGCCAGAGAGACATACAAAGTGTTATTGACTATTCTAAACCACTTCCTCTTTTCCCAAAACCATATTTAACTAAAATAAAAGACTCCGAATAATGGTAGATGGTTGCAAGGAGATCATACAGAGGTATACAAACAAGGTCTTTGGGCTTCTTCACCAAATTCTAAATCCTGTACTGGTTCATGACTCACACATTATCAACTGGATGGAACTCTGCATTTTATCAATTATCCCAGTTTCCTCTGCCATTTGCTTTTCTGCCTCTGAGGAATTACTCATAAGTGGAGATGCTCCTGGTTGCTCAACAGAGTACAGTTTTTGCTACAGGCAAGTGTTGATGAGCTATGTGAAGCTTCTGGGTTTTGGAGTTTGATAAATGCCATAAAGCATGGATTTCCAACATGCACTTAGATGGCTGTCAGTGGATTTTAGTATTCCTGGGTGATCTATCTACTAGTGTCTTACCTAGTGGTTTATAAAAAGTTTGGCAGAGAGGGAGAAAAAATAATTATATAAATGCATCACAAATCTTTTTACATGTAAATTCACATTTTCACTAAAGTGGCATGGAAATAATAAAGTTACACATTTTCTTCTTATTCTTTCATGAACTACTTTGCACAATTAAAATAATTTTTTAACAAAATTTATGTGCATGGATGTTTTGCTTGCATGTACATTCATACAAAATATGCATACAGTGTCCACAGAGAGAGTGTCAGATCTTCTGGAACTAGACTTATACAAGGATGTCAGCCACCATGTGGGTGTGGGGAATCAAACCCTGGTCTTCTGGAAGAGCAGTCAGTGCTCTTAACTATTGAAAACATCCCTAAACTCCCTTCGAACACTATTTTAATTATATAACATTGAGATTTCAGATTTCTCTTTGTCTCTTGGAAACAGTTCTCAGTTTTAAATAATCTTTTTTTTTATATTTTCTAAAGTGTTGTTTCCATTGCTTTTGTTACTTTTTGCTCTAAAATTTGAGATAGCATCTCTCTCAGAACTCAATGGCTCTGCTTGACTAGATGGTCAGGGAGCTCTGGCGCCCTACCTGTTTCTACTACCTGATCACTGGTGACAGCCACGTGCAGCCATGTGAAGCTTTTGTGTGGTTCCTAGTGGTCCTACCTCAGGTCCTCATGCTTGCACAAAAAGTAGGTTAACAACTGAGCCATCTCCCAAGCCCCTGCTTTAGCATTCTTAGATAAGTTAATAGGAAATGACCAAGGTATTAATTAATTTAAATGACGGAGAAGATAAAATGTCTTAACAATACTAATATTATTGGTACAGAACCACATGTGTGATTCCTAGCATGTTGCTCAAAGGAAATATTTCATAAATGTAGTTGGTTCTGTGGGAAGTTTTAATTTATTCTAAATAGACATATTTCAATATGATAGATTACCTACTTGGACTTAGTAGGCAGTCCAAAACTGAATGCAAGTGAGGTAAATTGGCAAAAAAATGTGTTCCTTTGCAGAACACAGTGCTGTATTAGTTCTGAATGAACAGGTGAAACATGATGGAATCCTGCCTACAGCTAAAAGCGATAAATAAGCAGATTTAACTATCCATCCCTCTCTCTCAAGCTAACCCGTCCTAATGTCTCAGGTATTTAATATTATATGCATGTCAATTCTGGTTTTGATGAAGTCAATGAAAAATTTTATATAATTTTTTCACAAACTCATATATGTTAATATAGGGCTTAAGCATAGTGAAGTTATTTTCACTTCAGACCACCTGTAATAACTGCAGTTTAGGGTAGTATAATTTTATAAGAACAATATTAAAAGAAACTAATAGAACCGCAGTGTAAGGCTAAAAATTGCATCATATGTGTTTAAAAGGGATATAATTATAATTGGTTAATTACATCTTAACCTGAACATGTGTTTCAAAGATTGGCAGATAATTTTTTTTTTTTTTTTTTGGTTTTTCGAGACAGGGTTTCTCTGTGTAGCTTTGTGCCTCTCCTGGAACTCACTCGGTAGCCCAGGCTGGCCTCGAACTCACAGAGATCCGCCTGGCTCTGCCTCCCGAGTGCTGGGATTAAAGGCGTGCGCCACCACCGCCCGGCCCAGATAATGTATTTTTGCCTTGCATATATATTTAAATATTTGTGAATTCTCATTTTTCTTTTAATTCACTATCTATCTATCTATCTATCTATCTATCTATCTATCTATCTATCTTCTATCATCTGTCTTTTACCATCTATCATTTATCTTTCTATTTATCTATCTATCTATCTATCTATCTATCTATCTATCTATCTATATATCTATTTATCTATCATATAACTCTCTGTCCATCTATCTCTGTCTTGGTTTTATTTTCTGCGTTGCGATTAAAAAAAATCATTGACAAGGGTAACTTAGGGGTGTGTTAATTTCATATCACAGTTCCAGGTTTTTGTCCATTATTTTGGGGAAGGAGGGGCAGTAAGAAATTGAAACATAGTCTAGAGAAGAAATCATTGAGTCAACCAAGCATTCTCCAGCTCTTCTCACTTTCTGTTTTTTGTATAGCCCATGACCGAAATCCAGAGTATAATACTACTCAACTTTGGGCTTTACATGATCAAGCCACCTCTCACAGACATTCCCCAGAACAAACTAATCTAGACAATTCTTCAGTGAGGCTCCCTAAAACTATCATATTAATATCTATTGTAATAAGGGTAGGGTTGAATTTGTGACCTAATTTCTTCTAGGCAAGTACTCTGCCACTAGGTTACATCCACAGACCTTTTATGGGAAATAAATAAAATGAAGTAAATTTTCCTTTATTTTAAAATTTAAGATGGTTCTCACTAAATTACCCACACTGGTTTTGAAACCACACTGTAGTGCAGGAAGGCCTTGAAATTGGGAGACTGTGACAGATGGATCACAGAGCTGGGATTACAGTTTTGTACCACTGTTCCCAGCCTTGAATTTGACTTTAATTTTACTCCACTGTTGTGAAAACACATCTAATAATTTTCAACTCTTTAAAAATTTTTAGGCCTTGGTTTTAGGTCTAGGGTGTGGTCTGTTTGAAATTAGTCAAATATACTTGAGAAAAAGGTATCTACTTTAGAGTCTATTCCTTTAGATTAAATCATTGCAGTTGTCAAACTTTGTTAGAGTTGCTGTTTTAAGGTGTATATTTTACTGTCGTTTTATAATTCCCTTACTAGACCTTTCAATCTATTTGATATTGACAATGTATCTTGCATACTTACTTATCTGATCTGGTAGTTTCTCCATTAGATTAATATTAATTAATTAATACTTTGATGGCTATAATTGTTTTATATCTGCTATTTAGATATATATTTCATATTTTTTTTCTTTTTTTCTGTTCTACTTTTACTACTTACTTTTGCATTGAATTTACTGACATTCATTGAAATTTCCTCAGCTCCTTTTTTCATTATTACTCTTTCAGGTACTTTTTACTGATTAGTCTAGGTCTTTGTTTATTCCTTCTTCTTTTTCTGTTTAGAACCTCAAGACAGTGTTGATTTGAGTTTATATTGCCTTCTTCTCAGGAAAAAATTTTATATCACCTTTAATCATGACACTGGCTATGAGTTTGATGCATACAGTCATTATCATGTTTAGAATGTTCTCTTCTAGTCTTGGCTTGCCAAGAATTTTTACTTTTGATGTTGTTGTGCTGTTGTTTTAAATTATGAAACAATGCATTATATTATCCAGTGCTCTTTCTGCACTGGTTGAGCTGATCATGTGGTCATTTTCCTTTACTTTGTAAAGGAAACTCACTGCATTACATTTGTTCATTGACACCCATTATGCTGAACAATCCTTGTATCCCACTGATGATCCTAACTGGTTTTGGCGTCTAGTACCTTTATTTCTGGAGTTATTTTTCTAGTGTTTTGCTAAGTGTGCCTCATTTATGTACAAACAGAACTCTGTGGTCTTCTTGTGACTCCTAAACCTGGGCTTATTACTAAGGTAATGATAGCTTCAGGTAAGATTTTAAAAATAATCTCTTATCTACTCAACAGAGGCTGTGCCTTATTTCTTGTTTCTTTGTCATGCTTTGAACTTTCTAACTAAATGTGTCAAGAAATGTATTGAGTTCAGATCTTTCTTAAACATAATGTATGTTCACTGGTATAAATCCCCCTCCATTCACTGCTTTTACTACCTGCTAAAGCTCTTTGTATGCTTTGCTCTATTTCCACTCAATTTGTTTCATTGTTATCAAAGAAGACACTTGGTATGGTTTCATTCTTGAAACATCATTGGAACTTGGTTTTCACATTAGCATACTGTCTATCATCAAGATTTTCCCATGTGCATTTAAGATTTTGAGTTAGTCTGTTATTGGTAGAAGGATATTATTCACGTGTTTGAGTAAAATGATATTCATGTGATCTTATCTTAAGATTTTCTTATTGATCTTCTGTCTGTTTCTACCACTAATCAGTCATAGCAGTACTCAGTTGTGATTGTGGAAGTACACATTTCACCTTGTTTCATTTGATTTCACCTTGTATGTTTTACAGCTGTGCTTTAAGTGACTATGTTTTCACATTTGTTAAAGATCACTGGTGACCTTTATGTTAGCATGCAACAACATCCTTCTTGCTGTTTTATAAAAATTTTTGACTTACGGTCTTCTTCTGACATTATTATAAAAATGTAGTTATTTATTAGTTACTACGTGTAATTTTCTGTCACTCTTTGTATACTTGCTTCTCCTATCTGAGTTAGTCTCTTGTAGACAGCACATAGATTCTCAAATTTATTCCTCCTGTCCTTGCCTTTTAAGTAGAGAATTTAACAGACTACATTAGAAGTAACCATTTGAAAATAGCTTTGCTGTTTCTTTTGATGCTGCTTTTGTTTTTTTTTTTTTTTTTTTTTGGTTTGTTCCGTATTTCCTTTTGTCCCTTCCTTTCTCCTTTCCTGTGATATTTTGTGCTTAATTGCCGTCTTAGTGATACATAACTTTGTTTGTCTTCTCATTTCATTTTGTGTACACTTTATATTTATCTTTATATTCCTGCAGGAATCCTCACAGGTCAAACAGGCCAACACCTTGGACACAGTCTGTCCTGTTTGGTCTGTGTTCTGATGTCTGCAAAGTCTCATATGTCTCAAGGATGAGGCAATGGGGCTTCCTAACAGCACAAAGGTGTCCTAATGTGTTTCATGATCCTTTCTCTCGATTATATATTTGTTTAGGTACTGTAAATCCAATACTATCCTCCAGCATTCCTGGCAGGCTAATTCTGATAGCTTCACCATTTTGCCCTAGGTTTTGCAGGAGATATTGACCCCTGAGTTCCTATCTTTGCCATTTTCTGACACCACCTCTCCAGTGGTTATTTCTCCTCCTGCTGGAAATGACTTATGTGTCTAGGCTACTTTAAATTTCTCTAGTAATGAATGAGATGAGATTTTTGAAAATTTTCTATTCATGAACACTAAAATTTCTATTCATAGTTTAGAAAATTCCTAAGAGATTTCCTGTATAATACAGCTCTTATCTGTTTTTTAAATCCAGTCAATCTTATGACTGCCACTAATATAACAGATCAGAAACAATTATTAGTGTGTAATAATTGTAACTGGCAAGTTCTGTTTGCATGTAATAGATTGTGTCAATATTGTTTATCTAATTCCTCATTCATGGTTTCTAAAAAATCACTTCAACTTCAGTAGAACAAAAGAGAGACATTACTCTCTTAATAATCAGTGATTTGTCTAGTTCATTGGGTTCATTTGTGCTAAACAGACTTACATGTGTGGATTTCATCTTGCTGTTGGCCAATTCAGGGTGACCTCGTTAACCTATAAAACTTGGCTCCAATCTTTATGGTTGTAAATATAATCTCATGATAATAACTTAAGAGAAATAGTGAAGCAAAACTTGTAAGCATATTAAATTTATGAACACATAATGATGCTGATCTGCTCACCTCCTCTTGGCCAAGTAAATCACAAGGTCAAGTGTAGATTCAGGAACTAAGCATGTAGGCTTGAAAAACTGTAAACTTACATTCCAAAGATAAATGGTGGAGAAAGAGTGTCAGGCTTAGGTGATGCAATGTAGCTAAATGGCAGAGCATTTCCTAATATGTAGGAGGCATTGAGTTCAACCCTGAGGATAGCACAAAACAAGGCAAGACAGCCTGGGTCCATAAATGATAAAAATGTACTTAATAGGCAAGATGAGTATATGTTAATGATAACATTATTTACTAAAATCCATATTTACGTGACTTTTCTCTTTTTTTAATTTGTTTTTTGTTTGTTTTGAGATAAGGTCTCAAGTGGCCCAAATAAGGCTTTGAACTCTATATGCAGTCGCAGATAATCTCAAACTCCTGTTCCTCCCTTCAGCAACTGCTTAGATAACTAGTATGCACTAGCATGCTGAGCTGTGAACCTAGTTTCTGTTTCAGATAAGCATAAGAGCCTAAGAATGACAATAACACCATCCTAGGAGAGTGTCTAGAGCATTTAATAGCACTGCTAAAGCAAAGGTAGGATGAAAAAAATAAGTAAAGTTCTTACAGTAGTTACCTATAAGAGATTATTTGTAAATATTTCAAATCAATTACATTCTGGTCAGTCAGAAAGCCTTTATTTTTCTGGCATATTTTAGTAAGTCTTTTAGAGTTTACAAATTAAACTACCAGAGCTCCAAGGATATGCATTAAATACAGAAGTGATCTTCTACTCTTCGTTGTTTTTACCTTTCCTGAGGATGATTGTGGGGTCAAGGAGCAATTTAAGGTCATAGTGGAGAGATTACTTGAATTGCAAAAGGTAGTCACTCACTCACTCACTCTGAAATGTCTAAGGTTATTTGTCACTCATTTAAGAACATCCTTCAGAATGCACTTCTTGCTAAGGTCTTCTGAGTTCTTGCTTATTTTATTATATATATATATATATATATATACACACATATATATGTAGTATATATATAATATTGAAATTTGTATACACATATATTCTCATTTTCTTCTGTTTTATTTAGCTTATCTTTATTTGATTTATATCAAATAAATATATTTTATTTCTTTTCATCTTTAATTATAGAGCAAATTGCAAGGTGAATTATTAGAGTATGCCTAAGTAACTTTGGCTCTGTCTGTCCATATTTATTTTGAACAAAACCATATTCAATTGTTAATGCATTTCAGAATGTATAATACTTAATTATGTATTTAGGCTGAGTTTAATAGTTGCTATAGAAATCATAATAGTACCTGTGGCCATTAAGATAGGTCAGCTCCCAAACTTGGAATTTGATCCCCAAGACTCTGGTGGTATAAACACAGAGGACCAGTTCCTACAAATTGTCCCCTAGCTTCCACACAAGCGCCAATGTGTGAAATGTCCTCTAGCTCCCACACATGCTCACAAGCACATAAACACACGTGCACACCAAATAAATAAAACCATAATTTAAAAGGAAGAAAAGAAGCCATGAAATGCAGCAGCTCATGAGAGAAGCACTTACAGTTATCTTTACCCCTTACCAACTTCTGTACTGGAGTATAAGTTGTTCAAGGCAATAAATTCAGTGAATTTTGAAATAATGGATAAATGAATTTTCTCAGGTGCAAAACTGATGTATTTATAGTGAATTTATTCTATCATATACAATTATACTGAAAGTACCTTGGCCAGGGAAGCCATTCAAATTCACAATATCTGCAGTCAAATTTTTGCCAATTGAAAAATTATGAGCAGTTATGCTTGCATTAGAGATATTATCACATTTCATGGTGATTTGGTAAAGTAAGCCTGGTAAATTCTCATGAGACCAGAGAATGCATTTAGACAATTTCCAATTAGCATACCTAAACCAATTCTCCAAAATAAGTCTGCAGATATTCCAAAAACCCATGCTCTCCTCAGGCAATGCCGAGTGACTATAAATCATAATGACACAGTGCACTCACCCATAGGACATGATGAAAGGATGGTTTCTTAAAGCACGTTCCAATTCAGTCTTATCATATAGAGCACCTTGGGGCACACTGAAAATTCTAGGACCATTCCAATCTTTTATCAGTTATAAGTGAATGATTTTTCAAAGCGCAAAATTCCGTGCTCAAAAGAGTAAAGTAAAACCTTCACATTTGGAGAATATTTTAAGATTAATAGTCAGCTTCATGGATGATGCAGAAGTAGTTCAGGATCATTACATTTACAGTCCTATCCAGAACCTCCAATCTACCAGATAAAAGTCAGACTCCTGTTAAATTCCGGCAACACACATTCACACACAGGATGCGGAAGTTTTTCCATTTGTTCTTTTGGGAAACCTGCTTAATTCAATCACATGACTAATAAAGTTTTTCTTAGAGTTACACATGTCAAAAATATATTTCTGGTGATTAAAGGAGCAGAGAAATAATTAGATCCATAAGTATTTTTGAAAAAATCAGAGCAATGAAATGTGTGTGTGTGTGTGTGTGTGTGTGTGTGTGTGTGTGTGTGTTTTGGAGATAGTCAAGATCTCAGAGAATATCTCGTGAAATGCCCACATTTTATAGGAGAAAGAGAAAAATGAAGTGAATTGTCTAAAATTGGATTGCTATCCAGTGGGTAGACTTCACTGAGAAATCTTCTCGGGTGATGATATGGCGACTTCACTTGCCTCCCTTCACATGGTATTAGAACCCGAAGAAAATTTCAACTGTTTTCCACTTCTTTGATGAGAATTGGATGAGATGTCCGAGTCTGATGAGAAGAGAAAGGCATCCTTATTCACACATGTGTGCCAACAGAAGTGAAGATTAGAAGTGAGAAGTGATCTGCCCACATCATGCTGCAGGGGAGAGCTTGAATACCTTCTCCAGTGCTCTCTTCACTGACTCCCAGTGAGCTTGCTAGTTTCTTCATGAAAGCTTATATCAACAATTTTCATTCCACAGATAATCAGATGGTGTGTGTGTTGTAACTAAATGGCCACAGGGTACAATTAATTGCAGTATGCACTCATTTAGATGTTGCAGAAATTAAGAGATAATTATGTGTCACTAAAATTATCTGAACACATCATCAATTACTTTCAACTCCACAGTTGGTGGTAACACTGCCCTACAGAGAAACACAATGTGAAAAAAAAAATCTTTTTTTTTTTTCCTTTAAAACAAACTGTTCATTCTCTAGGCATCGAGACAGCATACCTTACTTAGATGGTAGGCATCTTTACTTGTACATTGATAGTCTTATTTGGGGTATGGAAATGCCTGAACATCATCTAATGTGATCATCTGTCTTGTTCATTCCCCACATCTCCTATGCCTAGATGATGTTTTCAGTTTCCAGAAACCAACTTTGGACAATACTTTGTTGAGGAACAGCAACTGTCAAACTTTTCACAACAAGTATCAAGCCAGATGTAAATAAATACAAATGTAAATCCTTTCACCTCAACATAATAGACTCTGTTCCAACAACTACCTAGAACATTGCCAAGTACTGTTTCAACTGCCATTTCTCTGACTTGCAGTCTTCTCATTCCTTTCTCTTTTTATGTACCCCTGTAGATTTGAAATAACCCACAGGGAGTATGGTAAAATGGAGGGAAGATATTTGAAGATCATAAATTTTAAGACTCAACTAAAGCATTAAAATAAACCAGCTAACATACATCTCAAGACTACCACTATTATTTTTTTCAAACAGTTCAATTTCAATGTAGCACATAAAAACTTTCATAAATGACCTATTCTAGACATTAAGGAATTATATTCTAAACTTGAATCAGTGTTAATATTTGTAGGGTAGTGTTTGGGTGGGAAGGTTGAATTGAGTGTGTGTGTGTGTGTGTGTGTGTGTGTGTGTGTGTGTGTGTGTGTGTTGTGTGTGTGTGTGTGTGTGTGCTTGCTCACGCACACACATATTCACTTGAATTTGTTTTATGGAGGGAATAAATGTTGATCATAATACCTTGGCTGAAGGAACCAAGTTAGTTGTATTTGTAGTTACATGTAATTTTGAAAATTAACATCAGATCAGATGGACAGATTATGCTTTGATTCTGTGGCAGAGGTTTACTTTGTGATCTTTTTAGCAAAGGAAGAGTATACTCAGTTGTGTATAACAGACAGGGGCTTATGGCACTGTAGGTGCCAGTCACGCTACCTCCTACTGAGAAAACCAGCTTAGGAAGGTATGTTGGTATAGATTTCTCTCACTGTCACTGTGTGCCTTTTGTCCTCCTGTCACAGCAGATTAGATGGACATCCAGAGGCGTTCCTGGGTTATCTGTTAACAAAATGATCAGTTCTCAAGAGGTGATTCGATTTAACACTGTCTGTTACGTTCTATACTGGATAAGAAAAGGAAAGACAAAAAAAGGGTGGGGGGAAGAGAGGAAACAAAAGGAAATTTTAAAGAGCAGTCTGTATAGAAAAGACTACAGGAAACATTTATGCTGTTTTCTGGAAAGATTGAAGAAAAAACAGAGTCATCCAAATCATTAGCACACAAAGATACAATTGGGAAAAGAATTGCCTGTTATTCTTGAGCTTCTGATATGTTCCAATCTGTCAATTTCTGGGAACGAAAATAACTACAAGGTTTGCTAAATCAATATTCCCAGGTCCTCATAATCTGGTCAGATTGTGCTGGCTTCAGGAGCTACATGCTTCTGTCAGGTGAGAATCAGCTGCTAAAGGATGCGAAACCCAGGTGAATTTTCTCTTTCTCCTCCCTGTTACACAGGTACTAAAACCAAGGCTCACAGAGTGCATACATGGACATAGTGTGCTGAACAGGCGTGACTCAGTTCACTCTAGAGAGACACTGTTTTCACCTTCTGAGTAATTTTGATGGGATGATAATGTTGAACTCTGTCTTTTCTTGAACATCACATTTCTGAATATTTGTTCTTTACTCTCTCCAAAATATGTTTCACAGACAATAAAAGCAAAAGACACCTGAAAGCCCACGTGGCATCAAAGGGATACGAGAAACACTCCTTCGTCAGACAGCATTGTAAAATTCTGCACCCAGAATTAGTCTTGCCAATGAAACAATAAAGTTCTTAATATTGCTGTGTGCTCTATTAGTTCTGCAGCAGCAGTTTTAAAAACGTCTCCCTGAAAATTGTCAAGGTAAAAAAATTAACATTTTACTTCCTCAGGAGGGGTATTAATGGTCCAAGACTGAATTAAACAGTAATTGTTCTGCTTTCGTTGAGTTCTTCTGCAGGATTCTGGTTTTTTGCTATTGCTATTTTGTTTGTTCGCTTGCTGTTTTTGTTTTGTTTTTTATGTATTGAAATTATGTTAGAGGCGCTGGATTTGGAGAGCTGGAATGAATCTTGGATATTATTTAACTAATATTACAGAGAGTTAGCAAATGAATAACAGTGTTCTGTGAACATTTCTCTGCAATACTATTGCTAGTTTCTTTCTCCCTCCCTCTTGTATCAAGTTGATGCATTTCTCTTGATTCCCATACTCTTGGCATCCCCATTCCTCCAGATGAAGCTTGCGTTACGAAGCAGCTTACAGTGTTTGAAAATAGTTCCTTCTCTCACTACAATGTGTGCCTCCAGCACCTAGCATAGCTATGGAGAAACCACAATTTGACAAAGAATGCGATTAATAGATTCTAATTGATTGCAAGTGTTTTTGTCTAATATCACCCCGTTTTCGTCTGTGTAACAACACAGTCATTTGAAGTACTTAAATCCAAGTTGGGCTAAGGAATATAAGGGAGACTTTGAAATATTCATTAATTTTCCATCAGTCAACAAATTACATTCATCTTCTATTTTCAAAATCTACTGTTTTGAAAAATCACATCAAACAAAGGGATCAAACAAAATTTATTTTTATTTTTATTTTATTTTTCAAGGCAGAGTTTCTCTGTGTAGTTTTGGTGCCTGTTCTGGAACTCACTCTGTAGACCAGGCTGGCCTTGAACTCACAGTGCCTCCCGAGTGCTGGGATTAATGGCGTACGCCACTGCCACCTGGCTGTGATAAAAAAAAAGAATTATAATCAAGGAATTGTTAACATTTTTCCATTTGAATAAGGCTTAGTTAAAGACATTTGATCATTAAGTAGTACAAAGCATGATTTATCAAAATAAAGCTATTTACAGCAAACACGATTAATGCAGCCCCTCACAATTACCCCCACTCCAAGCCTCCCAAGCCTCTCTCATTCTCAAACTGATAGCTTCAATTCTTTGTTAAGTATTGCCATATACATACATACATACATACATACATACATACGTGTGTGTATGCAAAATAATATAAACACAACCAGCTGTGTCTGGATTTTGTCTTGCTTTGTTTTATCACAGAAGATGGGACAGAAAGACTATAAAAGCCTGAATACCAGAAGTTCTGTGGTGAAACAGTCTCTCTTAGAAATGACTGCATTACTTAAAGTGTTTTAATGAAAACTATTTTTTAAAAATACGGTTTGTGCTTTCCGTTTTCTTTTTTAAGGTTTTCATTCGGTATGTTTTAATCACATTCTTCCCCCTTCCCCAACTCCTCCCTGATTCCCGTGAACCCACCTCCATGGCCTTTCGCTCTCTTCAAGAGAAATAAACCAATAAGCACAAACACCCAACAAAGGAGTCTGTTTTGTGCTAAGCAACTTACCCCTGAGCACAGAGCTTTGTCCTGGAGGGTGGGTGATACCACCAGTGCCACTCCATTGAAGAAACAGATTTCTTCCTTCCTGGCAGCTCTTGCTTGCTGTTGTGATATTTTTTATTCAGCAACTCAGTACAACCTACTTTGATATTATTTGGGGGGGGTATACATTTTGTGTGCATGCATGCATACGTGGGCGCATGCACATGTGCGTGTGCATGTGCGTGTGCGTGTGTGTGTGTGTGTGTGTGTGTGTGTGTGTTCAAATGTATATAGGTGAATGTGTTGGGATGTGCAAGTGTGTGCATTTGTATCTGGGGCACGAATCTGATGTCAGGTGTCTTCTTGCATCACAATTCAGCTTGTATGATGGGACCAGATTCCCTACTTGAATTCCTCACAGGTAGGCTAGCTAATTAGCTTATCCTGGGGATTCCTTGTCTTATCTTCCACATATGAATAATGTGGGCACGGCACCATACCCAGCCGGCACCTGCAGGGACCCTGCAGATTGGAACCTTAGTCCCCATACTTACACCATAAACACTCTACCTGCTAAGCCATCTCCTCAGGCTTTTGTGCAATAATTCCATTTTCAGCTCTCATTTTATTTACTCTCCGGATGTCATATTTATTCTGCCACATTACACCCAATTTTTCTCTAACACTATATTCTCACAATCAGTTGCCCTTCTCATAAAATAGAGGATGGATAACATGACCTCCTCCCTCAAGATTTTCCCATGTCAAACTATTGCCTACAGAATAAAGTCTTAAGTACTTTGATGGCCTTCAATACCCTGCAATATCTATAATAGCCTGCAATAAAGTCTCTGGAATTTAGACATCTAAAAAATAAGCAAGCAAAATAGAAACTTTTCCTGCAGTCTTCAAAATAGTCTTGTATGTATTTTATTTTTAATCTGACTTTAGTAGAAATAGAATTACATCACTTTCTCTCTTCCTTTTACTTCTTCTAGGCCCTCTTAATTATCTTCTTTCCATTCTCACCTGTGCCCCTACCAAATCAATAACCACTCTTTCATTGGTTATTATTGTTACATAAATATATATGTGCATATGCATATGTATGTAAACTACATGTAAATACACCTTGCTGAGTCTTTTTGTCAATGGTGTGTATATGGTTTCAGGGCAGACTACTTTGTATTGGACAACCAATAAGGGGTCTCAGTCCTGGGAGAGGCTAATTCTCCTTTTCCCAGCAGTCATTATTTCTCTCTAGTTCTTTACCTAGGATTTGAAACTGAAAATTTTCCCTTTAATATGCCCATTGATATTGCCATTGTTCTTTTTTTTTCTTGTTCAAACAATCACGACTAGGAAAGATTGCTTCATAGTGACTTCCTGGTATTCTGGTTCCTACAGTCTTTCCATGCATCTGCCAGGATATTCCCTGAGCTATAGATGCAGGTGTTATGATGTACATGTATTCATCGACGCTGGGCTCTTCTGATCACTTGATTTCTGCATTATGTCCTGTTCTGTTTTTCTGAGGTTTTCTGTATTTGATGTAAAGAGGAGCTTCTTTGAAGATAAGTGGTAGCTACACTTATATCTGAGCTAGGCACCTCAGATGAAAGAGAACATGGAGCATTTGTCTTTCTGAGTGTGAGTTACTTTACTTAATATAGCCTTTTCTAGGTCCATCCATTTCCCTGCACATTTCATGATTTTATTTTTCTCTATAGCTGAATTGTATTCCATTGTGTATATACACTGCATTTTCATTATCCATTTATCTGTTGAAGGACATTAGCCTTGTTTAAATATGTACAGACTCAGTTAGTGGTTCAAGGAAAACATCTCCTGCTCACTTACGTGTGCCCTGACCCTCTCTGCATTGTCTTAATCATCTCTTACGAAGCAAAGTTCTCCCATCTAACAGAGTAGGTTATGTATAAAAGCATAAAGCAATTTATTTTTATTGTGATATAACTATATATGTTTATGTACATATTTATAAAGTGTTATTTGAATTTACTTTGGCATGTTATTTCTTCTTCCACATTCATCTTCAATGTACTAATTTTCTAACTGGAACACTATACATCCTTTGTAGGTCCAATTTACCTTCCACACTTGAACATTGCTCAGACATGAGGACTGGTGTGCTGAAATCTGTACTAGATTCTGTTAAGACAAATTACCTAATAGTAGTTGAGGTCATTAGGATTTCTCCCCCAAACATATCATATAGGATAAATCCATACATATTGATTAGTATCCTGAGAAAGAGCCACAATCTTAGAGCATAGAACCACAGCTCTTAAAAAAAAATGTTTATTTGTTTATTTATTCGCATGCGTATTATCTTGTCTGAGTTTAGTGCACCATATATGCAAGAGTCCACAGAAGTCAGCCGAGAGCATCAGATGTCCTGGAATTGGGTCTGCAGGTTATTATAAGTGGTTATGTAGATGATGACAATCAAACCCCTGTCCTGTGCAAGAATAGGAAGATTAAGAAGTGCTCTTAACTGCTGAGCCATTTATCCAGGCTCCTGAATAACTGCTCTTAAACACTTCCCAAGAATCCTGCTGCTGTCTTTATTAATAAAGCTTTAAGCATATGAGCACAATGTTTCTATGGTTGAACCAGAAACCCAAAGAGTATGCTTTGAAGAGAACATTTTCTGCATGTTTATTTTTAGACTATGTTGTATTTCAGTTCCTGATTTGGCTAGTAAATAGGAATATTTGTGAGATTCAATAATAAACTTCCTCAGTAGACCACCTCATGTCAATCAGAATCTCGAAGCTCTTAAAAATGCTGCATAAAGCAAATGCGAAGAACTAAAACTATTTAACTTGTGAATAATGCAAATGAGATATGTTAGCCTGAGGCCTGGGGTGTACAAAAACACAGGCTTCATTTCAGGTCAACTGTGGAGCTTTCAAATAGTTATATTAGCTATAAAGCCAAGCATTGCAGAAAAAAAAATATCAGGAAAACAAAATAACTGTAAATGAGGTCCCATACTAGAAAGGGTTTCAGTGTAGCCCCGCAGAAAATGGAACCACTAAAGAAGCCAACAAGCCCAAAATAGATATAATTCAATTTTCTTCCAGAATCTTCAAAAATAAAATTTTAGCAAAGAGAAGTTCTTATTTCACACTGCAGACCCAATAGTGTAAGTTAAACACACTCCTCTCATTCACAGCGATCCATCAATCCCATAGAAGAAACTGTTCAACAAAGATAGGCTTAAAACCTTGGGATGTCTGATGCTTGAAAGGTCAGCAGAAACAATTTGGCGTAAGGATTCTAGGCCTAGGAATACCCTCTGGTACCAGATTTGTGGTTGGTATTTGCCTAAATGACTTCTGCACTATACTGCACCTAATTCTATTCACCTAGTGCTTGGCAGAAGATATCTATATAATAGTGATAATACATTAGTTTTTGGTAGTGGGTGAATTTATACTATAATCTTCATTTTTATTTAGCCTTTACACCAACTGCATGTGATCATTATTGATAATCATTTACCAAGCTTCAGCACTGATAAACATTAAAATGCAAATATGGAATCTTATCAAGCTTATCTTATTAAAATTCTTCAATTTTTATAATCTAAAATGGGAATGATTACTTTTACATCAAGTGAATAAAACTTCATTTTTCCATCAATCATATGTGTCAATCCTACACTTGCATTAAAATCTTGATTTATGTAAAGAAAAATACCAATTTCCTATATACCAGATACTTAGAAGAAGCCATTGGTTGGCATATAATAGTCCTGTGAACAAGAAGGAATAAGTACTTTGATTGTAATAATTATTTCTAGTATCTCTATATGAATCTGACAGATCTGTGTTTTCTCTGACTTTGTGGATTTTAATTTAATCCTAGCCTTTCCTGCTAGTACATAAGGATCAATGCCTCTGTTCAGACTGTGGAAGCCCTACAGATTTGGGAACTCTTGGATCTCAAAACAGAAAGGAATCCTACATTGCATTGTGAGTAGGGAAGAATCAACAAGTAAATATGACTCCAACATCAATTCAAAATAAGACCCTCCTTTTGAATTCCATTACAAAGAGATTATTGTAAACCCATGCTGGGAATGCAGGTGTTTAAGTAGACATTTGGATGCCATATTCACATAAACAAAGACTTTGAAAAATGGTAACTAGTTACCAAAGATGATGTAAATAAGATTGTGTAGAAAAAACTGGTTTGGGGAAACTGCATTGAGGTTGTTTGATTTAAATGGTATCCAGGAAAAAAAATTGTCATTTTGATAAACTGTGGGAAAGTTAGATATGCAAAAGGAAATTAGAATCTCAGAAGGTGAATTCTTTTTTTTTTTTTTTTGTTTTTGTTTTTTGTTTTTTGTTTTTCGAGACAGGGTTTCTCTGTGTAGCTTTGCGCCTTTCCTGGATCTCGCGCTGTAGACCAGGCTGGCCTTGAACTCACAGAGATCCGCCTGCCTCTGCCTCCCGAGTGCTGGGATTAAAGGCGTGCGCGCCACCACCGCCCGGCTTTTATTTTACCCATGAAGACGGGAATACCTAAAAACTATGCATATTGTCCAATTTAACCACAGGAAATAACAGTAGAGGTTATCTCCTCTACAATCCTTTTTACGAATACGGCCATCTGTGGATTGCTATACAGCCAGTAAGATTTCTATGGATTCAGTGATCCCAGTGAAAACTGAACATTAAGAAAAAGGGATAATACTTAACTGCTTCCATGCTTTATCTAAGTGAGACAATATGGGAGAACACCAAGGAGAGATGCACCAAACAACAACAACAACATCAGATGATACAGTTTTCCTATTCAGTATCTATGTCCATTTCCTCCTTCTGTCAAGACAGAATCAAAATCCACACATTTTCCTTATTCTGTCTACTTTCATCTCTCTTGTAGGTTTAGACAGGATTGCAGTTAATTATGCAACCAGTTCCTGATGATTTTCCTACCTGCTTTTGAAGTGTCTCCATAAACTTTACATTAGAATATAAATTGCCCTTCCAAGCACTGCTATTTACTTTACAGACTTTTGCCTGCAGCCTTCTTTAAATCTGAATTTTCTATAGAGTCAGTTTGCTTGTGAAAATGCTATCTGCTTTAATATGGTATTTAGCCTTTCTTCTCTAATGAAAACATTTCTCACTTAGTATGTAGCTCTATATGCTTTTAAATTATCATAATTGTGCGATGCTAAGGTGCATTATGATGAAAACTCATTTTTGAAGCAATATTTTTTTCTGAGTGCTGAGCTCTGTACATATTTCAAATATAATAGTTTATACAACCCACTACAAGAGAATTGAAACTAGACAAGATTGAGAGGAAGCAATCTGATTTCATGCTTTGCAATTATGGTTGATGAAAAAAATCTGTTGATCAGAAAAAAAAAAATTCCAGATAACTGCCTGTTGGAAGAAAATGAAATCCAAGAAAGTAAAATGAAATTCTTTCTGCAATTTGTTCTTTCCCTTATTGACACAGCAGCAACTATGTGTCAGGAAGAACATCAGGAAAGTGGAATTCCATTCTAAAATGCCTCAAGATTATAAAAATAATGTCTTTATGAAAAGATCCAGACCAGGAGTAAAAGTGTTGAGGGTGTTAGGAACACTATCACAGAGCTGCTCATGAAAACGGAAATGAGATGAATCCTTAAATCAAATGTATCAATTGAAACCGAAGAGAAAATCCTATCTCGGTAATTATCAGGAATGTGCTGTCTGGGATTATGAAGTGCCATAATAGGATTGTTGTCAGGCTGTGAAATGAGAAGGTGCTGAAAATATAAAGCACCATTGCATTGCACAATTCCATTCTCACCGCGATCTATGACCCGATTTCACAGTGTTGATGAGAAGGTGATATGTAATGCATATTTTCCCGAATTTGTATTTGGGTTGAAGGTAGAGAGTTAAAGAATTTTTGACCTTGCATTGTGTTGGCACACTGTCTTTGGGTGATAAATGAAAGCCATTCAGGAAGTAGTAAGGTGTCTGGAAAATGTATTAGCTCACATTCTTGAAAAGGTAAGAAATGTTTTTTCTCACGAAATAAAAAGTACTCTATGAAGTGGGATAGAAATGATTTGGAGTTAATAAGGATTTGTTAGGAGCCACTGAGCTGGACCAATGCAGAACATTTTGTAGGCTGTCAAACTGACAATGGACTCTTGATAAAGAGAATAATGAAGGATTTAACATACCTAAGAAATTAAGCTCCAGAAAGTCTTTGTGCTTTACAGGTTTATAAAAGCTGATTTTGATGCAAATAGTGAGGCATGGGAATTCTTTGCTTTGCTAGAGTAGGTGAAATTAAAATAACAGTCAAGGTGACATTCAATAGTCTTGTTGTCCCAGGATTTCTCTTGACCTATTATTCTAGCACTGAGACAGCAAACACTATTTTCATATGGTTGCTCCTGGGTTTAAGTCGAAAATATTGCTATCTCATGAGAATAAGAGTAGTCTGCTTACATGGCAAAAAAGCATGCTCTGAAGATCCAATTGTGATCTCAGAATACCTACCTACGAAGAATCTCCCTTTACTTTTTATACCCCTTCTAATTAGAAAACTAGGTCATTATACATTTAATGACCCTTAGGCTCCTGTGTCTAAATACATTCCTCATCCACTTTTTCCTTATCAATTTGTCTTCATTCTATTTCTAATTCCATGTGTACTTGCTCCATATTGTTCACGAGAGCTGCATAATAAGGACATGTTGAATAAAATGTTTGTACACTGAAAAATGCTCATTATACTACAATATAGGACATTTCAATATTTTTTTTGTCTATCAAGTCCATGTTATACTTTATATTACTGTGAATGAAATTTTTGTTTGGATTTGATTTTTATCACCAATTTAAGTCTAACTTTCCCACAATATATCACGTAAAATTCACAACAATCTGTTCTAGCTTAATAAATATGCACGGTTTATTTTTCTCATGCATTGCTGAAACAGTCACTGGAATGTGTTAGGCAGATCCTCTACTCTCTAGTTCCAGCTTCCCTACTAATTTACACAAAGCCAATGAAGACATTGATATATAATGTATAATGTTTAAATTAGTGATTATATCCAAGCATAGTAAAATGAAGAAGAAGAAAAAAAAGTCAGTAGTTTAGCTAATGCCTTCATGAACAATTACCTTAAGAACCATGGGAATGACAATGCTTTTATGGATTTCTTGCTTTGCTCTTTTTCCATCATGCAATAATACTACTTGTTGAGATGTTATCATAAAACCCATAACAAATCATACCTATCATTCCATTACCACATAACTCAAGGATGATTTTACATAATAAACTACAAGTATAATTTTATTTCCATCTTCTTGTGCTAATTCTCACCCTGCTACTTTCTGAATGACCAAAACAAGAATATAGGAAACTATAAAACAAGTCCACTTTTTTTCCTCTCATTTTACACATTTTCTTAAATTTTACCTACTCTTTCTACTTTACTGTTATCCTGATTGCCCAATGAATGAATTAAAGATGAACTGGTTGTGTGTGTCCAGGAGAAATATGAAATATTAGTCTTCCTAAGGATGTGTGTCTGTGCTTTCTAGAACAAAAGATGACTACCACTCCACAACTTACCACCACCTGGAGATCTGGTTAGCATGGTTCTGATGCAATGCTGGACATTTGACCTTTGTGTTCTGCTTTTTGTATTCAGGTGCTTAAATGCATTCCTTTATTCACGACATTCTTTCATTTGTTTTGGCTCAATTCTATCCACACAGATACAAATGGACGAAACTTAGAAAAACAACATTTAAAAAAATGGGGTAAAAGGACACAGCCAGATTTTGAAGAACACCTCAATTATAGTTTCTCCCCTTTGCTACTTTTTCACCAAACTGATGATTTGGAATTCACTGTCTCCCACCAAGCCTATGAAATCGCATGTCCATCCCTGGGCCAGCCAGGAAATGAGCCCAGAGTCACCATTCATTCTAGCTAACTGGTTCACATCGTGGTCACTGATGCAGCTCTCTGGTTTTCATCTCTGAATAAAACCAGCCAATTCTTTGTTAGCTAAGCTCTCCTGGTTGACTGAGTACCACAGTAATATTTCCCAAAGATGTTCAGAGAGGAATTGAAAAGGGCTCAGAGTAGGAAAAAGCAAATAAAATCAGTGAGCAGTGACAGATGAGTAATCCCAAGTCTGATTGCTTGCCCATATTTAAATGATGAAATGGAAAATTCTCAATTTCCTCACAATGTGGCTTCCTTCCTGGGGCCCACAAATTCAAAAGCGGCTGATGAAGCCCATCCTAGAGTCACGCTGTGGCTGCAAATCAAAAGGCCAAGAGAGTTGTGGTTCTTTGAATATTTACTACCCCATCCTTTTTACAAGTTGAGTTTTATTTTTGAAACATGTGAACTCTAAGTTACTTATTATCTACATTCCTCAGTGCAAAATAAAACAATAAGCAATACATGGTTGAGTAACATTATTTTTTAAATTTTTAACATCTTTCATGGGTATGGTAGAATACATTTATTCCAGTACTCAGATGAAAGGAAGGAAAGTAAAGTGTTCGAAGCTGCCCTGCATTACCAAATAAGATTGTCTTGAAATTCAAACCCAAAGCAAGAAACCAACAATGTCCAATCTGTTGTGTTTTTATGAAACAGTTGGGTTCTCAAAATTATTATGACTAACTTGTCACCCAATTCTACTTCATTTTAAACTTGACTTGAAAAAAGTTTAATCTTTGATTACTCTTGATATCCTTTAATACTACAGAACCAGAACTTGACAGTTATTAACTATTTCCATTTCTTTAAGATTAGACAGATCATGTATAAATAATATATATGTGTGTGTGCACGCACACATTTCTTTGATTTCAGAAAAAACTTAATCAGCATAATAATATGGATAGCACCATTGTATTAATCCTTTTAAATCTGCCAAAATAAACAGACTGTCATATTGCCCTTAAATAAATTTACTCCAAAAGAAACAATAATGTAAGTGACATTCTTTTATTTTTCTCTGCAAATCCCTTCCCAAACTTGCTTCCCAGAAGAAAACATGAACACAAATTTGATGACTATGATTTATTCCATATTTGTGCAACTAACACAAGTGTGACTTCACAAAAATACAGTTGGCTTTGCATTTTAATGTGAATGTTGTACCACTAGAGGTTCAATATTGGCTCAAAAATGGCTTAGCTCATTTATTCCTTTGAATTGAATCACTGAGTGAATGTATCATTGTCTACTCATTTCATAATCTCTATGCATTTACATGGTTTCCATGATGTTTCTAAAGAATGGCAGTTTGAGTATTGCACGCAAGCTGGTACATCTAGTTCTGTAGATCTAGATGTCAATTTTTTTGGCTAATAATACATACTCTCAGTTTTACTCAAAATTGTGAAATCCCCTCAAAAGTACATGCAATAAAGAGTATTTTTCCTAACAGTATATAAAAGTACTGCTAATCTCTTTTTTCCCCCATAATTAGCAATTTTTAAGTTTTTCAGTTTTGTATGCATGAAATAACATGTTTCTATAATGTTTTATATTTAATACTGAAATTGAGCATCATTCACATTTATTTTCTATGTGACTTTCTGCTTATGTGAAATGTTTTTACATATGCATTGCTTATTTGACCTGTGTGACATTTTTCTTACTGATTTAAGGAAATTCAGCCCCTACATTTGGATATTAACCACTTCTCAGTGAAAAACAGTCCAAATGACATTTTGCCATCTGCTGTAATACTTGCTTGGAATTTGGCCGTAGAGATTTTAGCAGTAAATTGACTTTAATTTTTGTAGTTGAATAAATTATTTTATCTCTGTGTGTTGCCCCATCATTGTTTGTTGGTATTTCATGAAATTAGTTTCTTCTAAATCCTAAATATAGGCACATAAATTTTGTTTATTATTGTTCTACGTTTTATTCTGCATACTTAAGATAAAGTTTTAAAAATAATAACTATTTTTCACTTCTGAAGATAAGAAATGTCCCATATAAATATTTCTATGGTAATCATTTGTGAACAAAGAAATCTTAATAGATGAGGAGCTATGGAGCTGTGGATACACACACACACACACACACACACACACACACACACACACACACACATACACACACACACTTCGGACACCAAATCCTTCTATTTTAAATCCAGGTAAAGGACATTGAATGAAATAAATAATCTAAACCTGCTTGTGATTTCTTTGGAACCCTGTTTGATAGGAACAGGCCAAAAGGAACTTTCAAGGCACCAGTTTTGATGCATGGCACGTTAGCCTCAACCCTGTCCTTGTCCACTCCCTTCAAGGAGAAGAAAGAGAAGGTCACATCTCGGTCCCTCAAAATTGGCAGGACTAGAGAATAAAGGAGTGTCTGTGAAGCCTGCTGCTTGCATCAGCCCCACTTGACTCTCTGTGTTGCCACACTCAAGAGCCAACCTTGGCATCTTCAGACCTAATTGGCATCTCACCCTCGGGGATTTTTATTAAATTTTCTACTTTGCTGACATATTTGAACGGTGTTGGCAGCAGGGTTTGAAAGGGAGCTTTAATCTCATGAAGGTGATGAAACACTGTCATGTTTAGACAAAGTGTCTGTCACAGCATTCAGAACAATACAACAAAAGAGTCAGGTGCCAGTGTGGGGATGCCTCTAGGGTTTCCATTTGTAATTCTCACACATTCTCATCTGCATGCCCACAGATTTAGCTGCCATTTACTTACACTTCATTATTTGAATTAAACTTTTCCTTATAAATATTGTGTTTATTGAAATATTTAAACATTCCTACATATTTCACAACAGTCATGTGAAGCTATGGCATATATCAACAGTAATTTCTGTATTCTATAGTTTTATTACTCTGAGATTCGGACTTTCTTTGTCAGAATTTCAAAAGCCTCCTGAAATTTAGTATTCTGTTGTCTGTCAAATACCTGGTTTCACTTAAGGATCCGTGGCATAATGGCTCATATCTGGCATTTTGCTTCCAGTGCCCAAGAGCGTTTCATTGATGGTTACCAACTTTATTGAAGTCACTAATACATCAAATTGTTTTGGTAAACACAAGACAAGGATACATGTCTGTAGATTTGTGGCTCTTGCCATAGCTACCAACCGAAAAGTCACTTTGGTTTACCCCTAAAGGTTTTTCTTGCTTTATTTTCACTTTGTAATGCATTTACAATAATACAGAACCTTAAAATATCTACAAAAAATTAACTAAATCTAATTGGCAGGAGCCACCACAGCAACACAATGGGCTGAAGCATGCATGCATCCATCCACTACCCATCCAACCATCCATCCATTCATCTAGCCTTTTCAACATATATTTATTTGTAATCAGTTAATCTAAGTGTGTTGCTATGTAGCTAAAAGGTACAAAGATATGTGTTATATTTATGTCTGTGTCAAGATCAGTTCTGCTATGTGAGGAAGAACAAGACATTTTTAGGAACTGCTGAGCTATTCAGTTGTAGAACTGTAATTGGTTTTATCTACAGAATGGAAAACTGGAAGGTTAACACATAAATGTGGGGGGTGGATTTCAAATACTAGATTAAAGGTTTCAAATTTTATTGAAAGACTAATGGGAACTCTGTAAGGATTTGGAGTACAGAAGTTCTTATTCTTAAAAGATCAACTTGATTACTTTGTGAGAACTTGGTTGTGGAGAGGGTAGTAAAGGGAAAAAGAAAATCAGTAGGATTCCATGGAAAGCAGCTCTGTTAAAGAAGTGTCATATGAAGATCATTTCAGCAGAAGTTAAATCTATTCATACATAGAAGGTGTCATATAGGTTGAGAAAGAATAATTCATCAAGTAAAATTATAACTTCTTAGTTTTCAACCACTGAGTGCTAGGCACCAGACTACTTACATTTAAATTTCCCTCTGTCTCTGAACTATCTATGGATGATGAAGCTGTCTCTATATGGGGCAGTTAGTGTATTTTATCTCCATATTTGTAAATATGTAAAATAAGGGTAATAATAAGGATAATGAGAATTAGCTACATTAAAGGTCATTGTACAGATACCAGATAGAATAAATTAGTCCCTGCAAAGAGGTTTCCAGCTCTGGTGTAAATTAAATGTTATGGATACTTCTGTTTCTTGGTTAATGGTGCTTGGTGCTCTCAGTCACGAGGACTGGAGTTCAGAATGGCCAGTGATGTAACAAGCAGGAATCCCACAAACATTTGTAATTCTACCCACAGGAATCTGATGGCCTTTTCTGACCTCCATATGTAAAGGAGCACACAGACTCACAGAGACACACGGACCCACTCCCCGCCCCAGCCCCAGACACACACAGGTAGATAGGTAAAAAGCAAAAGCCTCCAAAACAAAACAAATCAGTGCTTTGAGTTGCCTGTGGCAACACATTCAACAGTAGCAAACAGGCCTAAGTCACACGTGACTTAGAAGCACATCTCTTGAGATGGAGATACAGGACACGAGCCCCTCTAAGCCTGGCTATTCATACACTAGTTTTCAGACTCTGAGCCTTAATGTTAGAAATTCCGATTTGTTAAACAATTAATATGAAGCCTGCACTCGTGAGATCTGGGGTCAACTCTGAGCTTTAGCCACTCAGTTCCTATTGTGTGATCATAATTGGATGAGAATAATAAGATAAGATCACTGACTCTAGTATAAGCATCCTGACATGATTTTACTTGTGGAAGATTTTTTATATGGATAAATAAAGCATGATATATACACAAATGGCATTCTGACAGGCTTGTGTCTCACCTGTTAGAAACAGCAACACTACTACAGCAAAGCTATTCCAACTTATTTGCCCCCTTCTTGGTGCTTTGCTGCCCCCCCCAAACCTCTCTACAGCCTTGAGTGCCCACTCTCAGATGTGTGAAGCTTCCTGAAGAATTTGCTTTTCCAAATAAACTCAGGGAGGTGGGTTACAGCAAAAGAGTCCTCGATGGGATGCTTATCATACAACACAGTAATTAAAAGCCTAAAAACAGTGCATTATTTTAGGGGAAACTGATGGACCTAGGTGCTTTCTGAGAACTTATAAACGTGGAAGAGGCAGAGCGTATTTTCTGGGACTCCTCTGCTCTTCAGGACTGTGAATGTCCTGTAGTAAATTGGAAGGAGGAAGCAGATTCCTGGGGCCTGTACAGACACAGTCTCAGGGCCTGGCAGCCTTTCCCCCAATCTTTTCGCATCAAGCCAAGCCTATGTTCAAGGGATAATTAGCACCATCCAAAATGTTCTCAAGCTGAAAGCAACACATTCATCTGTTGCTTTAATTTAACTTCCTTTGGGGCCTGGCTGACTGAATGACAAAGTTCTATTTTTATTATTTTTGACAGATCAGTCTTAAGGTTTGTTTCTCTGGGGAAATTTATATACCTATTTTTAAGTTTAATTGCTTAGCTTTGTATTAAAGCTGCCAGACACCGTGGAAGCAACACTCCTGAAAATGTTCTATTGTTTGGGCTTAAGAAGTGACAGTTTTAGCCCCTTTTGCATTGCTTCCCCCCTCCTTCCTCGATCCTTTCTTCCTCTCCCTCCATTGCTCCCAACCCTTCCTCCCTCTTAGCTTCTGTCTGCCTTATCCTTCATTTCTCCCTTTCTTTTTTTTTTAATCACAAATCTCTAATTGTTTTTCTCTTGTGACCTCTTTTCATCACTGAGATACACTTTCAGTGTGTTGTAAGGGCTGTACTATGGGATTTCAGTTCTTGTGTACAGTGGATAGTAACCAAGTCAGGGTTATAACAGTACATGTATACAGCGAATAGTAACCAAATCAGGGTTATAACAGTACATGTATACAGTGGATAGTAACCAAGTCAGGGTTATAACAATACATGTATACAGTGGATAGTAACCAAGTCAGGGTTATAACAGTACATGTATACAGTGGGTAGTAACCAAGTCAGGGTTATAACAGTACATGTATACAGTGGGTAGTAACCAAGTCAGGGTTATAACAGTACATGTATACAGCGAATAGTAACCAAATCAGGCTTATAACAGCAATTCTAACTCGTCGAACATTAATCATTTTTATGTGTTGGGAATTTAACACTTTTATCATTATTTTGAGAAGTATCAAACTCTTAATCAAGGCCTAAAGATTCCAGTCATCTGTGCCCACGCCTGTTTTCTAATCACCTTACAAAATGAACTCAAGTACTTTCTATTTTCTTAGTGATTTCTTGAGCTTCCTTTTTTTTTAATGAAGCATTTTTTTTTTAAATCTCCTTAAACAAGCTTATCATTTTCCTCCTTCTCTTCCAGTCTCCATGAAGTCATATTGAGCATAGTGTTCCGTGGGAGAAGCTGCTAGTGTTTCAGAGTTTATTTAAATGTGTCCTGTATGCCTTCTCTTTTTCTAAGTTTTAATCTGGTTTGGGTTACTTTGAAGTCACAATGGAAGAGATGTGTGAGCTGCTTGAGAATAACTATTTTAAAAGCTTTCCCACTTCATTTTATTTTACGCCAGGAGTGAAAAGTATAAAAATGGACAATGTTGGCCAATGTAGTCTACAAATTTTGAAGCTAAGGCAGAGTCCTTACAATAGGTTAAGAGTTGGAAGGGCATTCTCTGTTCCTGGAATGGTATAAATACCAACCAAACAGAAGACGAAACAAATAGGCACTTCACTCTTTGGACCAGAGGCTTAAAGGCAAGTCTCAGGTGAGGGAGGTCTGACAACACATACAGATGGTGACCCGAAAGTGATACATGCTCTTATCTAACCATGGTCTGTGGTTGATATATTGTGCACCCCAATAAACTTATCTGGGGGTCAGAGAAGCCCCTATATTAAACATAGAGGTTAGGCAGTGGTAGCACAGCCTTTAACCTTAGTATTCTGGAGGCAGAGATCCATCTGGATTTCTGTGAGTTCAAGGCCACACTGGGAACAGCCAGGTATGGCGACACACACCTTTAATCCCAGCACTTGAGATCTCATGTCTTGCTCAGGAAAGACACATGCATGCCTTTAATCCTGGGAAGTGATGGCAGGAAGCAGAAAGGTATATAAGGCGTGAGGACCAGGATCTAGAGGCCTTTTTTAAGTTTTTAGCTTTCAGCAGCAGTTCAGCTGAGATCCATTCAGATGAGAACTCAGAGGCTTCCAGTTTGAGAAAACAGGATCAGCTGAGAAGTTGGCGAGGTGAGGTTGGATGTGGTTTGTTCTGTTTCTCTAATCTTTCAGAATTTACACTAATTCCTGGCCTCTGAGTTTTTTTTATCTAATAAAACCTTTTAGAAATTTGTGTTTCAATGGGCAAATACAGTAACATCAAAAGAGGGATTAAAATGTAAGTACCAGGAACATGAGTACAAATTTCGAGAACCCATGGGACAGTTGGGTATGATTACACACACACCTCATATGCTCACACAAAGGAAACATAAGAAGAACTATCTTTTAAATGTCACTTTGTTCAGGAGAGTTGGTTTATATTAATTGTTTCTCCAATCCAAAGAAATCTATTCACTTATGATTATTGGATATTCCTCCCAATGTTATCAGCTGAGAGTCTTTAATCACATGGATTATGTTACATGCACCATTTCATGTGTATCTTATTTATTTTCATTGATTCTTGATTTATTTAGCAGAATTTCAGGCTAACTTGTTATCCTTATCACAGACTATCAATACTTTTCTTGGAATGAGGAAATGTTAGTACCTGGAAACAAGTCTTTACTATTTCAGTCCCACTGGGAGGCTCGTAGCTGCTTTGGAATCTGTGTTTGTGTGGATACCAGCCCTGATCAAAGGGTGAGCCTATCTGTACCATAAAGGAGATTTTCAATGACGCAATCATTCATCTCAATGCTTCCTTCTGATTTGCTCATGCTGTTATTCTCACACTGCTACCTTTCTTCAGTAAAGGTGATGGATGCACATTTCGGTACTCTTCTCTTAACTAGCCACACCCCATTATGTAGGAGGAACCAATATGAAGTCACAGTTATATTTTCAGCTTTCAGCATATAATGCAGTGAATATTTTTGTTGGACTTAATTGCTAGAATTTCAGCTATTCTTTATTTTCCATACAAATGTTTTCTGTGATATGAAATAACACACGCCTTTCTCTGCTATTTTCAAAAAGACACAGCACATACAACCAGCATGACTTTATAATATATGTCATTTCTAATTCCATAATAAATGGGTAATATGATACTGTAGGCTGGGAGGCGGGGAGCGGAAAGAAGGGAAGAGAGGGGAATCTGTGGTTGGTATGTAAAATGAATAAAAAAATTCTTAATAAAGAAACAAAAAGACAACTTTATACAAACATGTTAAAGGGAATGGATTTTTTGGTTTTAGTCATAAAATAGAAAATTTAAAGGTACTTTTCTTCTTATTCTTTTATTTTAAAAGATGCATCAAATTCTCTTTGTGGAACCATATGATGATGTATCAAGTCTTATTTTGGAGTGATGTCTTTTTCCCATTTTCCCCCTTGGCTATTATTTCCTTTCTCATCTCTTTCTGTAGTCTTCTACAGAGTTCTGTTAAACATCAAGCTCATATTCTTTTCTCATTTGTATTGCTGGAACCATGACCACTAGCTAGCTAAGCATGTTTACACCATAGCTAATCCAGCATACAATACACCTGATGTATTTTGTAAGCTTTCATTCTTCTCTCCCAGTTTGAGCTTACTACCATTCATTCATTCATTAATTCATTCATTCATTCATTCATTCATTCATTCATATTTTTCAGCCTACTGTCAGTCACTATTCCACCATTCTCCATACAGCTCAAGAAAGAATATATTAAGTTCACAGACGTCTCTGTGAAGCCGGTGTCACAAGGATTAAGGCAAAGACATGATGATGCTGAACTCTTTATTTTTTTTTAAAAGAAATATGGGGTGGGGGATGCATTGAGTATAGGCATCATTGGTCTAAAAATCTCTCATTATTACAGGATTCCTTGCTACGTGCTTATTTTGAGTAAGAAAAATGTTAAAAGTTGGCTATTCGACATGGGCTAATAGGAATAAACTTCAGTCTTCCCTACACTACCTTGCTCTTCTTATGTAAAGAGCCACCTTGAAAAAGAAGAATTGAAAGGGCAGGATATCATTTATCAGGTAACAGCATTCCCACTAATGGCCCCTTGAGTAGAGTGTTTCTTTAGGAGCTCAGAGCTTGTGTGGAGACAGATTTAAAGGCCAGAGCATCAATTAGAAATCCACAGTCCTCCTGCTTAATCCTTATTGTGCAACTTCCTTCAGCAAGGAAAAAAAGTGGAAAAATGAGACTTACTAAATGATTCCAGTGTGTTTTTAGGCCACCTCAGTACTATCAGACCTGGTCATTCTGAATCCATGATCAAGTTGAAAGTGATTGCATAATATTTCATGTGCTCTGTCACTACCTACAGGTTGATATAAAGGGACAGACTGCAAAAATGAATACCACAGTATTGAGACATCAGTACTGGAATGAAAAAAAAAATTAAATCAAGCGGGCAATGAAAGAAGTTGGCAGAACTACCCTGGTGGTTCTTTCATACAATGATAAAATTAGCTGCATCAAAGTTAATATTGATGATGCATGGATATATGTGTACACATACAGATTTATATGCACATATATGTTATATATAAATGATTTTTGCCACATATATGTACAGATTTTCTTAACATTTGTAACAAAAATGTAAACTCTATATTTGAAGATAAATATTCTGTAAGAATGTCCCTCACACTCTACAAACATTCAAGATACCTGGGTATTTTCTCTTTTCATCATTCTTTTGGAGAAGAATTGCAGATAATATTCATCCCATCCCACAGCCATAATTTGATCATTTCCTAGAAATCATATTACAACATCTTCTTATTCCCTATTTATTTCATTTTAACTGTTTATATTTTCTGAGCCTGAGGATGGAGGCTGTAGTCTTAAGTTTATAGATGTATCTTACTGTGTCGTGTAAACCTCTAGAACCAAAAACCAGTGAGTGGCCCATTTTTAAACCTCAGTTAACACCACTTCTCCTAACAATCTTGTATACATGTGACATCATAGTTTTCTTGGTGCTTCACATTCATTGGGTGGGGTTCACAAGATCCATGATATTCAGTGGATTCATTTCAGAAACAAATAAACTCTGCACTGGCTGCCTCTCATCATCAACGAAGACTGAAAAGACTCCGTCTTCTCTCTGTGATCATGTATGAAACATTCTTTTTTAGAGTCTAGTACATCTCTTTCTTTCTACTCTTACATGGTTACTAAGAACAGTGAGGTTTTTTAAACATTATTATTTATTTTGAGGTATTAATTTAATTACAACTCTCCCTTCCCTTTCTTCCTTCCAAGCTCCCAAGATCTTCCCTAATATCCTTCAAATTCATGACCTCTTTTTTTCAGTAATAGTAATTGCATGCATATATGTACATACATGCATATATTTTCTTAAATATAACCTATTCAGTCCATATAATGTTTTCAGGGATGACTGCTGGGCACTGGACAACCAATTAGTATTCCCTTTCCTTGGAAAGACCACCTCTCCCACACTCAGCCTTCCTCTGTTGCATGTAGTAATTTGTGTAGGGTTGAGACCTCCTTATGCTAAAAATCTGAAAATTTTTATGTCCTGAAAAATCTCAGGCCTCTTAAAGTCTGAATGTGTGCTTAGGCATTCTCACAAAATTTGCCTGTTCTTTATGCTGAGTTGGACCTTAAGATGAGCAAAATTGTCATCACTTTGCAACTGAGTTATCAAGTATAAAGGCTTGCTCATTCCTTAGAGGGAAACATGAACATGTCTATTGGTCCCCTTACACTTCTTAGAGTTTTAGTACCTCTTGCTTTCTCTGTCATTTCTCTGAATATTTTTTCAAGATTATGTATGTGAACAGTGATAGTTAGCAGTTTTCAACTATACTGTGGGTTCTTTGATCAGTTTCTTCATGCTAATTTTAGAGAATTCTATCAAGCTCAGGTAAAAATCCTGTAACCAACTGTAGAATACTTGTCCCTTATAGCAGGATAATTCCCCTTTTTTTAAAATATAAGAATAGCTTTCTCAATATTCTAAAAAAAAAGGTATGCCTTTTAAACCTCTGATTCTAGAGAGTAAAATGATAATTGAATTGAAATAAAACTAAAAATGTAAAATGAAGCTGAGATATCTGCTACAAATCTTATAGGACTCATTTGCATTTAAAAGAGAATGAGAATCCATGTGGTTAATTTAATATCTATAGTTGTGCTTATTAAATTAATAAGTTGCAGTTATATTTATCAAGGTTATATTCTTGCTAGAGAATAATTAGTATCGTTGAATTTCCCTTATTAAATTATTAGTAATTCATGAAAAATTTAAAGTCTAAATTGGAAGTGATAAAAGGAATCAGTGGCTTGCAGCTAAGGGGAGGAGTGAAGGGGATTATAGAGACAAAGCACATGGAGGGGTCATTGTTTGGAGTAACAGGGCAGTTCTGCACTTGATGTTGTTGACAATTTTGTGAATATGCCCATGTCGATATCTCATAGAATTATGTTCAATGGCATGTAATGAGTGGATGATTATAAAAACTGATTGAATCTGAATAAAATATAACTTGAATAACAGAAATGGAGAGAACACTGCTACTGTGTAATGAAAATTAAAAAATAAAATGTTTAAATATGTGTACAACCAAGTAAATAGTATTCAATTAGCATACATTTGTTAGGAAGTGACAATCAACATATAAAGGGTTGCAATTAGATCTTCCATCTTGTTAACATTTATATCTCTCTGTTTAACCTTCAAATTCAAACAAAAGGAAACATGAAGAGATGTCAATTTTAACAGATTGTAATTTGTAATATACAGATTTGGGAAGATTATCATTGCAACCTATGAATATCCAGTTAAGTGGACAGGTTCCCTAAGGAAGAGGGTTTAAAGAGAAATGATGTGTTTATATTTTTGTTTTTACAGCAAAAAAAGGGACTTAATGCACATACACACAAATGGATTGAATGCATATAATTATTTTAGAAAAACTGATGAGAGAGTAACCTCATACTCAGCATCATGTTACCACTCATGCTATCACTAAGTATAGTAAAGAAGCTTTGGTAAACTCAAAAGTAAATGCCTAGGAAGAGAAAGTGTTTACTTTAGTCAAAATATACAGCATGAAATTATAAGCTACATCTTAAAATCAAGTATTTGATAAGTATGAATGCATTTTCTGTATATTATATACCATTGGTCTATTTAAAGCACATGAATCCAGAGTTTAATCTTTTAATAAAAATATGATAAATCCAAGTGTAACTATACTATGGTATATGTAACATTTTCTGCATGCTTTAAATCGAATGCAACAAACACTACTTTTTTGTGTGTTTAAAATAATTCAATTTCATTTTATGCCTTATTTAGAATGACTAGTTCAAGTTATTTACTAGTACAATGGATAAGAGAATAATAATCATTTTAAAGGCTTGGTTTTAAATGTAAAATGAAATGCTCAGTGTAAATAAAGCCACCCACAGAGAAGCATCATCATTTCAGTTAGATTGGATAAACAGACACATAGATATAACCAAACATCCCAAAGCCATAACATTCAAGTTTCTTTAATATCAACACTAATTTTGCTTTTATGAATAGTATTTGTACTCCCCTTCAGAATGACTTAAAATTCCAAGTATTGTGTGGATGAAATGTATGATGAAAAGTTATAGAATCTCAGAAACCACTCAACATTCTCTGAGAAGGGGGAATTGGGAGTTAACAGGATAGTAACTCAAGAGACCCATGCTAGTTTAACGAAAATACAGAGATACAAAGACAAATGTAATCTAAATTTCTAGGGACCACTGAGTGTCAATACAGAGAGAAAAATTCCATAGTTCAAGAACAGAAAAAAAGATAGTAATAAAATGTATTTGTTCACCTAAAAACAAGCTGAAATAAAATAAATCAGATGGCAGGCCAAAAATAAAATAGTGTTTGAGGTAAAAACTTCTTCACAAATTAGAAGGAAAAATATGAGGCAGAGCGTATTATTCTTCCACTAAATCAAAAAAACCTATAGAATAATATTCTTTAAAAAAGACAGAAAAGGAAAAAGAAAGTTCTGAGAAAGCAAAGGAACATAAATCAATTAAATTAAAGGAAATGACAAACCCATCACAGAAAAGAGAAAACAGAGAGCCATGGTGTCTTTCATCTTGTTAGAGTATTATAAAGAAGACAATCTACTATGAAGAGGAAAAAACAAAATCCAGTCATTTCATCAAAGTTTAATAGTTGTATAGGGGCTTAGGGGTGCCATTAGGGCTAATATCTTCAGTAGTTTTAGCCAAAGAAAGAGTGTTCATTGACCTTTGGCATTTCCTCATACGTGTAAGAGACAGGTTGAGAAAGCAGAGCTGTGTTATAGGAAAGTTGAAAGATCATGTCTTAGGGAAACTTGGCTTTCTCTCAGCAAGAAACAAAGGCTTTTGCAATGTGGAATTTAACATTGAACATAGAGAAGTCAGCTAATGCTGACCTAGAGCCTTTCCTCCTACTGGCTGGCATTCTTGGTACCAGAAGGTACTCTGCATGCTACCAAAGGAGAACGGTAAGCACCAGTCAAGCTATATAGCGTTAGATCTACAATGGTGTCCCACCTGCAAGATATACTCGAGCAATGGTGTCACAAAGCCTGTGGGCATAAACAATCCATATGTGATGTTATTTAGGTTCACTCAATGATGTAGAACCTATATCCTACATGACTTGGGTGACTAAGAACATAAGACTAGATAGCCTAGGAACCAGGGAAAAACCAATTACTGCTGTTCTACATAAGTAACATCACAATAAAATGACTCCCAATGACATACTGCTATACTCATCAGTGCCTTGCTCAGCCCTAAAAGGGATGTTTCCATCAAATTTCCTACCTGCAGAGCTCAGGGTACCCTAGCTAAGAGGAGGCTGAAAGAGTGTGAGAGCCAAAGGGGATGGAGGACATCAAGGAAACAAGGTCTTCAAAACACGGTAGGACCAACACAGCACAGAGACTGAGACAGCATGCACATGACTTGCATGGGTCTGCACCAAATAGATGGGGTCCTAGAGCAGAGAGGAGAAGTGGACACACACCCTATCCCTACTCAGAAGCTACCTCCAATGGACTGCCACTTGCACATGGAAAAAAAAGTAGTTTTCTTCAAAAGAATCAACTGGAGAAACAAACTGCTCTTAAAGGCAGGCTTTATGCCCAGAACTAGATGGCCAACCGAAAATAAACCTTCAATGTCATCTTTGGAGGATATTTGTCTCATGAAATCCTCTTAGGACTTCTAAACTTAATTTCACTTTTATTTTTTATTCAATTTTTATTTTAACAAATGTTCATTTATGCATTTTCCCCTACAGGTCTTTTTTTTTTCCCCAAGATTCCTTACTGTGCAAAAGAGGTCAGTCTCTCCATTTTTATCTGTTTCTTGTGCCTTTTCTTGGGCTCCTTTCCTTCTGTTTAATCTGTTTTTGATTTGTTTCTTTGTGTTTTAATTTATTATATTTTACTATTATCTTAGATGCCTTATTTGTTTTCTAAGAAGAGACAGAAAGGGAGTGGATCTGTATGGGAGGGGAGGTAGGAGGAGTTGAGGGATGGGAATCCATATCAGAATATATTATACATTTAAAAAAAACTATTTTCAATTAAAGAAAAAAGAATTGAGAGAATTACTTCTGAGAAACTCTGGTCCTGTCTATTCAACTAAATCAGTCTTGAAGCTAATGTAAAACAGTGCAGTAGAGAGAATTTCTGTAGATATCGAGTCAGGGGTCAAATCAGAAACCAGAATGAGCTGTGAAAGGATTCAGAAAACTAGCATTCTGGACGAGACTCAGAGAGAAAGTTCCACACTTTAGAGTAGAATGCTGGACTCTTAAGGGGGAAATACTCTGGTTAATGTTCTCTAGGCTTAAGTCTCGGGGTCTGGAAATTCCAATTCTGCTTTCAAAGTATTTGAATTCAGTAGTGAATGAATGTGAGTTAAATATGCACACTGCAGTGTAATTCTACCCAGTACTCCACAATGACAGTGTTACTGGAAAAAAAAATCTTTTTAATGGAATTAAATGTATTTTCTTAGTTTCTAGGTTCCCTTTTCTATTAGCATCTAGAATACAGTACAACTAAAGCAAGAAATACTTTAAGGAAATGAGAAAGCATGAACCATGGTCAAGAAAAAGGAGTTAATGCTCATATAATCCCTCTTCTCTCGCGCCGATTGAACTCCTGGAGCTCCACCTGGGGCTCGGCCATGGATCTCTGCATCCGCTTCCATCAGTCGCTGGATGAGAGTTCTATCATGACAGCCAGGGTGTGTGGCCATCAGATCACCAGAGTAGGTCAGCTGGGGCACTCTCTTGACCATTGCCAGTAGTCTATAGTGGAGGTATCTTTGTGGATTTCTGGGGACCTCTCTAGCTCTCTGCTTCTTCCTATCCCCATGGGGTCTTCGTTTATCACGGTATCTAATTCCTTGTTCTCCCTCTCTGTTCCTGATCCAGCTGGGACCTCCCACTCCCCTAATCTCTGTTTCCCCCAACCCTTGCCCTCCATTATCCCCCCACCCCGTCCCAGTTTGCTCATGTAGATCTCATCCATTTCTCTGTCATGGGGTGATCCCCGTGTCTTTCTTAGGGTCCTCTTTACTAGGTAGCCTCCCCTGGAGTTGTGAGTTGCAGTCTGATTGTTCATTACTTTACATCTAGTATCCACTTATGAGTGAGTACAAACCATGTTTGTCTTTGAGTCTGGGTTACCTCACTCAGGATGATTTTTTTCCTTAACTGAATCTACCAGGCTGGGCTGACTCCCCAGGGGAGACCTTGCCTTGGGGGAGGTAGGAATTGGGGGGTGGATTGGGGGAAAGGCTGGGGAGTGGGAGAAGGGAGGACAGGGGAATCTGTGGCTGATATGTAAAATTAAATTAATTATAAAATAAAAATATTTAAAAAAGAAAAAGGAGTTAATGGAGGCAGGTTTAGATATGAAACTATTGTTATGATTATTAGAGAAGAGATTTAGAGTAACCCAGGCACTTATTTTAAAGGATGAACTATGTAAGGTGAAAGTGTTTAATAAATTTATGGAAATACCTAGGAGGGGGAAAAGGCATTTTAGAAAAGCATATGATTAAAACAAACAAGGGCCAAACACTTTGGCATATACTTCTAGGTCAGCACTTGGAAAGGTGGAAGGAAGATGCCACATTTGAGTCTGTTCTAGGTTACATAAGGATATCCAGGCCATTGTGTGCTATACAAAACAACTGTGTCCAAAACCAATATAAACAAACAAGCGGGGCGGGGGAACCCAAAGAACTAAATAATTGGAAGGACTGAATCAAACAGTTGGTATAGCATGAAAAAAAATAAGAGGAATTAACTGGAAAGCAAAAATATTTAAAGAAAAAGGTGTCTCATAAATACAGCATTCTGCCGGGCGGTGGTGGCGCACGCCTTTAATCCCAGCACTCCGGAGGCAGAGCCAGGCAGATCTCTGTGAGTTCAAGGCCAGCCTGGGCTACCAAGTGAGTGCCAGGAAAAGGCGCAAAGCTACACAGAGAAACCCTGTCTCGAAAAACCAAAAAAAAAATAATAAAATAAAATAAAAAAATAAATAAATAAATACAGCATTCTACCTACATGGAACAATTCCAGTTACAACAGTATGTACATACACAGGTCCTCAAGAGGAGAGGAAAGAAAGAATGAAACAGAAGAAATACTTGGAATGAGGAAGTCTGGGGTATGTGTGGAGGTACACTTAAATCAAAGAGAAAGAATATGTCTTCAGTGCAGCTGGGTCCAGGCATATTATTAGCAACATCATATTGAGAAGATGTCTTCCTTCCCTGAAGATATCAAGGCCTACGTGTATAGACACATAAAGAGGATGCAGGATAGAGAGGCAGAAAGGGAAGGATGGAGGGAAGAAAAGAGGGAGTATGGGAGGGAAAGATAGATGATAGACAGACAGATAGCTGGAGAATGAATTGATGGATGGATGTATAGATAGATACATGGATGGACAGATGGACAGATGATAGATAGATAGATAGATAGATAGATAGATAGATAGATAGATAGAAGTAGATACAGATAGATAATGATGATGAGGAGGATGATGATGATAGACAGACAGATAGATATGTAGATATATACACACACACATACATACATAGATGACTCAGTCTATCACCTATCACCTACAATAATGTAGACTACTGTATAAAGAAAAACTATTCTTCCACATTAAAGGGAAAACACTTTCAGATAACTAATAATTTAGATATTTTTTTGTGTGTGTGAAATACTTCCACGGCTCAAGAAATGCAACAAATAAACAAACAAATGAAGCAAAACAAAAAACTGATTCCAGTTGAAGGTACATAACATTAGAGACAGTAATGACATTGATAACAGAAAATACAATATGTTATATGTAAAGCTGTATTTTTCAAAATGTTGTATTTTTACTCAAAGAGAAAACTGAAAAACTTATGTCTCATCCCCAGTTCTGCAACAGAATACCTGTGGCAACCTTCCCTGCTGGCCCCCCACCCCAACTCCCACCTCCTGTGGATCCAACAGATAGTCCCTTTCTACTTGCCCTCCATCCATCCTTTGCTTTGTCCCAGGCCTCAAACACATCAGGCACTCCCTGCTAACCCACAGGCCACACTTTCCAGAAAACAAAGTAGGCTGCCTGCAGACTTTCTTTCTGCTCCCCCAGTTCCAATCTTCCAGCCTCATCTGAAGCTCTGCATCAGAACACCCTTGGTAGGCCATAAACCCCTCAGCCCTTCTCTCCCATCTCCAGTGGATCCCACAGATCTTCCCCTTTTTAACCTTCCTCCCTAACTCATTGCTTTGTCCAAGACCTCTAACCGAGCAGGTAAGCCCTGCTAAGCCAAGGGCAGCTCCTCTCAGGACAAGCAGGCTGAAGATGGACCAGAATCTCTCTTACTGCTCCTGAAATCCAATACCTTAGTTTCATCGCCAGCTCTGTAGCAGGAAATTTTCTATGATCTTCCTTTCCTCTTTGACCTCATTCCCAAGGGATAAAAAGACCTCCTCCACTCTTCCTTCCCTCAACTCATCCCAGTATCCCAGCCTCCAATACCAGTAGGCATTCCCTGTGAACACATCAGCTGAGTATGCAAGGAAAATAGGTAACCCAAAGCCATCAATCACACTCTTGTTTATTTTTTGCACTCATATGTGTGCCATACATTGTCTGTCTGCATATTCATATGTCTACAAGCACACATATACAGGGGCATACATATATGTAGACACATGTATGTGCTTACATGATGTGGGCATGTATGTGAAAGCGAAGTTGAGGTCAGCTGTCTTTCTCCATTGTTCTCTACCATACATATTGAGGCAGGGTCTCTTGATAAACACAAAGCTTGCCATTTGAGCTAGTCTAGCCAGCAAGCTTGTTCTAGGGATTCATTGTTGCCGCTTCCTGAGGATAATGGAAATACAGACAGGGAAGCTGTGGCCACTCTGTCCTTCTCTGGTCCTTCTGCTGGTGGTGCAAGTCCTAAACCTGATGACTCATCTCTCCACCCCACCCCCAGGAAATCAATCAGTGGCTTTCATGCTGTTAGACATTTCTTTTAGTGTTTGGTAGTAGTGGGGTTTTAACTTTGAAAGGCATGCACTGTCCCCCTAAGCTACACTCCCAACCTTTATGTCCTTTTCAATACAATTCAGATGACTCACCACGAAGATGCACAAGCGAGCAAACCTTTCAGAGAGAATAGTGCCATAAGCGACGAGCACTTGGATATGCAGCAGTGGTTAAATGTTGCTGTGACAGGTCTGCCCCATCTCACACAGTGACTTTATCAATTGTGGTGGTCGTGGGAGAAAGGGGAGTGAACTCTTAGAATTCACATCAGATGACATTTCAATGAGTGTTTACCAACTACTGAGGACCTCTCAATGAAGTATAACCACGGAAACAGGAATAGAACAGGAAGCTGAACTCCAGGGGTCTGAAGAAGCAAGGGCAAGTTTTAGCCTTGCCTGGAACACATCATGTTAGAGGTCGCTTGGGACTTTATTGGAGGAAGATGGGAACGAAAGGATAGATATACCTCCTTGTTCATACTGGAGATATTTGAAATGATATAGGGAACTACAGACAGAATGTGACAGAAAAGTATTAGAGTTTAAACTTAAGGTAATTTTTATCTTAAGGAGAATAATAACACTATTCTCTAAATTGTTCGTGATTTGTTTAATAAGAATTAAAGTCATTTAATCTACCTTACTTTAAATTAAATTAAACTCAGTGCATTTATATTTTGAATATTATATTATTTATTTAACTCTGTCTTGCTATGAGCAGTGTTCACTTGGGTATAATTATTTCAAATACTATCATACACATATTCGTGCTTCTATGATATATCTTTAAGTGTATGTTGCCTCATGGTTTAAACTCAGTCTTCCAAGTAATATTTAGGGAGTGTTTCAGTGTGTGTGTGTGTGTGTGTGTGTGTGTGTGTGTGTGTGTGTGTGTGTGTATGTGTGCACATGTGTACTTGCATGCATACACACATACATGTATAGTAATGCACATATGTTGTACTCAATTATTAACAAATATTTATTTGTATTATTATAATTATTCTCTGTCTCACCTTGTTGACAAAATAATATACTACATATTGACTGACACTCTGATGTACTTTCAGATAATACACAATTTAACATAATTTATTACATTAGTATAAGTCTTTATGTAATTCACTTGCAGTGTTTGGCTCAGAACTTCCTTTTAGTATCCAAACGTAGCTTCAAAGGTATTAAATCATAGTAGACGAGACCGATTTTAAATGAAAAATCACAACTCAAAAACGTGAAAAATGGTACAAGAGAAAAATGGTCTTGTGTTAATCACTGAACTTAGATTGCACTCACTCCTCTCAGGGCAGGAGCAGTGGCTCTGAGGAGGTGGCATTAGGTCTCCAATGTGAAAAATGTGTAATATTTCAGCCTGATGAAAACTAGGGGATGAGCAATTGAGGTACTGGAAACTACGTGCGCATGCAGGGGTTCCGCTTCCAAAAGGATGAACACGTCAGCTATTGCTCCGCTGTGAAAGCCACAACCTAAACTGGTAGACAGAGTAGCAACATGCTATCCTACCTGGCAATGGATTGCTTATCCTAAAAACTCAAGTGCAATGTATGGAAAATTGAGTCACCTGTACTTTTAAAGTCTGCCTCTGTGTTCTTGAATTAGTGTGTCTACAGGAAAAGACTCTAATCTCTCTTACAGATCAAAGATTCACTGGAAACTATGGCACAATTTGTAGACTCTCTTGATCCTCTTGATTCTGAGTCGCCTGCATGAGACTTCACTTCGGGTGACATAATTGATCAGTCTTGTAGTCATTATTTAAAAAAAATGTTCCTTGTATTCTCAGTGCTTAGCTTTGTATCTACTTGAGCCAAATACTCTGTCAGATATAAAAGCAGCAACAATAGTTTTCTGTGGACATACATCTTAATGGGGAGCTTATGTGGTTCAAAAATAAATGCAAATTCTTGCTTTTAATGTGAGCTGTAGTTTCTTGGTTCAATGAGGAAGTGGGGGGTGGACTAAAGAAGTTGGCATCCATGTTGGCAAGTTGTCTTTTATGAGAGAGATCCAACTGTTTGTTTTCCTTCCAACATTTGCAAATTACGATATACAGAGTCAAGAGAAGTCAACAATTAAGATTTGACATCCAGTACGTGGGAAAGCACAGGAATGACAACCACAGATAGGTTTGAGTGAGTTATGAATGCCCAAAGGCTAGTGGAGGTCAGACCATTGTTCAAAAGCCAGAATGCTCAGGCTCCCCTAGGCAGACAAAAAATTACTCTCTGTTTAGAGCTTTTAAGTTTATTGGAACCAACAACCAGGGAACCTGCAAGAGACTGACCTAGGCACTCTGTATGGATGTTACTGTTGTATAGCTTGGTCCTTTTGTGGGCCTCCTGACAGTGGGAACAGGGGCTGTCTCTTACTCTTTTCCTGGCTTTGGGGACCCTCCTTCTTATGATGGGTCACCTTGCCCAGCCTTAAAACATGGGGAGGTGCTTGGTTTTACTGGGACTTGATATGACATGTCTTGTTGATACGCCATGTTTTATTGATACTCATGGGAAACCAACCCTTTCTTGGATGGAGACAGAAGGAGGAGGTTGTGGGGGGGGGCATGAGGGAGAGGGACAGAAACGGGAGGATGGGGAAGGGAGACTGAGGCTGGAATATAAAATATATAGAGGAAGAAAAAAAGAATTCACAGAATCTTAGAAAGTCATGAAAAAGAAAACAAAAACCTTTTCAAAATGATTTTCTAATATGAACAAGATAATATAGTATACAGATATAACTCATTGACTAATAATTCATGTAATTTTATTTTCCTTCTCAAGATAATTGAAGACCATGGAAGTAGGTTCAGTTGTGAATTAGTTAAAATATTAAACTATGATTCTAGATTTCATTCCACCATATATGTATCAAAACATTTCATTTTAATTAATAAAATGTGCATGTGCGAGAAAATTTGTGGGGAGGAAGGAGTTGATAGTGTGGCAACAAGATGGAAGTTGAGAGTGGTCAGAATGTAGTGCATACATGTGTGAAACTGTCTAAAAACAAATTTGAATAAATAAAAAATAGTGTTGAGTTGTTTTGTGAGAACCAATCCGTTTAATGGTCTTTCAGAGGACAGAGGTGTCACTGAACTACAATAGCTGTTCTATAGTCTGTAACACACACACACACACACACACACACACACACACACACACACACACAAACACACACACAGACACACACGTGCCACATTTATACATACAAATAGATTTTATAGTACATTTAGCTTTGTAATCGTTGAAAGATACCAATTGAATATATTCTATTTTTATTTTGTTGTGTATCAATCTTCAACATTAGTTAAATATTCAGTAAGGCATATCTATGTAGAATATCAGCATATCATATAAATATATACAGATATGCTTAAAATATATTAACACATCATGTTCTATAATATATATATATATAATATATATATTATATATATTATAATTAGTCACTTTCATGATTTTGGTTCATTTATTCTCCAATCATTCTGGTAATCAGAAACAAAAGGACAACATCATATGTTTTCATATTATTATTATTATTATTGGCTTTTCTGTTATTATTATTTACCAAGTTTTTTTAATTATTGTTTTGTTGTGGTTTTGCAATTTGTCACATGCATAAAAGAGGAACCTCAGCCGGGCGGTGGTGGCGCACGCCTTTAATCCCAGCACTTGGGAGGCAGAGCCAGGCGGATCTCTGTGAGTTCGAGGCCAGCCTGGGCTACCAAGTGAGTTCCAGGAGAGGCGCAAAGCTACACGGAGAAACCCTGTCTCGAAAAAACCAAAAAAAAAAAAAAAAAAAAGAGGAACCTCAGTTGAGGATATGTCCCCATAAGGTTGTCAGTAGGCAAGTTTATGGAACTCCTCTTAATCAGTAAATGGTATGGGAAGGCCATGCTCAATTCTGCTGTTTCCACCTCTGGACAAATTGTCCAAGTTGTATTCAAAAGCAGACTGTTCAAGGCAGTAGATTCAAGCCAGTAAGCAGCACTCTTCCATGGCCTTGCTTCAATTTCTGCCTCCATGTTTCTGCTCTGCTTGAGTTCTTGTCCTGGATTTCCTTCATCAATGGAGTATGATCAACAAGTGTAAAATGAAATAAGCCCATTCCTCCAAAGTTATTTTGTCTTGGTGTCCTAACGCATCAATAGAAACCCTAACTACTACTAAAGACAATAAGTAAATCTCTAAATATTTAAAAACTAAGCAAAAAACAAAAACAAAAACAAAAACAACCACTAACCAGAAAACAAATTGAAAGAATTTGACTACTAATAATACATTTTAATTCTCTAGCTATTTAAAGAATAATTGGAGGCTATAAGAATGCTTCTCTTTTTGCTCATTTTAGAGGTTTTGTGTGGTCTTGCTCTCAGTAAGCATAATTTTTGTTTTGGGAGATAAAAGCATGTGCTTCTCCATTACTACATGAAATATAATGTGTGAAATGATGTTATTTTTCTGCCAGAGTTTGGTGAAATTCACTGTTAAATAAAAGACATGAAAATTTCTTTGGGATGCTTTTAAAAGATTGTTTATTTTAAAAAATAAATAGTAATCATGGATAAATAGAATCACATTTTTTTTTCATGAGAAAAATGCTTAGAATCAGCCACTTGGTAATAAATGTGTCAGAATAAAAGGGAACATGAGCTCACTTGTCAATGTGTAGTCCTGGGGTTTATTTAAAATTGAACAATGCCTTGTTTGAGACTCCAGAAAACTCTCATGCTATAATTATGCACGAAAGTGTGTGGTTTTATTCCAGTAATGCCATATTACCTTCATTCAATGCAGCAATAGTACAGGCAGATAGTAACATAATTCATCTCTTGTGTAAGTAGTTAGAAATGTTAAACTATGAATTTGAATTCAGATACTTGGAATTATGTGCTTCTCAAGTTGTCTGGTTATTGTTTAGTTTTCAGGGAACTGGAAGAGACAGTTGTTTCCTTGAGATCTTTTTCACAGATGGGTCCTGGTGATCTCACGAAATAGGTAACTGACATATGGAGTGACATCAGGCCTGCTTTTGAAGTTATAAAGCAGCTTGGCCATAGAGACAGACAGAGGAAAACAGATATCTACATTGTATACGATTTTTATTTATTTAAAGCTTACTCCCTAGAATTATTGATAGTAATTCATCTCTACAACATCAACATATATGTCTGTGTGAGTGTGTCAGATCCCCTGGAACTGGCGTTACAGACAGCTGTGAGTTGCCATATGGGTACTGGTAATAGAACCTGGATCCTCTGTAAGAGCAGCCAGTGCTCTTAACAGCTGAGCCATCTCTCCAGCCCTTCTCTAGTGTTTCTAAGAGTGTGTCTTCACAAACAAGCCATTCATATTCTGCCTCTTATTTGAGGGATTTGGTTAGATCAGTACTGCCACTGAAGAGTCTTATCGCACAGAAAAAAAAATGCAACATTTCCACAGTGGAGTGAAGAGGGTTTATCAACTTTACTTATGTGTGACTTGGACATCTGCATCACTAACCACCCCACCAAAGGATGCAAGAGGACCAATTAAAACTTTATCCCTGGAGTCTCCGAATGGTTAGCAGGCTTCTACACTACTGAAGCATTCCTCATCACAGCCATTATTTACTGTTTATAGTTGCTTACAGAGTATTTTCAATCTCCTAAGTTCCCTGAGTTTCTTGTGAATTTCATGAGTCTAGTGATCCATTCAGCTTGTTCTATGAGGGACTGTTTCAATCTGTAGGAAATCACTACATCACACTTCGTGATTTAGAGTGAGAATAAATTGACCATTGTAGAAGTCAGTTTGTTGACAGTTATAGAGTAAAGAATACAAAAAGTACCTGAGAGTATGTTGAAAACCAAATCTACCTAAATATGTAATATGACTTAGGACAATATTTTAAAGTTTTCACTACCATTTGAAAAGTTATTATTACTATTTATAAAGAATAAACACATGTGACAAGGTCCAATAGCTCATTTAATAAGAAAAAAACATTATTGTAAGAATTGGAAATAAAACTCAGGTGTTCTTTCAACTTGTACTGCTGTACTCTTAGAGTGGGCAAGAGCAAAATGCTTAAAAAACAAGCATATAAGAAACATTAAGTCTCAGATACATCAGCCTTTGAATGAAAGGGTGATTCTCAAAAGCTAAAATATTCAGACAAAAATGTGCATCTTTAAAGACAGCTCCAACTGAATTCTCCTATGTGGGAAATCTTAATTCTGATGGAAGAGAATTGATGTTCTAAAATTGTAGTAGCCAACTATAAATTTCCCAATGTGATTAGGATATTTTGCTTAGTCTACTAGATTTCTTGGCCTTGACTTTAAAATAGCAAAGGGTAAACACACTGTATTGGCCTCAGCATCTGGAAGAGAGTACACCCCAAATTGAACAGTTGGTATGGGACAGACACAGTAGTTACTGCATGCATGCATGAGCTCACTTAATCCTTCAGCAGCGCTAAGATATAAGACCTAATTATTCTGATTTTGTAGGTGAGTAGCAAGCTTTAACTTGTTAATTAACATTTTTAAGTTCACACAGCTAGGAAGTGGCAATAATGGCAGCTGAGTATAGATTACTGAATTGTGACATTCACACTCTTAACTGTTAAAGCAATGCTTGAACATATACATTTACAAGTGTTTAGAATTTGATTGCACACAATTAATTGATTGATCGCATAGGGATATGTGTAACTGAATGGATAGGAAGCATTTATTGGTATATGTAGAGAGGAAATTCTTTCTGACATTGGATGAGAATACCAAGGAGTAAGGGATAAGATTGTGTCAGATGATAATTGTTTCCCTATTACACAATGGTTAATACCCATGAACGACAAAGCAGGGGAACACCTAATTTCACATTTCTATGGACACCATGGCACAAGACTGCAGATGTGCGACCGGGTTCCTATTCTACACTTGTGTTTTCTTTTATGCAACGAAAGGCTGTCAATAGTTATCATAGTCCCATTTTTTCTGTTTTGTCTTAAGCCCCCTGTTCTGTTTATGTCATCCTCCCTTTCAAGTGAAAATAATAAACATGAAGCTGCCAGCTTCACGATTTTGAGAGATTTGAGCTAAGGATCCCTACAATATTTCAGGATGGCAAAATGCCTTTAAAAGCCAACAAAATTTATATCTAACCCATCAACATTGAAACCAGACGGGGGACTATATTGCTGTACACTGAAACTCATTTTTTCGATCCAATTATCTACATTTCCTCTGACTATTATACCTGTCAACCATGTTCATACAAAATTGCTGAAGGTCAATGACTCTGATATTAGTTCTGTCACACAGAGTCTGAGTTAAGTGACTTCAGAAGAAGTTGACAGATTGTGAACAAGAATAGGTTTCCATTCTGCCAATAAGGATTGATATTGACGACTAAAGTAATGTCACTAGTCACCGCTGAGTTAAGGTCATGTTATAATGACACTTTCCATGTCAATCACGATAAGCCTTCTGGTGCGAGATATAATGCATATTAATCTAACTCAAGGGGATTGAAAAGAATGGATATGTTTCTAGTGCAGATCACCCACAAGTAATGATGGAAATATTTGTGGGCTAAGAGTGTCATATTCATCAGAAAGATAATAAACCCATATATGCTTCTCTTTGTCAAGAAAGCTATTGTATTCTATTAAGTGTGAGTTTCCAGCATAATTATTGCCGTTAGTCTTCAAAATGGCATTTGAACAGGCCAGCTTTCCTAACTATTTTGACATTTGGAAAGACCCTAATAATTTTCCCTCATTCTATTAAACCTGTGGCCCAGATAGCAAGCTGATCTCTGCCCTGTCTGAGCATATGATACAGCAATTGGTTTCTAATAGGTTTTAAATACATTGGGTACATTTTGTGTTACATGCATAAGATGGCTCACAATTTAGCCTCTACTGTGTTCTATTTGAATGGGCAATTCTATAACAGGAAGCCCAAATTCCTCTACAGGCTGTAACATGTTCATAGAGATTCTCAAGGAGGAAGGACTTTTTAATGTCTGTCTTTTGGTCATGTGAGTAGTCAAGTGAGGGGAACTAAATTTTTCCTTAAAAGGAACATCTTCAAGATAATAAGAACCACTCCTGAATATGAGGTCAAGGAGGGGTATACTTTCCAACTTGGACCCAGGCCAAAATAATCAGATAAAATTAGAGAAAACAAAAAGGAGAAGTAGGCAGATCACCAACATTTGAAGTCCCCAATTTGACTGGACATTCTTTTCTGTACGGAAGAGTTGGACATGAGAAATTCTGAGACCTACTTCTTCTTCTAACACTTCTCATATTATAACAGTTCTGTGTAAACCCTACCTTAAAAACTCTCCATAGATCCTAAAATATCAGCTAGGAGCTATTAGTTCTTACCTGAATGCAAACAGTGAATGCTTCCTCCAACAACTGACTTCTCCAAGTGTTTTCATCCCAAATGAAATCCCATATTTGGAGGTGTTGTATGGCTTGTATTTCATAGTCAGTAGTGGTTGGACTGAAATGGGCTCCTTCTATCTCTCGATGCCCTTGTCACAGAATGCCTTTCATGATGCTAAGTGAAATATTTTGTACAGTTCAACCCTTTCATAGTTTGTCATAGTCTTTATTCACTTGTTGTTCTTAATACTGGTAACTATTTTTAAAATGGTGTGGCATGGACAATAGCTGTTTCCATGCAGTTTAGTTCCTGTCTAAATAGTATATGGGTGGCCAAAAAAGTATTTCCCAACTTGCAAATGGTTTATTTTCTGAAAAATTCATCTATGGCTTACTTACCTATAAGTTTAAGTAAATCTTCCTATGAATCAGGGTAATAAATTGAAGCTTTTCAGTCATATTTTAGTCCTGAGTCCTATATTCTGTATTCAATGATATCACGGTGTGGAAGAGAATGGAAAATTCTATCTTGTCCCAGAGTCTGTTTAAGTAGAATGCTAAATACAGAGAACTTTAGTTTGGGTAGTTTAGTGTGTCTTGTTAGTGATTATTCTATCACTGTGACAAAAACACCCAAGAAAACAAACTGACAATGAGAATGACTTATTTTTACCCATAATTTCAGAAGTTTAAACCAGGCTTTGATCTTGGTCTTATGGGATGTCAGGATACCCTCGAAAACACATGGGAGAAAATCGCTCACCTGATTGTGGGGAGCAATCTAAAGAGGAGAGCAACAAGCCAAGGAAAATATAAAATCCCCCAGGAGCATGCTGTTAGTTTCCCCTTTATCCCAGCCACAACCTGCTACCTAGAGTTTCAACCACTTCCCCAAAGTCCATTCAATTATGAATGCATCAGAACCCCTGTGATTCAAGCATTTCTTGACACTCTAGCATTAGGCAAACAATCACTGTAGAACATTTTCAAGGGACACGCTAGGCCTAAATGCTGACGATGGTCCTTGAAGCATTATATTCTCATATCTGTAGGGCCATTTCCCCCAAATTTCTAGTACTCTCCATTTTGCTTGGATTTGTTTTACACAAGCCATCCCTAATGCAGTTGGTGTCATGCTACATACAGCAAAAATCAAACAATGACTTCAGGAAACATAGAGGAAACATGCTGAGGTGTTTTGTTTTGCTAGCCTCTGGGGAAGCTGCTTACAACTTTGAACTCCTTTAGTAATCTGACTGTGTTATATGATACTGTCTTTGTTTTCTTCCTTTTGTCTGAAGCCTTATACTTTCCCAAGGTTATGGTCTCTGAGGACATCAGAGGATGTACACATTTCTTCATCTGCACATACAACTCTGTACTCACATACATAACATTTACTGTTATGTTATATATTCTTTTTTTGATCCCTCTTTTATATTTTTATTTGGGTTACAAAAGAGAGGGCTTCTATGTGGTTTCTTAATACTCAGGCTGTAATGTCAATATTTGATAAATAGGAGTCTATAAAATCCAAAGTTTCTACATAGCCAAGTAGGCAATTACTAGAAAGAGAAAATAGAATGTAGAATGAGCAAGAAACTTTGCTAGGTATTTATTCAGTGGAAGATAAATTCCTCAAATATACAAACACTGAAAAATCTAGGTAGGAGAAAGCCAAACAACTCAGTCAATACATGAGTTAATTAAATGAGCATATATTTCTCAAAGGATAAAGAACATATGGCCAATAAAATGAAAAAAAAAATCAACATCACTAATCATCAGAGAAATACAAATTAAATAAAACACACTGAGAACCTATTTCTTCCCAGTGAGAATGACAATGAGTAAGAAAAAATGACAAGAATGCAGAAGGATGTAGTCAAGGGGAATCCTTATGAACTCTTAGTGGGATAGTCAACTAATCTATATACTATGGTCAAGGTAGAGGTCAGTCATTCACTACTACTTAATCAAATGAACCTCATGGAGTTGCTGTAACATGACTTGACCACATTTATTTTTAATGAATGGAGAATGAACATCTTACAAAGAAAGTAGAATACTTTCACTTCCTTGGGAAAATATGGCTTCACAGATGTGCTGCTTTGTCTCTTAATATACATTAACACACATACTGTCTCTGAGTTTGTCCTAAAATTGCATTTCCTTTAACTCACATACTTGCAAATACCACTTAACAATTTCTCTATATGATGAAGCTGTGTCTTTTACTAAATAAAAATACCACCAAGCTGATCCTCTGTTTTAAGAATGAAAAACAATGTGGATGGCTCACATGCAATTTCTAAGTAGAGGAAGCAGAAGTCAAAATTTCAGCAATGTCCTCATGATTTGTACCAAATTCAGTATCTAATTTGAATAGTTCAGGCACTTTTTGTATTAATCAAAAAAGTATGGAGAGCTCTTGCCTGGATTTATACCTAGATCTGACTCTGAAAATGTAGGCTGGCACGTTATGGTTCTGAATTATGTGTGGGAATTACCAACTTCACTTATCTTCCTAGGGGATCATCTGAATGTACTGAGCCAGCATCCCCCCACCCCACCCCCTGTGGTATGGAGTCTCAGACAAGTGGACAATTACACCAATAGCACTTGATTTCATTCTGATTATGTTCTTACAACACTGAGGGCCCACTTATAATGAGTGTACTAAAAAGTGAGTTCAAACAGAGATTTAACCTCTGAGTCAGCTGTTCATTGTATTGTGATTTTTATCTAGGTGATTAATTTTTATTTGCTACTATGTTAGATTACAAACATTTTTATGTTGGGATTATTTAAGTTCATCTGACTTAAAGTGTGGAATCTGAAAAATAAAACAATGACTATCATGATTTGATTTAGCCAAAAAGAATTTTACCTTTTTCATGTCACTTTCCTTGACTTAATAAAAGTGTTTTATTTCATCAGATTAGGCTGACTTATATTACCAAATATCAAATGATTCCAAACAAAAGTGTTTTCTTGATCATATTGCATAAACAGCACAGTTTAGGACAATAGACACTCAAATCTCCAATCATCCCAGAGGTGTGAGGGAAATTCCAATCACATGCTGACCCTTATATCCTCTAAGTGGGATGCCTAATCTTACTGTTCACATTTCCATGCCCAGCTTCAAAACCAGATGGGAAGGTCAATACACCTGGTGAACAGGAATGTGGAGTGTACTGGACAAGGAGTGCCATTGAAGGTGAGGCTTTGGGGGAAGGTGGGGTGCCCTGGAAGGTGGGCTTCCTGGGAAGATGTAGTACACTCAGTGTTTGATGATCAACAGTGATTAACACACACCTTGGGCATCACATGCTTCTTGTTCTCCTGAAGCACTGCCCACAGAGGCTGAGCTTGCTGACACTAGTTCCAGAAGGCCTCAGGATCAGAAAGCACACTAGGCTTCCTGCTGATATAGTGACTTAGACACATTATGAAGCCTATTGGCAGCTGTCTTGTTACCTACACTGTGGTGCTAATATCAGTGACTGAACCTCAAAACATACTGAGCAGAGTATGAAGATAATACATCCAACAGATCTGAGTGCACAGATCTTACCTAGATCCTCTATTAGGATAATAAAACTCGAGTGTGATTGATGGCCCTTCTTTCTTTCCACAGTTTACTCCCCAAAACTAATGCAAAGAGCATCCATTATGCCTCATCCTTGTGTTTTCTGGAAAGATATATGATTCCAGTGTTCCAGAAAATAATGTCGGACCATAAAACAAGTTTTGCTATTGTTTTATATTCATTGTTCTTTTATTAATGGCCCAATACATGCTGATGTTTCTGAAAGGTATTTGTGGAAGTATCATTGTATGAAGGACTTCCACATGTGTACATCTCTCATGTTCTGTCAGTCTAGTGTCATTAATCATTTCACAGCATTGTTACTTTTATTTGCATAATTACTTAATAACTGAGATCTGTGTCTTAGAATTTTCCGCATTGTACTTTGGTTATCCTAAATTTCTCAACAGAGTTTCATGATTTTTGCTGTATTTCCAGCTGTTTATCACCATCATTGTATCACCTCTCTTTCAATGTGTGTGTGTGTGTGTGTGTGTGTGTGTAGATATCTATGTACATAAATAAAATATATCCATTTTATTATTTTATTTGTCTATTGTTGCTCCATTGCATCTGCTTCAATATTTAGCAGCTTTAAAGTCTTTAGAGATTTTTATTTTCGATACAGTTTCTCTATTATTACAATGGCTTCTCTACCTGGTTTTTGAGAGAAGAGACAGAGAGAGAGAGAGAGAGAGAGAGAGAGAGAGAGAGAGAGAGAAAGAAAGTGAGTGGATTGCAGTTTGAATGTGGTCTCTCACATGGGTTTTGAATACAGTTTCAACTTTAGGAGCTAGTCTCAAGGCCAGACAGCTGTAACTGTTGTTCATGTCTCTGGGCACTACTTGGAGGGCTGTAGAATCACAAATTCTGGTCCCATCAGTGTGAGGTCCTTTTCAGATAGGGTAGTAAATACCACTCGCCCACCTGGGTGGTCTTTCCTGATGCCTAGTGCATGCTTAGAACCCATTTCTGTGTTCCCACACAGACATCATCTCCAATAAGATTTCCTTCTTGCTGAATACTGCATATTCAGTTCCTTCCTGATTGTGTAATGTAGTCTGCTGGTCATATTTCAACAGATTTGTCACATGACACTTTCTCTAGAGTCCCTGAGTATGTGGTTCATGGAAGGTCCAGGGTCTAAAAGCCACAAACTTTACAAAGGTCTTTCAAAAACTGGCTTCCAGATGATGTTCTAATCAAGTAATGAGTTTAGTGGAATTTTCCAGAATCTACCCCACCACCATGCTGTTATTGTTCCTTCATGCAACTGTTTTGCAGATGTAACCCTCTTGTTAAATAAGAAACACAGAGTCAATTGCAAAGTTAAAAAGCCCAAGAGGTCAGAGAAAAAGCTAAGAGCTAAAAACCTTACCCTTCACTGCCGATGCTGTCCTCTTCCGCCAGAGATCTACTTCCTGTGTGTTTGTCCTTTTTATTGACTTTCTGTTCTGCCTTCTCATTGGTTGTAAACCCAACCACATGACTTCCTTGTCACTGCCCATCTATACAGACCTCCAGGTCTTCTATGGTTAGTATTGAAATTAAAGGCTTGTGACTCCATGCTGGCTGTATCCTTGAACACACAGAGATTTCCCTAAGTGCTGGGATTAAAGGCATGCACCACCACCGTCCAGCTTCTGCTATGGCTTGCTATTAGCTCTGACCCCCAGGCAACTTTATTTATTAACATACAAATAAAATCACATTTCAGTACAAATAAAATATCACCATACTGTTTTTATTTTATTTTTTCTCCTCTTTGAAATATATGCTACTGAAAGTAAAATGTAGATTTTTGGAATCTCAGGTCTAGTCTTCTGCTGTTATATTCCCTCTGAAAGGAAGAGAGAGCTTCCTTAACCATGCTAGTCTGTTCAGATGGATTCTGTACCTTCTACCCTTCTAAAGCTCTCTATCTTCCTTTGAGATCGAAACTAAAGATTTCCAGCTATCTTCCAACACCCTAGTGGAAGGGATAAAGCATTTACTAGCTGTAAGTATCTACTGTTCAAATATCCTCCCTGTTGTCCGACAATTTATTTCCTGGAAACTTTAATAGACTATCCTTCTGTCTCTTCCTCCATCTGTTTGAAGTTTTGCGACTGTTACTTCTTCTAAGTCAAATTATTGATCATTTATAAATTTAAGTTTATATATCACAAAAAATCATGTGGCACATTTTAGGTCTTCAGTAAATCAATAAATATTGTGTTAATTAATATTGTTCTATTACTTTCATTACATTTTTATTAACAAAGTGAAACTATGAAAGATGTTTAAATTCACTAAAAATTTATTTTGTGAATGTTAGCCATTGATCATAGGTGCATCTAATTACCTTAATGATTGCACTTTGGCCAAGCATCTTGAAATTATTCTGACTTGTTAGAACTGAAAATGTCTCCATTCTAAGTCTAGCCCCCTTCATTATTTGTTGGTGACAATATTTTTGCTCATGTGATCTTCAGTTGGGCTGTTTAGTACCATTTTACATTGATACTGGACTTACCTGTAATAACTCCCTCTCTACTTCCCCTCATCCTCAATTATAAACTGTGGTTATGAGCAACTTACTGACATTTAAATACAATGTTAAAAATAAACCAATAAAAAGGGCTGTGCCCTAACACTAAAAGCATGTGCATGCATTTGCTCTGCATTAATAGAAGTGTTCAAACAGAACATTTGCTCTGCATTAATAGCTAGTGTTCAAACAGAAAGCAGAATTACTACCTTTCTGTTCTGCACCAGTCAAATTCTCAACTAGCATCGTATTGAATTCTGAGTATCACTCTTTGAAAGAGGAATTGACAAAAAAGACAGAGGGTTGTACAAGGACTCCAGAACTGTGAATCAATGAAATATTCTATGATGTCCAACTGGAATAACGAAAGAGAAAGATGTGGGAAACCCAGAGATTTCCCCCAAAAGGAAAAAAAAAAATCTTAGTTAAGACATGACAGATGTTTTCAAATTTTTGAAGTGCTGTAAAGAGAGAGAGAGACACAGAAAGAGAGAGCATAGAATTATTCATTGTCACTGTTGAGGCCAGAATCAGGATTAATGTCAGACTTCAAAAGACCATGACACCACTCATTGTAAGATGTTGATCAGAGTCACATTTGAGTAAGGAACCACCTGCCTTGAGAAGTAAATCCTGCTGGACCTCTGATTTTAATAATATGACAGGTTAGTGGAAGGGATAAAGCATTTACTAGCTGTAAGTAGCTAGTGTTCAAATATCCTGACACATTTTAATATGTATATTCATATAAAATAGATGTTTCTTTACTGTGTGTTAAAATTCCTTTAAAATGATACTGTAGTTTTAAATATTTTATATATCTAATATCTTAGCAGATATGTTGATTGAATAAATACATGCGTTTGTCAAGAATAACATCTTAAATGTTTCCCTGCATTTAATTTTTCATATATTAGCTAGAGTTTTGTCATTCCATACTTCACTTGGAAATGTAATTGACCTCATTCCATAGAATATGAAATGCCATTCAATAAAATTTAAAGTAAAAGATACAATTTATGTTATTGGACTATTACCTGATATTAATGACTATAACATAAATATCAGTATAAAACTAAAAATATTCAAAATACATCTTGGAAAACCTCAACAGTAAAATTAATGAGTCTAAATCTTCACATCTCAGGCAAGTGGCCACAACATGGTATTTATCTTTGTTTCTTTTCCTTTTGCTATGATAAAATACCCTGAGAAAAGCAGTTCAAAGCAGAAAGGGTTCATTCTGGCTGACAGACAGGTCAAGCCATAGCCCACCATGGCAGAGAAGCCAAGGTCACAGGAATATGAAGGAGCTGTTCACATTGCAACATATCCCACTTCAAGAACAGAGAGCAGTGATTAATTGGTTAATTTTCTTCTTTTTATATACTCCTGAAGTTTGTGGAATGTTATTTTAATATGTGTTACATTTGTTTATGTGGTGGAATATTTGTATAATGATGCAAAGATGTGTTGCATCTTTTATGTTGCATTTGTTTAACTCGATGAAGTTGTTTTTCAACTTTGTTGTCTAAAACACTGATTGGTCTAATAAAGAACTTGATGGTCAATAGCAAGGCAGGAGAAAGGATAGGTAAGGCTGGTAGGCAGAAAGAATAAATAGAAAGAGAACTCTGGGAAGAAAAGATCAGGGAGGAAAAAAAGGGAGAAAGAGAGGATGACTCTAGGTACCAGCCGTCCAGCTACACAGCAAGACATGCAGTAAGAAGTAAAGAAAGAAAACCAGAAATATAGAAAGGTAAAAGCCCAGAGGCAAAAGATAGACCCGATAACTTAAGGTAAGAAAAGCTGGCTAGAAACAAGCCAAGCTAAGACTGGGCATTCATAAGTAAGAATAAGACTGTGTGTATTTATTTGGGAACTGGGTAGTAGGCCCCCAAAGAGCCAGAAGAGTAAAGAATAAAAAAAATTAACAAACAGACAAAAAACTCAAATAAACAAGCAAAAACAATCCAACTACACCTGAATCCCAGCCCAGGAAATACCACTACCCACAGTAGGTGGGACTTCCAACCTTAATAAATTTTGTCAAGATAATACCCCACAAGGATGCCCAGAGGCCATGCCCTAGGTGATTCTATATTTCATCAAGTATACAATTGAATTTAACCATCACAGTATGTAATTGTGTACTAAATGCCTAGATATTCATTTCAAATATGAATTTTATCAACAAATAAAATATTGAGATTTTATTCAGAATTCTCAATAATACGACTGTCTACACTGGTTTCTGAAATTAGTAACTGTTAATATAAGTACAAATGGTCCACCTATCTAATTGATATTCGAAACCTACTAAGATAAGATGCTTCTAGCAGGTACTGTGGAACTTTTCACATTGACTTATTTGTCTGTTTACTCTGATCTTTAAGAGCATCTCAATCAGATTTATAGTTTTCTTATTCACTTGTAGTAGATAACAGAAAAGGGAATTAAAAATAAATACTTAATACACTCCGTCACATCCACCACAGGAATGTCTGTTTTAAAAATTATTTGTTCTTTTACAACACTCATCTAACGTCTTTATAAGCTCTCACACAAACAGAAATATTAATTTAATTAAATCCAGCATTTAATTATTTATTTGCTTGTTCTTAACCTTTGATTCTTATATAAGAAAGTTTTGCACATCCTAAGCTTAAAACGATATTTGCCCTTTTCCTAAAATTTTATATGATGAATTTTAACATCTCGATCTCTAATTTGATTTACTATTTCTTTGGGGCATGATAGTGAATATCTGTTGTAAAAAATATGGCTATCTAATTGTTTCAGTTATTTCTTGGGGAAAATGATTATCTGAGTCCTGTTCCAAGAAAATACTTTTAAATTGATTTCATGCCTACAATAGAGAAAGTTTCAATTAATATATAGTATCAATGTCCTGTAGACTGCACAGGAACAAATAAACACTGTGTTTATAATAAGTCAAACATCATGCTGTTCATAATTACCACCCTTTCCTAAATTCATTCTCCTCTCCCCATCTTAGGACTTCAAAAAGTTTGATGGAGAAAGAGAGGGAAAGCATAAGAGGTTTTGGAAGAATTCCATGATCAATGTAGCATAGATTTTAAAATTTACCACAGCTGGACTATAGATACCTCTAAGAATTATCCTAAACTATCCTATTAGCTTCAAACAGGATTCATAGAGAACACTTGAAGTCAGAAAATATATGTTCTCTTTTACGGTAAGCTTAAAACCGGTGTGATTCCCCTGCATCTTCAAAACTTTCCAGGATTGTTGATTAGAAGGTAGGTAAAGAGTAACAAATCCCATATACTTACATGATAATTAAACGCTTTTTAAAAGTTCTGAAATAATAATGCATGACATTTTTGCAGGATTTTTAACAGATATTAAAGCCAAAGGCTTAGCTTTGCTGAAAGTAATAAGAAAGGGAAATGAACTATTGCTAATCCTAAAAAATTGAAGGATCAAACGGCAAAGCCAAGTTTGGCACCTTTAATAGGAAGAGGACATTACAACTCTGAGGTTCATTGTTAGTTTTACTGTTTTATTCCTGCAAGGCTAAGTACAAATTTGTGCCAAGTGGTAAATGCATTCTTCTCTACTGACTGGGTTTTTTGTTACTGATGTCATCTACGGTTGTCAGCTTCTCAGGCAATCCACACTATACTGAAGTTTCAAAGAGTGACAAGCCAAGTGAGATACATTAAAATGTTGCCAATTGACAATTCTTTTCTGAGATCAGTTTTTCAAATTAACATGCTTCTATTTTTTTTTGCAACAATAAAAACCTCAGGTACATATGGTTCTGTGTATAACATTAAACAAAGCCTGTAAAAATGGTTAAGGGAAGGCCAGGCGGTGGTGGCACATGCCTTTAATCCCAGCACTTGGGAGGCAGAACCAGGAGGATCTCTGGGAGTTCAAGGTCAGCCTGGTCTACAGAGCGAGATCCAAGACAGGCACCAAAAACTACACAGAGAAACCTTGTCTTGGAAAAACAAAAACCAAAACAAAACAACAAAAAAAAGATGGTTAAGGGCACATCTGGGAAGTTGAGAAAGTACACAAAAGAATGATGATTTGCGTGTTGTTGTTATGCACATCTGTTTGCTTAAAGCCAATCTTCCCCCTTGAATTCATATGTGGACTAGGATGTGTCAGTGGAATTTGTCACTGTAGTGCCTGATTCAGTGATTGTTCAAAATTGTCCTTCTCTTTGCCTAGTGATAGTTTCATGTGACAGTTTCCAACAATAGAGATCATCAGATGTTAATATAAAAATTTCTAGATGCCTTTTAGTTGTCTGAGTTTTTATTTTATAAATGTTGGTTTGCTTTGCATAGTCTCATTCATTTGACTGGAGTAGGGACGCCCAACAAAGGGTCTGTAAGAACTAATGTGCACTTCAGTTACTTCTTAAATACAAACCTTTTTACCCCCTTTACAATACCCTTTTAACTTTAGAGAAACCTGTCCTAAACAACAGCTTGTGCTTATGTGGAATTAATTGGGAGATTATAACTCCTCCTATATTGGAGTACATAAAAATTAGGGGATAGACACATTGCAAATTCTGGGGAAAACACTGATACTACCACTGGAAGCTTGGCATCAAAGTCAGCAATAATTTTCCCTTTACTACAAGAGCCCAGCTTCCTTTATAAAGGTCATGGATTCTTTGGGCATTAATATCAATATGTGGTCTACACTCTCATGTTTTGTGTCACACTACAGTAAAGGAGTATCCACGACTCTTGATCCCTTTCAATAGATCTCAGAGAGGGTTTCAAATGTCTCCCAATTTGGCAGGAATCAGCTTCCTGCAACGAATGTCCCAGTATTAATAACACTCTTGTTAATAGAAACTTGTCTAACTACAAATAAATATCTTCCCTTGTCTAGAAATGTTTCTGTTCCAAAAAAAATTAGTGTAAAAGAAGTATGTCACCTATAGAAATAATATTAAGAGTTTAGGGACTGTAGTTAAGGTTCACATGTTAAAAGCTCTTTCTATTGTTGCAGAGAACACAAGTTTGGATCCTAGGACCCACATCAACCAATTCACAAAAAACCAGTAGCTCCAGTTTCAAGGGATCTGACACCTTATTCTGGCCTTCACAGGCACAGGACAAAGGTGACGCATATACAGACATAAGTTCATACTCATAAAATAGAATACTTTTTTTGATCCCTCTTTCATTGCAGCAAAAGGGTGTCAGGTTTGGGTTCTCTCTGGGACTTGAACCTGCCTTTGTTATTAGTCAACAGTATTGGTTTAAATGAAACATTCCTGGGGAAAGGCCATCAATGTGAAGAGAAGACAATGGACAGGGGAAAGAACTTTGAATTAAATTGAAAGAAGAAGACCTGATTTTAAGGTGGAAATGAATATTGAAATCCCAAAGCCACTAGTAAATGTGATGGGATACACACGGATGCAAACTTACAAGAAGACACCATGGGGGTCTTTAAATGCTGCTTTCTGTGAGGTATGGGGAGAGAAATCTCCTGAAGACCAGTTGTTAGACTCAGGGCTGCAAACATACCAAATAAGAGAAGGGCTAAGAGAACCTTAACATACAGCACTTAGGATGCCATTGGAGATATGAGAGCAACCCATTCCACCAGGAAGGTGGGGCATGGGAAATGACAGAAATAAGTACCCATTTTGTGTCATACTTGATGCTAAGGTGGCATATGCAGGTGTGTATACAAAATATGAGGATTTGCGAAAAGTTTCATTTACTGTATGTTAAGTATTTTTTTAAGTTAGGGTAAAATCTTTGGACTCCTACTGAAACTGTCTACACTCAGAAGCTTTTAATGTAGTAAATAGTGATATAAAATTTATAAATGTTCTTTCATTATTTATCCTCTGACAACAGTAGCCCTAACTATACACATATCCAGAGGCAAACCTTGTATGAGACAAAGAGAAAAATCTTATAAAACTACAAAATTACATAGCAGAGGAGGATCCTGAGTGACTCAAACAAAGATACTCTGCAACACTTTTATAATTCTACAGGGATTTCTATATAAAGCAGTTAGTTTTATTATTTTTTGTCAAAATCTGTGGTTTAGTAATAGTGTGTAAAATGTTAAGCAAGTCTGTTATAAACTACCTCCTGATTTTAGTCAACAAATGCAAACAGCTCTAGATATATGTCAGAGTGCACTGGTATTTGCAATATCAACTTCAAAATGCCCAACCCACCCTTATCCTGTTGCTATTTCTGAAACATGTGGCATGTCACTTTATGATAAACCCCGTCAGCATCATACGTGGGAGAAAAGTGACAGATAGATCCCGAGGGCTAGCCTCTGGGGCTTTGCTTCCAGAACAGTGAGCTCATGCTTTTGCAAGGAACACATGGATAAAATTGCAGATGATTGGGCTAAGGTCTAATTTACAGGGAGTCTAAAACAATTTTAGGAGCTTAACATTGCAATCGCCCTTTAGGGTATTAACTCTGTCAACCGGCTTACAAATCAAAAAATTGATAGCTCTATTATAAAGGCATGTGAAATATCAAAGACAGAAGTAGATGGAATGCTTAACTGCTTTATGAGGTGGCCAGAAACTGCTGACTGATTTGTTGGCTTAAATCCTGCTGAATGGGCCCCTTTAATTGCCTTAAGAATATCCTACTAAATAATTCAAAAGACCTGGACCTAATAGAGAATACATATATATATATATATATGTATATATATATATATATATAGAGAGAGAGAGAGAGCATTTAAATTAGAATGTGGTTATTATTAGGTTGGATTTAAGATACAATGGTTGCAATTTTAACAAGAGCAAAAGTTAAAAACCTAAAAATTGACTAAAACGAAGAAGAAGACTGGTTTTCTCTTGCTCTCTCTCTCTTCCTTTTTAGTCTGAAATTTATTATGTTTAGAGTATATTTTTGTTTAAAATCAATTAGTTATTTTATACATCATATTATATAACTCCTGGAAAAACTGAGCTAAAAAAATAGACTCAGTATCTACTATGTACCAAACATTTTATTATGTTTAACTGTTCCATAATGATAAAAAAAAAAGCATGGGCCCTAAGTTACACCACCTTGTTTATCTAATGTATAACAGAGTTGTCTTCAGATTTATTCTGATGTAAAGACATTATGTTACGTGCCTCGAAGCTGCTGTAAGTAGTGCTTCAGAATCATAAATTATATATATATATATATATATATATATATATATATATATATATATATACACCTTATCAGTACAATATTATGTTACATTATAAACTTTGGATTGATTTTCAAACACAATGATTTTAAATAATTCAATATAAAAATCCCTTAACATATTTAACACGCATAGAAATAACTCATTAATGTAATTAAATAGAGGCATCAATAATATAATGAGGTTTGTCTTGAGGTTGAAATGACAGTGACAAGTTGTTTTTTACTACACTGAACAATTTATTGTTTCTTTTTTTCCCACTGGATTTATTTAAAGTTTGTGAGTGGGCACCTGGAAAAATAATAGGCCTTTCTGTGATAGTCCTAACTAGTACAGGACATTGTGGGATAGACTCTTCTCTCACATAAGGGAGACATGTCAACTTAATCCATGGACTCAGAGGTATTTTCATGAAAGGGACATCTGTATCCCTTACAGTCCATACTTGGTCATTATACTGAATTTATGAATGAATAGAGATATAAACAAAACAATCATAGCAGCAAAGGAATGAGTTACAGAAATTTCCAAGGTAATGTGCTCAGAATATGTCTCAATACACTCTTTCAGTCTTGAGGATTCTCTGGGTCAGCTGTCCTGCTATTTAGTGAAGCCATTTCTAAATGACAGAACTGTGATGATCTCGCCTTTTTAATACTTATAAGTGGACTGGTTCATGGTTAGCCAACTTCCTGCTGAAATAAGTTGTTACAATTTGGTTGCGAGTAGGGATATAGGGATCTTGGTAAAGTGTGAGGACGTTGGATATGGCAATTGTGCTCTGCCATGCCATGATCCTGGAATGCAATAGAGCTCTGATTGGAAGGTTCATGGCTCACCAATAACATACAGTGTGACTTTTCTTATGTGAGATCTAGCATGCCTGCAACACTGGTGCTGTACCTCATGATTCCACAATCAAATGTCATTTCACTATACTTTTTTGTCAAAAAAAATATACATTTCCTGCTTTATGCTTTTAATTCCAGCACTCAAGAGGCAGAGGCAGGCATATCTCTGTTTGAGGCCAGCCTGAACTAAATAGTGAGTTTCAAGATAGCCAGAACTACTTAGGGAGATCCTATTTCAAAACAAAATAAAATAAATGTAACATTTGAAAACAAAACAAGTCAGCCTTGTAGCTCATGTCTTAATCCAAGCACTTTGGAAGCTCAGCCAAGAGGATTGCCATAGTTCAAGAGAGCCTTGGCTGATTTGTTTCAAATTCTCTGTAATTTACTCACTTATATATTAGCCTTCAGCTTTTCTTGTTCTCTAATTTTTGGTTACTCTTAAACTATTTAGACAAGAATGTATTTCTAAACATTCATTTTGATCCATTCACATTTTACTGCTATTATTTTCATTCTAGTAGTGACATGTGCTCATGTGCAATGACTATCAGATCTGAACCAAACACTATTCTAAACTTCTCAAGTTAAACTATTCATCGTCCCTGTGAGTTACCTTTCACAGACTAGGACATTGAGAGAAAGAGATCAATAGCACAGATAAAGCCTTGCGCAGTGAGATGTCTTCATTCCTAAGGTTCTACTTTGTGGGTTTTCATTGTCTTATTTTGGTGCACAATAGTCCCTACTAATACACACTATTACTAAACCACAGGTTTTGACAAAAAATAATAAAACTAACTGCTTTATAAAGAAATTCCTGAAGAATTATAAAAGTGTTGCAGAGTATCTTTTTTGAGTCTCTCAGGGTCCTCCTCTGCTATGTGCTATGTAATTTTGTGGTTTTATAAGTAATATAATAGTAATATAGCTACTACTGATCCATTTATAGTTTTCTGTATTTCAAATATTTATTTATATTAGAGCCCTCAGTGTATTACTTTACTATCTCTAATTCCCAGTCACAAATTCTTTTGGTTGCTCAACTATTCTTGCCTTTCTTGGAATTGGAATTTCTCAGATTCCTGTTAGTAATACAACATGAAGTCTGAGTTCAGATTCCAACGGGTCAAGTCCTAAGGAGTCTCATCTGCACTGTACATTGGAGATGTCTTACAATACCTGGTTACCCTGGCTCTTCTCTCTCTTCCTTACTGTGTACAATTGGGTTTCTGTAGTACATGATCTAAACAAATTTCAGCCTTTATACTTCCTATCCTATGTTGCTCGTTTCATTTGTTCATGATTTTATTTTTCTTCCTTTCAGGAACACATCTCTTGACCAGCATTTTACTGGTCTAGAGACGGTCATTTTAATCCAGCAAATTGCTATAATTTCCTGAAATTCTTCTTCAGATCAGGATAATATTTAGGTGTGGATGTGGTTGTGGTGTGCATCTAAACGTTTGGGCATGTGCGAAAGACAGAGGTGACACCAGTGTCTTCCTCAATAAATTCTTACCTGATTTGTTAAGCCAGGGACTCTTACTTAACCAGGATAGCAATTCTACTAGCCAACTGACTCTGGGGATCCAAAGCTTGCCCCGTGTATGCTGGTATTACATACACTAGGCATTTACTTGAATGCTGGAGATTTCAACTCTGGTCCTCATGCTTGTAAGGCAAATGCTTTACCTGTCCAATCATATACAGTCTCTGAGAGTCCATGTATTAATTTATCATTTATGGAGGTTTCATTTACAACCAACAGTAACACATCTAACAGTGACACATCTGTTTGGAGTACCTTAGGGATGGCTTATCTTCAGTCACTGGTTACCAAAATGATTATGGAATAATTTTCATTGATGATATTTTGCATTGTTTGTAAGCATATACTTGTCTTTCTTGTCTGTGAGCTCAGGAATATATATTTTAACACAAACCAACATTTTCTATATTTGAATGAGGAGAGCCTTTATATTTTCCTCAATATGAATGTTAACACATCAACAAAACTTCCTAAGTTTTTGTCTGTGGCATCACCATTCAACATTTATCTTTTCCTTGAAGCCATAAAAATGAGGTATGTAGAAGAAAAAAGGAAATTTCAGTCAAATTTTTCTTTGATAATGTTTTAATTTATTTTCAGCACTCTGTGTGTGTGTGTGTGTGTGTGTGTGTGTGTGTGTGTGTGTGTGTGTGTGTGTGTGTATGTGTGTGTGTATGTAGTAATACCATTAAGAACTATGGTTATATAGTGTAGGAAAAAAAGATGGGGCATTATATCAACTTTGAAATGTTAAGATATTTCTTTAGTGACTGCAAGCTGTTAATAGTAACGTTTCCAACTTCCAAGTCTAGAAACAAGTGTGTAAATTAATGTCTGTCCCTTAAATTCAAGATATAACTTCTCATTACCACAAGACTTAAAAGACTGAGAAAATTGAAAAAAAATATCATTCATCAAGCACTTACTTCAAAATTTCCTGGGCGGCTGTGGTGCACGCCTTTAATCTCAGCATTGGGGAAGCAGAACCAGGTGAATCTCTGTGAGTTCGAGGCCAGCCTGGTTTACAGAGTGAGATCCAGGACAGGCACCAAAACTACACAGAGAAACCTTGTCTCGAAAAACCAAAAAACACCAAAAAATTCCCTGCATAAAAACAGAAAAGAACCACCCTGACTATTTGCTCCTCCAGTGTTATGGCGAGTGAATGAGTGAATCACCAACTTTTTTGATAAATCAACTAGTTTGATCAACATTTATTATAGGAAGCTCTGTGTTAAGGATCCTGGTACATTTTCTAAATGAGTAAGATAGAGCTTAGGCTTTGGACATGCTCCCATACTTACATAATGACTTATATGTATAAGCAATTAACTTTAACACAATATACTAAGTGTTAAATTAGCAGATTATAGAACTGTTATGATAATGGACTTGAGGAAGTTGTTAGGATTGCTTCAAGGGGAGCAAGGTCTGTAAGTAAGTACAGACTGGGATACTTACGGAAGGAACAGTTCAATTATACTTATGGTCCAATACTTCTCCAGTGGGATGAAATGGTAAGGTTCTGCTCCCTGCTAGGAAGACTCATTCCCATGGCTACACAGCTTTTCTGAAAAATGATTGACACACATCACTGCAGACCTCCTCTGTATGGAACTCATGCAAAAAGCACAGAACATTTAATTACATCTGTCCCTCTAGTCCATTCATTTTCTTAATTCTTACGGTAATGTCAACTTCCTGCTTTCATTCAAGTATAGTCATATGGAAGTTCCTACATGAAACAGTAGACTAATATTCTTTGTTATCACACCCCTATTATTGGCACTGCATGACATTTGCATGACATATGCATTTTCTCCCTGATGGTTATTTGCCTCCCTCCTATTGGGATGCAAGATTCCTGAGGCTGGAAATGTATCTATTGCTATATTTCTAATGTCTTGAACATACTTCTGTATAATAAACAATCAATATACGTTTGTAAAATGACTGAGTAAATGGTTGAATTAGTTACTTTAAATGTACCCATTACACCCACCATTATGATAATATGAGACCAAAGGTTAGGACTTCCCCACTTATGAAGGAACTAATTGAGAGTGTGACTCTAGTGAAAAGTTATTGGAGTGTAAAGTGACACAGTAAAAAACATACATAGGAAGTGATTTGAACACCTAATCAAGGAAATATAAGCCAGGGAAATGATTTAATATGACCTAAATAACCATTTCTTTTAAACTTGATCAATAAAGAAGACTGGTATGTAAAGGGAAAAAAAAGCATAACTGTAACACGAATTGCTACACGGTCTTATTAATAGAAACCTGGAGCCAGATATTGGGGTTAAACCTGAAAGATCAGAGAAACAGAACAAGCCACAGCCAACCTCACCTAGCCAACTCCTCAGCCTAAAAGCCTCTGAGTCCTCACCCCTGAGGATCTCAGTTGAACTGCTGCTTAGTTCCTGTCTCCTTCCACTAAGGTAATGATATGTAAGCATAACATTCTCCACCATCATCCCACTTCCTGGGATTAAAGGCGTGTGTGCTTTCCAAACAAAGGCATGAGATCTCAAGTGCTGGGATTAAAGGCGTGTGCCGCTCCTGCCTGTCTCTGTTACCAGTGTGGCCTTGAACTCACAGAGATCCAGGCTGATCTCTGCCTCCCAAGTGATAGGATGAAGGGTGTGTGCTACCACTGTCTAGCCTCTATGTCTAATCTAGTGGCTGGATCTGTCCTCTGATCCCCAGATAAGTTTATTAGGTTACACAATATATCACCACACATAATGCATTGTAGCAGAGAGAGTAGCATTTGATAGTTCTTTTCAAAATTGGGCATCTCTCTGTATGCTCAATAATTGAGAGTGAAAAGTACTTTGATGGTTGAGAGGGTTAGGAAATGATAAAGGAAAAACTTGTTAGAAATAAGCCTTAAATAGCTGTACATAAAATATGGACCAAATATGAGGTTTTGCTCTAAGTTATGAACCATTGTATATTTGATTTCTTTTTTAAAATGAGAGACATTAGATATTAAAAATTGGAAGAGTTATCATTAAACTGTGGTTTTCTTTCATCCTTTACTGCTTTCTAGTTCTTGTAAAAATGTTTTATAGGAATATAGATATTCATTTACATGCAATTCCCTTTTATTATACATATTTGAGTAGTGATGATAGGGATAAGATGGCCTGAAAATACTACTCAGCACTTTGTAGTGAAGGTTTGGTAACCAAAATAGACATTAAAGCTTTGAAGACATCACTACAGTGCATCTGGCAAGCGTGGTGGTGTTGACTGAGGGATATACACTTAGGGAATTCATTGACTAATTGGTAACAGTAATAAATAAAACGAAATGTTTCGGGATGGGTCTGCTATGGATAAGTTGCCGGAGGCTTCAACAATGGCTGAGGATTTCAGGTACTGTTTCCTGAATTCTTGGGAGAACGAAAGTGTCCCTGGTCCATTCTGTCATCACATATTCATGCTCTGAAGGTGGTGTGAACTCCACAAATATGCTTGCGGTTAATAAAGGGTTTTTTCATCGGTGGGAACCACTTTCATCCTTAGGCATGTTCAAAAACCATATCTGTATTTTCCTTTTGATGTCTTTTTTCTTTTGATGAAATTCTGAACTCGATTAAATTTGGCATTTCTTAAATCTCTACTCCTAAATCTAGATTTTAGAAGTATATCCAATCAAAGATGGTGATGGTGGGTGGTTTACTCACTGATAAGAGGGCACATTAATGCATCTATCAGAATAAGAGATTTCATTAAATGAGCTAGAAACTACATGTAGATCACAAGTAAGTCCCAGGGGACTCAGAAAACTGCAATGACATTTTCACAGAGACTTGAAACCATTCAATCTGGTGAAGAATAGTTGGCCATAGAAAACATTAATGAGCAACACAATTTTTAAAGGTTTTCTATCAGTCACTGACCAAAAATAAATATTAAAATTTCACTGAAAAACAAAGCAAATATTATCAAGGCTTTCATTGTTGTATGAAAATTGCACCAAAATCCCGAGAACAAGACATAAGTACAGTTAAAACATCCATTTTTGTCTTTCATTTCAGGATCAGCATTCTTTATTGTCACTAATAAGTATTACTTTTATTGAAATAAATCACTGTCAGCCTAGTCTTCTTTTTACTGTACTGAGACATTTGGAAAATTAGTGTCTTGCCATTCCTCAGTGGCTTTAAAATATTTACTTATATTGATCTCTCTCTGTGTGTGTGTGTGTGTGTGTGTGTGTGTGTGTGTGTGTGTGTGTGTGTGTGTGTGTGTACCATGTGCATGCAGGTGCTCTGGCAGATGATGCCTATCTTAGGTGCTAGGAATTGAGTGCTGGTCCTCTGTAACAGTAAATTTTCATAACTGATAAACCATCTATCCAGAACTTTCTTTGTTTTCCCCCCTTTCAAAATACTGTGAGATTCTTCTATACTTCTTTTTAAATTACATTTATTTATTACTATGTATGTGCTTGAGTATGTGTGCAAGTCTGTGTGCATATGACTACAATATATTTTTGGAGACTAGATTACTTGGACAACTTATGGGAGTGGGTTGTCTTCTTCTACTACTCTGTTGTGCCTGAGGATGCAACTCAGATAGCCAGATTTGATGACAAGTGCCTTTACCTGCAAAGCCATCTCACATGTCCTTTACCAGCCTGTGTTCAGCATGAAGTGGAAACCTTTAGAATTAGAAGCCATCACTTGTAGAGCTTGAAGAAAGCTCATACAGAATATTATCTTTATGAGGAAAGATGTTTGAATGCCCGGTGGATCTTGTTGACTGAAGTGTGTGTGTGTGTGTGTGTGTGTGTGTGTGTGTGTGTGTGTGTGTGTGTGTGTGTGTGTGTGTGTAGGACCGAGGACAACTTTATGTACTGTTCTTATCTATCTTTGTGTTGTTGTGGTGGTGACAAAGTCTCTTACAGGGCTTGAAGCTCACCAAATAGCCTAGGAGAGCCAGCCAGCTACCCTCCTGGTTCTCCCTGTCTCCAGTTCCCCAGTCCTGAGATTATGATTGCACCAAAATGCTGGCTAATTTTACTTGGATTCTGGTGATCAAATTCAGGATCTTGCTTTTCTAGGGCAATGACTTTACCTACTCAGCCATCTGCCCAACTCTAGAGTAAGTTGTACATACTGTTTCAGTCATCATTCAGCTGCTTACTGGACATTTCCTCTCCACTTTTAAATTACATTGTGTGTGTGTGTGTGTGTGTGTGTGTGTGTGTGTGTGTGTGTGTGTGTGTGTACACATGTATGGAAAAGTTCCATGAACCCCTTTTGAAGGTTAGAGTACAATTTGCTTGATCTGGTTCTCATCAGGTGCCTCCCAGAAATTGAGCTCATGTCATATGACTGTAGCTGAAGTTTTTCTGTGTCCTGGTCTGCCGGTAGTCGGGACAAATCTCTCCCACTCACGTCCCCCAAGTAAACACACAGAGACTTATATTACTTATAAACTGTATGGCCATGGCAGGCTTCTTGCTTTCTGTTCTTATTCTTAAATTAACCCATGTGGCTGGTGGCTTACCGGTATCTTACATCATGCTTCTTTTTGTGGCGGCTGGCAGCATCTCCCTGCCTCAGCCTTCCACTCCTTAGAATTCTCCTCTCTCCTTGTCCCGCCTATACTTCCTGACTGGCTACTGGCCAATCAGCACTTTATTTATCAATCAATCATGCACAGCATACAACTTTGTGGTAGAGGTCTTTCTTTTCCAGCAGAGACATCATGCTGAACCCTCTACCTTTGTTTATAAAACCTGGATGGAAAAAAATGTTTCCTAGGCTGGAACTTGTTTATAAACACATCAATAAATCTAGGGTCTGGCACAATTTGCCACAGGCAACAGCTTTTATAAATTTGCTCCTAAATTTTGCTGACTTTTGATTTTTGAACTCTAATATCCTTTCTGGGATCATAATACTTTTTCATTTGAATTCTTCTCTATTTAAAATGTCTCTTTTTCATTTCCTGTATATATTAATGATTGCTCATCCTTATTATACCAACTGTCACACTATCCCTGACCCACTGTCCTCATAGATGAATTTGTTATATGTGCTACATCTCTTCTGGCTTGACATTTCCAGATGGCTGTAAATCTTTTTGTATATTTCCTGCCAGGCTGTTACAATCCTTTTGCTTATGGTTTCTCAAAGAATGCATTATAGCTAAGTGTGGATAATTGGAGATCGCAATAAATGCTGTTTATAATGCTAGCAAAGTATCCATTGGCAACCAAGACTCTCACAATCAGGTATGCATGGGCCAAGCATATCTCAGCATAGCTCCCGCTGCAACTTCATTTTCCAAGTGCGGTGTGCTGCATTTCCTTATTGTGATCTATCATTCAAGAACTTGCAAATTGTTTCATTTTCTTAAAAGTGCTGAGTAGGGTGGTTTCTGCCTGCTCAGATCAGCTTTATGTCATGAAATGGGAACTGGCTGAGTGCCTCAAATGCGGGCAATCAAAAGCTGCAGGTGATAATACCAACGATAGAAAACCCAGAGGAAATACAAGACTAGGTAATCACTAACTCTGAGTGTTACCAACTCCCATCGACCATTTTTGACAATGTGGTTTTATAGTGATTCATTAAGTCATACAAATAAAGACTGATACAGATGGCCAAAAATAAATCCCCCCCAGTTTTGCTTACCAAAACACAAACAGTGCCAAAACCTGTGAATGGCTGCAGCCGTGATTAATCTGAAGCACCCACCAGAAAGCACTGGTCAGTACAGTTGCTCTGTAAATGTGCCAAGTTTAATTTGAAATGGCAAAACAAAGGTAAATCAATCAATGGGAGGGAAGAGGGGGGATCATTGATTGGTATGTCAAGTGTATAAAAAGTTTTCTTAATAGCAAAAAAAATCAATCAATAGTTTGTTGTGCTATATTTCTGTAACGTATATATAATAGCTCAGTTCTAGCATTAGCAGATGTCGCTAATAGATCCGTAAATAGCCTTTGAGCAGATGCTCTGGGACCAGCATTGTCTATACTCTAAATCTCTCTCTCTCTCTCTCTCTCTCTCTCTCTCTCTCTCTCTCTCTCTCTCTCTCTCTCTCTCTCCTTCTTCTTCTTCTTCTTCCCTCCATCCCTCTTTCCCTCTCCCCCCTCCTCATACACACACACACATACACACACACACACACATGTGTGTACAAGATGGGTGGATGGATAGATACATACATAAAGAGATGGCTCTCTGTGGTTGCTGCTTCATTATCATGAAGATTACTGGGGCACACTTTTGACTTCCAGTTCTCCTATACATGCAGGTGGACAGACTTTATTCCTCCTCTCTGAAAATAGGCATGGATTATTTATGCTGTTCTAGGAGAGCCTGGTGATATTTGATTACACTCTGAATACCAATAACAACCTGACTTTCTTGGTTGTTTTCTACGTGTTTATTCCATGGAGGATTCTATGAGGCTAGTAACCGCTCCATCGCTTCAGACAGCACCTATAGCCCTTCACACAGGTATGGGATTCTGGGTGCTGATTGGAAGGATTACTTAGTCTTTCCTTTTCCTTAAGGAAAATCCTGCCTTCCCATGAACTAGTGGCTTTTCTATGGATTTGGGGTTTTGTTCTGTCTGAACTTGGAGCTCCCAGGTAACTGTACCTAGAGACCTGATTTGTTCCATCCCCTCAGAGTTCTCATCCTTACTGACGTTTTGTTCCTCTTTAACACTGTGAAATTGTTTCAGGTGCACATATTCTCTATCAGTCTACACACCGATTTCCTAGCTCTACTCAGTAAATGATCTCAAATTTGATTGCTTCAAACAACAGAAAACTGGTCCTTTTATGCTTCTGGAGGCTAAAGTTCTGAAGTCAAGGGGTTGTCTGAGCTGTACTGTCCCCAGGACTATGTACAGAATCACTCCATCCCTCCTTCTGGCTTCCAGTAGGTGGGATGGATACTGAGCATTCTACAGTTGACAGCTAGCCTCAAATCATTGCCTCTGCTTCTGTGATCATGATGTTCCCTCTGCCTATGTACCTTCACAAAGTATTTCAGAGGGGTCTCTAGCCACCTGTTTAAAAACTTTCCCTGGATTCCTTTTCTTAAATTGGTCATACTTGCAATCGCTCTGTTTCAAAGATCTCAGCCACAGGGAGAACTTGAAGCTAGAACTGAAACACACCTGGGGGGACATTTAACCTGTAGGAGCCCAGGATGGCTGCATCTCCTGCAGGAGAGCAGACATTTTAGAGAAGATCTATAATCAAATAAGGCAATCTCTCTGTACAGGGTGTTCCTAGAGACATGGCTCCTTTCATTACACATAGATCTTTTATTAAAGCTTTACTCTAGTAACAGTTGCCTACTGACAGTTTCCTATTCCATGGGGAGGTCCTTAGAGGGCAGCATGATAAAGAAATAAAAAAGATACGGTGTGAAAGAAATTTATCTTGAGCTTTAATTTCCACACTACGCAGGTGGTAAGGGGCACTGTGTAGGGATTGATCACTATGGCTATTTATTCATGGTACTTTATCTTGAGCTCATGAGGAGAGATTAAACACCACAGCTCCAAAGCAAGGCTGTAACACAGACACATGCACTAAACTGTGTGGCGAACTCACAGGCAGGAGTTGGGATGCAAAAGTCAAAATGGTGGTAGTGGTGTCTATAATAGCGCTGGACCAGAGCAGTAGTTCAAAGGCTAGGTTGGTAAGCAAATCTCTATTGGCTGCAGATGCTGTCTTTACTTCAGTAAATGGTAAGATGTTCCCAAGAGATGACAGAGAGGCACTGACTGAGTACTAATTGAAGAAGAAGCATTTAATAAAACACTGTCTGATATGCTTTGTCATGTGATAACTTGGAAACACAGAGATAAATGAAGCATGTAGCCCTCTCCTAGTAAACGGGTTGATATTTAAAATGCTGCTGGATATACAAATGGTATTTCCTTGGGAGAGATCCTTAATCTATGCAATTTTCTTAGCTGAGTATCCTTGGTTTGGATAAATTGCAGTAAACAGTCCTAGAATCTATGAGTTCATGATGTGTGACTTTTTGGTAAATGTCACTGAAGCTAAACAATTTTTTTTTTCTGGTAGAAAATGAACATATTTTAGTTCCCAAGTTCTCCCTGCTGTGAGAGATAATTTTCTTCCATTAGCCTGAAACAAATAGCATGTCTAATGAGCATTTGGAAGGCCACGTGTGAGGTCTCAACTGCTCCCTGCTTTTTGAGTGTTATTATTTGCTTTCTTGATGTTATTAGTAAAACTTGATGCACAGAAACATCTCTGGTTTCTGTTTCATCTGTAAATATAATCATTTATATAAACTTTCCAGATGGCTCTCAGTAGAAGCTCTTTGAAGCTTCTATATCTTATTTAGGTACAGAAGAATGAGGAAGAAAGGATGCAGGTAAAGGGACCCATGCTTTGTTCATAAAGATAAAAGTATCACATTGGGGATTTACTATGGAAACAAGAATTATTGACTAATAGAAACTTAATAGAAAGAAGCTACTGAGTCTGAGATCTTTAAAAGAGAGACTTACTCAACAATTACTCATATAATAATGCTACTTACACTTCCAAAAATAATAAATGAAAATTAAAATAACAAAAATTATGAAAACTCTTGATAATAATAAAAGAATGATTTTGAGTTTTTAATAATATAGGCATTCTTACTCACAAAGTGAAGTTTGTGAGATAAAAGAAAACTATCATCCAATAGCTTAATACTGTAATTTATTTTTTTCCATATTATTCAAAGCATAGAAAATTAGAAAAACATGCATTGAAGTCACAGAACAGAGAAGGACATAGCTTTCTTCTGCTTTGCTTTGCTTTCTACACAATCCTGATTTTAAGCAGCTTGTACAGTAAATTTTAGTTCCATCCAGTTTATTGTAGATGATACCCATGGGTTTTTACTTAGATATGATAGTAATTCAGATCATTATCAGGGTTATATATGAGAACTCAGTTCTAACTCTCATGAATATTTCCTTGGATAGTTTCATATTTTGTACAAGTCTTTGTGTCTTAATGCAAATTCCAGTTTCTGTGCATAAGACACTAAAATTATGCTTTGAGACTTTCAACTGTGTTATCTTTCTCCCGTATTGCCTTTGATAGGGAAGAAGATTGCATATAAGGTAGTCATATTATTCAATGGAAGGTTAAGTTAGGTTAGGTTAGTAGGGCAGTAAGATGGTCTCTTGATAGCTTACCTTTTCACCTGAAAGTAGTATGTCAGAAGGTGTAAACGAGATTCTGAAAGTCTGTGTCTTCCCACTTTAGCAGACTGATATCTTCATTTATTGTTCCCTAAATCATGTAAGCCTTTGGGAAATCAGTTCTTTTCTTGTAACTATAACTTGTAATCATTGAATTGCAATGTTGAACAAACCTTGTATCCCTTGTCTCAGTTTTATACACTGCTGGCTTTAATTTTTTTCTGTATTTTGTTAACCAGGTATTGCTAACTTTATACTGGTCTGGAGTGTTCTTCATGGTATCTATTTCCAGCTTGATATCAGAGGAATGCTGTCCCTGTGAGATGAATTGAGACGGTTTCCTTCCATTTCTGTTTCTAAAGACATACCATAGTGTAGAGGTGACAGAGTCTTCCCTGAAATATGTAGTGTGGCAATTTTGTTAAATATCACTTCTTTGTAAAATATTTTTAGAACATTTTTTCACTAACAAAACTGCCTTGGCCTGTTACATATTTATTTGCTTATTTTAAGAATGTAGTTAATTATTAATTAAAACTCTTTAGTATTTATACTGATATCTTGTTATTTAGGTTATTTCCTTGAATGAGTTTTGATATTTTATCTCTTTTAGTAAATTGGTTCATTGTAAGTGTTATCATATTGCTGATAATAATATTCTTATATTATCTCATGAATTTCAAAGGAATCAGTGTGGCGTGAATATCACTTTAACTACGTGGTTGATAATCGTCCCTCCCCCTACTCCTCTTTTTCTGTTCTCACCCTTTGGTTATAGTTTTTTAGGCTTTTATTTACAAATAACAACATTTTGTCTCATTTTTTCTCTTCATTTTTGTTGTAATCCTCAATAGTTTCTCACTATTTTGAAGTTTTTGACAGATTACTTAGTATATTCAGTTTATTGTATATTATCTTAACATGTTTATTTTGTATACAGTAATTTCTCAAGGTTGACAATGCTTTGATTTGCAAAGACCACTGTGCTGTTGATACTACCCAGTGACACTTTCAACTCACACTGTCATGGCTTGAAAGTTTTGGTTAATTTCATTTTCATTTTCTAGGTCAGTTTTTAGACCATATGGAAAACAGAAAGAAAAACAGAAAACAAAAAGAAAAGTAGCCCCCTCCTAACCTTTGGGATCCACTAAGAACATTTGATCTCCCTTAAGCTCTGTTGACTTAGCGTTCCCAATTACAGCACTGGAGTAGATTCTGTTAGACGGTATAGACATGCTTCCATCAAATTGAAATGTGAGAATCCAGCCAGGTACTATGGGCTCTTCATGCCATGAATCCCTGTTGTTGTTGTTGTTGTTTTTCCTTAAAAAAAAAAATGAGGGGCAATGATTGGAGTGATTGGTTCTGCCTGTTCAGGGAAGTCATCTTGACCTCAGATGGCAAGAAAAAGACACATCCAGAACACAGGAAATTTTCTAAGGCAACTATCGGTATCTTCTGTGATAGTATTCAATAGGAAGTAATAGCTCTGTTTGGGGATGACTGATGAAGAATGATGTCCTTCAAAAGGAAATGTTCAGTCTCAGACAAAGAAAGGAGCAATGGACAGAGTTGCTTTCGAGAGAAAAGGGAATACAGAATATGTAGTGAAAGAAAGTAATGATGAATACCACCTATAGACATATGAGCTGGTGCAGATATATTTCTTTTCAAGTATCATCAGAATATTTCTGAACATGTAAACCATTTATTTTACCCACTAGTGCTCTAAAATAACGCTTACTAATAAAAGTTAAATATACAGTTTAGGAGTGAGAACTCTGAAAATTTTCTTGACCCATGATGACTCCAGTCAAACCCTTGCAGTAATAGACTGTTAATCCTGAGATTCATGAGAAAACAAAAGAAAAAGCCAGTTCTATAAAATTGAGCCAAATTTGAAGCAAGCTTTAATTAAATACTGACCATGATGGTCTCTGGTCAGGACCTCTCTCTGGGAACCTCAGTGAGTGGCCACAAGATACATGTTATAGGGGCTTTTTACCAACAAAACCATATGGCCACCTTATTTCCCATGTGGCTTTGTTATTTTCCAAGAACTACAACTCCCAGCATTCCAGGAAATTCCGGGCCCCCGGTCTGTGGGCCGATGGGGACTTACAGATTAATTTATGCTCTTAAATAGATCTCATCATACTTTAGTCAGGCTTCAGGCATCTAAATCTATTTTTTTAAAGGACAGTGACTCTCAACTGTCCTAATGCTGTGACCCTTTAGTTTCCCACGGTTTGTGGTGACCCCCAACCATAAAATTATTTTTGTTGCTACTTCATATTGTAATCTTGCTCCCATTATGAATTGTAATGTAAATCCCTGTTTTGTGATGGTCTTACAGGATCCCTGTGAAAGGGTCATTCAAGTTCCCAAAGGGGTCGAGAACCACAGGTTGAGAACCAGCGTTCTTGGATGACTCTAGTATAGTCTGACCCTGCTGAAAAAGCTTCCTGGTGTCAATATTTATCCTTTATTTAGCCAAAACCTTCTGATAGGCAGATAAGTCCAAGTCCCTTCTGTCAGTATTTACTTTAGAGTGTTTCCTGACTACTAGAGGTGAATTCCACCACCTACTACAATCTCTTCCAGGGCTGAGAGCCATCTCTTTGAAATACAAACATTCATGAAGAAAACATTCTTAATCCTAGCCTCTGAGCTACACAGGAGCCTAACTGGAAGTTTCAGTGCTCCAACATTCACTACTGCCTTTTGTCATAAGAAAGAAACATATGTCACTCCTCAGGATGAGTGCCAGCTATCGAATCCTGACAGCTTGGGGACATGGACAATCCCTTCTAAACTCTCACGCTTCTCCCTGGTGTATTCAGCTTTCAAAAGCCTATGGCTTTTGTGTATATCCTAAAATGTATATATATAATGAATTGTCTTATTGACAGCAAATGAGATAATACAAACCATTCACATCATACGGTTAGCTCTCACCAGATATTAGATCTTGGAGTTAAGGAAGAGAAATACAAGCCAAAGATTTTAAAGATAAACTATATTAATGAAAAATTCAAGTATTATGCAATTTACTGGCAAGAAAGAATAAATACGTGTGGGTGGAAGATGGCTGATCCATAGAAAATCGATAGAAATTTTGTTTATTTGGGTAAACATGGGCATGGAGAATGAGCCCTTTTCAAAAAAGAAAATAAACAGAGGGAGATGATATTACTGGAGTAATGTATAAGCCTTCAATTGTGACTCTTGAAGTTAAAAGCATCCCTTCTGAGAATATGAGAACAGGAGAAATCACTGATGTGATGAGTCTCAATATTCACCGCGTCTACAGTTGGGACTTGGGACTTGGGCCTGGAATGCCACCAACATAGGGAGGCTATGTTGGCAGATTGAGAGTTCAAAGTTTTCCTGGCCTATTAAGGTTAGCCTGGGAGATTAATGAACCCTGTGTCAGTAGTATAAATTTGAAAAGGTAGCATATAGCTCACTGATGGAGAACTTGCCTATATGTGTCAGAGCTTAGGGTCAATGCAATGACTAAAATAAATTAATCATCAATCAATCAATCAATAATAAAAAACTATAAAATACCAATTCTTGAGTCACTACCTCTGATCTCCACTCAGGTGCCTCAGGGAAAGAGCCTAGGAGACAGATTGGGCTAGCATAGTTTATGCTAAATGATGTAGCACCCTGAAGTGATAACTTAGTCTATTATGAAAAAGAGCAAACCAACATTTTACCTTCCTGTGCACTCTGGGCCGGGCCTTCATTCATGAGTATCATGCCCCTCATTATAAAGCTAGCACTCTCTGAACTGAGTAATGCCTCTGTGCTTTTGCTCCTTTTTCAATTTATTAGACTTTGTCATCCATAATATTCTTAAACGTTGAAGTCATGATCAGCCGAGAACTCAAAATTCAAGAAAAATCTTGTTTTATTCCTATTGAAAATATGTATTTCTACCTTTGTGATTTTGTTTCCTTAAATAAGATTTATTCATTCATTTACTGTTTTGTCCTGATTCTCACCTTCTCCCTACCCCACTCCCATATGCAGAGAGCCACCATGCAATGAATCTACCATTCCTTTGGAAGGACTGTCAAGCTCACTCTATTATTTTGTTTGAGGAACTTAGGAAATGTTTAAAATTGCCATGAGAGGATCTCCATTTTTCTCCTTCTACCATCATAACAGGACAAAAATTGAAATATTAGAAAGTTAATCTCTATTCAAGCAAACAAGCTGGAAACAGGAAACAGAAAAGTCTAGAGGGCATAGCCTCTGGATTATGAGTCCTGGAATGGTAGAAGCTGTGCATCGCTCCTTCTGTGCAGCATTGACTATTCATATATTAACATACTCATACATTAACAACTTGAACACAAAATTGTTTAATAAAGGATAGGCTATAAGCCAAAATTTTATTTTATTTTTTTCTATGCTTAATAGTGGTTGTTACAATTATTATTGACATTTCTTCACAAATTATAGTTTATAATCTGTCCCTTTTGCTAACACAGTTGGCTCTTCAATGTTCATGTCTATCCCTTTCTGTTGCTATTTAAGTCCTCTAAAATGTATTTTTATTTTTTATTTAATAAAATCAACATTTGACTTCAAAACACAGTTATTTTACCCCTATATATATTTTGAATAATTTTTAAATTTTTTTTGTTTCTTTTTTACATTCCATTGAAGATATTTTATTGAATTCAAATTAGGCTTTAAAATTAATTTTTGATATTTTTTTCATGTACAATGCCATAAAACTATCACAATTTTTATAATTGATTAATTTTTATTGTACTTTATTAGTCAATGGTGAAAAACTCTTGCATTTTGTAGACAAAGTAAACCTTAAAGTTAAAGCTAAGCATATCATACCTGGACATTATAGGCAAGGTTTCATGTCAAGGAAACAAAAACTAATGTTATAATTCAATCTAAAACAACAACAGAAAAAAAAGGAAAGGAAAAAAAATAAGGAAAAGCAGTATGGCCTATATCTAAATATCTAATGATTTATTAAATATGTTAATATTACAAAATTAAAGAGCATAAATGTAACCCTACAACAACAAGAAAAATATGAGTAGACACTAAACATAATTAACAAAAAGTAAGAGAGAAAAATCAATAAGTAGTCAAAAGCTTTCTCTTTGAAAACATGGATTAGATTGACATACCTGTGGAAAGGCTAATTAAGAATGATGATGCAGAAATTATTGATATCCGGATTAAGAAATGGGCCATTATTGCTGATTTCATAGACATTAAAGTCATGATAAGGAATATTATCAATAGTTGAATGTCCAAAGTTTGTTGGAATTGACCTCCACTTGCTCTTCTGGAGGGTTCTGGCCCTTGCAGTTTGGACTGATTCTCCTGGTATCAATAACTATGAGATTAAAAAAATGTATATTATTGCAAGTCCCCCGAACTTTGGTATTTTGTATTAGCAACCTTAGAGAATAGCTATAATGATCCATAAACATGACATTTTCCTATCATTGTGACAAAGCACTAACTTAGAAGGGTCAAGATTTACTTTGTCTCGACTTTTCAGAGGTTTAGTCCACTGTTTTAAGCCTGGGATGGGACAATATTTTAGTTGGAATCAACTGCATATTGTAGTTGGATCAAGGAAGACTTCATTAGAGATGGGGGAATCCCCAAATACCTTACAAAGACATGCTTGACATGACCTAACTTCCTCACACTGAGCCCCAAATCTTAAGGGTTTTACCACATCTCAAAAAGCACCACAGTTTTGGGATCAAGCCTTTAACACAGATAATTGTTGTTTGAGTCCACAATCAAACTATAAAAAAAAAAATCAAACACTCATAAAAAATACCATTAGTATTAGTAAACAAAAATATAAAATACTTACATAAAAATCTAAAAAGATATCAATAAGTTCTACTAGAAAAATAACTTCATCAAAGTGAAAAATTAAATTGTATAATAATTAGAAAAATATTACATATTGATGAATAGAACATTTTCCTATTATCAAATTGTCAATTCTTCTCAAATCAATCTATAGAGTCAATGTGAATAAAATTACAATTCTAGTGAGCTATTTTTTGGTTATTGAAAATCTGGTTTCAAATGCTTTAAATATAGACAAAATGGTACAGAATGATCAACACAATTCTATAGAGAATTAATTTATAGAACAGGTATTATTCAAATTTATGTAAAACGATAGTGAGTAAAATAATGGACACTGAGCCGGGCGGTGGTGGCACACGCCTTTAATCCCAGCACTCGGGAGGCAGAGCCAGGCGGATCTCTGTGAGTTCGAGGCCAGCCTGGGCTACCAAGTGAGTTCCAGGAAAAGGCACAAAGCTACACAGAGAAACCCTGTCTCGAAAAACCAAAAAAAAAAAAAAAATGGACACTGGATATGGTTGAGGCAGGATGACAACAACTTTGAGGCCCACCTGGACTACAATGAGCATACAAAGCCAGTCTTGTGTTCATAGCAAGACCATGTGTCTAATAAACCAAGGGCTGGATATGTATTCAGAGGCAGTGTAGTTGCTCAGCAGACACAAGGATCTCGGTTCAAATTCCAACACAAAAATAGAAGAAAAAAAAGGAGAATAAGAAAAGCAATGGTATAGTGAAAGAATAGATCACTATGCCATCTGAGTGGCGTACAGGTAAATATCTGCATAAGTATATACTACGGTCTCTGATAAAGGGGAAAATGTCATGTGTTATAGATTGAATGTAAATTGGTGTCCACACAGGCTCATGTATCTGAGTGCTAAGTTCTCGATTGTGGCCATGTCTTGGCAGGTTTGAGAGTCTTTGGAATATGTGGTCAAGCTAGGACAAGTGGGCTACTAGAGATGGGCCTTGTAGAGTATATCCATGTCTGATTCAGGCATATGCTCTCTGTTTCTTGACCTGCCAAGTTGAAAACGCAGGTCAATTTGAAACAAAATTTTATAATAAAGTTTCATGAGTCAACTTAATTCTATATTAAAATATACGTGTTAAGACACCTTCTTATACGCCTATCAATTTTATTATTTATTGGGATTATGTGACAGATAACTATGAGGCTAATTTGTCTAAATTACTTTCTGAGATGACTAAGAAAATAAAATGGAAAAATAGTGAAATGGAAGAGAGAATAAAGTTTTATTTTAACTGTGCATTTAATATATATTTGAAAGCTTTATATATAGATTCATTCATTGGCAATGTCTCAAAAATACAAGAAAAATAGAGAAGTAAAATAATATAATTAGTAGAAATTAAGAAAACTCCCAACAAAATAAACAAATAAAAAATCAAAATGAGAGGAGTTTTCAGATTTAGTTTTACCTAAAGAAAATTAGTATATGATGTGTGTATTTGATATATTGTATATATGTATACATATATATGTGCATGTATGTAAATGCTTATCCATTCCTTTGTATAGCTAATTGTGCTTTTAAAATCTCATTCTATTGTGTGATTCTGAATAATTCTGTAAGCAAATTCACAAAAAATTGAAATGCAATTTAAAGGAACACTGCAATATACTCACTGAATAAACAGAATATCAAGCCCTGATGATGTCTGAGTCTCAATTTACTGTTCTTTTATGTAAGATTTCCCTGGAAGACTCCTTTGCAACCTTCTCACATTCTGCAATGTTTTCCATCTGTGCAGATCTTTCAGATCGTTATGAGTACAGCTGTACAGCCAAGGCCTAAGACCTTTTAATATGTGACTGACTCTCTGCTAGAAAATTACCTTGTTGCCACGGTTCAGTTGCCAGCATACTGTGGACCAGCAGGTCATGGTTTAAGGGCTGGTGCCATAGTGGTAATTCATAACCAGTCTTCATTGCACTTCAGCAGCACTCTGGGTCAACAGCACCATTATCCTCTACTTCAAGCTCCTACGTGTTTTGACCCCTTACTTTTAACTTTGATAAATTTTCTTTTGAGAATAGAGAGTGCTGTTTATCTCAGGAAAACATGTCTGAGGTTATAGACAGTGGCCACAGATAGCTTATTAAAACATATCTAAATCTTTAATTGACTTCACTTTGTCTGCAAAGAGAGAGAAAAGCAGGGAGGAAAGTGAAAATGATGGGAGGTGATGAGGGCAATAATTAAATTTCCATTTCTCTGAGAGCTACATGATCTCTCTCCTCCATTAAGTCCCACGCTTACCAACCTTTCTCACCTAACGACACCATTTCCTGTTTTATTGAGAAAATAAAGGTACTCTTTTGTCTGCCATAACCATATATACATGCTCTTTTATCATTCTCATGTCCTGCTATCTCTTTCTGAGTGTGTGTGTGTGTGTGTGTGTGTGTGCACTCGGAGGTGGTGTGCTTGGGCATGTGTTTTACTGAGGATTAAGTCCAGCGCTTCCAACATGCCAAGCAAATGCTCCATCTATGTCATATATCCTTATACCTCTTCTTATTACTTTTTCATTATTTCAGACAATATTCTGTTTCTTTCAATGAATTCTGTGAGAAAAATAATAGTAGATTTTTTTCAGAATATATTTTAGGTGGGGGAAATGAAATCAAATGGATGAATATGATACTAAGTCAAAATACTTCAGGAGAAGTTTAGTTAGGTCACGGGGTCTAGAAAAAATTTTCTTTTCATATAAATTCAATCTATTCTTTAATATAGTACATGAAAAACACGTAACTAGACACTGCAGACAAAGATGGCTCAATGGGATATCACTGAATAAACTGAAGTTGCTTGTCTTTGGGAAGGTCTGTGGATGAAAATTGTTTGAAGGGTTTTCTGTCATGAGTATGTTCAATTGGAGATGTTTGTTAGGCCTTCAAGCAACAATGACAGAACACAATGGACTTAGATATCTGAGCAGCAAAAGAGTATCTCTACATGAGATGTGACATTAGACATCAGCATACACATGCTATGTAACCACAGATCTATGAAACCACTGTATAAGTAGCTATAAATAGGTAATAAGAACTGTCTAAGAATTAAGCATTTAGATTACTCAAACTCTGAAGACCTGGGAAAGTAGGAGAAAAAAATGAGGAACTGATATGGAAAAGCATTAAGGGGATAAGAGGACAATCAGGATGAACCCTGATGTATGTTGTGGATAAGCCAAGTAAAACTAGGACCAAGGATTAACCGTGGTTAATATAGGTTATTTATACATTTAGGCAGCAAAACACTATAGAGTGAAGGGAGAAAATGCCCTAGTAAATGTTTATGAGAGATGGAGAGAAAAATAATTGCCCTATACACGATAAATATAGAAAACCATTTGAAAGATTGTCTTGTAAATGAAAAGAGAATTAAGGAGCTGCAGAATGAAGTGAGTTTACAGAAGCTATTCTTAACACATATTTATTATAGATGAGAGGAAACAGCATGGGTCTTGATGGAAAGATGGAGGTCAAGAGATGATTTAAAGCATAATAGAAGTGTTGTGGAATAGCACTATAACTATGTAAAGATGTGTTACTTTTGTTTATGCTGCCCTTGTTAATGTGGTAAAGATGTGTTACAGTTGTTTCACCTTGTCTGCCTAAGGCACCTGATTGGTCTAATAAAAAGCTGAAAGACCAATAGCTAGTCAGAAGAGGGATAGGCAGGGCTGACAGGCAAAAAGAACAAGTAAAATCTAGGAAGAAGGAAAAAGAAGAGAGAGACATGCCCAGGGCCAGACAGCTGCCAGACAGACAGACAGACATGAGAAACAGTGAAAGTAGGACATACATACATACATACATACATACATACATACATACATACATAAAGGTAAGAAATCCCCAGGCAAAATATAGATGAAGAAAAACAGATTGTTTTAAGAGCTAGCAGGAAATGAGCCTAAGCTAAGACTGAGCATTCATAACTAATAATAAGTCTCCGTGTCATGGTTTAGGAGCTGGTTGGTGGCCTAAAGGAAATCCAGCTCCATAGAAGTTGGGAGGAAATGCCATGACATTTTACTTAGGTGTTAGTGAGGAGTCCATATTCATTGTCCTATGCTGACTGCACTGTTCAGCCTATCTGTTGTCCATGCTTGCTCATCAATGACTTGCATTGCCCAATTCATTCGTACTTGAGGTGCCTGACTGGTTTCCATATCGAAAGCCATGTGAAAACTTCCACGTTCATGTGGCCTTCTCTGCCACTTTATAATAATCATTATTGGGACAAAAGAAACTGACTCTGGAAAAAAAATGCAGTATATTTTCCTGGGGTCATTGATGGATACACAAGGTGATGCTGCAATGCTGCTTGTGATTTGATCTGCTAGTGAAAAATTCTGTATGGCTGGTTGGCCGAGACATGTCATTTTTCTCACAATTCTCAAGGGGTAGAAATCCAAGGTCCAATTCGTACAAGTGTTAGTCTATGCTGGGGTCTTTCTCTTTCTCTGTGGTTTGCTCTGATCAGCCTTTCTCTTTGACCCTGTTATGACTTTCACCTAACCAGGAGAGATGTTGCTTTCTCTTCGTTTAAGGACAACAATCTTATTAAATCAGGGACTTGCCTTTTTGCTTTCATTTATCCTTAATTGTCTCTTGTTAGACCCTGACTTCAAATGCAATGAAACCGATGTTTTATTACTTAAATTTTGGCACGGTTTAGCCTTTAATGAATAGCTTCTAATTTGGAATTGAATTCTGAATCTTCTTTCACACTATCCATGAAATGGGATGATACTCACTGCCAGTCATACAGAACTGGAGCAACTTAAATACCAGGACAGAAAACCTTGATCATTTCCTCTTCCATTTCTTCTTTTTTGTGTGTGAAATTAGTAATTTGACAGTCATCCTCGCTGATTCTAATGACACCTGTCTTTCTCCTCTGCAGTCACCTCAAAGAATGTCTTGGTAGGACAATTTTTTCTTTCCATTAACACCATGAAAGTCTTTTGCGTACTGGTAGGAGTGACTTCTCAAACATTTCTTCTTTCCCAGTACTTCGTTAAGTTTTAAACATTCTGTCAAATGAGCTAATGTAAGCCATATCCACAATGTGGCTGGTAGAAAAGAAGTTATATCGTTAATAATTCTGAAACAGTCTCATTGTCATTGAAACAATGCTGGCTTTTTCTTTTCTTTTTTCTTTCTTTCTTTTTTTTTTAAATTCAAGCAGTGATTTTCTTCCTCTTCTGTCACAAAATGCTTTTCACATTTTCCATGGTAAATCTTCTGATGTTCTAAAACATGACCACATACTCTTTTAACTTCCTATTTCATTGTGGAAGTAGATTCTCCATCTTTTTTTTTTTTTTTTTTTGATGCCTTAGGGGAACCTATGCTTTCCCTTTGCATCCTATGTCCCTACACCCCTTCTAGAAAAATGCATAGATTACTCATTTAGAGTGGGCAGATCGGGCAAAGAAAGAGAAAATAGGAGGTTGTAACAAATTATCCATTCAGGTTGCTACAAAACAGCAACAACAAAATTCCTTATACTAGGTAACTTATTAACAACAGACTATCATTTCTTCTTGCACTTAATGAAACTAGGGAGCCTATCATCAGGGTGCTGACATTTGCCATCTGGTAGGTGCTGACAATTCATAGACTTTACTGTCTTGTTGTATCTTTACATGTTGAAAGGTCTCCAGCAGTTTTCAATCTTCTTTATTCACACTGATCAATATTAATATCCTTGTGACTTTCCCTACTGTCCTACCTCTTAAGACCATCAAATCAAACATTTGGCTCAAACTTAAGAAATGAGAGAAAAGAAACATTTCAGACCACAAAAGTTTAGAATTATATAAATTAGTTCATACTCTCTCTGAACCAAAATAATTGTTTCTGATTAAGTTAATGGTCTCAATGTTCTCTAGAACATCTGGGGATAAACCTCTGGCTCTCAGCTCTTTTGTGATTTTTCTTAACAGTTCCTTTGGGACTTTAAAACAGCTTTGTCCTGTCCGTCATTTTAGGTGACTATTTGTGGCTTTGAGAGACATACTGGGGCACTCTACTAAGTTACTGGAAATCATTCAATTATTAATTAACTGTATAATCAAATGAAGCCTTGAAAAGTTAAAAGTATGACTCCTCTGGAGGTTAAATTTATCAAGCACTATTGGGAAGAAAAAGCAATGGGATCTATGATAGATTGAGTGTGTGTATACGAGTGTTAGTTTCATTAATGCTCATGTTTCCCCCTTCAGCATCAGTTTATCATATGATACAAGTTCTGAATTTTCTTCCCACTCTCATCTTTCCTGAAGATACTTATTGACTAATCCAAGTCATTCCTAGCTGAATTGATAGGCAATGCTATGTCAGTGGAGGCACCCTGTCCATCCACTTCGGTATCTGCAAACATTGATTCTTTCTGTATCTACATCTGTTTAGAGCACAAAACCAAGCCAGACCATCACAGTAAGCCAGAAGTGGCAGAACTTTTAAAAAGTCCTTATATTTTTGGAATGAACGACTAATGGATATATCTCTATGACTAAATACTCTGAGTAAGAAAGGCTGGGAGCAAACACTTGACCTGAGAACCATTCACCCAGGAAGTCAGCTCTAATAGCCTCATTAACTTACACTAGTATCTGCAAACTCATAGATATGAGGAAATTTTACTGACTCATGAATGGCCATGAATTCGAATGGGTGCTCTTGGGAGTTCTTAAGTAGAAGAGCCAGTATTCTAGGCTGCATCTAAAATGTTATCAATCGTCTTTAATGAACGATCTTTCTTTTTCCTTTTCTTTTTTTGTTTCCTAGGCCTAAGTATGAAACATTAAATGATGAGAAACTAAAAGTTAACTTTTGAGGAGCTGATGAAAACATAAAGCCTTCAGCATCATTTTTAATCTGTGAAAGAGTGCCTGGGGAAATGGCTCAGTGAGTTGAAGGCACTGACCAGCCAGCCCAGTGACCTGGATTATATCCCTAGAATCCACTTGGTAGGAAGAGAGATCTTTCAAGATTTCCTCTGACTGCCAAGTACAAATGGTGGTGTGTATACAGATACACATAAACACACATACAAGCATACACAAGCATGCATGCAGAAATACACACACACACACACACACATACGTGCACACACACACGCACACACACACATACACATACACACACACACACACACACACACACACACACACACACACACACACACGCATGCACAGGAATGCATGTACATGGAAGAGGAAAAATCAGAATCATGGTAAATAATGAAGGAAATGGCAGTATATCTGTTTTTCTGGGGAATTCAGGCTTGTTTTGATCTTATCACTTTCCAAGTTAAATGGAATTATTATCAATTTTAAACCTCTTTGAACTTACATATCACTATAGTTCTCAGGCAATTAAATAAAATATCTTAAATTCATTCATAGCTAGTTAATTATAAGAAAATTTAACAGATAATTTGTAAACCAATATCACAATTCATTACATTCACAGTCACTTCCATTTGCTATATTACCCTTGAAAATATGTAAATTTTGAAGATTTCAAGTTCACTTGAAAAAATTGGAAATAACTGTAATTAACAGAATACTTAAAAATTGTAATTGTTGAATAATTACAAGCTTTTGCTTACAATATTTGATTATTTCTACTATTTATTATACTGTTACCCACTTGAAAAATCATCAAAAACCATTTCCAAAAGTGACTGATAAAAAGATAACCATGTTCTCCAGGAACTTTAAAAATAACATATTTTTATCTACTTGAGTGAAATTCCTCAAGTAAATTTCAGTCTTTGTGACCATAATATCTGGAAATGATATTCAAAAATTAACAATTCTCAACTCATCCCAGATTGAAGAGAAAGAGCTAGTAAGAGTCCTTAAAAGTCAGCTTTAAGACAGGGAGCATTCTGACACCGCAGAGACATTCTCATAATGGGGACACATTCTACTATTTTATTATCCAGATTGTTTATTTGCACAGAACCAGTAAAACCATTTCATGACAAAATGTCCCGAGGACGGCCTTGTGCACAATTGAGACAAATGATGTCATTCTGTGCATGCCACTATTTAACAGAAATTGTTCCAGAAATTTTGTATCAGGGAAAAATACTCTGGTTACAAAAAAAAAAAAAATTTCATGGGCATTTATATTCTCAGTTTATATATTCTGAGTATAGTTTATTTTCTTTCTCAAATTTTTTATTTCCCTGGCTTGGTTAATTGAAGCACTCTGAACGTCAAGGAATGTGAAAAATGATGAACTTGAGAAAAGCATGGAAAATATGATGGCTTCAGAACCGTTCCAGTTTTGTTTTATTCTAATTTGCGGCACTGATTTGTAGAATAGGCTAAGCATTTGACAATGAATTAGAGCCATCTCTGACATGTCATCCTGTTACACATAACATTTGCTATAAGAAAAAAAACACAGTTGTTTACATTCTAGGAATGTTTATCCTGAGAGTTAGTAACTTAAAACAGAATCAGCATAGAGGAGAAGAAACATTTGTCTATCAATAATGTCTAGGCTTTTCATTTTGAGCTGAAAGGACATGCCTGCACTCTTCTGTAATAGAATCTATCTCTGACTGTCAGAATCAGGGAAAAATTCATATAAAATTCATAGAAAGGACTTCTTGTCATAATGCTTTTGAGAGAGCATTGTCAAATCTCTCCAGGCCTTTAGTTTAAATGTCATTTCTAGTCAACTGCAAGGATTTTAAAAGTGTTTTAGCACTGGATTTTCCCTAGGGGTATGTTGGGTCTTTCAGAGAATTTATGTTTTTTAATAAAAAAAAAACACACTACTGCCAATGCTTGTAAAATACCCTCCCACACAGTGCCATTTGCAAATGAATTATGGAGAAATATATGCAGGAATTTTTAATTGGTTTTCAAGTGGTAGAAAATGATTAAAGATTGTTAGGATAAGAGCTTTATGAATAATAAAGTCAACCATGCAGGAAAAATAGTAGCAAGATGATCCCAGAATCCCACTTACAGAGCACAGTAAATTATTCAAAAACTGTACTGTGTTTTTCTGAAAAGAACCCATCACTGATGGGTGAAAATGAAAATTACATTGAGTCTACACAAAACCTAGCTAGCAATTGTCAACCTGGAAATGATTCACATAAACACCTTAAAATCTTAGTCTCTTCACCAGCTCTTCTTAGAATGAATAGTCATGTAAGCATGACATAGTCCCTTCCTCTTTTGACAGTTTATACATTTTTTAGAACTTTTATAGATACATATCACAGAAGTGTCTTTATAATACCTTTGCAAGTGGATCTTTGTTGTTGTTGTTGGACATGATCTTAGGTAAGTTTTTCACTTGTATTAAGACTATTTATGGAGTCATTCTTTTTTCTTTTCATCTACAAATCCAAAAACAATGGAATTTAGCCTTTACCACTGCAAAACTATCTATAGTAGAATTATCATCTACACGTGTTATGTCCATCATTTGTATTTTAGATTACTACTACATCACTATTGTTTTTGTCAGTCTTTCAACTCTTGCTTTACATTACTAAATATAAACCCAATGGTATCGTGTATGTGGATATATGTTATATGAAGTAGTAGAAAATATTTGTAAGTGAAATAAAATGGAATTAATAATTCTACTATAACCAAATACATTTATATGTGTAATCTGAAGACAGAAAGATATTATTACACAATTAAAAAAATAATATCCAATATAAATGGTTAATAATCTATGATAGTGTAACTATAAAAAATATAAAGAGAATTTAAACATAATTTGTATATCTGGGGAACAGACTAGACAGGAAGCCCCTTTGGCACTATAGTTCAGACTTTGTAGGAGTTGGTGAGATGCCCCACATTGAATGGTAGATGGCAGAGCAACAGAAACAACTGTCTGGGGAACAGATGATTAAGTTTGGTGAGCACTTAAAAAAGAATGTTACTAGCCGGGCGGTGGTGGCGCACGCCTTTAATCCCAGCATTCGGGAGGCAGAGCCAGGCGGATCTCTGTGAGTTCGAGGCCAGCCTGGGCTACCAAGTGAGTCCCAGGAAAGGCGCAAAGCTACACAGAGAAACCCTGTCTCGAAAAACCAAAAAAAAAAAAAAAAAAAAAAAGAACGTTACTGAAAACACAGGGAATAGAGTGTAAGAAGTCCATGTTGGCAGGAACTTGGGACAGTGACTTGAGAATGTATAGCAGAGCTGGAAAGTCCCCCAAGGTGCTTAGTCTTGACATGGACCTGATTGAGTCGTGATGCCACTTCATAGCCTTTACGCAGCCAAGTCACACAGCAGGAATAAGAGAAGGACGGGAGGAGGAAGGCAGTCCTCCTTTTCATGAAGTATTCTTTCTGCACTCTTGACTGACCAAACTTAATACTGCTCTTACTACAAAGAAGAAAGGCTGAAGTTATCCAGTTATAGCCTTAACACAGGTACTTAGGAGCTGACGTAGAGCTGAGAGATAACCCACTGGTAACTGATAAGTATGCTAAGGCAGTGAACACTTTGATGGCTTATCTTGAATATGGGAACTTTACTATTTCCATTAATTAATCAAACAAGTTACCTTGGTTATATTGGTTATCTGTTCTGCCTTGGTAACTTGATTAGACATTTGAAATAGGTGGGGTATTGAAGGTGAGATATTTTACAAGACATTAAGTTTGTAAACTGCTGGAATATTTTGTAAATACAATGTATAAGAAATTAAAACATGAAGGAAAGTCTATTCCTTTGGCATGTTACCTAGAAGGGCTTAAGTCTAGAATTCTAATTTCCAGTGCAACATATTTTACCTTTATTGAGGCCTCAGCTTCATTCAAAATATAACATTTTAATCTGTAACTTTGAAATTAAATGTAAGTATCCATGCTGATTTACTATGCATACTCAAACAGCTACAACATGGGGAAATGATTGAGTAAAATTTTGCATATATTAACAATGAAATAAATTTGCATAAATTTTGTAAAATTTTATTTTGATCGAATAAATTTTTTTTGATCCTAAATTTTACATTGATCAAAGTGATATACAAGTAATAGCATTGTTTCAGAAGTTGACATCTGGTTTTGCATCGCAGCTGTTCTAATATTTTTAGGCATTATACTTAAGATGTGCTTTAATTTGTTTTTTAATATTTGAAATTTGAAAAATAAGTCATGTAATTCACAAAATTGTTAAAAGAGTAGTAAATATACCACCCTAGCATCTAGGAAATATCAGGTTACTATGACCAGTAAGATACCTCTACTATGCCTGTGGGCTGTATACTCATTCTTTTTATTCCTTTATATTGTAAAAATGAAGAGAGTTGATTTTTCCAATTTATATCACTTTTTTTTTCTACTTATCATATCTAAATTGTGTGGATAAGAATTCTAAATGTTATTTGGATTTATCTTCTTTAAAATATTAATAGGACATGAGTACTTTATGTGATCTTACCCTAGTCACTCAGAAGGACATGTCTAAGTTTCAACTATGTTAATGTCTAAGAAATGTCATTTCATTATTTTTCAGTTGCATGTTTCATTAAGTAATGGACATAAGTGCTATTAAGCAGAACCATAGATGTTTTCATATCATCAGTAAATATCATAATGCTCATTTGAATATTCTACCTGGTGTCCAACAAAGAAGGAGATTCTACATGCTATATATGATTATCAGAGGGAATATCAGACTTCAGGCTGTATACATCTTGAAATTTCCATCATTATATCAATCTTTATTTCCCTCAGTATGCTATAACTATTTATGGTTACTCTGCATCTCTCAGACCTCTAATATTTTGCTAATCTAATATACATAATATATTTTACTAGTAAGACCTGCATTATTCTTCAATATAAATGTTTTCTGGTTATCTACTTACACTCCTTTTACAATTCTGCTTTGTCTTACGATGAAATCTGTCTTCTGTCTCCTGCCACACCTCTACTTGTTTACTGATCCTATTTTATTTCTTTGGTATAAATGAAATAATCTTTTGGATTTGCATAGGCTCTTTGCTAAAATGGATTGCATTTTGGTCCATAAAAATGATAAACTCGAAAGGGATAAACTTAAAGAGACTCACAGAAGACAACATAATTAAATTAGAAATCAATAGCAATAAGACAACTAGAAGAAATCCAATTATTTGAGGATTCAAGATATCATTCTAGATAATATACAGGTCATATAGGAAATCACAAGAAAATTAGAGGCATTTTGTAAGAATGGAAATAAATCAAAGCTGGAAGGGAAATTTACAATGTTAAATCCATGTGTTCAGAGAAAAGGAAGCTGTAAACCTTGAGAATTTATCTTACAATTTTCTACCTCAGGTTGCAGGAAGACAAACCAGATGCAATGTAAAGAGGAGGCATGAGATGATGACAGTAATCAACACACAGATCTCAGAAACATGGAGTGGATTAAAGTTGAAGATTGGTTTCATTTTGGAAAGAGCAATAAAAATAATTAGCTTCCAACTATATTGGTTGAAAAATAAAAAAAAAAAACCAGCAAAGTGAAAATCACCAGCATTAGAAAAGCCAGTTTGAGCTATAATCAGTTTTAACAGACCCCGCAGATCTAGCTTGAGGTACACTGAAAGGTCAAATAATAGACTGCAATGTCAATATACAATTATTAATTTATGTTAATAAATTTGATAAGTTAGTTGAAACAGGAAAGTCTTTGAAAGACAAACATTTCCAGACTCACTCAGGAATAGAAACAGACTTGAAGTCTCAAAAGATTTACACAATTTAAATGAATTGAATTTATAATTAAAAATCTCTTAAGTGGTCACAGAACAAATCCAACTTCAGGTAGAAATTGCTTCACTGGAGAATTCTGACAAACATCTGAGGAACAGATAATGTGAGACATGTAATTGTTTGTAAAATAGACTTACACAGTACATTTCCAGATTCATTTGTTAAGTTAGAAAATTGAGTAACAGCAGCACCAAACAGCACTGCCTGATTCTGATGTGAAACAGATGAAAATTAATGGGCATCTATGAAAGAAACACAGATTTCTATAAGTCCTTAAATGTTGATTAAGTAGATTCCAAAAGAAACACATGACAATATAAATGAACATGATAAAATGAGATGTATCTGAAACACTGAAAATATTCTGTCAGTGTTCATATTAGGAAATTAAGTGTTGCATTCATCTATATTTTCAGGAAAGGGGGGATCTGAGTAGATGCTGAAGAGATGTTGATATCATTTAAAATAAACTAACAAAAAAGTATTTCAGAAAATTAGAAATGAAAAAGAACATGCCATGAGAGGAAAATTATGAATGCATCTATCAACTTGTGGATGGGTATAGAAAAACATGTGCTTACTCAGCTAGAAAAAAATGAAAGACACTCTGACATTTGTCCCAAGAGTACAACCAGAAATATTTACCTTTATATAAAGTTAAATAAACCAAGTAACAAAATGGAAATACCACATAATATGACTCTTGTGTGGCATCTGAAAGAACTGATCTTTAAAGAGTTGAGTGCTGAATGTTGATGACCAGGTACTCCTCAGGATGAGGGACAGGGGACTTAAGTAAGGTTGACCAATGAGTATTAAGTTAGAGTTAGTAACAAGAAACTCTGGAATACTATTACAGAGTACCCTAACTGTTAATAACAGTAGAGTAGTAGCACTTTAAAGAATTGGAAGAAAGAATTAATTTTCCTCCTTGATGATGCCGATCAAACCCATAATGTGAGACATGCTGGGCGTATCTGAGCCATATTTCATCACCAAGAAAGGAAAGTGTTTGAGGAAGCATAGGTAAAAATGTTTAACCTGACTCAAATACTACACAATGGATATGTATATCTTACATTACACAGTAATCCAGTAATACACACAGTTTTTATGTTCCAGTAAAAGTGTTCGTAAAGACAACTTCAATTTTTCACCAAACAAATGGAGCAAAAATATTAGAATAAAAAATAAAATTACATTCTATGATTAAAATCTATATTCTGAAAGTCAGGTTAAAATACAAGGATACCTGTATTTTCTATTGTTTTTAACACATGGCATTTTAATGTCATCAAGTAGCATGCATTGACTTAGAGTGTGTGTATCTATGTTAGTTTTAGGAATAAATAAAATAGAGTGTGGAGGCCTTGACTCATTTTCATTTGCATTATATTTGGATTCTATAAAGTTTGAGGCTGAGCGTGTGCCTATGGTCATGAATTTGCATGTATGTACACATATCTTATTCTGCCTTTTTTTTTTTTAATTTTGTAATACAATTCAGTTCTACATATCAGCCACGGATTCCCTTGTTCTTCCCCCTCCCGCCCCCCATCACCTTCCCCCCAGTCCACCCCCCATTCCCACCTCCTCCAGGGCAAAGCCTCCCCCAAGGACTGAGATCAACCTGTATTCTGCCTTTTTTGAAAAAAAAAATATGTTATTTCATGTGCATAAGGCTTTTGCCTGTATGTCTGTATACCACATGTGTACCTATTCCCTAGGCGACCAGAAGAGGGCATCAGATGCCCTGGAACCTGCCTTATTCTTCATTTTTATTTATCATTTAATTATCATTATCAGCCACTTTACTAAGCAAGGAAACAAAAATTTATTGTATAATGGTAATATAGTTTTAGGTACAGAAGATATATAGAAAAGCACATCCATCCCAAATCTACAAAATCTGATACATGAATATGCAAAAGTTAGATTTCACAGTATATAATAAGCACTCAAAGTTTTTATTGTTTCCGTTGTTTGGTCTTTGTCTAAGTGTAGTGGTAAAATAGAAATTACAATAAATGCCTACTTACCAAACATCACAAAACTATATATTTTTGGATATATATATATATATATATATATATATATATATATATATATATATATGATTACAAAATGTTTATTTGACAGAAGGAGATGAAAAGAGACTTAAGATGTAAAGAGAAATTGATGGAACTGAAAGTCAATAGAGTAAATACATCATGTTCAGAGGCTGACAGATTCAATGCTGTTGAAAATAACCATTTTTTGTAAAATGAACTCTAGTTTCAATCTACTGAAAGACATGTGGACTATGAAAACAAATCATTATGGTGAATTAAAAATGTATGCATTAGCCAAGATCTAGAAAACGAAAAGAATTGTCTAAGTGCAGAATCACATAAACAAATTTTCTAAAAGTGCAGTAATCAAAGCATTCTAATCAGGATAAGAATATAGTGGAGCAGGGAACTGGAAGGAAATGAAGCCAAGAAAGAACACATTTACACAGGTAATTAATTATAGACAAAATTGCCAAGATATATGAATATATTTTTAAAAAAAAATCTTTTCAAGGAATATTGCTGGGATCATTGAATATTCTGTTGGAGGAAGAGTGGGAAATATCTCAATCTTTTTTTTCTGAAATTATTCATTAAAAGAGTAACTCAAAATGAGCCAGAGGTTAATATGTATATTGTTAACCTGTGGTACAATAGGTTAAAGGTATTAAAGTTAGTTACTTTCCTATTAAAATTTATGATGTCTTTTAATTAAAATGGCTGAGTAGTTTTTATAGAAGGAAAAAAAATAGTTCATTACTAAATCAGTGTCTCCAAATTTAAAAATAATTTTTATAACATGTAGCTGGATGTAATGAAATGAAAAGTCAACATTGGGGTAAATATTCCTAAATTATCTATCTCACAAATGATTCCTATATAGAATATATAAAGAACATTTAAAATTCAATAATCTGAAAAGAAAAAAAAATAGAAATAGACGATTTGAAAGGACGTACTACAAAGAAAACATGCAAATAGCTACCCAGACTGTGAAAAGTTATTCAATTTCATTTCTTGCAGATGACTTTGTGACCATGACAGTAGAAAGAAGTAACTACTCAAAGAATAACAATGAGTTAAAAATTTGTAACTAACAAGGAAAGAAAAAAAAATGTTCAGTCTGATCGTGGAACTCCATTAACATTGATAGCCAACATCCCTGCATGGGGAGAGGGGGTAATTATCATGACACTTGGAAAGGACAGTGGTGTTTGCTCTTGTAACTTTAATATGGGAGTTCCTAGCCAGGATCAAGAACAAATAAAACAATATACAAAAAAATTGAAAAGGAGAAATCAAACTCCTTTAATCTAAAATACTCCTCTATGTAAGAAATGTATTAAAAAACTTACTATTGTGAGTGAATTTAATATTTATTCAGGTTAATATTCTACCAAATGTAATTCATTGTGAGCATTTTGTTTACTTAGACTGATTCATGCTCTAATGATTCAGATTGTGCAGATGTTACATTCTGATTTTCTATTTCCAATTATATCAACTTTAAGGAGGCTAAATTTGATTCACAGCAAAACTACATTTTTTTTAAAAAGTGGGAACAGAAGAAAGGAAGGAAATGAATGTGAATGAAAAGTGAAGGGAGAGAAGGAAGAAGGAAGAAGGAAGAAGAAGATAAAGGTTGGAAGGAAAGGAAGAAGGGAGTGAGTAAAGTAGGAAGGAAGGGAGAAAGGAAAGGAGAAAGAAAGGAAGGGGGTGCTGTGGATATCGCTCTGTATAAATAAAATGCTGATTGGCTAATAGCTAGGCAGGAAGTATAGGTAGGACAAGAGAACTGTGGGAACAGGAAGGCAGAGGAGGAGACACCACCATGAGAAGCATGATGTAAGATTCTGGTTAAGTCACGAGCCACATGTCAAGGTATAGATTTATAGAAATGGGTTAATTTAAGATATAAAAACTAGATAACAAGAAGCCTGAGCCATTAGGCCAAACATTTTATGTAATATAAGCCTCTGTGTGTTTACTTGGGTCGGAGCGGATGTAGGACTGGCAGGTGAGAGAGATTTGTCCTGACCACTGGCAGGCTGGGACACAGGAAATCTAGCTACAGGGATGGACAGAGTGAAGAAAGAAAGAATATCTGAAGGTTTGAGGGTTCTGTGTCTGCAGTGTCAAGCAGTATTCATTTCTACTCTAGAGTGAGACACGCACACTTGTATATATATATATATATATATATATATATATATATATATATATATACACAATTATGATATTATCTATAAGATATTTCTAGACCATTCTCTATAGACCAACCCCTTGACATTTTGTCTTGATTAGGAACATTTGAGAGTCCCTCAGTCTTGTGTAAGCTGTAACCAAACTGAATCAGTTGTGCATCTTCAATACCAACAAGAGAATGTCAGTCCTAAAGTAGTACACCCAGCAATGCACCCAGAATAACTCCCAAATCCATACTACTAAAGCATGCGGATATGCTATTTTCAAAACAGATGAACATACCAAACTCACAGTCCATGCTAACCATGAAGAACTAATATATCTAAAAAAATACATCATTCATCACATGAAAGTAGAGACCTGCAAATTTTTCACTAGTGGAAAATTATAAAAATAGAATTACTTTATTTTGTTAGTGCTTTGAATTTTAATTTTGCTCTTTTGAACAAATTTGCAGATATTTAAAATTTAGTGGATGAGTTTTTTCTTACCTTCTTTTTCTTAGAAGTGGGAGACTCTAGTGTTTAAAAAATGTTGAAAGTACAATTTATTGCATAGATAAAATTGATAAAAGGTCAGTAGCTTAACTGCCTTTAAAAGTAATTTTTAATTTTTCTTGAAAAAAGCATCTTGCAGCTAAGGTACTTTAATAAATTGTACCCTTAAGTCCTTCATATTAAACACTTGTCAATTTGTAAACCTGTGGCTGCTTCGGGAGTATTGCTTACACACCATGCCCTTGTTGGTACTCAGTAATGTAAAAAGTATTTACCGGAGGTATTTAATATTTAATAAAGATGATAGTTTGCTAATATAGGCCAAAAGCTTTCACCTGAATATGTCTCTTTCATCTGAATCTCAGGAAGACTGAGTAGCTCACTAAAGCTTACCACAGTCAACAGGAAACATGAATTCAATTTCAGTCTTTTTGACGAACAGCACAAAAGCATTTGCTAGATTTCTGGTATCAGTTCCTAACTCAAATAAATGAATTGAGTTGATGACTGGATCAATATAGTACATGAATTCTAGACATCTCCCTGTATCTTTAAACCTTTAAAACACACACACACACACACACACACACACACACACACACACACACACACACACCACACACACACACACACACACACACGTTTCAGCTTGTCAACTACTCAGATAAAATAGGAAGGCTTTGCAGTTTTAACATGAATTGTTCATCCTGAGGTGGGGGGAAGTTCAAATTTAGCACAATTAAACCTTGGTTTCATATAAATTGTGCTACCCATGCTTTTGACTTGCTTCTTTCTTCTTTTCATTTTCATTTTTAGAACAGTCATATATAGTAGCAATTTACCTTATTGATTTTCATCAGCACAGTGTGTAATCCACAGGAATAGACATTTCTTTGTATATGTTTCTTTCCATCCTGTAGTAGAAGTGTCTGCACAGTTTCGGTGTATGACGTTTTTTCTCAAAGGAATTTAAAAACTGCGTGAGTGATTGTGGAATTCCTACTGTTTTCAGTAAGAGCATGTTGTTTCACAAGCATTTTCTCTGCTCTAGAGTAGAGCTGAAATGCAGTGGGCTAGTTCAGGGCAGCATGAGAGAGTTATCCAGAGGCCAAAGGCTTCTCTGCCTGCTCTCAGAGACATCCTTTTGAGTCTCCGTGTTCACGATGGCCTTTCTGAACTCATGTCAAGAGGAAGTCCTGCTCTCCAGAGCAGTTTGAATTAATCGATAGCCACTGAAATAACAGCAACATGTCACTGTAGACTATCTTTCCTTTCATCTCATTTTTGTTACTTCTTTGAGAATTTCGTACAATGTATTTTGGTTATAATCACCCCCTCTCCCAACTCCTCCCAGATCCATCTCTCCTTCTCTATTCAACCAACTTGATGATCTCTCTTTTGAAAGAACCCATCAGGTTCAATTTGTGCTACCCATACAGTATTGCATGTGTGGCCTTTACTGAAGGTCCCTCAGAAACCTGGAACTAGAGTATATACACATTCTTGAAGAGTGAGTACAACATGCAGAGATGAAGGGTAAATTAAATCTCCAAACTCATATGCACATTAACAATTTTAGCAAGAGACTATGCCAAAAATCAGAATTATTGAATAGAAAAGGATCTGAGAGGCAGGCATCCTTTTGAGAACTCCACCTTATATAAACAAGATGTGTGTGTGTGTGTGTGTGTGTGTGTGTGTGTGTGTGTGTGTGTGTGTGTGTGTGTGCAAGCATATGTATGTGTCTGTCCATATACATCATATGGATAAATATGTATATTTGGATAATTTAATAAAAAAAACAGAAATTAAAAACCCAGGAAAACAGAAAATTCCTGTACATGGTAAATCCTCTGCAAATTTTATACATGAAAACCACATGACTAATTAAGATTGTTGCAATTTGTTTTAATTTTTAACTACTGCTGTCAAAAATGCCACAGTGTTATGACTTAAAGCACAACATTTGATTGTCGGGTTCTGTGTTAAGCATCTGAGAAGTGTCCCTTTCTGGAAGGCCTGGGGGAGAATCAGTGCTGTTTTTATTTTGAGTGTTAAATCTTCTCAGGACCCCTCATACAGCTTTGCACGTGGCCTCCTCATCTTTCTTAAAGCCAATTGCATTTGACCAGTCTGACTTTTCTTACATAATAATGTCTTCTGCCATTTCTTGCCAGAGAAGACTTTTTTTTTTTTAAGGGCATCTGCTATTAGACTAAGCCCACCAGAATAATCCAGAATCATCTCCTGTTTCAAGAGCCTTAACTTAAGCACATCTGCAAATCACTTTTTTCCTAACTAACACATTCCCAGGTTTCAGAAAGTGAAATAAGTATTACTGAAGTCATTACCCTGCCTGCTGTAGTCTGCCCTCTAGTCCCCAAAGATTCCTAAATTGTTCCCCTGGGAATAACATTAGCAAATCAGATTTCCAGAGTCCTAGGCCACTACAGTATCAATTGAAATTCTAACACTGACTCTAAATTTTATCCAATAAACATCCCTACATATCATCATCCAAATAACCATAGCAAGGGATGCAAAGTCAGAATAGGGTTGTGGTCTGAACTATCTAGGGTACTACCATGTAGAACTAAAGAAACAAGAAATACATAGGTAGGAAAAGTCGGAGAATGCCATGAAAAGTCTTTCAGGCCAGAACAAACCTTTTGACAGAAAAATAAATTGACTTAAACTGTTGTCCTTACCTTGAACTCAACATTGATATTTAACTGCTATTCTGGAATAGGACAATAGGAAGGGAAATGGGTTGGTATGTAAAGCAAATGAAAAAATTTAATGAAAAAAATAGAAAAAAAGAAAGAAAAAAGAAAACTCAAATGCAACTCTTGTTGCTGATCAACCAGGGATAATTGAAAGGTGTTCTGGCTATTTTTTTAATGGGCACATGTGTAGCCCCTTTCCCCAGCATGACCGATTGCTAAGTAAGGCTTTAGCCAAGGATAGCGTTCTCCACATTGGGAGTTGGAGTACTAAGACAAGCATATCTCCTTTTCTTTTTCTCTTATTCTTCCTAGGATTTATTTCTGCCCATTTGTAGCTTCCAATAGGACAATGAGAAGTGGAAGGTGGTGAAGACTCTGCTACCTGCTGCTAACAGGATCTTGAGAATTTGATTTAAAGATATCCGAGGTTCAATCCTCTCAGAACCTGCCTGGAGAAATTGTTGCCTTTGTTTTCATGATCGCTGTAGCAATAACGAGATCAATAAACCTTCAGAAGATTCGGTGAGCCAGAGCACATTCTATCTCCCTTGTTACTCTGGAATGCTGAAGCGTTGCAGAGGAGTGACCAACGTACATCAGACTGAAATATTTATTATTCTGTTATGTCATGTGACATATAAATATGCATATGGAATATTATTTCTTCCTTGGTATATACTGCATTGAAGTTACCATAAATCATATCTACACAGACTTGGTTTGTAGCATGATAGGTTTTTTCCTCTGTGAAATAGAATAGGTAGAAAAGAATACACCTCAGGACTCCCTGTGATCTGAATGACCTTATTTGTCAAAAAGTACTTGTAACTGTTAGAGTTACTAATACTGAAACACCTGGTCTCTCCCTTTGGCAGAAGAGGGATTCAGACAGCTCCCTCCAGGGATGTGCAAAGCCTTTCTTCCCAACTTACCTGATCCTAAGAGGTTTCCTCCTTTATCCTTAGAGACTCCATTAACCAACTACTATGAAGTGTCTGAGAAAGTGCGTTTTTCTGTGATAGGCAGCAAGCTTTATGGATGCAAAGAAATCGCTACAGCTATTTGCTGAGGGTCATTACTGCTTTCAGCCCCAGGCTAGCTACACTGAAAAGCTCTGTAAGGCAATCCATGAATGTGTCTGGCAGAAATAAGACTAACCCTTAATCCTGACATTCTCTGCCAGCTTTCAGAAGCTGTGTGTTTTCAATACCTTTCCTTTGTCCTTTCAAATTAACCTCTCCTTTCCTGGTAGATTTGATTGCTTCATTAGTTATAGATAAAAATTATATTTCTGGAGCCCAACAAGAAATTTAAGCCTGGACAATAGCTATAAATAAATACAAATTAAAATATTTTTATCCAGAGCATTTCAAGTCTGCCTAAGTTACTAGACCTTAAATAACAGGAAAGGAGTATTACATTGTGCAGGTATTAGATATAATTCTAGTAAAGGCAATAAAAGCAGTATTGCCATGTGTTGTAGGGAAAGGTGCTGCACTGCAGAAATTCACTCCAATTTTCTGAAAACTCTGTCACAAGAAGCCGAGTTCAGTTGAGGTTACTTGCTGTAATATGAGTCCTAATAGACCAACAGGTTCAACCTGAATTCCAAAGCGTTTTCTGGCCTCTGTTATTTTTCCCATTGATGCCGTCATCATTTTGAGCTTCCAAACTAAGAGTCCAGTTGTTCTAAAGACAGATGCTGCTAGGAGGAACAGGCAATTACTTAATGGATGTGTTTTTAAGTCTCACAGATTGTCGATCTTCCTCTGGTAACCCCATCAGCTTTCATTTCTACTTCACTAAGTGTCTCTGTAGCAGAGCACAGACAATGCTGTGGTGTTCCTTGTGGGTTCCTCCTAGTTGGTGCGGATTCTGTCTCCCTTCAATGAGCCTTCATTCCATAGCGCATTTCCCTTAGCAAAATTTGTTGGCAAATCTGCTCATCTTGCTGCGTGCTACTGATTGTGAAACAGCACAGCTAAAAGAAAATAATAATCAATATACATAGTAGTACTACAGACACAAAATATTAGTGCAGGAGGAAACTGTGAGCCCTAAAACCCAGCGTATAATTTATTCATACATGTGTATACAGATTTCAAGCAGAAAAAAAAGAAGCCAACAGATAATTATTATCAAGTTAAGCCAACAGCCAGCAATTTTTTAAGTATATAGACATGTGATTCATTGTGTATGTATGAGTATGTATCCATGTTTGCATGTGTGTACAGGTACATAGGCATGTTCGTGTGCATACCTGTTCAGGCCTGGATTGATGTAGCTTGTCATTTTTCAATAGCTCTCAATTTTATATTTTGACACATGGTCTTTCACTTAAACCCAAAGCTCAAGAGTTTTGAGTAATCTAGCTACACAGCTTGTTGTGGGATGTGCTGCCTCCATCTTCCATGTGCAGTGTTACAGGGGGGTAGTATGCTTTTATTAAACGTTTTTAAATTAAACGTTATTAAATCTTTTGTGGATCGAGCCCTGAACTGACCCATCTGCCAGGACCAAGCCCGCAGCATTTACACTGAGTATCCTAACACTAAAGAATCATGTTTCTGCTGTTAAAAAATTGTGATGAGCTAGGAGATCCATATGTCTTGAAAGTTATTCATCCTAAAAATTCAGATTATCACTCAAAATGAACTTTAGAATACAGACACGTTACTAATTTATTTTAAAAGATTAGTCAATGAGGAGAGGGGAGTATATTATGTAAAGTGTGATGATGTGAGCGTGTATGAAAGTACTTTAAATAAACTTATTACTTGTTTGCTACAAAATTACTAGTTTTTTTTTTTTTAACAATTAGATACTGAACAATTTCCCTTTTCTTACCTCATGAAGATCCTTCTGTCTCCTCCTTCAAGCCTGGGGCACTCTAATGGAGGCAAATGATTAACATTAGACGTAAAGGTCCCTAAAGGAAGCATTAGTTCAACCTTTGGATGATATGTTGATATTTGACTCTGATATCGGTTTTCATTAAGCTCAATTGCATTTCACTGAAGCCTCTTTTCATATCTTTATTAGAATCGCATCAGGCTGTACGTATATGAAGAGGGTAATGGTGCCTAAGCTGAGTATAGTCAGCACCTAAGTAAGGAAGTTCACTGTCAGCATCTATTGCAGCAGTTCTCAACCTATGTGTTGTGACCCCCCAGAGGGGTCGCATATCAGATATCCTGAATATCAGATATTTACCTTATGATTCTTAAGAGTAGCAGAATTACAGTTATGAAGCAGCGATAAAATAATTTTATGGTTGGAGGGGAGTCATGAAGAACTGTGTTAAAGGATCACAGTATTAGGAAGTTTGAGAACCACTGCTCTACTGCCATCAAAACCATTATTTCACTTTTGAAAATTAATTCATAGTGTCGTATGGAGGAGTCGGAATATAATGCTGGAGCAAATCTCTCTAATGCTATGCTGTGATGCTTTGGAGGTTGGTGGGGATTGCTTGGTAATGTAGCAGTAGGGGATGCAAAAATGGGATGTTAGTTCCAGTAGTAAATTGCTAGAATGATTACAAATGTCTGAACAAATATATATATATATTACATGTTTTTTACTTCAGCTTGACATAGAGTCATGAAGAGTTTGTCCTGGGTTGACCTCCAAATGTAATGGAATCTGACACAAGAGATAAAGCATGGATGCTCTGTTCAACAATTATCAGCCTTAATGTCACATACATTGACCATATCAGGTATGTCACCAGACATATGTGAAGACATCTGTGATTGTGTCCCTTTTCGGTGTACCATAATCACTTATTTGTTTAATGGTAGAATAACCTGCACAAAGATTCTTTGCCTTGCACTGAATTTTACCAAGTTCTGCATTGTGCAGATGGATTTTTGAAGCCATTTATTTCTTGATGGTGTCTCTTTGAAAGACCATTTCAGAAATGGTCATAACACTGACTTTCATGCATGTGGGCAATATGTATTCTTTTCTGTACTTTAATGATAGCAATTTCTTAATATCAAAACACTTCCTGCTTACATTCTAACCTAAGAGATTGGATGAGTTGTATGCACCAGTTCACATTCTTTTTAGTTGGAAAAGAAGATATGCAGTGACTGTATATTTTTAGTACTATTATTAGTAGTGAAGGGAACTGAACCTAACGCCTCAGACAAGCAAGGTTAGTACTCCACCACTGGGTTTTATTCCCAGACAAATGACATTTAAAAAAAAAGTCATAGGAAATAAATGGTAGTGTTAGTACTTGAAATCAAGTTTCCTGCTTTGTGTTGCTCTTTATTCTGGAAGCTTCTCTGGAGATTTACTGTAAATTTTTTAGGAAAAAAAATTTAAATTGCTTTACTGGAATGTCAGGCAAAATTTTGCCACTATTGGTATATTCCCTGAGTATTGGTTGGTTTTGAAAGATTTTTCACTGTTTTCAAAATATTATGGGTGTGTGTCCTTTCCTAATAATTTCACGCACATGTTTAAATGTGTTCTAACTATTGTCATCCTCTCTAACCTCAGTTCTTAATCATTCCCTCCTATAAATCCCTTTCCATTTGCTTGTTTATTTGCTTTGTGAGCTACTGAATTTAACCAGGGCTGTCCATACATATGTCCATGGTTGCATAAGTAACCATTCAATATTGGCGAGCTCACCAATGTGCATACAACTCAGAGATTATTCCCTCCCTTGGTTCCTTGGTATCTATCAATGGTTAATTTCCTTGGGGAGGAGAATGACCTCATGAGCTCTCCCCCTTTCTGTGACAAACTACTGACTAATCTCAGACTTGTGCATGTCCAGTGTAGTGTCAAATTGTAGAACTGGAGTTACAGGTGTTGTGAGTCAACTGATTAGGATGCTGTGAACTAAACATATGTCCATGGCAAGGGAAGTACCTATTCTTAATGATTCAGCTATATCTAGACCTACTGAGTACATTTAATTTGTCTTACAGATGTTATTAAAGAAAAGGAAGACCCTTAACAAAATAATGTATACACTATATGAAAAAATAAAAGATTCTTGGTTTGTAGGGTCTATTTCTCAGAAATGATCCATTTCCTTCCTGTACAGAGAACTGTAGCATCTAAGTTTGTGACAAAAGTATTATTAATCTTCCACAACTCTATCCTAACATACTATGTATCTCAATTTGTCCTCAAAACATCCCGGGCTCCATAGAATACTCTATGTATCATAATTTACTAACATGTAAACCAGTGAAGTTTTCCAGAAAATGGTGCTTTAATTGGGTGAAAAATAAGATTGAAAAAAGGGAATCCCAAAGAATCTGAATATAGGGACATTTTCAATAAAGCCAGTTTCGTTTGGGGAATGTAGTTACATTCTGAATTTATATGGAATTCAAAAAGCTCTTTCTACCTGCCTTCTCCATAGAGAGTTTTTATTCACCCATAAGTGGGGCACATATTAAATGTGCTCGTGTAAAAAGGTCAGCACATAGATTTACAGTAGAAGATGAGAATCAGTTTAGAACCCACTGTCAATACAGGCTTCCTTGGGGGAGGTAGGGATCAATCTGCACTTATAAACGCGACAAAGGATTGACAAAAGGAAACACGGTTGGGAACAGGGAACTGCAACTAAAACAAAACACAGGACCTTAAGACTCATGTTTATGGTACTTGTAGGGAAATGAGGAGCATATTTTAGTTAGAGTGAAGAAATTGTTTAGTTGAAGGAGATGCAGGGCCAGCAAGGCCTGTCCTTTGGGATGGGCTGCTTAAACTTATCCTATATACGATACTTGTAATCTTTTGGAACACATGATTTCGAATCACGTGAGAGTAATACTGGTTTTTAAATAAAGACCATATGTCAAACAGAATATGTATAGAATACCTCTAGATATCTGGGTACATCTCTGTGTAAATGGCAACATTTTTTATGATAAATACAGTACTTATTAAAAATATTTGGAACAATAAAAGTGTATGAGAGTGAAAAAATACATATACAACACAAGTTTTGGGTAAACCAAACTGTCTATTGAAAAGGCTGCAAAGTAAGATATCAAGAAGGTCACATAAAATGGTGAGATCTAGTCTCAAGGTGTTTCAATAGCCACTAATAAGAGAGAACATCAGGAGAAAGGACACACAGGATGCTTCATCTGGAAAAGGTACAATGTCAAGAGATTCTTCAATCCATGAAGACGAAATTTCACATCCCAATGACTACAAGAGAATGATGGCTTTGGGGCAGAAGATCTTGTTATGGGGTTATTAGGGTTCTTGCTTACATGATCATAACTTTACTACGTAATCTAATTATATTGCTAGTGAAAATTATCTTCTAATATGTTTAATTACCCATACTTATTCTTACATGTGCATATTATAGTCAAATTCCTCGTAAGCCATTTACTCTTCTCTAAACAATATAAAATAAATAGATGAACTTGAATATATTCATCAATACATCATATCATAATGGAAATCAGAGTACTGGGTTAGAGATAATTCTTCATCCTTTTATACATAAACACTTAGCACTGTGGTTTCCAACAGTCTATAAATATTTACTAAAAGGAAAATCCTCCTCAGTGTTCCTGGTCCAGCTAAGAAATGCATCATTCAGCCTTCTAAATTGGTCATCTTTCGATCTGGCCTTTCACTGACCTTAATTTCTCTGGGGAAGGTTCTTGTGGAAATGGTTTATGTCATGTTTGCTCAAGAAAGGAGACAAGTGAGGGAAAAATATTTGTAATAAAGGTTTGGTAAGGATATAACTGACATTAAAATGACCTATCCACTTCAGATACTTGATTATTGGCCACAAAACTTAGAACAATATTAAAAAAAATAATAAGAAATTTGGTAAGGTGGAAAAGAAATAAAAAAGTAAAGACTCAATTTATTATTTTATTACTTATATTTAACTAAAAGACAAAAATCATCTGTGTGTAAGGAAGTATTTTATAGAAAATTTTTTTTAAAACTCAACAAATACATATGAGATAAGCTCAAATATTATTAGTCCTTCTTACCTTTAAAGTCTATACTTCTTGTCTAAATAGTCTTTAGATTTTTTTCAGAAAGTCTTTCAACTTGCTCACTAAACATGTGCTACAACTTGCCTTAGTGCTTCCTAAGAGATTTTCCATTTTTACCCTGTAATATTTGATGGAATATATCAAGATGCAATGAGGCATACAATATATTCATACAACCAATATATATTGTAAAATATGTGATCATAAGAAAGACAATGATTTATATGTGAGAGAATTCACTGGATCCGTGTAAGACGTGTTCCAAAAACTAGGATTAAAAATCTCCAGTCTGCCTCCTTTCATCCCCATCTTGCTCTGCATACATACATATATTGTAATCCTCATAGCCATGAGGATTCAGACACTCTGTCGTTAACTTCAGAATTCTGAATAGAGTTGGAAAGTGGTATATTTTACCAAGTGTTCTGAAAAATATATGGAAGAAGAGATAGGAAGACAGATATAAATTTACCTGTCAATATCTGTCATTTATCTGTATCTATCTACACTTTTTTGTATTTATGCATATATATATATATATATATATATATATATATATATATATATATATATATATATATATATATATATATATATATATACAGAGAGAGAGAGATGCAATGAGGGAAGAGAAGGGAAGGGAGGGGACGGGAGAGGAGGTGAGGGAAGGGGAGGAGAGAGGAGGGAAGAGGAGGGGAGAAGATAGGAGAGGTGACAGCCACAGCTCACTAAGCAATGTAAGGGATAAGCATATTGAACTGGGAAGGCATTTAAAGGAGTTGGGTTTCCACATTACTTTGAACTTTGGCACTTCATGTTTATCTTTGCTAGAGCTACCTGGAGATAGATGGTCAGGAATAGCGAAAATTGAGCCTTACTCGTCTCCAAGTCCCTCACCTGAAAACAGCTTAAAGCAGAGATTTGATATTGAAGTACGAGTCCAACAGAGGTCAAAAGTTATGAACTAATTATTCAATCTGCTGATAGAGAAGTGAACATGACCCAGGTGGTGAAAATATTCAAGGTATGAGTGTTAATATTCAAGATGATTTTCATTAAGAAGAATGGAATCCCTGGGAGCTGAGATACAGGACCCTGGTGAAATTAAAGTGGTCCTTGTTCCATGCAGGAAGCTGGTACGGGACAACATGTACCTGGAAAGCAGGTTATGAGATACCAGAGGGATGATAACACATTTCAGTCTGTTTTATATCCTCAGGGCTTGGGATGTAGCAGTGGCTGTCAAAATGTTTGAAAGGATAAGTAATAAGGTAAAGACAGAAGTTAAATCACATAGACCAGGCCCACATGTGAATGGTTTCAATAAAAGGTATATGAGACATATTCATGATTTGTATTCATACAGATACAGTGTGACTTGGAAACCAGGCTTGGTGGCTGGAATTAGCAGCACATATGTCAGAAAGTGCTGAAATTTGAGAAGTCACTTACCTTGACTGCTGTAGTAGTCACTGTGAGTAAGGACTGGCCTAAGTTGCAAACAAATAGCGCATATATATAGAATCACAGAGGGAGATATCATAGTCTGGGTCTTTAACTCTAACTCGTTCTTATTTTGTCCATGTGTCTGTCAAAGAAGGATAGCCCGAAGAAGAATTTGTTAGAAATTACTCTATCAGTGTAAATTACTAGGATATCATTCTTATTTCATCCCTGTGTTTATAAATCAAGGATAGCCATAAGAATTTGTTAGATGTTACTCTGTGTAAGTTGCTAAGAAATACATTTTTTCTTGTCAAAATTAAATTTCTGAAAAAGAAAATCGCCTTTTATTTGTTTTTATAGAGCCTCTCATATGATATGAAGTCTTCTCCATTGATTTATTTTGAGCAACAAAATACTTGGATAAGATTCATTAGGGTGCTTATTACTACTCAGTATTTCTTTCTCTTTGTGCCTAGTCTCAGAATCCTCTTGGAATTGATTGACTGTAAATGTAGTATCTCAGAACCACCCACACCTACAGGATGAGAATTTTCATTTTAAAAAGATTCATAGCGGATTTCCTCACCTGTCAAACTTTAAGAAGTGAAGGCCCATCAGCCAGTTTTAGGCTGAGTTTATTTAGAGGATTTCAGATTTAAACAAATAGGAGGTGAAGACATTTAAGATGTTATTACATTTTGATCATAAATGTCCACCAGACCTCAATGCTCAAGTTTAAGCTGCTGGCAGTAATTTGGAATAGAGGGATCTGTAACAAGTGGGGCCACTAGGTGTTCCCTCAAATGGGAAAGTGGAATACCCCTTTGATGGTGTTTATTTTTTTAATTGTTATTTTGAGATAGAGTCTTACTATGTAGTTCTGGCTGTCCTAGAACTACATAGTCTGTGTTGGCCTTGTACTCACAAAAATCTGCCTGCCTCTGCCTGCCAAGAGCTGGGATGAAAGGCATACACCACTATGCCTGGATTTTTTAAAAAGTGGAATCTTATGTTCTTTTTTACTCTATACTCCTGAGCATGACATTCAGGTCATTGAAGGCTCAAGGGGTCAGGTCCAAACAAGATGAGGTGAGACATCTGAAACCATAGCCAAAATGGACCTTTCTCTCCTTGTAAGTCATAGATGTCACTTACTTTTTCATAGTGATGGCATGATAACTTAGAGATTAAGTTACTTTTCCATCTTAGAGGATGGCTCAGTTAATTCAAGACTTGGTTTTGTTTTTTTTTTTTTTTAGGTGTGAAAAGATGTGTATGGTTTTTCTCAAATCTGGTGTGTAGACAAGTGTATGAGGCTGAACACCAGAGCATATAAATAAATGTACACACTTGTTCAGTAGAGGAGAAATGTTAACAAGTAGAAAAGCTGTGACCAGTGGGGGATGTGGAGACTACAATGCAATCCCAAGGGGTTACTGACAGAACAATGCCAAAATCAAGCAACTGAAGAATTCTACGTTAAAAATGGGTTTGTTTTACTTCAGTCTAGTCCATTCTCACTGCCAGAAGACACTCTCTCCTCAGCCCAACCATAGTTTCGAGCCTACATCCTGGTAAATATCTCTGACAACTAGAGAATTTCAGCTTTTCTTACCATTTACAACTCTCCAGAAATGAGAATGCTGACTTGTTTTAGAAAAAGTACAAGTCAGTCAGAGTATACTAGATGTACTTAGATGCCCCTCAACTGAAGAATGTTGAAAGGAAAATGTGATACATTTACATAGTGGAGTATTACTCAGCTGTGAATTAGCAATGACCTCATGATATTTGCAGGCAAATGGATGGAACTAGAAAAAAAATCATTCTGAGTGAGGCAACCCAGACCCAGAAACACAAACATGGTATGTACTCATTCATAAGTGGATAGTAGGTGTAAAGTATAGGATAACCAACCTACAATCAACAGCCCCAGAGAGGCTAGATAATAAGGAGGGCCTACAGAGGGATACATGGATTTCTCTGGGAAGGGAAAAGAGATGAGATCTACTGGGTAAACTGGGTGCAGGGTAGTGGGGATGGAGGGATGAGAACTTGAGGGAGCAGGTTGGACAGGCTGGATGCAGGAGGCAAGTTGGAGGTGGGTTTGGAGGGGGAGAGTAAGGAAGAAGACATCTTGATGGGGGAGGATGTTTCATGGTTAGGGAGACACCTGGCACCAGGGAAACCCCACAAATCCACAAAGATGATCCCAGCTAAGACTCTTAGCAATAGTGGAGAGGGTGCCTGAACTTGCCTTCTCCTGTAATCAGATTGGTGACTACCCTAATTGTCATCAGAGAGCCTTCATCCAGTAACTGATGGAAGCAGATGTAGAGATCCACAGTCAAGCACTAGACTGAGTTCTGGAAGTCTTGCTGAAGAAAGGGAGGAGGGATTGTATTAGTCAGGGGATTCATGAGAGGGAACCCACAGAGACAGCTGACCTAAGCTCCTGGGAGCTCATGGACTCTGGACCAACAGCTAGGAAGCTTGCATTGAACCTACCTAGGTCCTTTGCATGAGTGTGACAGTTGTGTAGCTTGGTCTCTTTATAAGGCCCCTAGCAGTGAGATTAGGACCTGTCCCTGGCACTTAACTGACTTTTCAGAAACTGCACCCCATGCTGGATTACCTAGCCCAGCCTTGACACAAGGGAAGGAGCTCGTCCTGCCTCAACTTGATCTGACATGCTTTGCTCAAGCCCATGGGAAGCCTGCCATTTTCTGAATGGAGATGGAGATGAGAAAGTGGGGGACAGATGGGGAAAGGAGCAGGGAGGAGGGAACGGAGAAGAGGGGGGAAACTACAGTTAATATGTAAAATAAATGAAAAAAATGTTATTTAAATAAAATAAGAGTTCCTATGTATAAAATTTATAAATATAATACTTAGAAAATATATGAAAGTACCTACTTAACTGTTTTATAATGTTAACAATAAGCTAGTATTTCAACATCTGTATTTTTTCCCCTAGGTTTAGATAGGATGCTGTGACAATGAAGACAAACAGAGATTTAAAAGTTAAAATTGCCAATCATGTGATCATTAATTTTATGTTTAAACTTGAGTGAAGCATATATATTCATTATGAAATTATTCTGTTATTTCTGGGAGTGTGTTTGCGGATATAGTCAATATTTGAATTGATATAGTGAATGAAGTCGATTGTCTTCTTGAGGGTGAATCCCTCTAATATTAATGACCTGAACAGACTAGAAAATTTGGTCAGTCAGATTGGGAGAAGAAACTCTCACCTGTGTGCCTGCAATCTAGTATATAGTTTGTGAGTGTGTGTGTGTATTGTGTGTATGTGTGTGTGTTGTGTGTGTATTGTGTGTATGTGTGTGTTTGTGTGTGTGTGTGTGTTTTTCTCAATGCCTTTAGATTAAAAACCGAAACACTACTCTCAAGGACTTTTAGTGATACGTTTACCTATATGTTTGTGTATACATACTAAAAATCGCAGAATAATTATATACAAGACATTTTGTTGGCTCTTTATATCTTCAGAATCAAATACATTTTAATAAGCTGGGCACCTCATTAAAATTTATAAATTACAATGATGTTATTGACCTGGTGCATGAAGAAATCTATAATATAACTTATTTCAGCAGAAGCATGTGCTTGACTCATTCTTTCCACATGGTTGTGTCATTTAAGCATGTGTTGATATTTAACAAAACAAAATGAATGCAATATACATTTCCAGTTACCGGTATCACTATTTTTGGAAGTTTCTATTGCTTGGAGGGTGAAGTGGCCCTCTGGGAGGCCCCCTGACATCCGTGAGGTAACAAAGAGATCGCTGAGTCATTTAAACCATGTGTTTTTCGGTCTTTGTCTTCACCTCTCCTCTGAACCAGGAAACAACATAACTGACACACAATTAGCCATTTCTCACAGGCTCTTCTGAGCTCCTCGTCCTCCTGAAATTTACAGTGACCTGTACGACTTATAAACACACCTGTCAGCAGGGCATCAGCTGCACCAGAAACTCTGCCAATACAGAAATGCTCACAGAATTCGTGGTGTCACCGTGACTGGCACTTAGAGAACAGACGTTTCCGTCTGTCAATGAACATCAATTCCAATCCAGTATCCTGTCACTAATTCCAGTGCAATGTTTAAGAACTGTACAAAAATATCGAGCACCGTGTGATTGTCTGGAAAAATAAGACGAGTAGCAGGCTATGATGCTTATCTAATGCCTTTTAGGAAATGATGGATGCTGTACAAATTGCATGCAAATACATCCAGAACTAAGATTTAACAATACTCTAAGGCTATGGTAATAATCGGTGGGCCCATCAGAGCCCATCAGCCAGGGAGCCTTTAAGACATGCTGGATTTAATAGCTCAGCTATATTTTCCTGCAAAGGAGTGTGCCAGAAATATGTTCCTATCCAAAACCTTGGTCTTATTATAAACTAAATTAAGTGATATCTTCAGCTATTTCCTTCTTCCACCTATGTTTGACTATGAAAAGCTACATCAAAGAAAAAATATTCCAGTTTTTTATTTTGAGAGTTAAAACATACTACCTAAGGACCAGGAAGATTTTAAAAAATGAATATTAAAATAAAGGAAACCTGATTAATATACCTAATGATAATTTAATGTTTAACTTCTATTGCAGTTTTTTCTATAACAAAAGGTAGACAGATTGTTCAAGATGAAAGGGAATGTCTGAGTATACTTTGCAGAAAAGTGACTCTTTCTTACCAGATTCATGTCTTATTGAGAAACATAGAGACACTAAAAACACATTTAGAGTTTGAAAAATGATACGAAGTAAAAAGTCCTTATCAATATGTCTTAATTAACATACTGCTCATTGGCTCTATTAATCAGTATTCTGCAGAGAAACAGAAGCAGTAGGATGTGTATTTATATAGAGAGATTTAGTCTAAGTAATTTTCTCAGACAATTATGGAGGTTCAGAAACCCCTAGTCAGCAATATACAGCTATAAATATGTAGAAACATATTTGAAGTATTTAAGTATTCCAAAAAGAAACAAAGCATAAATATATATGAATATTCATATATACCCACATAGGTGTGGATTATTATAACCATGTAGTAATTATTGTATGTAATAATATGTAGTAATTATTCCTTATCACTTCCCTAAATAATAACTAATAATACTAAATGTAATAGTGTTTTTTGTTAATATGGTATTTGAAGTTATTTCATATACCATGCCAAATTATTATTATATATTTTCTTTACTCATTTAGAGTGTTTTTGGTCTTTTGAAGGATAATTACATGTTTCTATGTAATTAAAATTAAGTATAAACTTCATTTTAAAGGTATATGGAAAATTCAGTTCTTGATAATATTGATATCATGATATTAATATTTCATACAAATATATTTGCCTGTATAACTCTTTTCTTATTCTAAGTGTGGATTTGCAGAACTGTAACATTTTATGTATGTTACAAAATAAAGTATAGAGATACAGAATATTAAAGTGGATACATTTTGTAAAGGAAACTTTAAATAATAGACTATTAATTAAAATAATAGCTTTTTAAATGATATATTGAAAGTAAGTTGCTTATATTCTGACAAAGGAATCCAATGTGCCCTGAGAAATTAAAAATTTATAAGAAAAATACTGATATTTAATGTTAAGCTTAAAACAGTAAAGGGGAGGATGTAGATATCCATTTTAAATACTATCCGTCTAATTCTTACATGCAAACAAAGTTAGTATTAGTAGCCTTCATCCCAGTTTTAGAATTTAGTTCTAACTTTATTGGAATTTAGGTGATATGTTCATCATAAATCAGTTCTGAGTTCTGATCCAGTCTCTCAAAGAGTTTTTCAAACACTGCTGTTACTACACTATGCTTGGTTACATTTTTGTTGATCAGAGTTAGCTTTAAGTGATTTCTGTTTGGCTTGCAAACTTTAGATCTATCTTAAAATACCAGACACTCACAATCACTGTAGGCAGCATTCCACTACAGCACTCTCTGTCTTTGGTAGATGATTGTGATTCCAAGGTTATATTAGAAGGTCACTTCCTAACTCTGGTGATTGTACAACTTCTAACACACAATAAAAACACTTTTATTACTATAGGAAGACAACCAATTTGAAATTGACCATAAATTAGAGTTGGTTTCAAAAACTGCTGTATTACTGTGAGTTTGCATCTTAAAAGTCAGCAGTTAACTCTCCTAAATTGGAGTTGTTGCTGAGATTTTAATCTGGGTTATGTTTATTTTTACTGTTGTGCATTTATTTTGAAATGGAAGCTTGAAGGTGTAGCAGAGCGTGTAGGATTTCAAGGGACATGCTTTACCTTACACAGGAGAAATCATGTAGGCCCTGAACAACATTATGAGTAATTAAAAGCATTTTTAATCTAATGGTGAAAAAGGACTTTACAGGATTTAGCTATTTCAAAACTGTTTTATAAGCAAGCTTTAATATATATGTAGATATATTTGCAAATATATATATATATATGTTTGCTTTACAAAATTTTGCTGTGCTTGAATTATAATTTCCAAGTATGATGAACATGTTTATGGAAAGAGATCAAATGAACCCACTTAAATAAAACTGAAATTATTCCTTAAGGTGAAATATATGCATTTCATAGGCAATGGACAGCCATCTAGGGAAGGAAAAGATCTTCACAATGGAACAAAGTGGGCAAAGAAGGCATAAGCCTGGCAGCTATGAATAATAATGAAATGGAAGGTGTGCCCTTGCTGGATTGCATAAATGCCACCACAGATTGCTACCATCCTTTGAAACACACAGCTAAATAATCTATTAAGAATCAACACATACTGATATAGCAGTGCTTAAAAGGAAGCTTAAAGGTGCCATTATGACTCTCACATGTCAGACCGGCATCAGCAAAGCCCCAAACTGAGCCAGAGGACAAAGACTAGAGCAATTGAGAACTTGCTGCTGAGACAGATAGATGTCAGCTCTGTAATTTTCCACCTCTGAGACTAAGGCTGTCTACACAATGACCCAATGCTCATGTGAGGCCACATGAGATCTTTCATAGCGTTGTAATAATGGGTTAAAATATTTAAAGATTGCTGTGGGATGCCTTGCTGTATGCTGTGAATATGTGCGACTCTCATTGGCTAATAAATAAAGCTGTTTGGCCTATGGCAAGAAGGCATACATCCAAGCAGGAAATCCAAGCAGGGATACAGAAAGGAGGGTGGACTTGGGAGAGATGCCAGGCCACCACCAAAGGAGCAACAAGATGCCAGCACACCAGTAATGTCATGGCCATGTGGGAACATATAGATTAATAGGAATGGGTTAATTTAAGATGAAAGAGTTAGCTAGTTTGTAATTACTATAAACCTTGGAGTGATTATTTTATAAGCATCTGTGAGACTACAGGGCCAGCTGGGACCAAAGAAATTTTCAGCTACAAAAGACACTTAGGAATAGTAGCCTACACAATTGGTGTCTATGCTTGTTAATTATAAAAACAATAAAATATATATGGAGCCAGGCAGGAGCATAAACTCATGGAGGTATGAGGTGGTCTGATCTTTGTAAGTTTGAGACCAGCCTGTTCTACACAGTGAGTTCCAGGTCAGCTAGACCTAAGTAGTGAGGCCCTGTCTCAAAGAAAAATAAATTGTTTAATACTGGTAGTGTTGTCAGAGAACTTGTGATTTTCTACTTTAAAGTTGTCCTTTACCACATTGCTCAAAAAACCACATCATTTCTTCTTTCTGTCCAATTACTACTTTATTTAACTCATACATTTGTGTACGCATCTCTCTTAGCATTCTTGATTTCTTTACAAACTTCTCATATTTCTTTACTTAGATTTCTGTACCATAGAAGAAAACCTTTTTCTTGGGTATTTGCCTACTGCATCTAAAAGATATCCAGAAAAGGTCCCCTCCCCTTTATTCTTCCTATAGTATTTACTGTATTGCTGAGATTGAAGTTAGTAAGGATGTTTCTGAGGGAAAGTTGAGTCTTAAACCCTAATCTTTCAGGGCAGAAGAGATGTCTCCTCTGGTAAAATCAATGGTTGCTCTTGTAGCGGACCCGCATTTGGTTTCCTGAACGAATATTGAGGTTCACAACTATTCATAACTCGAGTGCCAGGGGATCCAATGCCCTCTTCTGAGACCTCCATGGGAATCAGGCACACACGTAGTACACAGACACATAAGCAAGCAAAACACCCATATACATAATAAAATCTAATAAATCTGAAAAAAAGTTCTTTCTTAAGAGTATCTTGATTTAAATCTTTAAAATATTACAACAGCCTCTACTTGGGTAAGAAGATACGTGGAGCCAACCACAGTACTTGACCCATACAACAGCCACCTTCAAGAGGAAATGTGAATATATTTTTTAAATTTTTATTTTTTAAATTTTTTTATTCATTTTACATACCAACCACAGTTGCCCCTCCCATTCCTCCTCCCTCTCCCCTCCATCTCCTCATCTCCCACTACAACCAATTTCTCATTCCCCCATCCACTCCTTCAATAGGATAAAGCCTCCCATAGAGAGTCAACAAAGCCTGGTATATTCAGTTGAGGCAAAATCAAGTCCCTTCCCCTTGTATCATGACTGAGCAATGCATCCTACCATAGGGAATGGGCTCCAAAAAGCCAGATTGTTTACCAAGGATAAATCCTGGTCCTATTGCCAGGGGCCCCTCATATGGACCAAGGTACATAACTGTTGCACCCATGCAGAGGGTCTAGTTCAGTCCCATGTAGGCTCCATAACTGTCGGTCTAGAGTTTCTGAGTTCCCACGAGCTTGGTTCAGTTGTCTCTGTAAATTTCCCCATCATGATCTTGACCCTCCTTCCTCATTTAATCCCTCTTCCCTTTCTTCGACTGGACTCCCAGAGCTCTAACTGGTGCTTGGCTGTGGATCTCTGTATCTGCTTCCATCAGTTACCAGATGAAGGCTCTATGATGACAGTTAGAGTATTTATCAATCTGATTACAGGATAGGCCAGTTCAGGTACCCTCTCCACTATTGATTGCTAGTAGTCTTAGGTAGAATCATCCTTGTGGATTCCTGGGAATTTCCCTAGCACCAGGTTTCTCCTAACCCCACAATGTCTCCCTCTATCTTTCCTTGCTCTCCTACTCCATCTATCCACCAGCTCACTGTCTAGTTTCTTCATGTTCTCATTCCCCATCCCCTCCCCTCTAATGCCCCCTGCCCCCAGTTTACCCATGAAATCTCATCTATTTCCCCTTCCCAAGGTGACCCATGTGTCCCTCTTAAGGCCCTCCTTGTTACCTGCTTTTCTAGAGCAGTGGATTGTTATAGAGTACCCAGGGGTCCCAGGGTATAGCTACATCCAGCGTGGGATACTAGGGGAAAAAAAACAAAAAACAAAAAAAATCCTACGTATATATACTATGTTCTTATGTCTGTTAACTTTATTCCTCTAAGACAAAATTCTATCAATTCAGCTATAGCTCCACCAGGCATTCAAAGCAGGAATAACACTAGATACACCAAGCTCTATATCTGTCGCCTTTATTTCTCTGGGATGAAATCCTATCTCCATAACTAGAGTTCTATCCTTTTCCCTAGCTCATAGTCCTACTAAGGACTAAACTCCTATGCTTCCAGTCTCATCTTCATCCTCTGTATCCTCTTTCTCCACCTCTGCTACTCTCTATTCCTGGCACTCAGAAAACTCTACCCAAGATCTGCTTACCCTCCAGGGAAGCTCTGTCATCCTCTCTTCTCTCTCACCATGCCATTCTGTGTCCTTCTACAGAAAAATGCCTGCCCTCTATTTCCCTGAGCACATGGTTCTCTGCCTTCTCAGGAATGTTATTCTACCTCTCACCTTGATATGTAAAAACCACTTTTGTTCTCAGTCAGTTGCTCTGGAGAGCTGCTAGCAGCTAGGCCTTGGGTCAGGGGGATGGTCTGAGCATCATTTGCACAAGAAGCAGCTATGTGTCTCCAGCCAGCTTGTCTCCTAGGCTCAGTGGCTGGGAGTTAGTAACTTAGTAGTTCAGCAGGTCTGGAAATATTTGGGCACACAAGAATTTCATAGCAGAAGACAGCTGAAATATTAAAGTCTGGATATCACCAAATATTCATAAATGGCTTGCCTTTTGACAGGACCCTTGGCCGGGCCAAGGTATAGCTTTAATACACAGCTAAACCTCTATAATATATTCTTGCGGCCCACAAGAGATTTTAGCCTGATTATCATTTGCTTTATATCTAATATCCACTTATGAGTGAGTATATACCGTATTTGTCTTTCTGAGTCTGGGTTACCTCACTTAGGATGCTATGTTCTAGTTCCATCCATTTGCCTGTAAATTTCATGTTGTCATTGTTTTTTTGTAGCAGAGTAATACTCCCTTGTGTAAATGTACCACATTTTCTTTATCCATTCTTTGATTGAGGGGAATTTATATAGTTTCCAGGTTTGGGCTATTACTAATGATGCTGCTATGAACATAGTTGAGCAATTGTCTTTGTGGTATGATTCAGAATCCCTTGGGTATATACCCAAGTGGTATCATTGGGTCTTGAGGTAGACTGATTCCCAATTTTATGAGAAATCACCATATTGATTTCCAAAGTGGCTGTACAAGTTTTTACTCCCACCAGCAGTAGAGGAGTATTTTATTCCACATCATCTCCAACATAAGCTGTTCTCAGTATTTTTGACCTTAGCCATTCTGACAAGTGTAAGATGGTATCTCAGAGTTGTTTTGCTTTGCAAGAAATGTGAATTTATTTATTTGTTTGTTTATTTATTCATTTTTGGTTTTTCGAGACTGGGTTTCTCTGTGTTGTTTTGGTGCCTCTCCTGGACCTCTTTCTATAGACCAGGCTGACCTCGAACTCATAGAGATCCTCCTGGCTCTGCCTCCTGAGTTCTGGGATTAAAGGTGTGTGCCACCACCACCCAGTGTGAATTTAAATATAAGTCCAAGGAGACAAATATCTCCGGTAAGGAGAATCTTCACTTTACACACAACAGACAACTATGTTCTTAGTAAAAGAAAACAGCTCTGTTGCAGAATATTTATTTTACTATGTAAAGACATGTTACATTTGTTTACCTATGTAAAGATATGCTACATCTGTTTATGTTGCAGAATATTTGTTTAAGTATGTATATGTGTTGCATTTGTTTAATTATGTAAAGATGTGTTGCTGTTTTGCCTTGCCTGCCTAAGGCACCTGACTGATCTTATAAAAAGCTGAGTGGCCAAAAGGAAGGGAGGCTGTATAGGCAGAACTTTCTGGCAGGCAGATTAAGTAGGAGGAGCAATTTAGGCATAGGGGAGAAATAAAAGAAGACACCAGGGACCAGACAGACACGGAGAAAGCAGAAAAGTAGGACATACAGAACAAAAAAAAAGGTAAAAACTCCTGAGGCAAAATGTAGGTGAATAGAAACAGGTTAAGTTAAAAGAGCTAGTGAGGCATACCTAGGCTATGGCTGAGCATTCATAACTAATAAATAATAAGTTTCCCTGTCTTTTTTTGGGGGGGGGCTGGGTGGTGGCCCAAAGAAAATGCCAATTGCACAGCTCCTGACACCTAAAATCCTTTTTTTTTAAAATTATGGTATCATATTTTCCTATCACCTTCAAGGGACCAGTCAATGCAGCCTAATTTGACAGAAATTTAAGCAAAATAAAGATACAAACAATTAATGGAGGAAAAGAAGAGCTATAATCAACTAATGACTGCTGAGAAAAGAACAAAGGGTTTGCCTTGCTAGGGATGAACTGGTTATCCAGCGGAAAGTAGTCAGCCCTGAAGTCATATACACACAGACAGCAAAAGTTGGCTCAGCGGGTTCCATTTGTATATCCATATACTCATGTGCACACACACACACACACACACACACACACACACACACACAGACACACACACAGTAATGATGATGATGATGATGATGATGATAATAATAATAATAATAATAATAATAAGCATAGTTTGAAAGGCAAAATATAGACATGGATGCCACTGGAGGAAGCAAATATGGGAGGGGTTAGAGCTAGAAAGGGGAGAAATGATGTAATTATGTTTTAATTAAAATATATATTAAATGAAAATGATCCCACAAACATTTAGTTCTGGATTTCTAAAACTATAAATGTACCTGCATAATTTGGCTTCTTCGCTAATTCTGCTTCTGTAGTTAACCGTGAACTCTGCAAAAATACATTCATGGGAACACTTCAAATACTTTAAACTCACTTGTTTTGGGTTTGAATAGTTGTAGCAAGTTCTGCTGCAAGCACAAGTTTAGTATCATTCTTAGGCCATGTGCAGGGAGCATCTCCAAACTAATTAAGTCTCTAATGCTTTTACTAAAGATCGAAAATATGATTTATACATTATAAGCATTTATCACTTAAAATATATGTTTTTAGTATCAATATGAATGTTGGATAGAATTTAAGGTAAAAGTTGATTTTTTTCATGATGGGTTAATATTAATAAAATTTATAATCTGCTTTTTCTTTATCCACTGGTTTTCTGCATTTGCATCAAGAATAGGATATGTTTGCTTCAGAGCTGCTGTGAGAATTACTTTGGCAAACGTGCATTGTCTCTAAAAATGACTCAATAAATGCTAACCTCACTTCCTCTAATATCTCATTTATAATTTCCACTCTCTGGACTTTACATATATTATTTTGACAATAATACCTTTTAATTTAATTTATTTTTAACTAAACTTATTTCCACTGTAATATCACAATAAGGTTTTTAGGCTTATATTTATTATATAATACTTTTTTGAGGTTATATTACCTGTCACATTTATTATTCCTTCCTTCTTTCATTTATTCATTCATTAATTCATTCAGGGGTGTGTATGCATGTGTGTGTGTATGTGTGTGTGTGTGTAGTTCATCTGTGGTTGCAGGCATTATTGTCCGTGTATGTGAAGAGGTCAAATAGGACCATCACATATATTTCTATAACATATATAGAAGTCCTGAACTCACACTTCTTCAGATAGGCTGGCTAGCCAGAAAGCCTAAGAGACCCTCCTATCTCCATTCCATGGAATCACAGCATTTATGTGGGTACTGGGAATCTGAACTCAACTCATCATATTAAGGCCCAAACACTTCCTTGTTAATTACAGAAACATTCAAAGCTCTTTTCTACAGCCATCACAACATCTATCACGTGGCTATTATCTGAAATCAATCTGACTATACAGTAGGATTGTTTGTCTTGCTTGTATATAAATGTAAATTGATCTCCATGGGCCATCCTTCTCTTTATACCTTCTCTTCCTAAACTTTGAATTCAATCATCGTTTGCACACTACTGTTATTTTATTGAATTGTGGATTATTTGCATTTTACCAGGTGTCTTAATTTTTAATCTTCCCTACTATTTCAAACTTTACTTGGAAGTGAGCTAATGCAATATATCAGCAAGTTCACTTATTTTGAATTCTCAGTACCAATTTTCCATCATTTAATATAACCAGGATATGCAGCTCAATACTATTATAACATCTGTCAGTTACAATAATTAAATACTGCCTACATCATGAGATTGTTATAAGAAATGGATTTCTGGCATGTAAAAATTACCAGAAATCTATTAAGAAAGGCAAAAAGCATAATGTATATTGACCCCTTACTAGACTGGAGGTATCATGCTGCCTACTTTATTTTAAACTCATGAATAAATCAAATGTTATCAAAGTTATTATTATAAAATTATAATGTGAGAAAGTAAATGGTTATGAAACACATATCTTAATGGTTTAAGGACTATATCTCTAAATGCAAAAAATAAAATGTTGGTGAGAATATAAGGTGATATGTTCAATGAATTTTATACTTATTTTACATCAATGCTATCCTTTGTATTCATGTTAGCTTCTTCTACAAGTTTTGATTACAGGTGCAGGGGAAAATCTTTCAGAAAGCTTTGAGTCCCCTGTCTTCCAAGTTCTGTTCAGGCTTCATTTCTCCACTTGCTCTGTGGTCACCTATAAACAATTCCACACATGAACAAGTACACACATGCTTTACCAATGCACAGGTCTACACATGCATTGCCAATTGATTCCCACTGATACTGTTGTCTACTCTTTTATAATCTTCAAAAAAATGTTAGAGTATTAACACAAGTAAGAAGTTTTAGAATACTTTTATCAGGACTCATTAATTTTAATTGCTTTATAAAAGAAAATATAAACTATGTATATCTAACAACTAGAATAAGATCCAGTAATGAGGAAGAACCAACTATTTGTAGATAAAAATTCATGCATGATCCAAGATGCATTAGGTGACATGATCAGAGTCTTACTCATACTATCTACTGAATGCCATGTTTGTTCTGGAGTATGTGGGGAATGATACAAGTAAATGAGTCAGTTCTCAGGGCCTGCCATAGATGCAAGGCCTTGATTATAGAAGTATGAAGGGAGGGGTGGGGAAGGTTATGCAGAGGGTAAACTGATTGTCTCACAAGGAAGAGGACCTGAGTTCAGATCCCTAGGACACACGCAAAATACTGACAAGGTAAGTGACAAACTTCTGCAATCTCAACAGGACTAACACAAGACGAGAGGCAGAAACAGAAGGATCCACTTAATCCCAAGGGACAGCTGTGGACAAGACACTCTGCCTGAAACAAAAGAGAAGGCAAGAACCATCTTCTGAGATTGTTTTCAGACCCACACAGACACTGTGGAACACTCACACCTACATTCACAGGCATGTACACACAGACACACAGACACACACACAGACACACATACAAAAAAAATAAAGGAACTTTTTGCCTATGGACTAACAGAATAATTACTTTTTAACTTGATCAAGATAATGCTTAAATAACTGTATGAATTGAATATACATAACTTTGTACAAAATACATGGATTTTTCTTTATGTAAATCAGGCATCTGGAGACCTGATTTTGATGCTTTTAATTTCAGCAAGGTTTTAACTTCCACTATATATAAGCTATATTGTTGAAAGCTTTTACAACAGTGGTCCTCCCAGTCTTAAAATTTTGTGTCATTGCTTAAAACAGAGTTGCATTATTTTAATTATTTACTGTTTAATATTGAAAATAAAAGCTGTGGCACACACAGTGGTTCTGTCGTGACTTGAAGCTTTTGAGAGGTTGAAATTATGAACAGTATTTTTGCAGCCGTGTTGCTATTCAGATGTTAGTATATTTCTAATAGCTTGACTATCAACTCTCACAATATGAGGAAATCCCTCAACAAGGATGCTGTGCTGTTTACTTAGGTCCTTGATTTGAAAGCACTTGTCCCAGAATCTGGCGCTGCTTTAGTGCTCAGCACTAATTAAATCTCCAGCCCTCCACCTGTGTCAATGAGAAAAACAAAGGTGTTTGTTTACTCTCTGTATCCCAAGTCACACCCAGTAATTTAAAGGGAATCATTCCTCCCACAGAATATACAGATAACATGTCTTCTAAGCCCTTTTGTGGGAACAGAAATGACATCATATTTCAATGAAAAGCATTGCCTTATGAGACATGAGTTCAGATGTGGGTAATTACTGCATTGGAAAAGTTGTAAACAGTCATATTAGAAAGAAAGAGTGCACTTTAAATATTTCTTCTAATAAATGATGGCCATGCTAAGATTTGGTTAACTCTTAACGCAGTGGGTTTCAATTTGCATGTGCATAGAACACTTTGTAGAATGAATTTCTATTTCCACGGAACATTTTTATTTCTCTAATACAGCTCTTACAATATGATTTGAATTAGTAATATAACACCAATAATGTGATAAGACTTGAATATCCAAGGATTCTAATGGAGCAGAAAGGATATTATTAAGATTTTTGTAACTGCTCTGTTTTATGATGCTTCACAAAATAACCACATATATACATATAGTATGTATAGTTTAAGAAGTGCTTTTTATATGAAAAGAAATTGGCCTCCTACACCACTGGCCAATTAACTCTGTAAATAAATCATTTTAATGCCTGTTATTGTTTCCTACACTTAGTTGAGGAGTGTAAGTGCTTTTAAACTTCCCAGAGATGGGGAATGTACAGTTTCTCAGAGAGTGACTTTCTTATGTAAATGGGCTTCATTCCCCAGCCCAAGAATAGAGCAAAGATGTTTGGTCAGATGACTAAAAACTGTCTCTGAAGAAATCTAACCCCACATGTCATGCATGTGACATCCAAACTTACTCCCTTCTTGTGAGAAACCACAAAGTGAGAAAGGAAACTTTGATGGTACTAGTGCAAACAATGACGTGTGATTCAGCAGCACATGCCAACTCTTCCCTGAGAAACTGACACAAAAAGATCATGTGGGACATTGAGAAATGGAGGGTTTGTAGTAAAAAATGGTCAGTTTTAAGAATAATCACCTTTTTAATTTAATATTTTAATTTTATAATTAATTTCACATATCAGCCATGGATTCCCCTGTCCTCGCTCCTCCCACCCCCCAAACCACCTCCCATTCTCACCTCCTCCAAGGCAAGGTCTCCCCTGGGGAGTCAGCCCAGCCTGGTAGGCTCAGCTGAGGCAGGTCCAGTCTCCTCCTCCCTTCACCAAGGCTGAGCAAAGTGTCCCAACATAGGCCCCAAGCTCCAAAAAGCCAGCCCATGCCCCAAGGACAGGTCCTGGCTCCAATGCCTGGGGGCCTCCCAAACAGTTCAAGCTAATCAACTGTCTCACTTATCCAGAGGGCCTGGTCCAGTTCCATGGGGGCTCCTCAGCCATTGGTTCACAGTTCATGCATTTCCACTAGTTTGGCTAATTGTCCATGTGCTTTTTCCAATCATGGTCTCACTATCTCTCCCTCATACAATCCCTCCTCTCTCTCTTGCCAATTGGACTCCTGGAGCTCCATCTGGGGCTTGGCCGTGGATCTCTGCATCAGCTTCCATCAGACACTGGATGAGAATTCTGTCATGACAGGCAGGGTATATTCTGCTATTCGATCACCAGAGCAGGTCAGCTCATGCACTCTCTCAACCATTGCCAGTAGTCTACAGTGGAGGTATTTTTGTGGATTTCTGGGGACCTCTCTAGCACTTCTGCTTCTTCCTATTTCCCTGGGGTCTTAATTCTCCATTCTCCTACTCTGCTCCTGATCCAGCTGGGACCTCCCTCTCCCCTAAGCTCTCTTTCCCCCAACCCTTGACCTCCATTAACATTCCACCCCCAGTTTGCTCATGTAGATCTCATCCATTCTATGTCGTTGGGCAATCCCTGTGTCTTTCTTAGGGTCTTCTTTACTAGGTAGCAGTAAATATTTGTGAGTTGCAGTCTGATTATCCTTTGCTTTACATCTAGTATCCACTTATGAGTGAGTATATACCATGTTTGTCCTTCTGAGTCTGGGTTACCTCACTCAGGATACTTTTTTCTAGTTCCATCCATTTGCCTGCAAACCTCATGATGTCATTGTTTTTCTCTGCTAAGTAGTACTCCATTGTGTATCTGTACCACATTTTGTTTATCCATTCTTCAGTTGAAGGGCATCTAGGTTTTTTCCAGGTTCTGGCTATTACAAATAATGCTTCTATGAACATAGTTGAGCATGTGTCCTTGTGGTATGATTGAGCATTCCTTGGGTATATGCCCAAGAGTGGTATAGCGAAGTCTTGAGGGAGGTTGATTCCCAATTTTCTAAGAAAGTGCCATGTTGATTTCCAAAGTTGCTGTACAAGCTTGCATTCCTACCAATAGCGGAGGAGTGTTTTCCTTGCTCCACATCCTTTCCAACATAAGCTGTCTTCAGTGTTTTTGATCTTAGCCATTCTGATGGGTGTAAGATGGTATCTCAGAGTCATTAAAAAAAGAAAAACAAAACAAAACAAAACAAAAAAAGAAAAAAAGAAAAGGAAGCCAGGCAATGGTGGCACGTGCCTTTAATCCCAGCACTCGGGAGGCAGAGGCAGGAGGATCTCTGTGAGTTTGAGGCCAGCCTGGTCTACAGAGTGAGATCCAGGATAGGCTCCAAAGCTACACAAAGAAACCCTGTCTTGAAAAAAACAAAAAAAAATTAAAAAATAGAAAGAAAGAATGAAAAGATAAAGAAAGAAATAAAAGGAAGGGATTAGTCTGTTTATTTCACTCCAAAATAGTGCTTTGAACTCTCTCAGAAACACTTGGATTTAGCTGCTTCATTTCCATCCAGGAAGAAACTGAAAAACCTTTCTTTTAGAGGAGAATGGGGGCATCTGGGAGGATGGAGGGATGTGGGAGAAGGGTGAGGTTGGAGGATGGAGCGATAGAGAAGGGAAGGATTGGGAGGATGGAGAATGGGGGAAGATGAAGGAGGATGGATGAGTTTACTCTTGTGTAAAAGATACAAATTTATTAAAGGAAAAAAAGACAAAAAAAAGAAGAATCACAAGATGAAACTTGAGCAGAAATACTTATTAGATCAGTAACAAGAAAAAAATTGTACAAATGACACTTTCAAACAGAGGATAAATTGGTTCCAGTTAACTATTATATATAGGTGAAGACTGGTGACAATTTGGATAATAGACATTAATAAATTATTCACACTACAGCACAATGACATCTGAAAGTGCAATTAAGAGGCAAGTAAAATGGAATGTAAGTGCTAAAACACAACTGAGAAAGGCTGGAAGTTTAGCCTGGTGGTCCCCACCGTGAAAACCACCCATAACACTAAAAAAAGGGGAAAACTGAAAATTTTACAGGAGCCAGAAATGGCAGTTAAAAAAAAGTTTAATGAAGGCATGTTCACAATAATAATGCTAAATTATTTTTTTGAAAACTGAGGAAAATGTATACCCCTTCATATTGGATACTCAGTTGAAATGTTAATCATTAGAACAAAGAATGCTCTTAAAGTTGATCTGGAAGAAAGGAAAGACGTTACTGTAGTAGTTAAACAGCTATGGTTTTTTCATTCATGTATTCAAGTACAATCAAAAATTCTGAACAGAAAATTGTCTGTACTCATTTAATACGTACCAATTATTACTATGTACAATTTGAAAGCATCGTCAGAAAAACAAATAAACACAGTGCATATATTTGAAGAAGGATCGTATAGAATATGATTTTTGTAAAGAAAGCAAATAAGTTTAATGTATGTGGAATAAAACTGTATTACCATTAAGCATCTATGTTAAATGACCGATTATTTATGGGGGTTGAGTTAAATTGGCTAATGCTTATGTGCTATATAAGGAGACTGGCACTTGGTTTAGAACTTCAAGTTTCTAGTATTAAAATATAACACTGAACATTCATAATTCAACTGCTATTAACACTAGATTATAAACGTTTCTACAGTAGGAATCAATCAAAACAAAGAGAAAAAGAAATGTAAAGAAATGAATAAAATCCAAGAGTAGTTTAGGCAAAGAAGAATTCCTCTGGAAAGTCTGAGAGCCAGCACGTTTTCTACACTAAGCTTTCCAACATGTAACACAGCATTTTAGTCCATGGCAATTAGAATGCAAAATACAGAATCTGAGAAGCTTGTTTTATAACCTATATCGTTTGTCACTGAGCATGTGTGATAAAAGACATGAGATTATTTAATTAGAGTGCATCCAGGTAGTTTCAATTCTCATTTGGAAATAGTCACGGAGTATAACATGTTGACTTGAACCGGAATAGCATATATTGCCTAACAGCATTCTTCTTGGTTGAATAGACACTAGCAGTATACACTATCATTTTCTTGAATTTAATGATTAAGTTTGGCAGGTAATTTTTTCTTATAATAATGCACTATCTTGGATACAAGAGCAACACAAACAATACTAAGTAAAGTACTGAGAACATTTATTGTCTTGGATGTGGTGTGTGGAGAGAATTGTCTTATCTACGTAATAGAGCATTTTTCAAAATGATTGGTTAGCTGGAGATAAGATGAATTATCTCTTTATGATTGGCACATTGGAGATGATAGCCTTTAGACTGAGAGTGGAGGCTGACCCAAACCTGCTTCATAATTACTAAGAATCTGCAAGTGGCTTGTCACCTTAGAGTTGAATTCTAGGAGGAACGACATTTATGTGGAGTTTTTCAACCCAGATGTAGAAATAGATTGATTATAGCATTTGACATTCTATTTTCAAGTATGACATGCATTATTTTGTTAGAGCGTTTTTTGTTGAATTCCTGATGCTGTCTTTGTCGGCACTAGAATATATTCCACCGCAACCACAGCCTAAGTTATTTAACATGGCTGCATAATAACCACCAGGGAAAAATGACTACATGTTACTCTATGATAGCTTGTGGACAGGTAGAAGCCACAGGGTAGGGAATCCTAAGTCGTATCACAGGGGCAGGCTGTGGAGGGAGGAAACAACCCCTTAGCACTGACAGAATTATTTCCTAATACTTTAAAGTATTAGGGTCTAAAATGAGTGCTTAAAAATTCCATTGCGTGCTTATCTTTTTTCAAATGCCATTTTATTCATTTTATTATTTATTTATTCACTGGGCTGTTCATGTGTGTATGTGTCTTCATGCATGTGTGTATGTGTATGTGTGTATTTCTGTCCATGCATGTGTGTGTGTGCATGTGAGTAAGTGTGTGCACATAGGTGTGCATGAAGTGTTCATGGAAGTCAGTACTTTCTGTCCATCATTTGAGTCCTAGAACTCAGGTTCTCAGTGTTTGCAGGAACTACCTTTACCTGCTGAACTGTTGCTATGGCCCTGTGCCTATCTTTGCTTTTCTTTATACTAATGTATTTGAAAAATTATTGTACTGGTTTCTTAGTTTAGGACTGCAATATCTATCTATCTATCTATCTATCTATCTATCTATCTATCTATCTATCTATATGTGTGTATGTGTGTATATGTATATATATGCATACATGTACATATATATATTTAAACTATATATAGTGTGTGTATTTGGGGAACAATAATTGGAAATGTCATACAATGTAAAGCATTTATTTGGAAAGAGCTGGTACATTTTATTCTGACTAGTATTTCATTGTTTCAACTCACATTTTTACTGTAGAATATGGTCTCCTAGAAGTTAAGGAATAATACTTTTAGCCCATGGTTTAATGATACTATAAAGTCAGAGAGACTCAATCCCTCTCTTTAATTCTCTTTCCTCTTGGAATTGCCCAAATAGTAACTACAAAATATATGCTATAAAAAATACAAACACTTAGAAAGCACGTGGGTGATTCTTCAAATCATTGGTATTAGACCATCTGAAGGACACATCCTTCTTTCCAATTCAATGAAGGCCCCACATTTTCTATTTATTACTACTTCGATACATTATCTTATTTACTTATCCAGTTACTGAAAAAATGGGAATAAAACACATTTTCATGGTAGATGTGACTGCCAACTTCTGAGGATATACAGGCAATTAAATAGAGGTCATTCCTTTCTTAGAAATTATGATATGAGAGCATTGTGGCTATGTGGTCTATGTTAAAGTCATGCTATAAGACCTATAGTAGAGAAAGTAGTAGCAAGACCTGAGGAGGGGATAACAAGTCTGTGCCAAAGTTTTGACTTCACACAGATCTATATAGTAAACAATTGAATTAAAAATGGACAGAATTCTTCTGTAGAGACATTTAGCCCCCTAAAATATTGAATAACTTTAATATAACAAGACTCATATGCTGAAGTAATCAAAATAGTTATTACAGTGTAGTAGCACGCCCACCCCCAAAACTCACTCTTTGCTCTTAGTACCTTTCTAAAGCCATCTAGAAGGATCATTTCCTTCTCTTAATGGAGAGTAGTAGAGAGTGAAACAGTTCCCTAGCAATGTAGCATTTGGTTCTAGCCTTCACACTGTATGTTAAAAAAGAAATCCTCAGATTCTCCACTCCAGCTGATTTGCAGTTGTGCTAAGCCTGGCTTTTGCTCTGAGGCTAATTAAGGCTTAGACATAGAGGTCTCTGCCATGTGTACTGAATAATCCACGACACTGTTCTTTCCCAACATGTTTTTCTATAAAATGGGAATATTAGTCATGTTTCTTAACATTAATTTTGCATGGAGCCATATAGTGCATGTACAGCACTTCACACAGTACCTGATTTTGAATATGCTCTTAGGAAATATGTATTGGTTACCACTGACATTCAAATGATGGTCACTTGGCTTCCCTTGCTAAGCCACCAGTCCAGCTGTACATCAACATTATTGCCATTGGGATTTCGTGACAAGAAACAAACTTTATTTGGTGGCACTGTTATCTATGCAACTGATATAAATCTACAGTAAATTCATACAGTATCCAGAGTTTAGAGAAAAAAAAATTATTTTGTAAAACAGGATCTGCTTTACAGAAACTGCCACGACTGGGGTGAACCATTCTGCTTTATTTTTTCAGAAATTTGTGATCATCAATAGCTCATCAGAGAACAGATAAAACAGACATGAAGCAAGTTGTGGAAAAGGACATGTAAATAAAGTGGACATATTATGTAATTCAAACTCATAATATCTTTCTAAAATAGGCAAAGCACCAGTTCTCCCACTGATTTTAACTAATTTACATGCATTACACTTTTGAATTCACTAGGAATTTGAGTGTGTGGAATGAAAAAAAAAAGACTTCCCAATAATGAAGGCATCATAAATATCATCATAAGTATGTATTTTTTCATGAGAAATGCTCTTGATTTGCAATTCTAACTACGTTGAGCTGACTATATAGATCAGCCTGGCAGTATACTTGGAGAAAGCCTTCTCTTGTCTCCCAAGAGCCAGGATTTCAGCATACACCACCACTATCCTTGATTAAGATAATACTTTTTAAAAACTGGGATTATATAAACAAGAAAAATAAAGCTTAGACTATTGCTTACAGAGGTGCTAGTGCTAACTCTGTCCCCATTCTCCAGAAAAGTAATTGGTTCATGATCACATCAATTAAGAGCCTACATTTGCTATCACACTTCTCCATTCACATAACAATGTCCAGGATTCACATTTTAAAGACACTACTTAACTACTTTTAACTCTCTTGTGAAGAAAGAGGGTGTTAAATGTAGGTTTTAGAGCTTGATGGTTTCATTAAAGCAAAATAAGCTTAGAAGAAAGCTTTTAATTTGCTAGACAATGTTTTTCTAGAAGCTATATTTCTATCTATTATCTATATCTCTATATATGTACGTATATATGTAGAATATATATGTATAAAACCAGCTTTGCTGAAGATATACATATATGCATATAATATATCATAGCATGTATCATATATATAAGAGTGATACATATATACATATATGCATATATATCATATCATGTATCATATATATATATGAGTGATAACCAAAATAAATCATTTCATTCTCATCTAAAAAATGAGTGACAAAAGAATATAATAGATCAGTTTTAAATTCTGGAGTAACAATGTGTAGAAACAATTTAATCCAAATGTCTTCTTTGAACTAATGATATTAGTCTAGTAGGTTTGCTACCTATAAGCCTTCAACTCTTTATAATAGACTGTATCTATGACTGGTTTGTTATTGAATAATCATCCATGAATATTTCTTTAGTGTTAAATAGCTATAGTTTTACAGGAATTTATAAAATCTCTATATTTTCTAGTCTTTGTCTCATAGTTTTTGTTTTTATAGAAACTATGGCCATAGGCATAAGCGGGTGGAAGTCAGACGCCTTTCTATTAGATCAGAGTGTTAATTAATCTATTTATGTTTACCAAAGTGGTGGTTTAGAAGAAAATGGCCCCAAAAGAGATTAGCACTAATGGGAGCGTGGCTTTATTGAAATAGGTGTGGCCTTGTTGGAGGAAGTATGTCACTGTGGAGGTGGGCTTTGAGGTTTTACATGTGCTCAAACCATGCCCAATAAGTGAGACCACTTCCTGCTGCCTGTGAGTCAAGATGTAAGAACTCTCAGCTCCTTCACTAACACCACGTCTGCCTGGATGCTGCCTTGCTTCCCACCATAATGATAATGGATTAAACCTCTGAACTGTAATCGAGCTAACCCAATTCATATTTTCCTTTGTAAGAGTTGCTGTGGTCATGATGTCACTTCACGGCACCTAAGACAACCAGTTTCTGTTTCCTTTTGTTTTCTTTTCTTAACTAAAGAGAAAGTAAGTGAGTGGGTTTTTCAAACCCTATGAACTTTGTAAAAATGCAGTCTTATGGGAATCCATAAATTCAATTGGATACGTGTTTTAAGAAATAATCTAGATGCAAACTATTATGTATAATAAGCATCACCTTTTTTACTATAAATATACTATAGGAAACATCAAGAAATTCTCTAATAAACACACCAATTTTCATATTATTAAGGATTAAGTATGAATCAAAATTAAAAGTGTTTTGTAAATATTTTAAATGTTTAGTAAGCTTTCCATATGATCCACAGGTAACAAAAGAACAGCGCATGCACTTTGGAATTAGCCTTTGAACACATGTTCTGTTAATATTGGCGTAAGAATAAAAGGGGGAACATTCAATTCCTGTAACTCCCAGATTCTATATTGGTTTTGCAATTGTGAAGAAGTCACCCAGAAAATCACAAATGCTACCTAAAAAGCAATATCAGCTTATTTCAAATTGCTGAACTAAGAAGTTTTATAACCAATACAAGAAAAGGGTGTGCTTTTTTATGATGGTACTAGTCACTATATAAGCATCTCAACACATTTATTGATACTAAATAATTCCAATAATGACGCAATGGCTAATTACAGGTAATTTGTTTTTTTCTGGTATTCTGTGGTGGTATGAAAAACTTTAGCACTCATTTTTATTGCAAAATGTTGGCTAGTTCCATGTATTATTGCTTTAGAATATGTTAAATGCCATTGTACATAAAAGGCTGCATAAATTTAATTTTGTTAGTAGTTTCCATAAAGTCTCCAATAGAGTGTTTTTGCAGAATCTTTCCCACTGAGCCTAATGTTTCCAAGTACATTATGAATATTCATTGCTTATCCCTGAAAGTACCTTTGTCTCATTTAGTTTTAGGACGGTGTCACAGAGAAACTAACTTTCAGTAAAATAGGGAACTTAATAAAAATAATTCTGCTGTACTTTTCTGCTTGAAACTGTAATGTCACAAATTCTTTTCAGCCTGTCATTCAGTTATCAGAAAACAGATTTAAATGAACTTCATGGCAAACTTCGGTTTTACTACACATTCTTGTTAATGAACTGTAAAATTAGGCACCGCTCAACAATTCGTTAGATTTACCCCTTGAGCTTTCTGTCGCACATGTAATGTCACATGTGCTATTCCTGATCGTTCTCCCCTGTTTTAGAATTCAAGTAGGGATTTAGAATTTTCTTGCCTTGTTTTACGCACTGGTGTGATTTTATACCCAGATCCCTTAACATAGAACTGCTCCTAGAAGAGACATTGTCTTTGTACCACAGTGTCTACCTGTAGCTTTTATTTCAGATAACAATGTATTTTTTTATTCTCATTACAAAAACATTAGTAACTCTGTATCATAGAGTTATATGTATATACTGTGCTTTAGGTGACCAAATACCAACTGATGTGTATTTAGATATTTTCTATTTTTCACTTTTTTAAATGCTAAAGTGGATTGCCTCACAAATATAGCTCTTAGTTGTCTCCTTACAGAAATTTCTTCAAGATATACAATGTCTGTGTCAGGGCTCTCTCTTTAGAAAGCCTTTCCCAGGAGCATTATAGAAACGTATAGCCACAGACATAGCACATAAATTACACAACTAATCAAAGTCAACATTCACATTTATCAATTCAAGACTTTGCTGATTACTCAAATTAAATATACTACTGGTGTATGAAATTGTGAATGTTAATTGTTTTGGTATTTTAATACACTACACATCCTGTTGATCATTCAGTTTCTAGGACAGTCATCAGCATTGTTCCTCCTTGTTAGAGACAGGCTTTCTTGTAGTCTATTACTTGGTCCCTACTCCACTCTTGTTGACTACGGAGTATACCAGCCCCCTAGCCTGCAAATGTCTAAGGAATTCTCTCTCCATCTAGCCTCTTGCAGTAGAAGCACTGTGGTTACAAGCTTGTGTTACTACACCTAGCTTTCTTATTATTAATTTTTTCATTTATTTTACATATCAACTACAGTTTCCCCTCCCTCCTCTCTGTCTGTTCCCTCCCCCTGCCTCCTGTCCATCCTCCCCATCCACTCTTCCTCCATTCAGAAAAGGGCAGGCCTCTCATGAGACTCAGCAAAGCATGTCATACATGTCGTATCACGTTGAGGCAGGACCAAGCTCCTCCACCTGCGTCAAGCCTGGGTGAGGCATCCCTGCATGGGGAATAGGTTCCAAAAAGATAGTTCGTGTGCCAGGGACAGGCCATGATTCCACTGCTAGGGGCCCCACAAACAGACCAAGTTACACAACTGTCATTCATATGAAGAGGGCCCAGGCATGTCCCATGCCGACCCCCTAGCTGTCGGTCCAGAGTCTGTAAGCTCCCATTAGTTCAGCTGTACATGGGTAAAAGGAATGCAACCTCAGGTTCTCATGATCACTTAGCAAACACTTTACTCAGTGTGCCATCTCCTATTCTGCTCCATTTATTCATGGCACTGTATTTAGAAAATTTAATTTTAAAACAATTTTATATGCTAAGGAATGGACTAATTATGCCTCAAAAATCCTGTTGCTTTATTTGGTCAACAACTTAATTTGTTTCATTTAATTAATTGATCTTCTAATAGAAAATAATAAAAAAGCAAATTGAGCTTTAAATCAAATGACTTGGGGAAAAACATCAACTAGAAGGAGATAAGGTGTGTAAGTTTATTATTTAGAGATTTAAAACTTAATATGGAAGTCAAGGGGGAGACATACTATTAGCTCTTCATAAACATGGATTCAACAAACCACCATATTTAGACACAATTGAATTCACAAAGTGATCTTCATAGGAGAACTTCAATTACATAACTATTTAATCACTCATAGTTATTTAATATATTATACAATATTTTGACTAATGTGAAAGATAGTACTTGTAAAATTCAATACAATAAGATTTGTGTCCTGTTTTATATGAAGTTTTACTAGACTTATTAAATATGTGTTCTATCAGTGAGCTGTGAGTATAAAATATGAGTAAAGAAACAAATCATCATCCAAAGGCATGGACTAAAAGTATATGGAAAGAATGATCCAACAAAGTCTGGCATCCCAAGTTGAGGTAGGGCCTAGACCTTCCCCCCTGCATCAAGGCTGAGCAAGGCATCCCACCACAGGGAATGGGCTCCAAAAAGTCAGTTCATGCACCTGAAATAAGTCCTGGTGCCACTGCTAGGGGCCCCACAAACAGATCAAGCTTCACAATGGTCACCCACTTTCAAAGGGCCTAGTTCGGTCCCATGCAGGTTCTCCAGTTGTCAGTCCAGTGTCCATGAGCTTCCACTAGCTCAGGTCAACTGTCTCTACCCAAGGGAAGACTTACTTCCTCTGAATAGTGGATGAAAGGTGGGATCCGAAGGAGTTAAAGGGGCAGGAGAAGGGGAGGGAGGGGGCTCTGAAGATGGTATGTAAAAAAAATTAATTTATATATATATTGTATGAGAAAAAAAGACTTAAGACTGCTTAAAACAAAAGAATGATTCAAATCTCCTCGTCTACTGAAAAGCTTTCATCTCTTTCCCTCAAAGGAAGATAAGGTAGCTGTCTAAACAGTGGTGGCTTCCACTAAGCATGTTATACAGTTTTGATTCCTATCTCCCTCCACAAACATCCCTCCCCAGACATGTATTTCATCATAGCAACAGAAAAGTAATTCATCCAAAAAAGTGAGCATAAGAAGAGCACAGACCTCAGATTTTCTTTTTCTTTTTTTCTTTTTTACAGGGATACTTTGTTTACTTTTTTTTTAATGCAAGGAATGCATGTTTAGTTTTGTGAATCAACTATTACTGGTAAACAAAGGAAACAATATTCTCACCTGCATGTATTTCATCACCGTTAGAAACAGCCACTAAAGATTTCAATGTGTGATGTTCCCATTTTTTTTCATGTTATGTATATGTATGAATAGTCATAATTAAATCGCACTTGCTTCTTTTCTGATATCTTTCCTTTGTTGTTTTCCTTGTTTCTGATATTTCTTTTTGTAATCATATTTTTATTATCCTTCAGAATTTTACATGACATATTTTGATATTATTCACTCCCCCTCTGAATTCCTCCAAGATCTACCCCTGTATTTCTCTCCTCCACCATTTTTGTTCTCTTATTGGTTTGTTTATTTTTGTTAGAAGACATTCTCTTCAAATAGGTGCCCTGCTCTTCTGTCTCTTGCAGTCTTTCCTCTTCCACTTCCATTATATTCCCTGAGTCTTAGATGTATGAGTTATTTCACAGATGTTTCAATTGGGAATGAGCACTAAAAAACAGGTTGTTCATTGCATTTTGACCAGTTGTGGCTTTTTTGTAACACTCTGTAGGCAGACTTTTCCATCCTACCTGTCAATTCCCAAAGAACCACACAGAGACTTACTATTAATTATATATGCTCAGCCAATAGATTAGGCTTGTTTTTTTAGCTAGCTTTTACAACTTAAATTAACCCCTTTCTCTTAATCCATATGCTGCCCTGTGGCTTGTTTATCTCACATATGTACTTCCCATCCTGCTTGTTCTGAATCTTCTGGAATCTCCCTTCTTCTTCCTAGCATTCTTTCTGCCCTAAAAATCCTGTCTAGCCATCAGCCAGTCTGCTCTTTATTAACCAATGAGAGTAAGACATATTTACAGTATATGAAAAGATTACTCGACAACATTTCCTCATTTCTGTTTACTTAAAAAGGAAGGTTTTGACTTTAACATAGTAAAATTATATACAACAAAAAGTGTTATCAATTAAGAATTATAGTTATAATAGCTATTCCATTTGTATTTGGCAAATTTAGAGAAAATATTTTATTATTTATCTTATCTTTGTGAGTCTAAGTTTTTATACCTAATTTACCTTTTATCATAAGTAAGGAAAACTTTAAGTCTAATTATTTAATCTTTAATTCCATCAAAGACCCCAGAAGGGTGTAATGTTACATAATAGCGGGGACATTTGGCCACCTGGACAGTCACCCAAAGTTCTTTTGTAATGTTGGGGCATTCAACTTTGGCCTACAGGAATAGTATATCTGACAGACATTTTTGAAAAGCATGGAATTTTAAAGGACTGTTCTACCTTGTTTTGGCAAAGTTTGGCAGTCACTTGTCTTTGTGTCCTGCTTTCCCAGTTTGGACAGTATACTGTCAGCAATTGAGGCAAAGGCAGTTTTTTATTTTTTTATTTTGTCCAAATGGCTAGCAAACTAGCATTTGGAAAGCAAATTCCATACAGAGTTTCTCAAAGCCCATAATCTTCTTTTGCAGACCTGTCTCATTGTCATGAAAAGCCTTAGGTTATTAAATATATTAATTGTCATATTCTGTAGGTGTTTGAAATATTTGAAGACCATCTATCTATCTAAATATATCTGTTTGACCTTGAAAACATACCTAAGATGACTACAAGTTTGATTATTGATTAAGCTGCATTTTAAACTATATATCATATTTTTAAATGAGTTGCATAAGCACAATACCCCAAATAAAAATAGAAATATACGTATAGTATAGCAAAAATAACTTTAAATTTGTATCAGTAAACCCAAATCCATATGAATGTAAAATATTTTGAGATTAATAGTTTTTTTTAGATTAAAGTAGATTTAACAATCTACCGTTTTTTGTTTTCTTTTTCCTATCACTCCTATACCATTGCCCCCTTTTTCCTTTAGAAAGAGATCTTGGAATTTAATTCTTTTGTTTAGCTTTTCTCCTGATGTTAACCAATAATAACTTGTAACCAACCCCCTTAAACAATGAAAAAATTCATAATTCATTGAATAATCAAAATCCACCCTGAACCCATCTCTTGGGAAGGTGGGTATCATTCTCTAGACTACTTCTTGTTGTTTGTGGGGGCTGGTATCTTTGGGGGAAACTTGAGAAAATCAGGATAATTGTTACCTCTTGATCAGAGAATTCTTTGAGGCTGCATCTTTTAAGTTAGCAGTCTTGAAGCTGTTTTGGATGCTGGATCACTCGGGCCATTTGTTTTTATTGGTGTCTGGTCCCCTTGCCCTGACAATACACAAACTTTTAAAGGTAGCATACATATCTGCACTAATGCAAGTATAGACTTGCATTTTACACAAGTCAGACAAAGGGTTTTTTTTTTTTTATGTATGACCAGCTAAAATATACATCATGTGTCTAGTAGTACTGTTTTTTTTTTAAGTCTGTATCCAAGATTTTCAGGGGATCTTCCTTGATCAAACCTGATCCATATTAACCTGGAATGAATCAACAGCCTCTTATTTACTGTGGGGAAAAAAGCATAACCTCTTCCACAAAATAACATATCTTTTGAATCCCATTTTGATGTCAAGACATTTTTAAAATAAAGATTGGATTAATCCAGCAGTTTTCATAATCCAGTGTGTTTTAGCAGCTGTTGTTCCTTTATTAGCAATCAGAAAATCTAAAGACACCACAATAAAATACAGAATCTAGACTCTCAGTGTATTTCCCATCTTTACACGGCTTATTGTATTCTTTATTATTTTATTTTACTTTACTCCTTTTTAAGGACTTTATTATTTTTAAACTATATTTTAATCTATGACTGTATATATCCTTTTTCTTCTCTCTCCCAAACCTATATATATATTTTTAAACACACTCTAGCCTGTTTGGAGGTTTTTGTTGTTTTTTTTTTTTTTTTTTATCTGGATCTGTCTTTACTGAGCATCGCTATTTTTCTTTGATAGAATGAGATGAATCTTAAACTGCTATGTAAACTGCCAGTACTGCTCAGCTTATGAATAGCACTAGTACATAGCAATTGGCAGTTGACTTCTTTCTGCAGGCAACTGCCAGGTGACATGTCTCTGGCCTCTGACCTCCATGAGAGACATGAGACTAGGAAGCCACATTTGGCTCCATTTTTGTATGTTTAGAACCTTTTTAAAGAATTCTCAAGTCTTTTGTGGATGTAGGTGCCAGACATTTGGGCACCATTTATAGGCAGACTTTTCTGTCCTGTAAACCAATTCCCAAATAACCACACAGAGACTTAATATTACTTATAAATTCTTCACCAACAACTTAGTCTTGACTTTGTCTAGCTTTTATAAGTTAAACTAACCAATTTCAATTAATTCATGTTCTGCCCTGAGGCTCAAGTACCTCATGTACATACTTCCCATCCTACTTGCTCTGCATCTCCTGGCATCTCCCCAGACTCCTCCCTTATTCTTCCCAGTATTCTCTCTACACCCAAAAGCCTGCCTAGCCATTGGCCAGTCAGCTCCATATTAACCAATACATATTTACAGTGTATTAAAAGATTATTCCACAGCAACAGTCTCTATCGGCTACAAAAAAAAAAAAGCTTTTCTTGATGAGGGTTGAGAGTTACACTTATTTGTAGGTCTAAGGAGAAGTACTTATAATGCAGTTAAATTTTATACTGGTTTAGGTAAATGGCAGTAGTAGGTTCTCCCCTTAGGTTTCATGGCCTCATCAGCCACATATAGTTAACTAGGTTTACAGTACCAGAATGTTTTTCTCCCATTGTGTGTTGGTTACATCTAGAATATAGATGTCACTATCGCAGATTTCAGAATTTCTCACTGTCTGGCTGGTGTTATGGTTAGTAGGAATTTTAGCCAAATAGGAATGACTGCTTATTCCCTCTCCCTCTGGTTTGCATCACAGCTTCTCACAGTAGCCCTCAGGAAAGAAGCTTGCAAGTCAGATCCAATTTGTTTCCCGCAGTTTCTGTGTCTGAAGAATGTGGTGTTTTTAGCTCCTAAGGTCTTATCCTGTTTGTCTGGAAACAACAACAACAATAACAACAACTAGGGACAATAACAATGGTCATATTGTTTTAGGATTCTCTTAGACTCCCCAAACCAGGAACTAGGAAGGCTTCCTACGCCCGGAACAGGATTCTTATTACATAATTTATGGCATTTGTTTGTGGGGGAGCATTTTTACTCCATGTGGCATAACTTTAATCTCTCCCTCTCTCATATATATATATATGAATCACACACACACAAATATATGAAAGTTATCCTCTTTTCCTCTCTTTCTGTTTGCCATCTCTCCCTGATGAGTTTTCTTCTCATTTGCCTCTTAACGCTTCAAATCAGATTTATAATCTCTTTCATGTTCACTTGGAAGAGGAAAATATTGTGTAAGACATGCTGGAATTTTGGTGGGTGCTTTTCTCATTTGGTATCTATCAGTCCATTCATTTCTCCTCTGAATGATGATACTACACACAGGTATTGATGTTTCCAGTGTTATCACTATAAGTATAGTTTTATACACACATGATCATCCCTTTATTGCTTTTCTGGTGACTATAGAATCATTTCTTATTCATTATAGCTTATCTGTTTTCTAAATAGGCCCTCTAGTAAATCAGTAGTATGGTTTTATTTTTCAGTGTAGGCTTAAGATTCTTATTGATTACTTCTGTAAAAGCAAGAATCTACAAATTGCATTAACTGAAAAGATCAATGGTCCATTAGACTGCCATTTTATAAAGACCTACACTAGATGCATCAGTAGAAGGCCAGAAAAAAAAATACCTTTCATAAAGCACCTGTTCAATTGTTCAATATTACACTACAGGGGAAATTTTTTCCCTAACTCCAGCTGGTTATCATTTTATGCTTTGGAACACAAGGATTGATGACCCTTGTAATTTTAGCTGGCTTGTAAAGCTGCACATAGTTTATTATTTATATTCACATAAATGCCCATTCTATTGTTTTACTCTGCCTAAGATATTGGCCACTATAATTTTCAAGAGCAGCAGGCTTCAAAAATACTTTAAAATCATTTTTGAGAGAAAACAATAGTTTTGAGATTAACTGAAACAAAACATAGCATGAGTCTACTTGACAATGTATTTTAGAGAGTACTGTCTCTAAGAGACATTAAAAAGAGGAAGCTGGGTAGAGGGCAGTCATGGCAACAGCTTCAATAATAATACTAAGCTTTCTAATATATTGGAAACAAACCCTATGTTCCAGTAAATACTTAATATATACTCTATGCTTGAGGTACATCCCCAGCTCCTATGTCTTGTTTTGTAGTTGGACTTTTATGAAAAAAAACTCTGATCTGATTATTTAACCTGATTTGTTCTCTATCTATTATCTGTATTTTCTTTTCCAACCTGCTGAAAAAGACACATGGATGTCATTTAGTAGCCAGGGTCCTGACATTTTAAAGATTTACTATTGGTCCAATTTTGTGGGGTTAGAGGATTAATTCAAATAAGTCATGGCATCCACACCATCTACAAACAGTGACACTTTGCTAATTTTAATTGTCACCTTGCTTGTGTTAGAAGTTGTCTAAATTGGGAATTCATATTTCTGTGTTTGTGTGTGTAGGTCCTGTTAGAGGACGTTAACTAAGGGAGAAATATCATCCTACATTAGGGGTATTATGTGATAGTCTGGTGGTCTAGCGGAAATAAAAAGGGAAGAAGGAGGAAGCTTTCTAGAACTTGCTTCCTCCTTGCTCAGTCCCTTCCTCTCTACTTCCCTCCCTCTCTCTCTCTTTGTCTCCACTCTTCCCTCTCTCCCTCATCTTCCATTGCTCTCTCCCCACATCTTGGCCACCATAAGGGTGAATAACTTAACTGTACCATGTCCTATTGCTAGGATATTTTGTTTCAACATAGGCCCCAAAATACTGTGAGCCACAATAAATTCTTTGCTGCTTGGAGTTCTTCAGTAAGTATTTTTCTACACCAACTGTAAGTATACTTGATACACTGTATATCCACTTTTGGGGGGATACTTAATAAGGATCAGAAGCCGTCCAAAGAAGCCAAAATATAGAAAATAAGTAACCAAATCTGAAGTGTGCATGGTGAAGTGTCCATGAGAGTACGCATGTACAACAGGAAATTTGACTCTAACATATGTGAGTTTTAAGAATTTTGCTGAAGATATCATATGAAGAGTAAAAAGGATTAGTCAACTATCTAAGTAACTACTGAAAGCTATGGATAGTCTCATACCATGAGAATAAAAACTGATATTTTTGGCTGAATCAAATGATTATTATTTTGTGCTAGAGTTCTGATTTTTCATCTTAGTCTACTTGAATCATGGCATTTCTTATCACTAAAATTAACCAACCTAAATAAGATGAAAAGTTATAGATCTGTGTTTTATTTTTAAACATTTGTATTTTTAACTACAGATTCCATTTTAATCAAGAAACCTCATGACAACATGGGATTTTTCTCTTTCAGTCTAATTCAATACCAAATGCAATTGCTGAAATTACTAATCAGAGTGGATGCAAATTCAAGTAGAATTTGTAAAAACAGCTGTCATCCAGTCTCGAGAAAGAGGAGAGCTCCCTGGTGTATGATATAACTAATTTAATACAAATTCTATAGAGTAGTCAGGCCTGAGAGGTACTTTCTGTATCAGCCTTTGGCTGTCTTATAATCACTTTTCATTATAAGTTTGAATTAAACATTTGTAAAGCAAGAACAATTTCATGGCTAACCACCCAAGATCTGGAGAGAGTGAAAGTAATATAAAATTTTAGAGATAATGTTATTTTTTAATGCTCATGAGTTTCACCTTTCTTATCCTTAAGAGAGAGAAATGCCCAGGGAATTCAGTTGTTAGCAGTAACAGTCAAATTGCATCAATACAAAATTTTGTTTCTGACATGATTCACAATAATGAAAAAATGAGGTAGGTAATCCAAATGAAAGAATTTCCATGTGTGTGAGTGACATATGACGCCTAGGCATTTTTACCTTCCTACAGTTATGAATAACTCCTTGGTTATTCATTCCTCTTGAATCTACCCCCATTCCCAATCCTCCAAATTTGTGCCCCTCATTTTTAAACCCATAGAGTCAAATTAGTGTTTCCTCTATACTCTTTAAGTGTATGAGCATCCACTGAAATGAGGACTGTATACCAAGGGCAGCACCCTTAAAGGAAACTGACTCTCCCTCTCCCAGCCAGCCTCAATTATCAATAGCTTTTCAGCTGAGAGTAGAATTTCATGCCTGTCTATCCTGTTTGTGCTGGGATTTTGTCCAGCTTGAGCTTGGAAAGGGCTTTTGGATACTGTTAAATTTGCTACATTTCTATGTGGAACTGGGAAGCAAGCCTCTGTCTTTTAAAATCTTTATGCCTTCTCGTTTGGAAAAAGGAAGGATGGTGATCTGGATGTCCTGTTTAGACCTGCATATTCTACAGTTTTTTATTCTCCTAATCTTGACCAATTGTGAATATTTGTGTTAATCACAATCCACTGCAGAAGGGAGCTTCTATGATGAGGATTAGGAGATACATTAATCTATGGATACCTTGATAACTCATAGGAGTTGGTTTAAATTCATGCCCATTTAGCAGAATAATAGTAGCAGCTTCTTTCCTAGGGCTGATATCCTGTTTAACCACAGGTTGTTGGCTCTGAAAACAGTGCCATCTTGTGAAGCTGGACTAAAATCTGTTAAGAAAGTGTGTGGTTACTCCCATGATATTCATGCCACTATTACACCCATGGGCATATCTTGCCAGGCTAATCATTACTGTAGCTTATAGAATTAATATATTTTTCTCATCTGGTAGCATGCATAGCACCTTCTAAGACAGTAAAAGCTACCCAGAGAACATGATTTCTTCATGTTCTACGATTTACATGTGCACTGTCTTCTGTAATATTGTCTGTATGACAACTTCTGGAGGGGTCAAAAACGTTGGCAATAGCCTGCAATGTTTACTGGTCAATGAGACTTCAAAGCGGGGAACAACTCTATAAAAGCTAATTTATTCCTGGCATTGGAATTGTTATCTGAGGTATCTAGTAGGGACATTGTCTCTCCATTATAGTTTCACTCCATTTTAACTCTTTTAATGTGTGTGTATGTGTGTGTGTGTGTGTGTGTGTGTGTGTGTGTGTGTGTGTGTGTAAGCTTTGTTAATAGTAGGTTCCCATATTACTTTTTGAAATGTTTTTGTTTTAGTTATCCTTACCCTAATAATTCTCTATACCATGCTTTCCCAGTCCCCATATCACTTAACCCTTCTTCTACCAGTCTCCTCCTTTGCAATCTTCATGCCATTGTTTTTGTTCTGTCTCCCATTGAACCTTTCCTCACACCCACAGCACCTCATTACTTTTCTGACCTTTATAGATAATCCACATGAAAAGCTCACATCTGAAGATTCCTCACTAACAACCAGAAATGAGAGGAAACGTGTGTTATGTTTGTCTTTCTGAGTCTGGGTTACCTAAACATAAAATGGATTGTGATTTTGTTAATGTCAGGGTAAAATTTTAAAGTTTTTTTCACTCTAAAAGTTTTCAGAATGCTTAATACTTTATGAGCAGGAAGATTCTCCTGGGAGGGAGATGGACTCTGCGGTGTTTACTAAACGAACACGAAAACACATCTCTTTTCTGAGTGAGATAATTTTTCCATCGACTGCTATTTTGTGTACTTTCTACTCTGATATTCATAATGCTGTGGAATACTTATTGACTATATTCATTTATAGCTTGCATGGGTGTCAAAAATGAATATCCACTGGGCAAGTGGTCAAGTGATCAGAATAAACAGCAGTGCAAGGGCACACTGGACTTTTTGCCAGAATTTGTTTCTCTTCCCAGCCTTGCCTTCTGCACCTTCCTATAATACAGAGCGTGAGATGTCTGTCCCCCTTGCAGTTCCTGCAGGCTGAAATCTCAGCTGCCTCTGGAAGGACTCAGCGATACTCAGTGCCAATGTAGACTCTGCTGCTCTGGTGTCAGCCTAGATGGCTCATCTGTGCCTTGTATTTTCAGCTACATCCACACAGAAATTTCTTAGGTAGGAATCCTTGCTTTGTGCCAGACATAAACTGTGTACGTCCTTCCAGAATTAATACGATCTCTCTCATCTGCAGTGTGCTGAATTAAGAAGTAGCCTTTATAGGAGCCAATTGGATTGTGAGTGCTGATCCATGACTGGGGCTAGTGCTGCAATAAAAGAGGCTCCTAGGAAGAACATGTCCTGTAGGTTATGCGCAAACACAGATAAAGGACAGCCACTGATGCACATGAATTGAGCCCTCTCTAGAAATAGCATATGCTGGTACATTGATAGTGGACTTCTCACACAACAGGACTGTTAAAAACAAATTCCGGGGATTGGTTTAGTTGTGTGTGTGTGTGTGTGTGTGTGTGTGTGTGTTTACTTGTACATTGAGTGAGTATGTGCATGTATTTGTGTCTGTTTACAGACAAGAAGTCAATCTGAGCAGTCTTCTTTAGTAACTGTCCACCTATGTTTTGGAGAGTGCGTATCACTGAACCTGAAAATCATAGATAGGGCTAAATTGTCCAACAATCTCTTTCCCCTCACCTACCACTGTGGTTAAAGATGAATTCATATCATTTCTGTTTTTTTTTAAATAAGCTAGTCACTAGTATTTAGTTATAAAAGCCTGAACAGAATGATGCCTTGTCCATACATGATTAAAAACATCTTAAATTAGCTAAAAGTACTTGATGAATACATATCAGAAAAAAATCTACACAATTTAACAAAACTTTAGAAATTATAATATACAGTACTAATTATAGACATTTAGAGATAAATATTTTAAATATTTAGAGAGAAAATTAAAATTTTAGCTTTTAATACAGCATTTTAGCAGAACAAATGAAGGAATTCATAAGAATTTGAAACCACAAAATAAAATCTCATAAGAGAATACATCTAAAAATTATTGAATGTCAATATTTATGTACCTTCTTTGAAATTGCAAAATAATGGAAAGCTATAATGAATTCACAATTTTTTTGTGTGTCCATGTAATATGGAACATTGTTCAACTAATCAAGAAGCTTATAAAGTAATGACATGGGAAATGTTTACAAAAGTATGTTCAATGTAAGGGAGAAATGTTTATACCCAGATTTTATTAATTTGTACCTGTATGTAAGCCTATTTCTGATATATTTTTTAAACAAATTGCAGTATAGAATATCGATTTATATTTTTTGAATGAACTAATTAACCCTACATTGTATAAGTCATAGAATGGTTAAAGAATTTTAACAGCTATACTTTTGACAGAAGTTTCTTGGCATCTAGAATATACAAAGAACTAAAAAAACTGATCATCTCAATTAAAATTGGGACATGGGCTTAAACAGAATTCCCTAGAGAATAAATAAACATGTCTGAAAATATTTGCTTTGATGTCCTATATCCATGAGAGAAGTTTAAATGAAGTGTACTTTGACATTTTAACCTACTCCAGTCTAACTGCTAAGATGAAATGAATGACAAATAAATGTTGGTGTGGCTAGGGAAAAATGGAACCCTGATCCATTGTTGGTAGAAGTGCAAACTGTGCAGCCACAATAGAATTCAGTGTGCTGGCTCCTCACAAACCTAGAAATAGAGCTGCCACCGCATGACCCAATTATACCATGCTAACATTTCTACTACAGTAAGATGTGTACATCTTTTTTCCTTCCTGCTCTAGCCATACAAAGAATGCAACTGAATAATTATTTCCATATTGCTTTGATTAATCTATTTATTAAACTGAAATACTTTCATTAACATTTTCTTGCACATTAGTATAAGAAATCCTTTACTAGAGTAGTTTTGATTTTATTCCTTAAAATTGATTTTAGATTCAAGTTGTTAAATGTTGGCATGATTTTGGTAAATATTTCTTTGAAAATGATTACTTTCGAAGGTTTTCCTAAGTATATGTCCTTGCAAAATTGGAAATAAACTTGAGCTTATCAAATAAAACACTCAAGTTCCAGCAGCTCACAGTTTTCAAGAGAGTAAGTGTTCTAGGAAGCTTGTATTTGACTATCTAATCAACCTTACAGCTCACAGACAGGTCAGCCTCGGGATCCCATTTCCCATGTCTTACTTGGTCTCTGCCTCATTCATTCATACATACGTAATACTGCAACTAAAAGACTTGCATTTTCTTCCAAAGTGATCTTGAGTTTTATTGACAGGTTCTTATTTTTCCCCATGATGTTGCTCTCCTTTAGGAACAAGAGCCAGACTTTATACATTTTGCGATTTTTCTTATTTATGCAGTGGGGGCCACATCACAACATACATTCATACTTGGAATAGAGAAGTTTTTCAAGTAGTGAGAACTGACTCACTCAGGAACCACACCAGTTTTTGAAGTCTCATTTGAACAAGGCAGAACTTAAACTTCCACTTGTAACATTTCCTATTTAGATACCATATATTCAGAAATTCTCTTCTACTGACAGTCTCTTTCTTGCAAGAATATTTGAATTGGGCTTTTAAAATAACTGTTTGAAGCAGGCACCACCTCAGTACCATTCAGACAAGTGATTCAATTTCTTGGTTCACCAGTTAGCCCAGGAATCACAGTCTTATTATGTTTCAAGAAATTTATGATAAGAAAGACGTGCTTTAAAACACTTGAACAGTCTGAGCCTCACAGGTTGCCAGGAATTTAAGACAGGCTTTACAACTGCTCATTCTCATCTTTGCCACAATAAAAATCAAAATTTTGGAAGCAAGTCCATAGGAGGGTAGCAAGAGCTGAGCCGAAGATGATAAAATTCAAGTACTCATACTGAAAGAATTTCATATCATGGCAAACAAGAAAAAAATGATAATTGATGGATCATAGGTATTAAAAAATATAATTTTCAATTTAACATTTTCCTTTTTATGTACCTGATATGAACTAAATACAATGAATAATTTTTCTTATACTGATTTTTTTAAACCTCACCTAAGCCATAGAAGACATTGATTGTTCATCTTAGTAATTTAAGTGTGGGGACATTCTGTAGTCAATGGATCTGTTCAAAGTCACACAGTCTAAATCCTTGGGCTGGAATTACAATACGGACTTACCTCTCAAATCCATGTTACTTCTGTATTCATCAGTAGCAGATTATCTACATTAGATATTAAATTAATTAAATAGGCATTTTTTCCAGTATCACTGTGAAATTACATCAATTATTTGACCAAATGTTAATGTATTTCTGATTATAAATGAAATGCATATACATAGATATGGCTATGTATATGTATTCATCTATAATTATATATTCATTTATAATTATATCTCACTTAATCCTTAAATATATAGAAATAATTAAAAATAAATTATGAACAGAATGACAAAGATTATAGACAAAGTTCAAATTTTAACTCAATTATAAACTAATTACTGAGAGTCAATATGATCCTTTTGCATGCACATCAGAATGAAAATGCTTATTGCTCTTCCCATCATACTTTAATAAATTTGTACATAGAAGAGAAGCCAGATGGAGATAACACCCTATTATATAGCAAAGATACAGCCATTTAGAATCAGTTGAATATTTTTCCTCAAAAGCTCAATTAGGAGTTAGATAATGTGTCTCATGGTAGAGGTATATATCTAAAACTATATCCTTCAGGAGCTTAGACAGGGGGATCATGAATTGTAGGCTAGCTTATACCAGTAGTGATAAACTGTCTCTAAGCAGAAGGTAAAGAAGAGGAGAAGGAAAAGATGAAGGAGGATGAGGAGATAACTATAGATGTAGAATAGACCATGATTTCACATCAGAGTCTAACCTCTAGTCCTCGTTGAGAGTAGCATACCATAGTTGCACACCTGAGTTTGAGTCTAAGCACACACAAAAATGTTAGGCGTGGTGGTTCACACTTGGAATCCAAGAGTTCTATGCAGAAAGAGACAGGAGGATTCCTGGTACTCACAGGCCAGTCTAGTCAATGCTAGTGGAAGACCATGTCTCAAGAAACAAAGTGAACACCATCAAAAAAGAGATGATATCCCTTCCACATAGATGTGCACATGCACCTCTCCCACATGTACACACATCCCTATACATCAACATATCTATACATGTCTATAGGAATCCAGAAATAAAAATAATAGTCTTAAAAAGTTTTTTTTTTTTTTTTTTTTTTTTTTTTTTTTTTTTTTTTTTTAGACAAGATCTTGAAACATCTCTGACTGTCCTGGTCTTTAGACCAGGTGGGCCTTGAACTCACAGAGATCCACCTGCTTCTGCCTCCCAAGTGCTGGGATTAAAGAAGGTATGCGCCAACACCACCCAGCTAGCTTTAAACAGTTTGACAGATTGTATTACGCATACTTACCAGTTATAATATGGTGTTTCAAAAGTGTATATATAACGAACTATTTGTGTCTAGCCAAACAAGATATGTAAAGCTTTAAATAATGGTTCTAAGTGAGAATATTATGCATCCGTTGGCTCACCAGTTTTCAAGAATAAAATACTTTATTGAACTCCCATGTTGTGTCATGGGTCTCCTCAACCTATGTATTTAATTTATCTGTACCATTTGGCCAGCATCTCCTTCTCATAAACTTCTTGGTACCCTGGTAATAACTAGAAAAGTTGTTACATATCTATGATCAATGTTTTTAGATTCCAAGTATGAAGTTTTTGCCCAATGTTTGTGGGTTTTTTTCACCTAACATAAAGTTTTTTTCTTGATTATTTCACTCTTGCTAATTTTCTTCCTCTCTCTCTCTCCTTCTCACATTTTTTTTACCTCTTTATAAGAATATTTTAACAATTTAGAGTCTTTTTTTGGTTCCAGGCTGTCTTAGTTATGTTTCCTTTGCTGTGATAAGAAACTATGACCAAAGCAACTTATAGAATAAAGGGTTTATTGAGGGCTTATTGTTTCAGATTGTGAGTCATTGACCACAATGACTGAGGAGCACGGCATCAGGCAGGCAGGCATGGTGCAGGACCAGTGGTTGAGTGCATAAATCCTTATCTGCAAATAGGAAGCACAGAGATCTAGTGGGAATGATGCAGGCTATTGAAACCTTAAAACCCATCCTCAGTAACACATCTTCAACGAGGCCATATTTCATAACCCTCCCAAACTGTTGGACCAAGTGAGGACCAAGCATTCAAACATATGCACCTATGGGACCATTCTCATTTAATTCACCACTCTCCACTCCCTGGCCACAACCGAATTGTGGTTATATCATAATACAAAATGCATTTAGTCCCACCTTGATTCCCCAAAGTCTTTCACAGTCTCAAAAGTTTAAAAGTTCAACATCTCTTCTCATACCCAAGGCAGTCTCTTAATTATATCTGCTCCCTGTAAAATAAAAAAAAGTAAATTACATACTTCCAACATACAACAGCACAACATACATATTACCATTCCAAAATGAGTGGATAGGCATGGGCAATACAATGAAATACTGGACCAAAGCAAGACCAAATCAGAGCAGGATAAACTCAAAATCCTGCAGTTCTTTTTGATGCCAAAGGGATAAATGGCTTTTGCGGTGATATTGTGTACCCAATATATTTTGCACCCTAATAAACTTACCTGGGGGTCATAGAACAGAACAGCCACTATATTAAACATAGATTTAGGCAGTGGTAGCACATGCCTTTAGTCCTAGCATTCTGGAGGCAGAGATCCAGATCTCTGTGAGTTCAAAGCCACACTGGAAACAGCCAGGCATGGTGACACACACCTTTAATCCCAGGAAGTGATGGCAGGAAGCAAAAAGGTATATAAGATGCGAGGACCAGGAATTAGAGCCATTTTTAAGCTTTTAGCAGCAGTTCAGCTGAGTTCCATTCAGATGAGAATTCAGAGGCTTTCAGTCTGAGGAAACAAGATCAGCTGAGGAATTGGCAAGGTGAGGTTGGATGTGGCTTGTTCTGTTTCTCTGATCTTTCAGCGTTCACCTCAATACCTGGATCCAGGTTTGTTTTTATTAATAAGACCTTTTAAGATTAATGTTGCAGGCTTTTCCCTTCCAGCTTTACCAACTACAGCAAACTTCTCTATTTTAGATTGGTCCCACTCCCAGAATACAGGTATCTGCGGCAGACATCCCATAGCTCTGCCATCCCCAACATCTTGTGATGATCAATGCATTCCAGACTTCACTTACAAAGCTTCACAAAAAGGCCTCTCTGGGCCTCAACAAGGGAACTCCCCTGCCACACATGTGAATTCAATAACTTCCCTTAATCCATGGGGAAGAGTCCACAACCCCTTTACACCTTTGTCCTTCATGACTCTAGAGTAATCCACTTGACTGATTCTGCCAAGTTCTACTGCCTGCTTAGGATGGAGTGTCGTGGTCCCCCCCCCGCCCCCCAGTGAACTACATTTGCACAGGCTTTTCTTTGTAGTTGGTTTTTAGGTGGAGGAAATCCCTCAGGTCTTTCCCTTTAACAAATTGCAGGTTTAGCAGGATGAAGTCTTTCTCTATGGGTACCTACCACTTCTTTTATTCCATTTTGCTTTAGGCCTCTCCTATCTCTTTGTGCACAGCCTTAGCTCCAACAAAAAATTTCCTGGTACTCCTTTTCTCCTCCAAATGTCCATTTTTTATTTCTTTTGCCACACTTGCTTTTTCATTGTACACCTTCATAGAGTGATTAGTAATAACTACTCAACAGAATCAATATTAGGCTCTCTTTCAGTCTCCTCTGTCAAGGAAGAAATTATCTAAAAATCATCAATTAAGCCTCAGGCAGATTGTTAGGACAAGAGCAAACTGGAGCCACATTTCTTACCAACATATTAAAAGAATGATCTCTAGCTAAGTTGCTAATATTGTTTCCCTCTGAAACCTCTTGAGCTGGGCCTCCATAGTCCACATTGCTCTCACTACTGTTGTGTTCCAGGCTCCTGTTGGGATGGTTCATTAGGTCCAATTTGCAGCATTCAAAATGTTTTCTTGGTCCAAAGTCTCAAAGTCTTCCACATTTAGCAGAATAACCCAGTATGATCAGGCCTGGCATATCAATAGCCCACTTCCTGGTACAAAGTACTGTGTTAGTTACTTTTCTATTGCTGTGAAGATGTATCATTATCAAGGCATTTTATAAAGAAACAGTTTACCAGTTCAGATGAGTCAATGACCATCATGATGAGGAGCATGGCAGCAGGTTGGCAGACAGGCATTGTGTTGGAGGAGGAGCCCACAGCTTATATCATTACCCACAAGTATGAGACAAAGAGAGGTCACTGGGGACAGTATTGGCTTTAGATATTTCAAGGCTCATTCCCAGAGACATGTCCCCTCCAACAAGACCATAACTCTTAACCCTCCCAAGAAGTTCAACCAAGTGTGGACGAAGTAAGCACTCAAATATTTGAGCCTATGGGGGCATAAATGTTGCAGATGTTTGTTTTTTTTTTTTTCAGGAAGGACAATTTTAAGACTGTTAATTTTCCCAGTCAATGAACACAATATTCTTTTTGTGTGTGTGTGTGTGTGTGTGTGTGTGTGTGTGTGTGTGTGTGTGTGTGTGTGTGTATGTGCACGCACATGTGTATTCTGTCTTCAATTTCTTTTATCGGTGTTGGATGGTTCTCAATATAATGAGTCTTAGTTATATTAATTCCTAAGTATTTTATTTTGGCTTTGACTATGTAACTGGGTTTCTGACTTGAAGATGGAATAAAATTTGTCTGTAGGATATATATATATATATATTATATATATTCATCTCATGTAAAATCATGTCAAGATTATTAACTTATTCATTCTCTCATTAAATATGTGATTGTGTGCTTGTGTTTATGTGTATGAGTACATGTATGTGTGATGGTGTACATATATGTGTGTATGTCCTAGGAGGCCAAAAGTCAGCCTCAGATGTCATTTCTCAGACAGTTTCTACCATTGTGTTTGTTGGTTTTTGAGATAACAGTCTCTCTCTCTCTTGGCCTGGAACTACCTAGACTAGGTTAGCTGTTCAGCAATCTTCTGGCATATGCTTACTTCCCCTCCTCAGTATTGGGGGTACATACATGGACCACTACATCTGGTTTATTTTTACATGAGTACTTGGGGTTGAACACATGTCCTCACGCTTGTATGACATGCATGCAGTTTGCTGACTGACTGATCACTCTATCCCATTTTTTGTTTGCTTTGTGCTTATAGATGTGGTAGGTATGGTTTATGTAGACCATAGTACTTATTCTTATGAAAAATACCAAGAGGTTGGCTTGATAAAAAAATAACATTGACAGTGAAAATGCCTTTGATTCACTTTGCCACTTTGTCTTCTAAGAGACACCTCCTGGCGGCAGAAGAGGGTGTGTTTTCACAAACCCTTAACAAAATTAAAGTAGTGTCATGAAAAAATATATTTGGTGTCTGAAATTAAAATTATTTGTTCATTGAGACTGAACCATTTTGTGGTAATTTGCTTTCTATTATTTCAAAATAAATATAAGAAAATTACCCATTTCCTTCTTATTATAATGAATTATGAAATTTCCACCACCACCCTAAAATTCAAAATGCAACTATTGAAAAGTAGTATATAGTAGTGAAGAAATGCCAGGTTACTGGATGCAGAGAGACTTGGTGCTCAAATTCTACTTCTTACTCTTATACAAATCTAGGCTACAGAAGATTAATCTTTGAGATAAGCACCCTTCATCTTTAAAATGCTAAGAAGAGTTTAAGTACTGGTGATTTCTAGATGTCTAGACTGCACATCTTATTTGTTGAGCTCCTCTTTGTTTCTTTGTGAAGTTTGGAGACTGTATATATTATTTTACAAATTGAAGAGCTTACAGTAGTTCTACATCAACCAAGTATAAATTTATTAAATTGTTTCTAATAGACATGCTCAGTTTGCACATCTTTGAGACATTACTATTTCTCATCAGAACTCAAGCACTGCCATTATTCTGACAATGTTTCTTAATGTTATTATTGTAACTGTTTTACTCACCACTAATTGTATCATATAGATGGAGAACTTAGAGCAAAACCTCTGTGTGTTTCTTGCCCATCACAGACTAGCCATTATCTATTTTTCTCTCCCTCTCTGCCCTTCCTATGCGAGACACAATATTATTTAAATTAGGCCAATTAATAACTCTACACTGACCTCTAATCTTGCAGCTTGGAAGAAAATTAATCATCTTTCACTTTGAATCAAAGTCTGCAAATGATTAAACTCAGTGAAAAGTGCATGTAGAAAGTGGAGAGAGGCCAACAGCTCAGGGTCTTATCCTCCTACAAAGCCAAGTTGTAAATGCAAAGAAAAAGTTCTTGGAAGAAATTGAAAGTGCTACTCCAGTGAGCACATGAGTGATAAGAAAGCATTGCAGCTTTATTGCTGATATGGAGAAAGTTTCAAATGGTCTGGGTAGAATATCAAACGAGCCAGAGTATCCCCCTAAGCCAAGGCCTAATACAGAGCAATGCCCAAACTCCCGTCAACTTTGAGAAGGCTGAGGAAGACGCAGGAAAAAAAAATGAAGATAAGTCAGTGCATCAGGATTAAGAAAGAATCTATTTGTGTAGCTATGGGCTTTGTAATAAAATTTGAATTCAGGTATGCTGATTTATATAGCATGCTCCTCTCTTCCTTCAGGTTTACTTGATCTCTCTGATGTCATTTGTACTTCTATATAAAGATTAAGTGTATTTCTATGAAGAAGGACATTGGGATTTTGAAGGTGATTTCAGTAACTCCCTACATTGTTTTGGAGAAATAGCCATTTTCTCAATATTATTTCAGCTGTTCCATGAGCATCTTCTAGTGCCTTCTTCAGTTTTCTTCTTTTGTGTTTTATTTTTTTATAATGCATATATCTGTCTTTGTCTTGATTATATTTATCACAAGTTAGACAACTGTGAATGAATTGTTTTCCCCCTTCTCAGTGTGGTTTTCATTGGTATATAATACAGAAATTCTGCCTAATTTCTAATATTAATTTGGTATCCTGCCACTTTACTAAAACTGTTTATCAGGTCTAGTAGCTTTCAAGTGCAGTTTCTAAGGTTCTTTTGTATGGAAACATATCACCTGCAAACAAAGATACTTTGCCTTCTTCTCTTCCTATTTGTATCCCTTTCATGTTCTTCTAGAATCTTATTGCTCTAATAAAACATCAAATACTACATTTAATAAGAATGGAGAAAGTGGACATCATTCCCTTGTTCTTAATTTGAGTTGAAATAAATAATGGTCTTCATCATGGCCCCTTCAAGGAAATGTGTGTTTTCACCTGTTCTCATCCCCTCGCTAACTGTTCACTTCCTCCTAAAGCTTGTTCTTTATTTCTGTTCTGCTTTTCTATTACATCCATTTCATCATCCTATCTATTTCCTGCATATGTAGCTTCTTATGTAGAAATGTGTTCCTCGTATTTGTAGTTTCTTTAGGTATTTTCCCATAAAATGAGATATAATTTTCTCAAAAGCCCTCTCTGTATTTCTTGTGACTTCCATCTTTGGCCGCATATACTTGATATGTATTTGTAGATATGAAACCATCTTTCAAGCTTTGGAATGAAGTCAATGAGAGAATGGTGAGTGACCTTTTTGAACGTGTTCTTAAGTTCAGATTATAAGTTTTTGAATTTTTTTTGTGTGTGTTCATGAAGGAAATTGTCACTCTGTTTCTTTTTCCTTGTATCTTTATGAAGTTTTGGTGTCTGGGTAATACTATCTTTGCAAAAATAATTTTATAGTGCACTTGCTCTTTCCATTTTATGAAATACTTAGAAAAGCATCGCTGTTACCTCTTCTTTAAAGTTTTGATTCATTACTTAATCCTCTTGGCTCGGGCTGTTTATAGTTGGTAGATATTTTATTGCTGCTCCAAATTTGTTGCCTGCTATAGATCTGTTTAAGTTATTTATCTTACATTGGTTTAATTTGGTGTTCATTTGCATCTAGAAATTCATTTATTGGTTTCAGGTTTTCTAGTTTATTTAAGTATAAAATTTCAAGCACGGCCTAATGATTTTTCTGAATTTTATTAGCATCTATTATAATGTCTCCATTTTCATCCATTGTTTTATTAACTTGGGTCTCCTCTTTCTTTGGGTGAATATAGCTAAGGGATTGCCAATCTTGTTTATCTTTTAGAGAATCAGCTCTAATTGTTTCTCTGTGTTGGTTCCACTTCTATTTCATCAATTTTTGCTTGAATACTATCATGTCTCTTCTACTGATTTTTGGGGTAGCCAGTTCTTGATTTTATAATGTCTCAGGGTACAGAAGACTCACTGAAGAAAGATATTCTGTGGTTCTTTACTCTGAACAGAATAGGAGGCAAATGCTAAAACAGTGAGATCACTTAGGAGGTTTAAGCAGTCATTCTGTAAAATACTGATCCAGAGTGGTAGCAAAGGTCCTGGGTATTAAGTAAATCTGAAGAAAGAAGTACGTGAATGTAGTCCCTTGAGATATGGAGTATTTGCAAAGTCACATTAATCCCTAAGATATCGTTCAAAAACATTGTTTCCCAATAGCTTAAATCACCTCCAGTCTGTATCTTGGATCAGATGCCAAAGCTGATATGAATTCTTCCTCGTCATATTTAGTTCTCATCACTTATCATTTAAAAGTTAATTCTTCATTTGCTATTTATATTTCCCAGTTAGAAAAGCACACGCTAATCAGTATTATGTTGCCAACACCAGAGCGCTTTTGACTAAAAGCAGTCTATGTCATCATGGTGCTGAGTGGGTGAATCAGGCTGGAAATGAAATTCTAGTGGCTTATTATGAATCCTTTATTCTAAATGATTCTTTAATCACCTTGTTTAATTACAATATAATTGTCTGCATCAGGGAAACTCTATTAATAATTTAGTTTTTTACTGTGAACTTTCCATTTTATATCCTAATATAATGCTTGAAATTTTCACAGTATCCTTAACAGATATAAACTAGAGCATTCCTGTTATCTGAACATAAAAATAATGTACATGTGATACAGCATAAAGCTCTTATGCTGCAGATAGAATTATCCACAACTTGATAAGCAAAGTGATGCTCTAACTTTCAAATTCATTATGTTCTTGAAAACATGTTTTTAAAATTATAGGAAAAGTAGTATACCCTTCATCCAACTTAGCCAATAAATAATTTATCTAGCCATGTGATTCTTAAATTAGAGCATGGACACTGGCACATGGTCATTAACTGGTCCTCAAGATGGATTCATTTTTCTTCATGTTTAGAATGGAATCAGCATCTGCATGCTCACATACTCGTAGCACTTGGTGATTGTGTGCGTTTACTCCTTTACCCTTTACAAGAGAGAAGACAGGGAATGGATCCATACAATAAAGAGACACTTTCTGCTCACCTCCTTACATTACACACACATTAACATGCACACACACACACACACACACACACACACACACACACACACACACACTCCATCTATGCCTGGAGCAATGATTCTTCTATTCCTCATTTCTTTGGTCTGTCTTTTGAGGAATGGTATTCCAGTGAAACCCAGTAAGATAAAATCTATGTGTATTGATGTTTTTACATATAACAATGCTTGGAAGGTTCATCCAGGCTTGGAAATGTATCAGTGTTAACCTTTTCTTTTGTTGATCTATTCTGTTCTTTTATTTTTTCTTTCTTTCTTCCTTCTTTTCTTTCTTTCTTCCTTCCTTTCTTTCTTTTTCTTTCTTTCTTTCTTTCTTTCTTTCTTTCTTTCTTTCTTTCTTTTTCTTTTTCCTTTCTTTGTTTTTATTCTTTTTTGTTTATTGTTTTTATATTCTTGTTTCTTCTTTCTTTCATATTGTATAATATCCTTGCCTCATATTGAGGCAACAGAGTATTTTCTCCCATTTACAGATGAAAAACACATGAGTAATTTATAATACTTTGCTATTGTCTGGACAGTTTCTGTGATCTTCTGTTTGGAAATGTTATATGCAAATATAAACCCATTTCTTTGACTCAAGAAGTCCAAGAAAGCAAATTCCAGGTTATAGAGAGACTTCCTGTGTAATTTTAAGAAATCCAACATTTTTAAAAGTCATGTTACATTAAATTCCCATATATACTATTAGACACACTTAGTTTATATATGAGCATGTGGCCATATAATTATATACTTAATTTAGCTGCTCTTATATATTTAAATATGCTATGGATATCTGTATGCTGTGAATGTGTTACTCTGATTGGTTAATAAATAAAGTGCTGATTGACCAGTAGCCAGGCAGGAAGTATAGGTGGGACAAAGAGAGAGGAGAATTCTGGGAAATAGAAGGTTGAGTCAGGAGATGCTGCCAGCCACCGCCGCCATGAAAACTAAGATGTAGCTGGGTAGTGGTGGTGGTGGTGGTGGTGGTGGTGGTGGTGGTGGTGGTGGTGGTGATTGTGCACACCTTTAGTCCCAGCATGCACTCGGGAGGCAAAGGCAGGCGGGTCTCTGTGAGTTCAAGGCCAGCCTGGACTACAGAGGGAGTTCCAGGAAAGACACAAAACTCCACAGAGAAAACCTGTCTTGAAAAAACAAAAAAAAAAAAAAAGAAAGAAAAGAAAAGACAACTAAGATGTAAAGTACCAGTAAGCCACAAGCCATGTGACAACTTAACGATTAATAGAAATGGGTTAATTTAAGATATAAGAACTAGATTCAAGAAGCCTGCCACAGCCATACAGTTTATAAGTAATATAAGTCTCTCTGTGTTTATTTGGGTCTGAACATATAGCATATAACAAATTCTTTAAACTAATTCTACTGTATAACGTTTCATAGATATGATTGGCATACTGCACAGTAAACTGTGTGTTGTTGAAAAACTGCATCATTTGTAAAGGGTTGTGGCAATATGAGACAGACACTGCTCTATGTAAGGTGCGTCTTCTATAAATATTTTCTACAGTGTTATAGTGGTTTATTTATCTGGATCTTTCAATGAAAAATATTTTGACTTTGATACATTCTCAGTCTTATTTTCTGAGTCATAATTTATATAAACCCTGATTATTCAAGATTCAGGTATATTTTCTTCTAATCTTTTAAAGTTTCCTTGTATTTCCTATATTAAATCCATGATTAATTTTAAATAATTTTATGTATATTATGTTTGATTTGGGTTTTTTTTAACCTGTCAGTTTATCAGTTGCTATTCACCTTTTGTCCCAGAACCATTTATTCCTTTACCATTTTACTTGCTTCTGTATCCACCAAATAGGACTGGGCTGTGTTGATTTCAGCTGTTTTGCTCACTCACATTCCCTTGATCTGTGTGTCTGTTCCTCAGGAAAACCACATCAGCCCACTTGATATATACATGCATAGGTATTCACATTGGTTAAAGGCTGTTTTCACTCTGTATGTGATCTCTTATTGATTCTTACCACCCTTGTATCCAAAATGTTGAACCAATCCAGTTCCTGGTTTTTGTTTGTTTGTTTGTTTGCTATATCATTGTTCAATTCTTTAACTCATCATGGTAATTTTTATAACTTTCATTTACTTGGACTACAAATATTTCTCTATATCAGAGCATGCACATAATCACTTGTAAAAGCATTTTCATGAGTATTGTATTGTATTAAAATTCTTGTCAGATTATTCATCTGTGCCATTTTTTTTTTTACTAAATTTTTATTGAAAATAGATTCTACTCCCCCCATCTCCCCTCTGCAACAGGTTCACTTACCCTCCATTTCCTTTCAGAAAAGAGAAGGTCCCCATGAGGGGACTGAGGCAGGTAAGGCCAAAGCCCTGGGCCATGCCTTAAACAAACAATGAGCTATGGCATGCACAGAGAGCACTCTGGCCAGAGGAAACCTGACCCATAAACTCCAAACTGGAAAATGGTGATGTGCAGCTCAGAGCCAACCAATAAATAACACAGTAGCTAGGAGAAAAAGCCAGCCAAGCAGCCCATACATAAATACCTCAGCCCTTTGTTTAATAAATGAGATTGCTTGCAAACTCCCGAAGTCTGTGTCATTGACTTGGCATCTACTCACTCCCTTCCCCTGGGATCAGAGACAGTGAGACCCCAGCTACAGAGCCAGTGACAGAGGACAGCAAACCTCACATCAAGGCTAGACAAGGCAACCTAACAGGAGTAAACGAGTCCTGAGACCAGGCATTTTATGATTGACATCTATTGATAATCTAGGCACATTAATGAGTTACTCAGTATGATGAGTGACTACCAATGGTGTGCTAGATTTTAAAATTACACTGTCATACTTTGCATCCTCCTTAATCATACTTTCAGCACAGGTCACAATGTTTGCATGTTATATTGGGTTTTAGAGGAAGCAAACATTAATATCCCTATTAAATCTAATTAGAACTGACCTGATAGGGTCTTTAGGATAAGGGGTATAAAGTGTGTTCTTACCCCATATGATATCATTTTACTCCATTGGTGTTTTGAGAGAGAAATTCAGCTCCCAACTGCTCCTTCCTCACATTAAATTTAAAAGAGACAATAGTGTCATTCAGTAAATTAATAATAATAATAATAACAACAACAACAACAATAAAGAACTTTCAATTCCTTGAGTGCATTCATCTTAGTTTTCTATTCAGTGGTTACATCAATTATTTTTGGATACCAAGGTGCCACACAACAATCACAAAATTCCGTGGCTTAAAATAATTTATTTGGTTATATGTATATAAGCCACCATTTTTCTCTGACATCATCTGACCTACTTTTCAGCTGACCTAGTATGGTATAGCTGGGATGAGTGAAACAACTTAGTTTTTGCCAACTGTTTCTAGTAATTTAGAAAGCTAGTCTAGACATGGTCTTATGGTAATGGAAGAGATAATGAGTGAGTAGAAATAGGCAACATTTTCACAAGTCTCTGTATGTTACAACCATGAAGGCAAAAAAAAAATCAGATGGCAGTGTTTACAAACTAGGATCAAAAGTTGACATTAATGTAGCCATTCATACATGACTAACTGTGATGCTATTACAGGGCTCAGGTGCCATGTAGCTTGTGTACTGTAATATCAATGTCAGTATGAACCTTTTGATTCATTTCAACATAATAAATCATGCCAAAATGTATAATGTTGCTCTCCCACTATGTCTTGATCCTTTAAATTGCAGTTAAATAGCATATTCCCCCTATGTAGTTATCAACACAATTGAAGAGACCTTCATTTTCTGCAGGTTATTCTGCAGTTATTACAGGGCTCCTCCTATGCTGTCAAAGTGAGAGAACAGTACATAGGCTCATCATTTCTAGTGTACACAACACACAGATACAATTTCCTACACTGAGAAATTTCTTTTATTTAAATAGATACTCTATTTGATCTGCGTCAAAATATGTATCCTCTTAATCCCCCTAATCTTGTTTCAAAATTATCTTAAAGAAAGCTGCTAACGCAACTAAAATTCATAATTCATTGATTATTATCCAGTTATTCACTTAAGTCAAAGAAGAGGATGAAGTCATAGATTTATAGCTATTTAAATCCAAGTAGGTGTGACTATATTCTTCTGCAAATTCAAGAAGAGAGATGATCAATCTGTGTGTGGGGAAATTTGCTATAGTGTATTTTTAAGTAAGTTGCACTGGGAAGATAAATAAGCATTGTTTCAAATATGCTTAGGTTCACTCAATATCAGTTTATTTGTGTGACATACAACATCAGATAAAACTTGAGACAAAATGTTACTGGAATAGTTAATTGGAATTATCTCCTTTTTTCTCTTTGAATTATTTTAAATTGTACTTCAAGCAGGACAAAAACTGGGTTGATAACTTAAGTTGTTGTTCTTTGAATAGCAGCAGCAAGTATATTATATTTATTATGTATTATATTATGAATAGAAAGAGCAGAGTCGGAAGATAGTAAAAAGAATGATGCATGGTGAACAATGCCTTGGGGAACTGTGAGAGAGGCTTCAGAAGAAAAAGGCAGAGGGCCTTTTACCTCAGGTGCATTTTGTTCCCTGGATTGTTCTTTGGTGAGATTTCAGGCCACCTATGTTAAACAATTACATTCAATTTAAAAAACATGTTTATTCTTGTTGATCAGATCAAAACTATAGAAGCCAATGTGGTCAGTGCACCCTGAATCTAGTTATTGCCTTCTGCCTTGCTTTTGTGTTTTCCCAGATATAACCTGTAGTGCACACCAGGCAATTGTGTTTAAATTGGTCTGCCTTGCAAAAGTTGTGTGAAAGGGCTACTCTGTTAATATTTAGTATGTGCTTATTTACATGTTTTTCTGATCATGTTTTTCTGAACTCAAATGATTGTCTGTAAATTCCTGCTTTCTTTGTTGCCTTCTTGTATAAAAGTACACTGAAACTGAAGTAAGGGTTTTTACAACATTCAGCAATAGTCAGCCCCATTGTGTAAAGTCCTCAGATCCCAGGCCCACCAGACAAGATCTGCTCAGGTTAGCTGAAAAGTCGAAAACCATAAGAACCGTGTCCCCTCTCCTTTACATAAGCTGCTACTGAAAAAGGAAGCCACGATGGCAAGACCATGATAGTGAGGTAGGAGCTGTGGTTTAGGGAATATCATTAGAACAAAATCCAGTTCAATAGAGGGAAATCTGAGATTGGTAGTTTTGAATTAAATGCTACAGTGCAGTTGAATTACAACTTTTTGGGTTACAATGCAGAAATAAAGCCATTTAATAGGTATTAACAACAAAGATTCTGACTGTGGTCCACCTCTGACACATCTATAAATTCTATCAATTGTATCCTTTTGGAAGGCCAGTGCTTATGTTTAAACTGGTTTAAATTTCTAAAGATTAGAGTAAACATAAGAATTGTGTCCTGTTTTTTCTTATTGGCTGCAACACCATTGTCAAAGCCCATATTAGCCACTTAGACAAATTCTAAAGTGAATGTTTCAACCTTGTTCTAGCAACTCATTCTCAATGTATCAGATCCATAACATTCTCAAAAGCTAGCCATTCTTTCTCAACCATACTGCATGAAGATAAATGCAATTCTATGTTAGGAAGTAATTTTGAAAACACATGATTTGGTTTTGTTAGAAGGTTTAAAAGCAGTAGCCCATGTTTATATGAGAATACAAAGACAAGTTTTGTTCACATTTAACTTAAACATCTAGGGAACTCTGAAGTTATCAATTCGTGCCATAGAAGTAGATTTTTACGTAAAATTTGAGCTCTGCATTGAATACAAACTTATGGATTAATAAAGTTTCAAAAATGTTGTGAAGAATCTGTTAGTGATTTTACACCATGTCCCTGCAGAGGTTGAGATAATTTCAGGAAAATATGCACATATGAAATTATTTTGGGGGATGGATTTGTTTATCATCTTACTAGACACAATAGTGAAATCATTTGAATTCATATAGTTCTTTATCTGCTCTTTTCTTTCCTCCATTTCTCCATTTTTTTTTTTTTTGGTGGAGGAAAGTCTGTTATTTTCTGCTCTCGATTTTATCCAAAATACACAAGGTATTTCTAATAAAAAAAGATTTAAATATTTTTGAGGAAAAAAAACAGAACGCTGTTCAAACATTATTATTATTTTAAATTATTAAAATCCCTAAAGAGGAATTTCCCTGACACATAAAATCAGTATAACTTTTTGTACTAGTGGCATGCTGTGTCCTATCAAGCCAGTCTATCATTTATTGCTGGACTTGCTCTAGCTGCGAACTCCCTAATATGAGCTGTGCTTCCTTTCAAATCACTCTCAAAGCTGCCTCATCTATTCTGTAACGTTAAAATGATGCTGTTGCCAATTATTCAGGAAGATATCTTTTAGAAGAAAGTACATTTTTTTTTTTTTAGAAATTTAACCAAAGGCTAATCCCTACTGTTTTAATGAATATTACTTCTCTTGACTTATTGCTACAAGGGGAGATTATTGTAAATAGAAGCTGTTTATGTCTGTATAAAATAATTTACAATCTCATGACTTACTGCTCTGGAAGCACTTCAAAGCAGCGGTGCATCTGGCATGTGAAGATGATGAAGCATTACTCAAATAAAACCTTGCCTTGCAGACATTAATGGATGCAATTGACACAGCTATGGTTTTAATACATGAATCTATTTTTAATTTTTAAATACTTTTCTGGCACTAAGGCACCAAGCAAATGCGCACACAATCAGCAGATAGTCATTGAGCTCTCTTTCTTTCTCTTTTTCCTTTAATTAGACTGTCATTCTGAGGCACAGCCAAACCTGGACCTCACTATGTCAACCAAGCTGGACTGCAACCCATAGCAACCCTCCTCCCCTCAGCATTCTAGGTGTGTGAAATACAGCAACTTGCCCTGACTTTCAGCTTTCATTTGATTTTGCAACAGACTGAATACCAGTATATATTTTTCATATTCGTGGATTTTTTTCCTTTGATCGATTTGTAGAAAATCAGAAATCTGATGTGATTTTTTTTCCAGTGTATTAGTTCCTACAATGTAAAACTATAGGTTTCAACCAATGATTGATACACAGAGTAAATCCTTTTATTTTGAATACTACCCATCTCCTTTTTATTGCTGATGAAGTATTTCAGGACATAGTGAAATTTATGGTTCCAAATTACAGTGTTCTACTTCCATCAGCTTCCTTCATGCCCATTGGCAGGAACTCAGACACCAATTTTGCTTGACAACAGACCATGAATGAGCTCTAAAATGTAAGTAGCATTTATCAAAGTAAATGACAGTACTTTTCTCTTAATTTTTCTGTTGGAACTTGTCATGGGATTCATCAAAACTCACAGGCTTCCAAAGAGACATTCTCAAAAGAAATGCTGAAGAAAATATTGTTACAAAGTAAAATATTGTGATTCACAGGTCAAGTGTGTCCAACAGCTTCATCCTTTGTTGTGAGAAATGTCAAGTTCATGAATCTACTCTCTCTCAGGATTTCAAACATTAAGTCTACCCTTAGCAGTGAGCCTCCAGTTTGTGGAATATCTTCTCTTGCTTGGAGCTGATTGAGAATCCAATGCCGTTTAAGGCACTTGCTTAATGAGTTGTGAATGTACACATAGGTGGAAATACATTGTCAATACAAGATGAAGTGGTCCAGTAAGCATCATGCTTCTTTATTTGTGCTTCAACATTATACAAAAATGCCTCCACTTTACAAACAATAGAATCAAGTTTCACACTGCCGTTGTTGTGGTACATTGGCAAAATTCTAAAATTTCATAGGAAATTATCTACTCTGACAAATGTATATTATGACAAATTATCTATGTAGCTCCTGATCTTAAAATTATAGATGCTGTATTATCAAGAAATTCAATTCCTAGATATGCACAGAAGGAAAAAGCATTATACATCTACATACTAGTGTAAAGGTTAATCACAGCAATATACATAATAGTCAAATTCTGGCAATAATTGAGATATGTACCAAGTAGGAAATGGGATAATGTGTGGCTTATCTACTCAGTAGAACATTATCATGCATGGAAAAAAAATGGGGTTGTTACATCTTAAAATCGGAAGGAATTGCCAATATATTTTGCAAAGTGAGAGGCATCATATACAAAACACTGTATGTTAAATAATTCTATTATATATCATATACTAAAATGCAAAATAACAGAAACAGAAAGAATCATCTTTTGTCTTAAGAATCCAAGGCTGAAATACAGGGTGGTGTATTGACGAATTTCTTTCTGATATGAAAACTTTGTTCTGAAGTTTATATTATTGTTTACAGTTTGAAAATTAACAAAAATATTACATTGTACATCAGAAAATTATTGAACCATATAATATTCCAATTACATGCCATTTAAAATTTTAAAAATTGTCTTACAAGGAATTTTAGAAAATTCGTGTTAGTGGAGGGCTAATGACCATCGTTATTTTGCAGCCATCAAAGGCACCCAATTACACTGTAAAGCAAGCCCTAACCCATGTGCTGTCCAACACTTACAATACCATCTATTTGCGAGGCCAAGTCGGAAGATCACGAGGTTAAGGTCATCTTTGGATACACAGTGAGACCTTGTGAGAGCAAAACAAAACAAAAGTAGTGAAAAAACTTCAGTGCTTTAGTTGTTTTTACCGAGGTCTGTCAAGGGCTGGCTAAGTAATACACTGAGAAGTAGATGCATATCCCAAAAAGATGTGTAAGGTAAGACACCTTTAAACAAGTGAAAGAAGAATCGACTAAGTAGGAAGAGAGTGAGGCAGAGATTAGTAGGAAGTCACTGTGGTTTTCCTAGTGAAAAAATTGATGAGTTCATTGAAGCCTATTGTGTGTACATTGCCAATGAGGCCACCAGAGCTAGAGCTGGAACTGATTTCCTTGCATCTTACTAATTTTCTTCACAGACTCCAGCTCATTCATTGAATAGAAACCAGTATACATGAGGGTTGTGTTCTCTCTTGCCACACATGGCAATACAAAGAAAAAGCAAAGTAGATCCTTGAGCAAACCTGCCAAGAGAAGGCTCACTGGTATCTAAATTTATTTGATTATTGATAGCCATTGACTTTATCCATTCAATTCGTTACAACTAAGTGTCCACTAAGCTTTCTTTACACTGTTTCCAGTCCACTTCAGAATTAGTTTTTTGTTATATATTTTGCATATATATTCACAAAGTACTGAATAAAATGTGTACTCTAGCTTTCACTTGACAAAAGTATGTTTTTCTGTAGCATGATCCTAATTAGTCTTAATAATAAAAACCTGGAGTCAGAAATTGTGGTAAAAGCTGAGAGATTAGAGAAGCAAAGGAGCAGTCACATTCATCTCTTACATCTCTAACGCCTCAGACTGAAAAGGGCCAAGAATCTGTCTACACCCTGCACTATCATTTTCTCTCTCCACCAAGCAATATCCCTTCTGTACAGACCTCCAGACATCTATGGTTAACTAGTGGCTAGCTCTACCCTCTGATCTTCAGGCAAACTTTATTTGTCAGAACACAAACAAAATATCACATTTCCCCCTTTTTATCTCAAATAAAAAGAGAAGGCTATAGCTAACATAGAAAAACTATATACAATAAGTATAACAACTATATACAAATATATACAGGCAATAATTACATCAACAATGTCTAGTCCATTAACATTTGACTAATTCAGAGAAAATACTCCACTATCTATCCTATTTTGGTGAGTCCAAAATGTTGAACCTAATTCACTTTCTATCCTAACTTATATTACCAACCTATCTTTTGATGTCTCTCAATCTCATATACTTTACACCTCTTTTGTGAGTTTCTTTTAGGAATTTGTTAAAAATGAAAACTATAACTATAAGTTCTTCAACTCCATCAGAGACCTGAGGATATACTATTACCTGAGTGAACAAGAAGTATAGAGCAAACAACTTCCAAAAATAAGAAATGACAGAAATATTTGGCTGCCTAGAAAGTCACCCAAGGTTCCTCTGCCATGTTGGGGCATCCATCTCTGTCCTACAGGCATAGAATATCTGATGGACTTATCTGTGAAGCAGGATTTTTAAAGGACTGTACCACCTTGTCTTGGTAAAGATCTTCAGTAACTTTCTTTTCTGTCCTGCTTGTCCAATTTGGACACCATACTGTCAACAGTTGAGGCAGAGCAGTTTTTTGTACAGTGGCTAACTTTTGCAACAAAGAAAGTTAACTCCCTATGGAGTTTCTTTGATGGCCATAATCTTCTCTAATGAAGGAGCAGACATGTCTCATTGTCATAAAAAAAAGAACCTTATGTTATTAAATCATCTCAAATGCCATATTCTATAGATCTCTGAAGTGTTTGAAGACCATATATATATATATATATATATATATATATATATATATATATATATATATATATATATATAATATCTCTCTTTGACCTTGGAAACATACATAACGTGAATACAAGTTTGATTGTAATAGGTGTCTAACTACTAACTTTTATTTCTTTATTATCCTAAATAGTTTGTAATAATAACTTTCAAGGACTAGAAATTTACATTACATTGTAACTAGTAATTGCTTTTTCGGTTTTAAAGTATATTCAATAATCTACCTTTTTTTCCCTATGTCTATATCCTCCCTTTTTCTTTATAGAATGAGATCCCTGAATCTAGTCTCCTTTGTTCAGCTTTTTTCCTGACTATTACCAATAACAACTTGTAACGAATCCTCCTAAACAATGGCAAATATCCATAATGCAATGAACGACCAAAAGCCATCCATGCCATCTCTTGAGAATGTGAACATTGTGTTCTTAAAGTTGCTTCCTGCTGTCTGGAGACAACGGAATCTTTAGGGGACCCTAAAAATATTGAGATAATTTTCAAGTACTGGGGGAGCTAGCTACGCCATTTGTTGTCCAGTCTCTGTGTAATGGGAAAGGGCAGAACTTGTGTTAAGTCCTGGCTACAGCTGTCTATGAGGCTGGATCATCTCAGACAGCTACCTTGAAATTGTCCTGAGCAGTTTGTAGTCCAATGCTGAGCTTTAGGTGGTGTTTGTCAGCTTAGTGGTATTACCATAGTCCATGTGGAATCATCATTGTGGGGTCCCATCATCTTTTTGGAGACTTCAGAGGTTGTATTAGTCCAGACTATTCATTTCCTTGGTAATTTTTTTTTCCAGGTAGTTCTCCCTTCTTCTTTGTATGCGTATTTGTCCAAATTCTTTAAATTCCTCAAGAGTGTTGTTTTTATTTTCCTGGAAAAACAAAAATCAAAATACTCACCAGCCCCAACTTTGAGGAGTTTCCCTTTTGGCAAATTACATCTGATCAAATGAAAAGCTTTTGTTAGTTTTATAAGTTAGTTTAGATTAAGTGATTACACTGGTTGATGAACTATCACTTCTTCTAATCAAGGGGTCTCTCTTGCTCAAATCTAATATTTATAATATTTGCTTTATGGTTTCTCCTGAAACTTTTGTTTTATCTTCTATAGCTGTTCTATCATCCAGAGTTGTATGGTTTTTTACAACAGGCATTAGGTTCTTCAATTGCTCTGGGAAGGAATTTCTCCCACAGTCACAGGAAACATTTGAACCAAATTTGATATAAGAGGACCCCCAAAGCATTTCCTGATGAAAAATGGTTGCCTTGTCTGTCCATTGTTAATCTACATTCCTTGGTCCAATGTCAGCCTTTGCCACATATTCTGCATATTTCAGAAGAGACAGGAATTCTGTTTGAATTATTCTTAGAACAAAACATTGTTTCTAGGAATGCCCTCCCTGCAATCCCTTTTTAGGTAACCTTGTTTGCCACAATAAAAACACCTGATGTTTCATTTTTTCTTCAAACCTCTGGAAATCACATCTTCCATCCAAGCATCATCATGGTTATGAGAGTCAATATTGACTGTATCTTGGATCCATTCCTCTTTGGGTGCTTATCTTGCAATTAAAGGCCTAATTACCCTTTTGCATTGTGAATTATCATTTTCAAAAGCCAAAGATTCAATTATTATTTTTCTAGCTCCTGAATTTTGTATTATTCTATTTACTGCTGAACTCAATCTTTGTAAAAATTCAGTGAAGGTTTCTTTTGAGCCCTATATAACTTTAGTAAATGACTCAGTTCTCTTTCCAACTTCTTCAATTCTGTCCCAAACATTCAAAACTGCTGCATGGCATAGAGCCAGGGTATGATCATCATATACTGACTGTCTTTGTACATCAGCATAAAATTCCTCTCCAAGGAGTTGGGCTTGGGAGGTTTCAATACCTCTAGGACTACTTCATTGTTCAATAGTCCTAGCCTAATCTTTCTACCAGGTCCTCCACTGCAATTGAGGATCAGGCTCTAATACTGCTATAACCAAGTCTCTCTAGACTTGTGGGATAATTCTGTTACAAGTTGACCATGAGTTTAACATCTGCTTCACAAAAGGTGACTGTATACCATATGAGACCATCACTTCCTTAAATCTCCTCAAATCTATCATTTCCACAGGAGTCCATTCAGCTCTTATGTAGCTTTGGGGTTATTTGTCATTTGTCAGTTCTTGTAAGGAGACTGGATAAATTAAGGTTGGTTGTTTGAAAACCTTGGGCTGTTCCTCTCTAATTTTATAATGTAATGGTGAGGTTGATTCTTCTTTACTCTCTTTGTCTGGGTTTGAATATCACTGATCTGTTTTAATAAGTTTTTCTGAATATCTATGATCTGTTTTAATAAGTTTTTCTAAAACTTGTATCTTGGCACTCATATTAACCAATATTTTTAGAGATGAAACAAGAATGACCAAACTAGCAAAATTTATAATTGATATTACATAAATCCAATTCAAGTTAATTATCCTGTCATTTAATTGTTCCATTTTTAAACCACCCAGAGAGTAATCATACAGAAACTTAACTCCCTCCATCATAATAGTGATTTCCATTTTTTAATGTGAGGAAAAGGCTTTCTCTGTCTGTCTGTCTTTTTTATTATTATTGAGAAATCCCAATTATCTCACCAAATCTGCAAAGGATGACAGTGAAGATGAGAGGCTGACTGCTGTTGTATAAAACAGTAGATGCTTGTGCAGATTTTCAAGGCAGCTCCCAAGTTTGGCAGCAGCCTAAGGAGTGACATCCAGGGAAAACCCATGACCCATCAGGAGAAGGAACCTGATGTCTGAAAAATGCACATAGGGGATCTTAGGGAAGAAGCATGTGTGGTGGGAGCTGCCTAAAGGCACAGCTGGCCAGTGGTGAGGGGCTAACTCTGGCAACATTTGGGGGTCAAACACCTGTGGAATTTGCTGCAGAGAGGCTGATTCAGGAAAAACCCCAGACTCACTCAAAGAGCTTGGGGAAAAGAAAGGAAAACCTAGCCTGCAGGATGGGGACTCCAGCAGGAGCCCCTGAGTGCAGCTTCTGCCTGTGCTGGTGGCTACAAATCCACTGTAAAATTCATGTGCTGATCATAAATTTGTGCCCTATGTTGGAAGTCAGATGTAGTGCAATCCTAATTAGTCTAAATAATAAAAAACTTGGAATCAGATACATGGTAAAAGCTGAAAGATTAGAAAAGCAAAGGAGCAGCCACAGTTACCCTTACCTCTCTGACTCCTCATACCAAAAAGGGCCAAGATCCTTTCTACACCATGCCTTCCTCTCTCTACCCAGTCATATCACTTCTTGTCTCTTGTCTGTACAGACCTCCAGACCTCTATATCTAAGTAGTGCCTAGATCCACCCTCTGATCTTCAGGCAAGCTTTATTTATCAGAACACAAACAAAATATCATAACATTTGTCATTTATAAAATATTTCACACACTGTCCAGTTGGCCCAGAATGTTAGATTGTAGTGCTAAGAAAATATTATATCCATAACACTCCCCAGTGGTTTGCAAAACCAGAGGGGCAAGAAATATGCTATAAACATTAATATTTAGCAAAGATAAGAAATATCAACCACATTCCATGGGTGGCCACATGTCTAGGAGTAATTGACCACCATAAAATGTTCTCCATGAGCTTTTTGTTTGTGTGCTTGCATATTTTTTTGTTTTCATATTTTTTGTCTTGTTATTTGTTTTAAATTTTATTTAAAGTTTTTAGAATATGATACAGAGAAAGATAGAGACGACATGAAGTTGGATAGATAGGAAGGTGGAGAGGAAAGAACTTGAAGGATTTCATGATGAGGAAAGAATGTAATTAAAATATCTTGTGTGAAAAAAAATTAAATATAAAATTGAAAAAAGAAATCTGATGTTCATAAAAGGGTAGCATCTTAAAAGCTTAAAAAAGATGACACACTGCCTACATTGAGGAATATGTAGGGATATCTCTACATGGAGGAAAATGAGATGGTTGTAAAGCCATTAGGATCACCACTAAAAACTAAATAACTAGGGCACCATCACTGAAATAAATGACGAAGAACTAACATTTTGCTCATGCTGAAAAAGAAAAGAGACTGATAATTGTTATTTATTGGAAGTAGGAATTTGTTTGTTATAAACCCAGTAAACTAGACAAAGGACTGTTCTGACAAGATATGTGCATTGGTGAAATGATGGCACAGATTTTTGGGGAGGAACCAACTACTTTCTGGTTGTGTTTATGGGGAGTACCACCAGAAAGAACTCATTCCTGCTACATTTTGTCAGGTCAACTGCTGTAGCTAGCTAAGTCATAGACCCTAGGGGATAAACTATTACTATTATTATGTTAAATAGACATTTCATTAAACTGCTTATGAACATTCACTTTTATGCAAACAGATTAATGCATTTCTCAACCCAAAACAAAGAAGCATCTTTTGTAATTGATGTTGATTTTTACAGAAATCTATAACTTGCAAAAATGAGAGAGAGACTGTTCAGCCATAGACAGAAAGGCACATCATATCCTCAACCCCCAAGGCTCACAGAGTCTCACAAAAGAGGGGGCAGAAAGATTTTATGAGCCAGAGGTTGTTGCTGTGTAACACGAATTGCTGAACGATCTTATTAATAAAAAACAAACAAACAAACAAAAAAAACCAAAACCAGAGCCAGATATTGGGGTGAAAGCTGAGAGATAAGAGGAATAGGACAAGCCGCAGCCAACCTCCCCTTACCAACTCCTCAGCCTCCAGAGAGAGCTACTTCCTGTATACCCATGCCTGTATACCTTTCTGTGCCATGCCATCTTACTTCCTCTCTCCGCCAAGCTACACTTTGTTTCCACCCCTCTCTGTCACTTCCTGTCTTTCTGTACAGACTTCCATACTTTTATGGTTAAATAGTGCTGGGATTAAAGGCATGTGCCACTATGCCTGGCTCTGTTCCCAGTGTGGCCTTGAACTCACAGAGATCCAGCTGGATCTTACCCCCAAATAAGCTTTATTGGGGTGCACATATAAAATATAACCACATTGTTGACTTTAGTGAAATGGTGTTTTTTGGACATGACATTACCATTACACATGAACTCAAAGTCCCTCTGACTGAACACATAATCCTTGTAAAAGATTAAGTCAGGTAAATTCCAGCATAATTAGAGGAGGGAATCAAGAACTCTCACCACTAACTGAGGACCTACTCTCCTTTTATGGCTTCTGGGGAAAGGAGAGGCAGTTTTATTCAGGGATGTGACCCTGAAAGACTTCCTATGTGTTAACAGCTAGCCCTCACCCATGAATAGACAGGCTGCATTAAGTGGACTTCTCCAGTTTAAAAAATAGCATGAATACATAAAGTTGAGAGTAAAACGTGGCGTAGGAGAGATAGGAGGACTTGGAGATGAAAGAGGAGGTTTTGGATTTTACTGAATCACATTATTTGTGAGTATAAAAGTTCTCAATCAATAAAAATATAAAATAGTTCTGGCCTCAATACAGAGGTTGTAAAAGACAAGACAGAATCCTGAGGATTCTCTATTTTCTTTTACTACATACTTATGACTGCCATAATACTTTGTAAGTTCTAACTTGTTACAATGTCTTTTCTAAGTTTCTCCTTTATTATAAAATGCAATATTGTCTCAGCAAAGATAAACAAATAAATACACTAAGAGGATTTTTCTCTCTTCCCGGTCCATCTTCAATGTTTTCATCTGCGCTGTAATGGAAGTCATAGTGACATGATGCATTACACTTTTACTCTCAGGTCTACCCTTTTGTCCTGGTAGACTAGCTGGTAATTTAAAAACCAACCATCGGTTAGAGAAAGTAAAACCTCAGACTAATGATACAAGCGACAACTATTTCAATCTTAGTGTTGAATAATTGTTCACAAATATTTTTAAAGGCTTATAATTTTTGGCACAGAGATTTCTTTCTGGGCTCATAAACACAGTTCTACTATTTATCCTGCCAAATATTTGAAAGATAGACTGGAAAACAAAACGAAAAGGAGCCATCCTGAGAGGAAATCAAGCATTCACATTTAGCCAAGCAAAGAGGAAAAAAAGTCAAACCAATTGGTCCAGTTGGCTAATGGTCATTTTAATGAGAGATCTGGATGGCTGCACTATTAGCTTGGGGCACACAATTTAATGTACTTTAGACTGAACTTTTTCAGTTATACTGTTTAATTCTAGCACACTACAACTTACTCAAGAAGACTGTATCCTTTGTCTCATATCATTGACTCTGACATTATTACATTTACATATCAATGATAACTTCCTGTCATTGTATTAATATGAGCAATGATTATATATGGTTAGGTATATATATACATATATATATGTATATATATATATATATATATATATATATATAGTGCTATAGAGAGCACAGACAAGATGGAGTAAAGCTTCTTAAAGGTAGTTATCTACATCTTTCAAAGTTGATATGAGTTAATTTATCAGTAGGAGTAGAGATGACTCAATTTACATAATACAATAAATTATTAGTTGAATTACCAGAATATGCATTAGTATTATTTTAGGTTTTAAAAAATATTCAGTCTCATTATGTAATGTGGAAAGTGTTATATGCAATCACAGAGAAAACCAGGGTCAGAATGAAATTCCACACTTTTGAGAACTTTCAAATCTTCTAGTTGAGTTTCAATATGAAACTTAATCAGAATATATTAGAATGTAATTATGTAGCAATCCTTTATCCAGAAAGTTCAAATGCAAATAATGCTTCTTTTCTAAGCATTGAGATTGGTTAGGCAAAGGAGTTGCAATTTAATAGAGTATTATGTTCTGACTAATTTATTCAAATTCATGTAATTATTATCTAACTAATTAGCTGGAAACATGACTAGTTCTATTATGCATTAACTGTAAAAATTCTTCCTAGAATAAAGGAATCCAAGTGAAAAATAAATGATGTAAAGTCTCTATAGAAATGCTGATAAAAGATGATAATAGCTACCAGTGGAATAATAGTCACTCATTTGAAATATTTTTCACTCAGCCAAATAAAGAAAATAGAAATAGACAGATTTCCACATTGATTACTTATTTAGAAGATACTTGGTTGATTAGAGGAGGCAAAGAAGAAAATGTATCATTTTGTGATTATTTTGTGTTTATTCTCCTAGAAATCATCAAAAGCCTTTGACTTTCAATATTGAGGTATGAGTATAGTCTACAAATTAAAACTTTTAGACTTGCATTACACTTTGAATTACTGCTTTTATTTCTAAATACATGCTGATAGCAATAAAGATGAAAATTTTATTGTTTAAAGATAAAAGTTGGTATCATGAGGAGAGCTATCAATCACTACGTATTCATTACGTATTCATTAAACATATTTGGCATTGCAAGAGAAAGGGAGGAGGTGACGATATTTTATCATTATTTTCTTTCAGTATGAAATGAGTTCATAGAAATACATATATATGGGAAATTTTCTTTCCATTTTGGAAGACTAAATCTTAAAATGCTTTCTATTGCCATATTTTAAAACTGTGGAAAGAGCTGGTTATTTTACATGTGCACAGAACCTCCTGTAGCTTTAACCGCAAGCAGGTGAAATCATTAGCCCATCTTCCCAGACTTGCTGAAAAGAGGCAAATGCCTGAGATTTATGAGGAGCAAGTGTGGCCATTCTCTTCCCCTGGACTCAAATCTTGCCTAGCGTACAATCTTGCTATAATCCCCTTCCTTGCTATTTGCCTATGCCACACACCATAAATGAAATACAACATAGCAGCGGAATTTTCTAGTCTGTCTTTTGTCCTTTAGTCCTCTGCTTTAGAGAGAAGTTGTTCTCCAGCGAGTGTATAGCTCGCCCTGTTAGGAGAATATATAGCCCATTACCTGGCTTTCATATGAATTTCTACTATTTCAGTCTCAGAACAAAATCTCTGGGGCTGGAGAGACGGATTATTGTACAAGAGCACTCACTGCTCTTGTGGATGACCCAAGTACAGTTCATACAGTTCATAGCACCCATGCTGGTTGGCTTATGACCAGGTTTAAGTCCTGTTCTAGAGGCTCCAACACCTCCTTCTGGACTCCAGGGTCACCAACATACACAGGGCTTACAGTCACAGAGGCTGATACTTTAACATAACAAAACAATATATGTTTTTTAAAAAAATTGCAATGACGTGCATAATATAGTAAAATTACTGATCTTGTAATAGAAATCATAGAAGTTAATGTTTTCTATTTTGCATTTAGAGGCAAATTTTCTTCTATATATTGAGGGTAATTCCTTTTAGAATTCATTAATTTGTGAACATTGAATTACAGCTAAGCCTGAAGTACCTCTGCTATTCATCATGTTGCAGGTGAGAAATTTAAATGCCACAGAGGCAAGTTTTTAAACTCTAAAGTAGATAACGGTTACACTAATGTGAGATTCGGTTTGAAAATGAAATCTCCAGCTTTACAGACATTTTCTTTCCTTTAAAAAATGACTGTTTTAGGAAATCTATAAATTCATCTAAGCTTGAGCTACTAATTCAAAGCCTAAGAATAATTACCAGTGGCTCTTCAAATGTATCTTCCTGTCGAATCTGCACAGGTGAGGGATGAATATCAACAGTGCACCCCACCACCTGGGAACACCTTTTCTTTAGTGAGGTCTAAGTTACTCCCTCACAGATGTCGGTTTGGCAGCATGCACTGTCAGATGTAATCTTGCCTAACTTCACTGTGCATCTATCCTGTTTTACAACACAGTTCTCACCTCACCTGGGCTCCCCTTTCACCAGTTCATTGTGGAAGCCATTAGGCTCTTACCCTCTCATTTATCACGTCCTAGAGACAAGCCTGGAGGAATTCATTTTTAATCAATATTATTTAATTTTTCTGAAGCTATGTTCCGGTGTTCTACCATGAGCTGTTTTTAATGTTTGGATGATATATTAATAATGTTATTCTTTTTCTCTGTAATGAGGTGTAACAAAGAAATAGACATAGTTCCTACATAACAGAAAATATTAGTTAGGAGAGCTGGCTTCCATTCTGAAAACTTTCCTTTTGTTTTGGAAATTGATGCCAAATATCTCCTAGACCATCGTTGGCTCACTTAATACTAACTAGCTTCAGTAATATAATCTCTTGCCCTTTGTGTTTTGTGAATCTGTTTGTATCATTGCTCACAATTTAACTTGTTCCCAGGAAGGAGCACTTCTATACAGAACAAAGGTAAGTATGCCTGTTTATGTGCGGGTTCAGCTTCTTGTGTTTAGTCATCAACTATTATGAGGAAGGACATGCTTGATTATGTCTGTTTTTTTTTTAATTTATTTTGTGCATATGTTGTGAGTGCATTCACACCACAGTGCACCAGTTGTGGGTCAGAGGACAACTTGGAGGAGCTGGCTCTTTCTTTCCCATTGTGGATCCTTGGCATTGAAAACTGATCGTCATTCCTGGAATATTGATTTCTGGAACACAGTCTGCCTTTTTGTTTGATTTTTAAATTTTTTTCTCTGAATGAGTGTTTATCTCTGTGTGCCTGGGTTTACCTGCTGGCTCATATCATTAGCATGACATAGGACATTTTTTTTTTTTTTTTTTTTTTTTTTGGTTTTTCGAGACAGGGTTTCTCTGTGTAGCTTTGCGCCTTTCCTGGAACTCGCTTTGGAGACCAGGCTGGCCTCGAACTCACAGAGATCCGCCTGGCTCTGCCTCCCGAGTGCTAGGATTAAAGGCGTGCGCCACCACCGCCCGGCTGACATAGGACATTTTTAATGACTATTTTAAATAATTTTATTCATGGTCTCGATTGTTTCAAAGTTTCTTGAAATGCTAGTTTGTATGACTATTACTATGTAAAATTCATTTCTCCCAAATTATGACAGACATATACAGAGAGATAAATGAAAGTAGTTAAATAATACAGAAGTAATTATGAAGTGATAGTTAAGTATGAATAGGGCTAAAGATATGTAATTAAGAATTACAGAGTATGGGTTCAGCCTGTGTCTCTCACACTTGGTATGATAATTGCAGTCTTTTTATAGAACAATTATTTCTTACTATATAATATAGAGTGCTTCAAGTAACAAAACAGGGGAAATAGTTTTCACTATTGTTTTTAAAAAGGATATATTTATTCTTTCATGTAGTTAAATCTGCTGGAAAGCTGGATCATGCACAGAAGATTTTGGAAGAAACAGTGCAATGAATGACAGCCAGAACAGTTTAATAACAATGGGAAGACATTTTGAAAAACATAGGAGACACATTTTTCTAACTCTCCCCTCTAAGTGCTAAGTGATACAAGAAGCTCTGGAGTTATATATGAAGGGCCCATAGGAAGGAAATGGCAAGTGAGAAGAACATGACACATCCTACAGACTCCAGGATCATAATTGCATGATGGTTATCAATTCTTTAAGTTTTAAGTTATAAAATTAAAATTCTTGTGCTCAAAATACAGTTGAGCACCGAAGAGAGTTTTTGCTCTTTCAGGGGACCCGAGTTTGATGAACCCTAGCTCCCACTTCCAGTGGCTTGCAACCATATGTATGTCTGGTTCCTCAGGATCTTAGTCTGGTCTCAACAGGCATCCCATACACAAGACACATAGGCACACAGAGATAAACACTCATTCAGAGAAAAAAATTTAAAAATCAAACAAAAAGGCAGACTGTGTTCCAGAAATCAATATTCCATGAATAGGCAAAGACCAAAGAAGTTCCCTTCCATCTTTCCTTTCTACCCAAATGATCAGACAATGTCCCTAACCATCTGTATAAAAATGTTTTTTAACATTATGCATGCAATTCCAGCACAACACCATAGTGAGAAACAACAGAAAATGAAAATTAATAAGAAGAAAGAACGCCTACAGTTCAGTTGTGATCCCCTGATTACCCTGGGCAAAGATTAAATAACAGCTCAGATCCCAGAGATCTAGACTCATGAATTATTCTTCTGCAACAAAACTCCCCAATCTTTAAATGCCAGAGATGATCCAGATGGATATGTGAGTTCATCTTTATAGGAGATGAAAAGGTAAATCCAGACCACAGGTTCAACGAAACCTAAGCGCTGGAGCTTTTCTTGCCTTCCACAGAGGCATGGTATTAGAGGAGGCCAAGCAAGGGTCAGCCTTGTCATGACTCTATCAAGAGGCCTTGATAGAATGAACATGAAGCATACCTTCCTTGTTCAGGGTGAGAGTGCTCAGGCTTAGTGAAGACCCCAAACTACCATTCACACCCAACAAGAACAATGCCCAAATCCTACTAGGGTAACAATAGAAACTGAATGGGAGATTTGATATTTCATCCTATTTTGAACTTAACGCAACATTCTACCTCTCATCTGAGTTTCAATCAGAAAAGTCTCACTATAAAAGAAAAAGGAGAAAATAATCAGACACACACATCATAATGACCCCAATATTCTTTATATAGAAAATTAGCTTATTAATGAATGAGAAAAGACCATCTATAGAACTAAACACTTCAATAAGACTAAATCAAATTGCTTGAGAAGAATTAAAGCATAGTCATTGAGAAGTGTCAATAAAAATTACCAAGAAAACCCATTTTTTAAAAAAGGAAAAAAATTAAGTGAGCTGAGAAAGATAAAATATGCAGAAGAGATAATGGCTATTTCATAATATGAAAATCATTAAATGGGTCAACATCTTCATAAATTAGAAAACACTTATTCTAATTTCAGAGAGGAAATAGACTGGGTTTAATGGCATGCATGGAGTCTTAGGGATTTGTAACTGATGATGAAATAACAAAATAGAAAGATTGGGAGTAATGAGAAAGTGAAGATTAAATATATTTGTTTTCTTTGTTTAATTTGGCATGCAAAAAGAAGCTAAGAAACCAGAAAGGGGCCTTCCTGAGGAGGGAGTACATTAAGGCAGAGTGAGCATTAAATTAAAGATAAAATAAATGAAAGGGCAGTGTTGGAATGCTGGAAATGTAAATAAAGGCTTATGCAAGGAGAAATATGGAGGATGTTATGATAAGGGAGAGAAGAGGATTGACCCAGCAGAAGGGTATACAGAAACCCATATTGGAATCCTACTATCTCACAACACAATATAAATATGATTAAGAGGAAAAGGAATATATGTTCTGCAAAATCATAAATAAATAAAAAGAAAAGAGAAAAACAAAAGAAAATACTGAGGATTGAAGGATTAGGTAGAGGTTCTTAGAGGGGAGAGGAGGACACAGGAATGTCTCAGTAGACCAAAACTAAAGATGCTTTCTATGTAGCACTCCAGATTTCTATATGCTAGACTAAATACCAAAGAAGTTTTCTTACTAAAAAAGGCTACTTTTTCTACAAATGTACTCTTTTTTTTTTTTTTTTAGTTTAAATGTAAAAGCTAGTCAGTGGTAGGCCTGAGCTAGTGGCCGACAAATGTACTCTTAAAATATTGTAATCTAGGTGTGGTGGTTTGAAGAGGAATGACTCCAAAAGATTCAAGTTTCTGAAAGCTTGGCCCACAGGGAATAGAAGTGTTAAGAGATGTGGCCTTGTGGATATGGGTGTGGCTTTGCTGGAGGAGGACTTTGAGATCATAGACGCTCAAGCTGGTTCACTTCCTCCTGCCTGCCTATCCAGATACAGAACTCTGAAGTCTTCTCCAGCACCATGTCTATCTGCATGCTGCCATGCTTCCCTCTATGATGATGATGGACTAAACCTCTGAAACCACAAACCAGCCCCAACTAATATTTTCCTTTATAAGAGTTGTAATGGTTATGGTTTCTCTTCACAGCAATAGAAACCCTAAGACACTAAGGTCAGGAAGAAGTGACTAAAGAGCTAATATGTAAGCATGATGACCTGAGTTCAGACTCTCAGAACATATGTGAAGCCTCATGAGTATCTGGAGTCAACCTACTGTTCCCACACCCAGATGAGAGATAGAGGCAGGAGAATCCTTGGAAGCTCACAGGACAGTTAACACAACAGTAAACAAGAGCTATTGTCTCCAGTATGGTAGAAGGTAAGAACTCACACATTAAATTTTTCTATGTCCTCTACACATGTATTGTGTCTTGTATGTACCTGTATTCACACACATAAACATGCGTACACATACATATACACACAACAGAGATAATATTCTGAAACTCAGATAATTTTACCTGTATCAAAAGATTTCTTTCCATTAATTTTGAGCCAAGTTTTATGCTTGAGAACATATATTTGAATCTTACTATGGAATCATGGTGGTAACTAATATCTTTATAAATGGCCTTAAGACCTGATGAACTAAAGAATAAAAACACATCTGCTACTGGAAATCCAGCCAACTGCTGCTCAGGATTCATGAAGTCATGTCTCTTGGGGAAGAACCTAACTGTACTTGACTAAAACAGCATAATCCTTAACTACCTTCTAAATATTTGTCCCTCTATCCACAGATAAGGAAAGTTCTCACTCCTCATCAAGGGAACTTCTCTTTGCAACAGCTGGAGTCTATGACAGAAAACCACAACCAATCAAAATACATAGTTGTGGAGCATAGTCCCAATGGATACGTCTACAAAACATACCTGCCCCAATGGCTCAGGGAACGTTGCAGAAGAAAGGGTAGAAAGATTGTAAGAGCCAGAAGGTCAAAGAGTTTTCTGTGAGATTGTGTCTCATAGTAATGTGAGGAGCCACATACATGAAGTCTCAACCACATGACTGCCCAAACATAAGCTGAACAATAACAACAATGGGCATGCCGAAGAGGATGGTGGGAAAGCCCTCAAGGTTTCAACCCTACATAAAAAGTTACAGGCAACTAAGACATGCTGAGAGATGGAGAAATAGTCTTCTCCACAGAAGAACACATCTCTTGGTTATCCAATACCAAATGGTGAGCCTTGAAAACAAACATATGAGTAATATAGAAATATATGTAAACATATGTGTGTGCATGCTTGTGTGTATGTAATAATAATTAAAAAGAGAGACTATGAATTTGAAGGAGAACAAGGAGAGGTATATGGGGAGATTTGGAGGAAGAAAAAGAAGTGAAAAATAATGTAATTATATTATACTCTCAAAGATATAATGAGATTGTTAACTATTAAAATACTTTTAGAAACCTAGTAGTTAGTAAGGTAATTAAAAAATATAACTTAGCTAATAAAAAAAAGGCCTCAAATAGAACTACTCCTCATAACTAGACAATATTGCTCTCAAAAAATACGATTTAGTAAAAATCATAATTTAAGTCATGGGATACCTACCTAGCATTTATTGTTCAGTGAGGCCCCATGGATATTCAAAACAACACAGGCTTTTGACTTTGTCTGCAGTTACCCACCTTAACTATATAATAAGACCCTGTTGCTGAAGTCATCACACACTTTGGCTAGAAGACTTAGAGAAATCAATCTCAAGGTGATCAGAAACTTCTTCCTCATTAGTTGGCTTTCTTAGGGCTAGTAGATGCTATGCACACTGTTGTAGAGAACAGACATTGATGATCTTCTTCTGTTGGACTTGGGATACTACTTTTATAATGACCTGTCAGTTAGGCTTTCCTAATTCCTTATCAAAAAGTAGAGAGAATTCAAGATTAGATTGATTATCAAATCTTCGTCCCATGCTTTAGGGTCATTTTTCAGGCAAAGGAAGATACATATATAAAGGGAGGTTCCAGTGCTGTGGAATGGTCTGTATGTCAAATGTTTTGCTCTGATTGGTCAATAAATAAAACACTGATTGGCCAGCAGCCAGGCAGGAAGTATAGGTGGGACTAACAGAGAGGAGAGAATTGAGAGAACAGGAAGGCAGAGGGAGACACTGCCAGCCATGGACATGACAAGCAGCATGTGAAGATGCCGGTAAGCCACGAGCCACATGGCAAGGTATAGATTTATAGAAATGGGTTAATTTAAGATGTAAGAACTAGATAGCTAGAAGCCTGAGCCATTAGGCCAAGCAATTTAAATAATATAAACATCTGTGTGTTTATTTTATAAGTGGGCTGTCAACCTGCCGGGGCTTGGCGAAACAGGAGAGAAAACTCTCCAGCTACATTTCAGTCCCCTGCATACTTATTAGCAGTGCTGTTTTACTTATGATTTTTGTCTGAATGATAAAAAAATCCTTTTTTGCCTCCTTTATCATTTTTGAAAGTTTGATTGCCCAGTTTATATTCATTCAAGGAATTAGTCATCTCTTCATCATGATTAAGAGCCTCCTGATCTTCCATAAGTATATTAATAACTGAATCAAGGCTCAAGTGATCAAAAAGAGGATGAGGATATTTTCCCCTTAGTCATTGTTGCCTCTTTAATATTCTTTTAGACTCTGCCCCATACTTGTGCTCCTCCTTTCTTGAAAAAAACGATGCACAAGCTCATCATAAGGCAAAGCCTACACTGGTTTTGCTCCCCATTGTGTTCATTGACCTTCTTTTGTGGGAGTCCCCACTCTTATCTCATCGCTGACTTCAGGTCCCTGTTCTGGCACTACTTGCTGCTGCTCTTGGTGTTGGTGTGAACCTGAGAGAACAGAATCTAAAAAGGAGGCAGACTAAAGTCTTCTGCAATATCCAATTTAATTCAGAGCGTTAGATATTTTATATTCTGAGATTTAAGTAGAATCACATAAGTAAGGTGTTCAATCACAATGACAAGCCACACATGGCAAAAAAAAAAAACAAAAACAAAAACAAAAAACAAAAAACAAAACCCAAAACAATACAATACAAAACAAAACAAAACAAGAAAAACCAAAAAACAAATAAAAACACATGTTTTCCAATAGAGGCATATGAATAACAACAGCTGAGGTAAACTCACTCCTATCCACTACACCTGGGAGGGGCATGAAAACACATTCCAAGAGTAATTCTGTGTTTTAAAGAAGCTTATTTTCTTACAAGAACACAGAATTCTCACAGGACTCCATTCTTGGACTGTGTTCTGACACAAGACAAGAAGTGGAATGGGTGTGGGAGAGTGTATAAAGTTTAGCGATTATAATGGCAACATGCTACCCAAACCCATACTTCCTAATGGTCATACAGCAACAGTACTTGGGATCCTGGGCTCACCTTTCACCAGAGATACTGATTTCTCTTCCAGGACTCTAGTCCTGTGTGCTCTGGCTCCAGGAGTAAAATTATCTCTTATTTTGTATTATTTAAGAGAAAGTAAAGTGATGTGAATGAAAGCAGTATTTCCACACTTCAAATGAACTAATACAGGCTAACGCTGGTGGGCAAATGTAAGTACAAGAATAGCCACTAAAAAGCTTAACAAAAAGGTACACTAGGGGGTGAGAAGGTTGCTCCATCGATGAAGTACTAGTCATTAGTGGTGAAGGTACTAGGTAGAAACCAGCTTTACTCCTCCTTGCTTAATGAGTTGTACAGGTGTTGTTTTCAATGATAGGGCAATACCATCGGTTTGTAGAGAGCAACCAATAGCCTGGGTAGTTGAGGGGTTCCCATGGGACCCATCTAATCAAACTACTTGATTAGATGTAACCCATTGCAGAAACTGGAATCTTCATTGGGTGATCAGGGATGTCTAGTTTTGGCTCTGTCTTCCAGTTATTTTATACTTCTATTAAGATCACCTTTGTATGTATGAAGCTTCTACTGTATTAGGTTTCCATACATCCCACAAACAGCCCTTAGTTCTTACTGTGACCTCATACTCCCTCCCGCACTCCTGTCTCCTTGTCATTCCCCATTTAATTCTCCCATTCTCGCTCCCCTCTTTCATCCATAACTCTTTGTTATATTTTTCCCTTCTTGGAGTTATTCAATCCTCCCTCCTAATCTTACACTCCATGCCTAACCTCTGTGTCATATGGACTGCAGACTTCTTACCAAAGACCTAGCAGCTCATATTCACACACAAGCAAAAGCATACCATATTTATCTTTGGTGGTCTGGGTTACCTCACTCAGGATGACTTTTTTTTTTCTAGTTCCATCCATTTACCTACAAATTTCATAATTTCGTTTTTTAATAGTTGAACACTATTTGATTGTGTATGTGCATCATATTTTCTTTAGCCATTCATCCACTGACAGACCCGTAGGTAATTTTCAATTTCTGGCTGTTATGAATAATGCAGCAATGAATATGGTTGAACAAATGTCTCTGTGGTAAAATGAAGGGTGCATTGGGTATATGCCCAAGAGTGGTATAGCTGCATCTTGAGGTTGATCTATATGCAGCTTCCTGAGGAATCACTATATCGATTTGCCTACTTAATGTACATGTTTGCGTTCTCAGCAGCAATGAATGAGTGTTACTCCGCATCAATGCTAGGATGAATTGTTACTTGCATTTTTAATCTTAGACATTCTGATGGTGTAAGATAAAATCTCAAAGTAGTTTTGACTTGTATTTCCCTGAGACTAAGGATGTTGAACATTTCCTTAAGTGCTTCTTGGCCATTTAACTATCCATTTTTGAGAAACCTCTGTTTAGGTCTGTACCCCATTTTAATTTGGTTATTTGTTTTCTTGATGTCAGTTGTTTTAAGTTCTTTATATATATATATATATATATATATATATATATATATATATATATATATATATATACCCTCTATCAGATTTGGGCAGTTAATAAAAATCTTTTCCTACTCTTCAGACTACCGTTTTGTCTTATTGATGGTGTCCTTTGCCTTACAGAAGCTTTTCAGTTTCATGAACTCTTGTTTATTAATTGTTGTTCTTAGTGTCTGCCCTACTGGTATCCTATTCAAGAAGTTGTCTCCTGTGCCAATGCATTCAAGGCTACTTCCAACTTTCTCTACTATCATGTGCAGTGTATCTGGATTTATTATAAGGTCTTTGATATATTTGGAGTTAAGTTTGTACATGGTGATATCTATGGATCTATTTGCACTCTTCTACGTGCAGTCATCCAATTTGACCGGCACCATGGGTTAAAAATCATGTTTTGAAAATGCTGTCTCTTAACTAGTGTGTATTTATGGCTTCTTTAACAATAATCAGATGTCTGTAGGTATATGTATTTGTGTAAGTGTCTTCAATTCGATTCCATTGATCAGCATGTTAGTTTTTATGCCAATACCATGCTCTTCTTATTACTATAGCTCTGTTTTACAGCTTCAAATCAGGGACAGCAATACCTCTAGCAGTTCTTTTATTTTTTTTTTATTTTTTTTTTATTTTTTTTGGTTTTTCGAGACAGGGTTTCTCTGAGTAGCTTTGCGCCTTTCCTGGAACTCACTTGGTAGCCCAGGCTGGCCTCGAACTCACAGAGATCCGCCTGGCTCTGCCTCCCGAGTGCTGGGATTAAAGGCGTGCGCCACCACCGCCCAGCCGCAGTTCTTTTATTATTCAGGAGTATTTTACTTATCCTGGTGAGTTGTTCCTGTTTTTCTTTGTTTATTTTGTTTTGTTTTGTTGTGTGTGAGTGTGTGTATTTGTGTCTGTCTGTGTGTGGCTTTTTGTGTGTTTACATTAGAAGCTGAGAATCATCCTTTCAAGTTCTGAAAATACTTGTATTGGAATTTTGATGAGGATTGTATTGAATCTATAGATTATTTTTGCTAGGATACTCATTTTTTTTCTATATTAATTCTACCTATCCATGAACATGGGAGATATTTCCGTCTTCTGATATCTTTGTTCAGTGAATTGCTTTTTTTCATACAAGTCTTTCATTTGCTTGGTTAGAGTCACCCCATATAGTTGCTGTTTGTTTGGTTTGGTTTGATTATTGTGAAATGTCTTATTTCCCTGATTTCTTTCTTAGTCTGTTCGACCTTTTTATATAGTAAGACTAACAATTTTTGTGTATTAATTTTGTTCCTGCAAAAGGATATACTTGTTCATGCTAAACCACCTTTCCAAATCCTTGTCCTTTATGAAAGGTCAACTAAAACCTTGGCATGCTAGCATATGTATGTATCACATGTATTTCATTTTTGTCTTGAAGATTAAGTACTACAGTGAATGTGGAAGGCTGTCTATAAAGAAGGAAATATTTATATATGTGAGTCATTATACAGAGCGATTCTTATTCAGAAACAGAATTAGTAAATCATTTAAAATTTTATTAGAAGTAATATAATCAGACTTCTTAATAGATGTTTTCATTATTGAACTTCATTAAAAATATTGCCTTTCATTAAATACCAGAAACTACTCACTGCCAAAATGCTAAGTAAAATACAATGATTCTTAGTTTTTAATGCCAACAGAATGTAAAATTATTTCTTAGATCTTGAAAAACGGTATTTGTCACTCCCCATTTCCTACTTTGAAGGGCATATATGATAAAGGATGAATATAAATTGTACCACTCTGTTCTTTTCTACATATTTCATGAATTAATCAGTTGAACTGAGACATGTTTGTGCCGATCACAACACTCAATACTTAAAAATTCATAGCTGCATGCTGGCTTTTTGAAAGACAGCCATAATTTAGTGTTACACTTGAATAAATTACACACTATTCAAGAAATGTTGTTTATCATTTTAAAAATTAGGCAACTAATTCTCCCTCGGGAGGAAAAAGTTGATTTTCTGTTTACTGAAGTTAATTAAAGTGCAAAGTTGTAATCTTCTCCCTCTTTGCTAGACAGGAAGTTATTTTAATTTTGAGTGTATATTAGTCATTCCAGTACAATGTGCATAATATTTTGTCTTTTATTAGTCAGCATTTCAGTATAAGATCTTGCCTAGACTACAATGTTATCTGGTTTAGTTTGTATTCCTAATGATAAAAAGTGCATAACACACAGTACATTCAACACACACCACTTAATATTACAAACACTTAACTATTATTTAGAGTCATGTTTGAGTTCAGTAAATATCTTAATTAAAGCTACACAGTTCAACTTTGTGTCCATATAAAAAGTTTATATTTAAAAACTATGTGTATATTAACAAATTTGTTTAAAAATTAGGGTATCACGTATCTTTTCCCTCATGAATTTCTAATTTAAAAAAACACATAATTGAGTACATATTATGGGTGCATAAATTGAGTACACATGAGCATTAGAGTAACCAAATCAAAGTTACAAAAGAATAAAATCATTTTTTTCATCTCTTGAGTTAGATGAATAATGTCTCATTGGAGTCATAGTAGATGTTTCATTAAAAACAACTCTATGCCACTGAATAGTAGTGGCGCATGCTTTTAACCCCAGCCCTAGGAAGCAGAGGCTAACAGATCTCTGAGTTTTAGGCTAGCCTGGTCTACAGAGTGAGTTCCAGGACAGCCAGCGCTACACGGGGAAACTCTGTCTTTAAAAACCAAAGGAAGAAATAATGAATGAAAGAAAGGAAGAAAGAAGGAGCTCTATGCCAAATTAAATAAAATGATATTTGTAGCTAGAGTTTTCCTGGTCCTTCCTGGCCTGTGGTCAGAACAAATCCCTCTTACCCGCCAGTCCCGTAGGTGCTCAGACCCAACCAAGTAAACACACAGAGACTTATATTGTTTACAAACTGTATGGCCGTGGCAGGCTTCTTGCTAACTGTTCTTATATCTTAAATTAACCCATTTTTATTAATCTATAGGTTGCCACGTGGCTCGTAGCTTACCAGTACCTCACATCTAGCTTGTCATGACGTGAGGCTGGCAGTGTCTTTCTGACTCAGCCTTCCACTTCCCAAAATTCTCCTCTCTCCTTGTCCTGCCTATACTTCCTGCCTGGCTACTGGCCAATCAGTGTTTTATTTATTAACCAATCAGAACAACACATTTAACATACAGAACATCGCACAGCAGATATCACTAAATGAATTGTGTTCACCAAAAAAATACTTATTTCTACATGGAAATTTACTATCATGGAATGTATCTAAGATCCATTCATTTGTAAGAATGGTTTAGCAATCATTTGATAACATATTGACAAGATTGCTAATAAATTAAAAATAAGATTTTTTTTTATATTTGAAAATGTGTTTCTATTTTAAACATTTTTGGACTACTATTCTGATAATTCAGACTTTTTAAAGGTCAAAAAACATTTCATTAGAGTATGAATGTTAAAAAAAAAAAAACAGGTCAGGTGAACTGTAAATCCTGACAACTACCTAGAGGAAGAAGATGGAGAAGATGAAGAAACAAACCATCCCTTTGTAAGTAGCCATACAGATGAAAATGAGAGAAAGGGACTGAAGAGAAGTAAGAAAGCCCACCTTGACAGAGAAAGTGTTTCAAGCAATGTACAGTTACAATATAATGACCATCAAAATATACACAATAATCCTGACAGAAATCACTTTAGCAAAACAGAGAAAGAAAAAAAGAAGGAAAATTTATACTTTTTCAAATAACTCAGAAATGTGGACGAATTTAATATAGCGAGGTAACCGAAGATTCACAGGGCAGTGACTGCCAATTCATACTATTTTTAGAATCAAGTAAAATGAGCAAATAATTGAACAACTAATTTTAGATTCAGTTACTAAGTGGGTCTTAGACCAACATTACAAATTAAACCATTAAGGCAAATGACAATCATTAGCTTCAATGTAAAATTAACATATTTCATCTTGTGAAAAGTGTTCCACACTGTTGAACATGCTTACAGACTGTGTCTTTAGACACATCACTGTGGAGTGTTTACAATGACATCTGCACTTTCGTGTAAATATGTTCACTTGGGGATAATATGATGAGATGTGAAATTTTATTTCTGTTGAAATTTCAAAAATTGAATTGTAAAGAAAAATGCAAAGCAGTTAAAATATTTATCAATGTCAGTTAAATCTCTAATCCTCATACCTATATATTAGGGATAGGTAGAATTTAGAAGCAGGATATATGAGATATGGATCAAGGACTCCAGGAGAAGTATTTATGCTGGGAAAAAATACCACTTGGCTAGAAAAAAAATCATTGTTTTTGTATTTTAATCATACAGTTGTGGCTCTATCACACTATATGCTAAAGTCATCTCTTATAAGCACATGTAGGTGCCAAATAGGCGCCTCCAATGACTATGTCCTTATCAATCAAGGTATATCTCCAACTTTAGTACAGAAACATCAATTTCAAGTGAAGAATGGCAGCATTGGCTGAATCAGAGTGCCAGATCAATCAGTCAGTGAGTTTGAGTTGATAGAAATTATAGGATGATATCACCAAATGAGGGAGCTACATCAGCAAAGTACTCAAAGGCCAGTTATGGAACTCTTGAGACAGGGCAGAATGTTCCTGGAAAAGTTGCAGCTGAAACAATGAATAACTTCAGATATCAGCCTGTTTTAAAAACTGCCAAAAGATTTCCCAAAGCTAGAATCACTCGATTTCTCAAGAGTTGATTATACAATTCTTATTAATTAACCAAGGCGTTTGCTACATAATCCAGTATGATGTGTGTATGACTCTGTGTGTGTGTGTGTGTGTGTGTGTGTGTGTGTGTGTGTGTGTGTGTGTGCATTTTCGTGTGTGTAACTGTGGTTTTGAATAGTCCATAGCACACTTATGCAGGTGAAAAATAAACCCTTTCTTCCTTAAGTTGCTAGTATCCATCTATTTTACCACAGCACCAGGAAAAACAAATGAGAGAGAAACCAATGAGTTTTCTGGGTTTTGTTTACAGTAGCATGGTTTGAGGTTTATGGAGAGAGCAAACATCTGCATAACCAGGAATTTACACTATAGCATGTTTGGTGACTTCCTAAAACCCACATAAATGGAGTGTTCCTTCAGTTAACTCTCTGCCTTTTATATACTCTAGTACCTCCAGAGAAAATGTGTAGCTCAACCAGGGTTACATGAAGCTAGAAGGATCTATGTAGGATTAAGAGGTTGGTTCAAATGGCTTTTTCATCCATCCTCTTATGAGAGAACATCAACAACCCACCTTTTGAGGATCTGCTGGAGGCATAGTTGGTCCAATGTAGAAGAAATGGCCCTGTTATGCCTGATGAACAGCATCCCACAAGAGTATATTTGTCACATTAATACTTAGAAATCAAAATTTTAAAAGTGATTCTACAGAAAAAAATATTTTAACACCTAAGAGAAAAGTTTATTCTATAAAAGATAGACACCATTAAAAAAATATTGAGTAATATTTTACAGCATTGAAATAGGTAATTCAGTCTTTTATGAAAAGCTCTTTATTGAAGGGAAGATATGATAAAATGCCAAGCAAACCAAACCTGAGAGGCTACATTACAGCAGTAATAGGAGACTCCCTCCAGACAGATGGGATCATAATTCACCATGGTGTGGAGCCAAATGAGGCAATGTTTTTACATATCTGAAATCCTTTTATTTCAAATAAGCCTTTGTTCTGAGCAAATTATGTAGTAAATGAATTTACCAAATTTTCATAACCAGCTGTTGGCAAATAACAACAAAACAATCCAATAAACAAGTGAACAAAATCTCCAACAAAACAAACACAAACACTGTCTGTAAATTTCTTCCCCACCCTCCTCCCGAGGAATCAACATTCTCTTTTTCTTTTTTTTTTAAGGCCAGTGGAGCTTTATTTATTATCCAAGGGGAGCCACACATATTCATAGCATACAGAAAGACATTCTACAGCACTTCCCCTGTTCTGTCTAATCAAAAAGGAAGGTTTTAATTTTAATATAGTAAAATTATATATTACAAAACAGTTATCAAGCAAGAATTGCATTTACAATATCTAATCTATTTGTATTTGGCAAAATTAAAGAAAATATTCTATCATCTACCCTATTTTGTGAGTCTAAAGCCTCATATCTAATTTACCTTTTATTATGCATGACTAAGGAAAACTATAATTATAACTATCTAGTCTTCAACTCCATCAAAGACCCCAGGAGGATATAATATTACCCGAATAAACAGAAAGTGCATTGTAAGTACTTGGATGGGAATCAACATTTTCTAAATCTTCAAATCTTTAAAATTAACTTGTTATTAGACTATGAGATGAACATATTTTTATAAATTTCTCTTAAAGATTGATGTAATTTTGATGCATTTTTGAGAAATAATTTCATGAAATACAGGCTGTCTTCAAGTGATCCCATGTGTGCACACACACAAATAAAAATTTAATTCAGGCCGGGCGGTGGTGGCGCACGCCTTTAATCCCAGCACTCGGGAGGCAGAGCCAGGCGGATCTCTGTGAGTTCGAGGCCAGCCTGGTCTCCAAAGCGAGTTCCAGGAAAGGCGCAAAGCTACACAGAGAAACCCTGTCTCGAAAAACCAAAAAAAAAAAAAAAAAATTTAATTCAGAAACTATATGCTAATAAGCATGAGGTTTTCCAGTTTAATTTTTCACAAAAATTAATTATGAAAACAGTAGCAATACATTGTACGGTGTTACAAACAGCAACATGACTGACTGTGCAGAAGCAAAAGTGATAAGTGGTTATGCTATTATTCCAGGTGAAGTGATCAAATATCACAAGAAAATATATATTACAAATCACATGACAAATCTTAAATTCAAAGATGTATTTTTCAGGTGATTTTTTTCTGTCCTGGATCTTCTGTGCTTCCAAGTGAATTTTAACTCTCCACAGCATCCCATGTGCTGTGTATATGAACTACTGGCTCAGTTATCTTACTTTTGACCTCACCTCTTATCATGGGAATCTTGGGATTTAGGACCAGGTCACCACATTTAGATTCTTTTATATGTGTCCTCAGGGTTGAATGCAGGACCCATTAGCCATTTCTTGGCCTTAACAATGTAGGTTTTTAGACAAGAGATTGAATATATGGTAACTCCACTCAGTATCCTTTTAATTAGTTAGAATTGTTCTCATCCATTCATCTAACATTTTGAAGATATGAAAGAACCATTTACTACTCTAGTAAAGCAATTTTAAATTATACATGTAGTTGTAAATTTAACTGCACAACCATTTATGTTGTAATTATAATCATTTTACAAAACATAATAACTTTGTACTACATTATGTAAATAATTAAAAATTCTCATTTGTAAAATTTGTTATGGTTTGTGATCATAACAACAGTTTATGACATGGATGGTGTCATTATTTATAATAGCTAGAATTATTCTGCTTATAACTCTCATCTATTTCCAACTCCAAACATCTTTATCACAGAAAACATTTAAATATAATCTTTTAAAATTGCTTATCAGGTAATGTAATATATTTTCAAACATTTTAATCTTCTTGTTGTTACTTCAATCAACTCCAGCAAACATCTTTTTTTTTGGCTACAATGTTTGAGATATTTCTATTTTTCTTAGAAAAGTAGTGCTTTGGAAAGAATTAGTTCTACTCTCTTATACTCCCTTCTTATTGCCATAGCCAACTTTTCTCACAAATTACTTTCCCTTTCATCATTGAAACTATTGTGTACTTATGATTTTATATAAAATATTATGAAACTTAAAAAAATGGCTTTTTTTTAGTTCTTTTGAATATCTTCCTCATTGTAAAAAGGCAATAATCCATATTTCTCACCAATACTGTTAGATTATCTTCACAAGTACACAATTTCATCCAACTGGGGACAGTTATATGAACAGCACAGCAGCAGGTCATGAAAAGGATACTTTTCTCCATTTAACTAATATAGCTCTCTGAATACTTCTTTTTCTGGTCTTCATGAGATCATTAGTCCTGACCATACTGTAGCTTGAGTAACTAGCTATTGTTAAGAGCTCTGCAGCCTAGTTTTAGACTAGTATAGAAATCCTTGTACAACAGGTCTCCAAATGAGACAAAAGCCCAAAGGAGCAGTCTCACTTGGCAAGGACCAGTGGACTTCCGGACAGTGTGGAATGCTGCTGGGACCATGCACCCTACATGCTTTCTTTTCTCTCATAATATTGACAGTACTCTTAGATGGTTTTCAGTGTCACTTTGTTAATCATGCATGGGACAAATATCTAAAGGTTTACATCACTGCATAAAGTATCAGTTACAAAAAGCACAGCCTATGCATAGCCATGAAGCCATTCAGGGTGACCAGGACCAACATTATATTTTTTAATTGAGCAAAGGAATCATTACATTTTGTAATTTAATTTATATGAGGATCAAATAATTAACCCATTTTATCTTGCTCTTTCCTCTTTATTTAAATGTTAATTTGTTTAACAATTTAAACTGGAAATCAGCAATCTCTTCTTTGTGGTAAAAGACCACATAGTAAAGGTTTCAGGCCTTTTGGTCAGTACATGTTCCTACCTTATAACCTTTTGATTTATAATAACCCTTTCAAATGCTAATAAACATTCTTTCCTCAATACCAGTAGAAAGTATTGAATGTCTGTTGGCCAAAGTCAGCAGCCTGCCAAATCCCAGTCTAAACAACACAAGAACAATCTAAATAAATTTTATTTGTGCTACATGCTTCACATTCAGATATATCTTAAGAAAATAAAAATTGTGTTAAATCTTTTTTTTTTTTTTTTTTTTTTTTTTTTTTTTTTTTTTTTTGGTTTTTCGAGACAGGGTTTCTCTGTGTAGCTTTGCGCCTTTCCTGGAACTCACTTGGTAGTCCAGGCTGGCCTTGAACTCACAGAGATCCGCCTGGCTCTGCCTCCCGAGTGCTGGGATTAAAGGCGTGCGCCACCACCGCCCGGCTGTGTTAAATCTTTTTTATGATGTATAAATCCACTCCATGGATAAATTCCAAAGTGTAGAATCCAATCTATAATTATCTATCTATCTGTCTATCTATCTATCTATCTATCTATCTATCTATCTATCTATCTATCGATCTATCATATATATATATATGTATATATATATGTACATATATATATATAATCTATATGTGCATTTAGATAAGGTGTGTATGTGTATACTAAGCAGGTATTTAAATGTATTAAGATACTCTATAATGAGTGGGTGTAGTGCTTAAAAATTATGTGTATATAAAATGAGTTAAAAGAAAGAAAAGGGAAAGGAAAGGGCATGACATTTCCTAGGTATGGTGGATGGACAAATTTATTGTAGACATGTGAAGAGAGCATAGTCAGAGACAGGGACTTCTGTGAGAGTCCAGAGTGAATATGACAAGACACAAATGGACCATGAAGGGAAAAGGGGAGGGGAAGAGAGAAGGGATAAAGGGGAACCAGGTGCAGCAGCCAGGAAACCAAAGGTCCAAAAAGAGGGACAAGTAACCAAATTGTCTGGATTATATAGGGAAGAGCCTCTGGGAGAAGGGCAGCAAGCCTCTGGGCTGGAGAGTTCTGGTTAGAGGGCAGGGTATGCCAGCCATACCCTGTCCTGTAACAAGTAGGGACTGAGGATGCTAGTTGAACCTGGCAGAGAGGTCCAGCTTTGATATGTTAAATGGGCATCTCAGCCATTTGTCCTGGTTTGAACTTAACATGTGTGTGTGTGTGTGTGTGTGTGTGTGTGTGTGTGTGTGTGTGTGTGTGAGAGAGAGAGAGAGAGAGAGAGAGAGAGAGAGAGAGAGAGAGAGAGAGAGAGAGGTGCACTAAAGGAATCAATAATTGAATTAATAAGAAAGTCTGATCAGTAACATCCTCATTTGTCAATACAAGCACAGTAGTATACCTATATGTGCTAAACTCATACCAGGAAGTATAAATGAAGATCTAATACTTTCTAGAATGGTAAATTTGAAGAAAGGGTTAAGATAATTTAGCAAAACATTTAACACTAGACTTGACACATTGTAGATATTCAATCAGTACAAATTTGCTTATAATTCTCAAAAAAATGATTATGTGGACCTGAAAGCCAATTGATTCACTTTCACAGTATTTTATATAAAAATTATGAATAGCTGCAGTTTGCATTTAAATGAACCTGAGATTTTCAGAAATCCTTCTTTCATTTGCTGCTATCATTTTAAATCACACACCCAGTTAGCTGATGCTATAGGAAGGAACAAGTATTTCCAGAGACATCTTATCAGTGAACCAAAAGATTTGTCTCACACATCAATATATAACTAATATGAATAGTATTTCATGTACATCGAAAACAATGTAATTACAAGGAGCAGCCTGGGATAAGACCTATACTGTCATGAAGTAACAGAGTCAATACTCAAGAACAAAAAGAAAGTACATCCAGAAGACACAGAACTCAAGACAAGGAGGGGGACCGGAAGTACAGGAGGAAGAGGAAAGCAACAAGTGGCCGCCATAGAAGGAAGGAGACAAAGTCAGCGGGGGGACAGGTTAGTAAAAAGTTCAGTAATTCAGGGCTCTGACATTTTATAGAGCCATCAGTCATCTGGTACATGGAGGCAGACACTATGACAGGTCAAGGAAACGAGGTGCTGAGAAGATAAGAGCTATGCCAGCAACGCAGGGTGATCAGTAAAGGAGATGAATGAATTTCTCCAAAGAGAATTTACCTGGAAAACCATGAGAAATACAAGATTACAGTGTAATTCTGGAATGCAAAATTGTTGAAACATGAGGGATGAACACCAGACTTGTATTTCTTCAAAAATCTTAGGAAAAATCTTAGAAAACCAATTGGCATTTTTGTTTTTTTTTCTGAAAATATTTCATTGTAAGGGCAAGACTTAAAAGGTATTCTGTTTTTATTCTTAATTCTGTTTTAGTAGATTTAAGATGTCATGAATTGTGGTGATATTTATTTTAGATGAGGCAAGTGATTTTAACATTTACCAATAGATTTATTTCATTCCTATTAAGAATGAGTGCTTATTTTTGTCTAATTCCTTGCAGAAGCTCATGACAGATATCCTACATAATAATTATGTTTATATTTTTTCAAAAATTGAACCAACCTTAAATTCTTTTAACAGAATCTCACTCATCTCAATACATTATTTGATTACATTTTCATTATTTATAAATTTTGCATCTATAATCTCAACATTTTGATCTTTTTTGACTTATATAGGTTTTGATGATGAAATTATAATAAACTAACCACATTACAATATTTTTATATAGCTGTTAAAAACTTTTGAAGTGGTAGAGTGATAGGTGATATCGCTCTGTATGCTGTGAATGTGTTGCTCTGATTGGTTGATAAATAAAATGCTATTTTGCCAGTAGACAGGCAGGAAGTGTAGGTGGGATAAGCAGAGAAGGAGAATTCTGGGAAAAGGAAGGCTGAGTCAGGAGATGCCAGCCAGACACAGAGGAAGCAAGATGTGAAGGCAGAACTGAGAAAAGGTACCAAGCCATGTGGTTAAACATAAATAAGAATTACGGGTTAATTCAAGTGTAAGAGCTAGTCAGTAATAAGCTTGAGCTAATGGCCATACAGTTTGTAAATAGTATAAGCCTCTGTGTGTTTCCTTGGGTCTGAGTGGGTGCAGGACCAGTGGGTGAGAGAGATTTGTCATGACTGCCAGGCAGGACACAGAAAAACTTCAGCTACAGTAGAGAATTAAGATAATTGGAAGGGAAAAAAAAAACGTAGTGAAAGCTGGGTGGTGGTGGTGCATGCCTTTGATCCTAGCACTCAAGAGGCAGAGCTAGGAGGATCTCTGTGAGTTTGAGGCCAGACTGATATACACAGTGAGATCCAGAAGAGGCACCAAAACTACCCAGAGAAACCTGTCTTGAAAAACCAAAAAAAAAAAAAAAGATTAAATAATCATTAGTTATATAGAGATCTGTTTTCAGTTGATCTCACTCTGGGTACCAGACAGCTGGGACAGCTATCATTTAGGACAGCATTCCTCATTCAAGCTCAAGTTGAGAAGATTCAGAAGTACTTTGAAAAAACTCATGATTTTCACTGTTTTTTCCAGCCGACAAAATACTGACTCAATTTTCACTCAAGTAAAGAGCTCTTATACTTGCCAACCTAAAAGTCTGCACAAGTATCTTACTTAGTTTAAATGAGTACATAAATCCTGACACTATTTGGTTATATTTACATTGGTTAATGAAACTATTCTCTAAACTTAAGTATAGAAAAAAACGGTTGTGTTAATATCACTTGCAGTCACTGTACTCTCTGCGAAGAGGCTGTGGCCACAGCAAACCTCTCTCTTCAGAAATGGGACAAAGTATAAACAAATGGGAGCCCCCTTGCTTGACCAGTTTTGAAATCACAACAAATGATTTCTTTCAGAATTTTATCATTTGCTTTGATTTTTGGAAAGACATTTTAACTGGAAAAAGAAATTCTGGCTGAACGTTCAGGATAGTGGTTTTAAAAGAGTCTACCACGGTATGGTTTGCTTTGTTTTTGAGGGTGTGTTCAATGCCCTATTTATCATGATTTTGCTGAACATACACCCTTGTTTCTGTTTATAAAATCTCTCTTGTCTCACTTTCTTCATGATTTAATTCTGAGATACCTTGCCATGATTTTCTCCATTTTTATTGTTGCAGTCTTTTGAGGCTCTTGATTGTTGGGTTTAAAACTGTCCACAATAAAAAGATTGGTGATTATTTTTCCTGGAACTTTTATTTACCCAGGTCCCTTCTAGGACTCTACACAAATGATAAACTATCTTCTGTTGCATAGGTCATTTATTTCTGTTAATTTTTCAAGTATGCAGATTTGTAAATAGATATATGCTACCTCTTTAAGCTCTTCCTGTTCTTTGCATTGTCAGTTCTACCACTGGTCACATATGGTATTATTTTCATTTGATATCCTTTACTTATTGTGTTGTGATTCTGTTATCTTAATATCCTTCATTTAGATATAATAATGCTCAATTTATTCTGTCTTCTCGTACTCGTGAACAATGTTGTACATAATACATAGGCATGAACTGTTTTGTTAATTGTTTTTCATCTCAAGGGTGCTGTGGGATGTTCTCTATGTTGTGAATGTGATGCTATGATTGATTGATAAATAAAACACTGATTGGCCAGCAGCCAGGCAGGAAGTATAGGCAGGACTAGCAGAGAGGAGAATTGGGGGAACAGGAGGGCAGAGTGAAGGAGAAGATGCCAGCCGCCACGAGAAGAAGCATGATGTAAGATACCGGTTAGCCACGAGCCACGTGGCAAGGTATAGATTTATAGAAATGTGTCAATTTAAGATATAAAAACAGATAGCAAGAAGCCTGCCACGGCCATACAGTTTGTAAGTAATATAAGTCTCTGTGTGTTTGCTTGGAGGACACGAGTGGGAGCGATTTGTCCCGACTGCCAGCAGGCCAGGACACAGGAAAACTTCAGCTACACAAGGGTTTATGAAATTTTCAGATCCCCCCTTTAATTATTTGTTTTTATTTCAGCACTATCGCACGCTCCCATACTTATGTACGTACCCGGTCATTTTTGGCACTCTATATTAACTTCTGGGTTTTGTTCTGTCTTCCAATCTTATTTTCAAGCAAGAATGGTAATTTAAATTTGTCTTTAAAATGGGCTATTTAGTATCAGTTATGCTTTTAGCCTTAATTAGACCCCAAAACCACTGAGACAGTTACTAAGGTGTGGGGTTTTAAAATGATTATGACAAATATTAGCTTTTATGGACAGTAGCCTGAACACAGCCACATGGTGTGTGTGTGCACTCATGTGCTTGTGTGTGAATGTGCATGTGCCTGTGCATGCATGTGTGTGGGGGTGTGTGTATGTTCACAGTGTCTGGTCCCTCAAGAAATTCCTTTTCCCAAGGTCAGGCATTTAGACAAAAGCCATCATTCCCTCAAGTACTTGAGGAAAATTTCTACTTGCTAAAAAGGGAGTCATTTACCTATCTGTGGCAAAGGAAGCCTGTGGCTCTTCCATTAAATTATGACTGAGGTGCCTACTAAATTGTCAAGATTGATACTAGCCTGTGGGCTCCCTCAGTCCCTACTCACAAGCCCCACCCCAGCTCACACCCCATATAACCCCTGTTCCTTCTCCCTGATTTCCCAGGAGATAGCCTTGGCAGTTTGGAATAAACTTTTGTATCTTCATCCATGGAGCAGCTATTTTGGTTTCTTTACTGTGCCCATTTTTCATTCACAAAGCATGTGAAAGCAGTGACTTCCCAATTTCATGAAGGATGGAAGATAGCTGATAAGCCAATGAAATTATGGAAAATTTGGATCTTCAATAACCAGGAGTTCAGTATTGAAAATTATTAATTTCTTTACCTGACATTAAAATATTAGGATGGTTGATGAAGGCATGAAAGATGATTACATTTTAAAATTTTCAGTCTTTAACCAATGGATCAACAATGATTAGGACTATTGTAACAGGAAGAAAAAGTAAGGAACTACTAGATTTTGTAGTTTCACAGAAAATGATATTATTAGATATTATAGAAATGTCATCTAAGCTGTCCTCAGTGAATAAAGAAAATCCTAATGAAACAATTTTATTTATTTTAGAACTTCTATTTTCCAGCATCATTTAAAAAAACTAAAGTTTTTGTTTTTGTTTAGAATCCCAGAAATAGAGTTCTATAGCTGTATTCAAATGTAACACTAAAACTGTTCATCTCTTTCTCACATAAAGCAAAGTAAAGAAGGACATCTGAAGATGGTCTCTTTAGCAATTTTTCTTAATATTTTAAACTAGAACACAGTGATTGTTTTTATTCATCAATATACAGTCACTCTTTTATTGTAATATTTGATACATGTTATTGTTATTAGGCCCATTTCTAAATCATAAACTTTACTGTTCTGGGGACATGGTTGGTGACTTTATGACAGTCATAAAATTAGTATCCATAAATGCTGATGGCTACATTTTTCCTTCCTCCTCTTGGAAAAAAGCATTAGCTGCACTCTGTAAACTTAATTATGTAAAAATTAAATCTGTGCTTAAAACAAGGACCACAAAACAATTACCTGATTATAATGCATCCACTGTGCTCTGCCACCATTCCATTTCTAATTAATTTAATCAATGTCAGCTTTTCCCCAATAACAAAGATAATTGTATCTTACATGAAAACCAATAGTTTCATGTTCTCAAATTGGACTTGAAAGTGTTGAAGAGTTGAGACCCATAATAATGAAAGGAAATAATATTATAAATGTGAGATCACTGACCAGATGGATTGTAACAAGGGTATGTTCAGCATGGTTATTATGCTCCATGTACTGGATCTCCATTGTCTGATAATTATAAACTTGTTTATCCTCAACATCATATGGACACATTGCTCCAGAGCTGCAAGATTATAGTAAAATGAAATTATATCTCCAGTTAGAGTACAATAGCTAATTTTATAATACCACTCTTAATAGATTAGCTTCCGATGGAATTGATGTGATATTTGTCAGGCTTGAAAATTTCAGAAATGGAAAACGATCTGGTCATCATAGCTCAAAGTGTTAGAATGAAGCAAGATTTGCTAATCTATGTTAGTTCATCTTAATATATAAAAATATATTCTACTAAAATATAACAAATTCACATCAGCTATTTGGGAAATAATAAAAATTTTAAAAAATCAGAAGTGACAGCAAATTAACAATGCCCATAGCCTCTCAGAATTAATTAAGTCAGTTTAGTGATTGTACTTCATCACAGATTACAGAATTGGAATTTCCAGCCATTCAGATGAAGATGTTTCTTTTCAGTAATGATATGTAAACCCATTTCCTAGTGCATCTGTGGTAAAAATGTCCATTCAAGCTCTTCACCTATTTTTGAATTATATGTCTAATATTATTATTATTGACTTGTAAAAAAATGATATACCATTGATCACAAACATACTTATTTTGCTTATTCCTAGGTTTGGTTTTAAATTCCATTAATGGTTACTTTGGAAATGAAAAACAAATCCCTAATGCTCATGGGGTATATTGCAACATGATTTTCTGTTAAAGCTCATATTTGATAAGATACTCATATTTTCCCTGAAATTTTCATTGTTTTTAATGTTACATTTAAGTGTTTCTAATCTGTCTTAAAGTAACTATTGTGTACCATATGAGTTAAGCATTGAATTCTGCATGTCTGTATGCATATGAATGTGTTTCCTGTTTTTCACACAACTTTTTGAAACGCATATCGTTTTCTACATTCATTAGTATGTATTCAGTCCTGATTTACAACGCTAATGCTTGGTTTGAGTCCTGAATCACAACCTTATATTTTGAAATCATATAGGATGAGTCTGTTTTTGGTTTTCTTTTTCAAAATTGTATCAATTTGTAGTATTTGTTTCCATATTGATTTAGGGATTATTCATCAATTTTAACAAGGAATCACCTCAGAAAGTTAACCAAATATGTAGATCTATCGGGAAACAACCACTAAACCTAACTTTGTTGAACTTACTAAGGCAGGACAATGGTACAGCTTTCACATATTTGCATCAATATTTTATTTCCTATTAGAAATATTTTATAGAACTATGTAGTCTAACAGTGATCTTGTATGTGTTGAATTTATTCCTAAGGATGTTATCTTTTTGATAGTATTGAAATTGAATTATTTTCTCAATTTTTATTTTAGATCATTTTGTTTCTAGTATTTAGAATCATAGCTGAACTCATATACTTCATTTGTTATATTTATGCAACCAGATTTATTTATAAGTTCTAATAGCTTTTGTCCTAGGTTGGTTATAAATTTATACATATATGATCATGTTATCTTTCATAGAAAATATTAAAATTTCCTTTCCAACTTAAATGTCTTTTGTTATATGTATGGTCCTTATGACTTACCAAATTATCAAGAATGGTATTGAATAGGAATTATTTGCCTTGTTTAACTTTCAGTCTTGTTTAAGTAATCTTATATTTAATATTTCATGAATTGCTGTTACTGAATTGTAATAATTCCCTTTCACTTTTAGTTGGTCTTAGTTGTCATCCAAAAATGTATGTTTTAAATTTCCAGATGTTCTTTTCCTATTTAGAAAATCTTCGTTTATTGCATTGATGTATTGTGATATATTGCTTGATTTGGTGCTGTTAGATCAATATTGATTCCTTGGCTAAACTTGTCATTTTGTAATCGTTTCTGCATATTGCCAAATTTGGATTGTCTTATGTTTTCTTCTTACCATCTTTTATATCTATGTTCTTAGGGACATTGATCTAAAATGATATTATCCTACAATGTCTTTGTCTTATTTTGGTCTTAGATAATATTGGTCTTTGTGAATGGATGATGAAATGTTCTCTACTATTTTTCCTTATGAAAAGTCTGTGACATTTCTTACACACACACACACACACACACACACACACACACACACACACACACACACACACACACAAATGCATTCATTCATTGAAATCAAGTGGTATAATGCCTTCATATCAGTTAGTTTCTTTTGTCAAAATTGTATGTGTGTATTTCAAAATTTCAAAATCTCACAACACTGTTAAAGATTGCATGAAATAAAACAAGTTTAAAGTACATGCCATGTTCCTTGGTTTTAACTATAGTCATAATCTCTGGGATTTCCACAATAATATATACATTGCTATTTGACTCAAAAGCATCATGAATTATTTAAAATTTTTATCATTTATTTAAATAATTTTATTTGTTAGTTATTTAAATAAGAAATTGTAAAATAACATGTGTGACTAAGTTGATTATAGTGATTAGGATCCAGAAAAAAAAAATATACAGAAAAGCACAAAGGAATGATGAAAGGTTGAATCAAGTAGTTCTTATAAATTGGACCCATAACAGTGTAGAAGATGACAATGCTCAAGTTCCAGTTATCTCTCTGAAAGTTTTTTGTGGTTATTGAAAACTATGCAGTAATCATCAGGTACAGTTAACTAATAAATAATAAGTGTCCTTTAGCAGGAGAACAGATATTGGAAAAAGAAATAGTCAATTTTGAACAGATGCTGACACAGTCTGAGCATGCTTTGGACAGTGTTCATCAGAGACAGGGAGATAAGAAATAGCTACAAGACATAGGTAGATAGATAGATAGATAGATAGATAGATAGATAGATAGATAGACAGATCTATAGATGATAGGTAGATAATGATAGAAAAGAGAGACTCATACAGAGAGAGACATATCTAGCTTAATCTTTTGATTATATTTAATCATGAAATAAAATTGTATTATGAATATAGAAAATAGCATACTTTTAATATTATATTTTATGCAAATTGCATTTTTGTGATCAGCTAACATAAAGTTATTTATCAGATATATTTTAGTTGTTGATGAGAACATGAAAGATTTCTAAATACCATCAGTCATGAAGAAAAGGCAAACAGGGCTCATGGCGCAGCTTAGCAGTTAAGAGTGTTGGCTGCTCTTCAGAGGACATGGTTTGGTTTTCAGCATTCACATGATGGCCCACAGCCATCTTTAACAACAAATCTAGGGCCACCATACCTCTTTTGGCCTTCACTGGCATCAACACACACATGTTGCATATTCATACGTGTAGGCAAATGCCTATATGCATTAAAAACATCTAAAAACAGCAAAAAAGCAAAATGTATCTACAATGAGCTATCTCTCTGCATCTACTGCAACAGCTTCAATAACAGTGACACAGAAATAAATGTTGGAAAGGCTATAAGATAACTGATACACTCAAATATTGCTCAGACATGAAAAACAAATATCTTAGATAAAAATTTCACATTTTTTTTTTTTTTGGTTTTTCGAGACAGGGTTTCTCTGTGTAGCTTTGCGCCTCCCTGGAACTCACTTGGTAGCCCAGGCTGGCCTCGAACTCACAGAGATCCTCCTGGCTCTGCCTCCCAAGTGCTGGTATTAAAGGCGTGCGCCACCACCGCCTGGCTCACATTTGTTTTTTATAAAGTTGTATATAAACCTCTGGCCCAGTACAAAAATTCCACTCAGTACCTATGAAGATGAAATTAAACTCTCTACCTATACAATCTCTGTATGTGCATGTGAATACCTAAATTATTCACAGTAGTTTCAAACTGAACATGAATTAAGTGACTGTCACCTAAAGAATGGATTAAAAACTCAAATGAAATGTGTAAATAATATTCAATAAGCAAAGTAGCAACTATTGATATGTGTTTTCTTTTTAATTATTTCTTTTGTTTTTTTGAGATTATAATTACATCCTTTCTCCTTTACTTTCCCTTCCTCCAAACCCTCCCATATACCCCTCTTTGGTCTCTTTTAAATTAATATTTTGTGTTTTAACTCAACTGCATCTTAAAATAAGTTCACAAGTGTGCGTAGCCAGTTGCTTACTTGTATATAATGTATTATTTCTCTTCTTCTCTGTATGAAATGATCATGAAAACAAAGTTCATTTGCTTTGATATCTTAAAAACAGTAAGTGTAAGTAACCAGTTGTTGATTTCTATACAATGTATTGTTTCTCTTCTCTGTATAAAATGATCAGAAAAGAAAATTCATTTGATTTGACACAAAACACACCAGTGGCTGTTTCTGGCTTGAGGGGAGTCAGGGTAGTAATGCATAATTCATTACTGTCAGTTCCAAGGGCATTTTGGAAGACATGTTTAAACCAGAATTGCTTGATACACGAAGTCCGTAACTTCAAAAACCATTTCATTTATTAGTCTTGTTGATTTTTCATCAACATATGTACAGTTGATTTAGTTAAAAGAAAAAATAATAATTTTAATTATATAAGTTTATTAATTTAAATTCTGATTTGGACTCTTTATATCCCTTTGTATTCTGATGAAATGATGGAATTCTCTGATCACGCTGGAAATCAGTTGTGGAAAAGATGTTGTTTACTGGTTGCTAGGAGAGCATTGAAGTCATATTTATTTGTTTCCTCTCCAAAGCATTATGATTGTATCCTAGAGTGTGACCTTTTAGCTTTGCAATACATTCCTGAATGCCTCACTGTAATGTTCCTCTCAAAAGTGCTATATTTGGGCTTCATGGAGTGACAGGATCTTGTTCAGGAAAACGTGTGTTATTGCTAAAGGAGACATCTATTTTCTGCTATTTGTAAACTTAAAACTAATAAATGTAGACATAGTATTAAAGACAGCAATGCATCTACTTTTCAGAGTGAATGGTACGTTCTAAAAACTTAAGCCATTCTAGGTGATATTTATAAGCATTGATATCAGCCAATTCACAGGGACACTGAAAGGGGAAATGATAAATGAAAGGTTGGCCAACATCCAATGTTCTCCCCCATCAAGGTAGTTAATACCTTTTACTCTTCATAAAGCCTTCTCAGTAGAAGAGTAGAAGCTGTGTCTTTTCTATTATTAAATTAAATGAAGAGCAAAATTGTGCTCAGACATCTTTCTCATCAACATAATGTTCCCATGTGGTTGCACACACTTACTGTAATGGGCTTGACATACATCCCTTTCAAGCTGCCACCTGGGAATGTTGTGCAGTGTTTATTTCAATTACATAATGCACCCAGCAGACATATTGCTGAGCTAGAGTGTCTCAACATCCAAGAGGCGACATGTTGACATGGATGAGTGATAAAGAGCCACATTAGATTGAACACTAGTCATACTATGGTCAAACTGTAACTGTATCAGGATAAGCCTGTAACCTGTCATTTTATATTTGCTTTTCTTGTTTTCTTACAAGATGGCATGTAGAGGCCATAAGTTAATTATACTTGAATATTGTCACACAGTCTTAATGAACCTATGAAAAATTTCAAGATATTAATAACCCTTCAAATTATCATGGCTGTGAAATCCCTCATATATTGTTTTATTCAGCTTCCAGTTACTATTGGATTCAAATTTTCATTATTCCTTTGGTTCTTCCCTTTGTATTCTTTCTCGATTCTATCATAAACATTAGCTCACAAGTATAAACTAACTCTGCCTTGTAGAACAAATTCATGGATTCCTTGAATCAAATATCACTTTGGTAATCTGTCAGCATCTTGAGAGACTGTGGCTATATTTGATATTGTGGAAAGATATGTTTTTAATGTTTTCAATTTCATCAGATCCTCAACAATGTTACGAACAACTTATGATTTTAAAACATGCTCCTATGCCATGTAAATAAGGGTTATAAAACAAATATGAAAAACTAGCTATAACTCAAAATGCTTTTGTTGAAGGAACATGAAAATAATCCATAGGATTTAGAAAAAAAAACTATTCAATCTTAGGTACTAAACTGAGTTTAAGAACACAAAAGGGATTAGGGAGATGGAGTTCTGTACATTACAACCTCAAGATAAAATGTCAAAAGCTGTAAGAAAAAAAAACAGCATATATCTTGTTCAACTCTAAAATACCTAACAGCAATGTGCCTCCCACAATCAGATTTTTCCATTTTGAATATATGTTTCTGCTAGAGTCATAAAATTAATTATTAAACTTATTTAATACATTCGCTTTTTTCAATACTATCTAGAATTTTATAATGCTAGAATGTAATGTAGACATTTAGGGTAAGGCACATTTTTAGGAGACATAATTACCTAGGAAAGCTAAGGGAGACATTGCCATGTGAAGAGTACTGATAGGGTGACACACAGGCAGAGGGTGATAGAATTTAAGTGACAAAAGTGTTTTCCAGCAAAGAATAACATCAGTAGTAAAACTAACTTCATAAAACTACTATTACTCAAAATTATTCTGCAAAACTGGTTAGAAAACATTCAAAAAAATTTTAAGTATTTTCTCATAAAAGGACTTCTTTTATTTCACTACATTTTGTATATCCAGGTTAAGAAAAAGGAGATTTTCCAATTCTTAATATCAGAATAAATTCTCACAGAATTAATTTCACATAAAATGACATAAAAATCAATACACATCAAAATAAGTCACTTTTATAACAAAACTATTTCTAGATTCTGGTATCTGAATATCAAGTAAGGTGGTACATGCTTGTAATCCTAATAATCAGGTTAGTGAATTGGGAAACTCCAAGTTAGAGACCAGCCAGAGCAGCACAGAGAATCTTCAAAAATACAGGGTCTGGTTATATTGCTCAGTGTGGTACAACACTTGCCAATTATGTACAAAGTACTAGAATAGATTTTAACACCACACACATATACAAATGCATATAAAACAACACACACATGCCCGATGTACACATACATATGCATTTGCATTCTACTTTGAGATTTTAAATATATGTACTTATTACACATACAATGCACAATTATGAATCATACATATTATATACTATATACATAATAAACATAAATATATGTTTATTATATATAATTATATGTTATGTTATTGCAAGTTATATAATGTATAATTATACCTATAATTGTATAATATATTTTATATATAATATATGAATATATATTTCCATTGAGATATAAATATCAACTACAGATAGTCTCACTTATAACAAGACTACCTACAATGCTGGCAGATTGTAAAGATGAGATCTTAAGATAAGGTGTCTCAAAATCTCCAAACTTATCTTCCAGAATTGTACCCCAGACTACATAAGATTCAAAGAGTTTGAGTAGGAATGGAGTAGGGAAATCTAATAGGCAGGAATATTCTCCTATCACCTTTACTCTACTCAAAGAAAAATGTCTGTTTATATCACACAAAAAGAAAGCCAGCTGCAGATTCTTCATTTCTAATATAATACAATAAGACCCTGGAACACCCCTGTTCTCTAGCTGAGAAAGTCACCGTCACTGTACTAGTTTATATCATTTTCAGTTCTGTGAAGGACTTTACTCACTATTGAAACAAACTTCGAGGTATAAAACAATAGAATGCCTTTCAGGCATCAGACACCACAGCAGATTAAACAACATGACATCATCTCTCTCAACCTGAAAGTCAGATGAAAAAAATGTAAACACAGACACTTTACAGGAGTTCTAGATCCTTATGTATTATTTCAGAAAAAGAACCTTTTAAACCTCTTTAATTTATATGAGGCTCAGTAGGCTTTCTCCAGTGTACAAATCTGTAAAATAATTAATCAATTAAATAAAAACTTTTTTGCATACAATTCTTTTTTTTTTTTTTAAGATTTATTTATTTATTATGTATACAGTGTTCTGTCTGAATATATACCTGCAGGCCAGAAGAGGGCACCAGATCTCATTATGGATGGTTGTGAGCCACCATATGGTTGCTGGGAATTGAACTCAGGACCTCTGGAAGAACAGCCAGTGAGTGCTCTTAACCGCTGAGCCATCTCTCCAGCCCTAAATAAAAACTTTTAATTAGAATCTCAGTCTTACTATTATTAATTTTTTTTTAAAAAAATTTATTCTGTTTTGGTTGGGCTGGATTTAGTTTTGGTTTTGGTTTTCTTCATACAGGATTTCTCTGGGTAGCCCTGGCTATCATAGTGCTCACTAAATAGACGAGGCTGGCCTCGAACTCGCAGAGATCCACCTGCTTCTGCTTCCTGAGTGCTGGTACTTTAGTGTGTGATACCACTGCCTGGCTTCACATCTTTTTAAAAAGATGCCTAAGCCATCAAAATATTTCCTGCTTCAGATGGGGGAAGAAAAGGGAAATGGAGCATCCTGGTTGGGGGTACAAGAGATACTTTCAGATTCCTTATCTTTGGTCTTCTAGACTAAAAAAATAAATAAATAAATCAAATATGGAGTAACAGTAACTCTGACCCACATTAGAGTCTTTAATCATGGTTTACTGTATGAAAGTCTTTTTTATGTTCCTGAATTGCCTATGTAGGAAAAAATTTATATCAGGAAAAAATATTTCATATGTCACTTAAGAATGTAATTTAAAAATTCTGATTATCTCTACATTAAATAGTTATAATCAACGTGTTTTCGATATATAGCAAACAAGAGAACTAATTAAAATAAATATAAAACAAGCATATGATGTGAAAGTATATATTTAAAATCCATAAAAGAATTTTGAAAAACTAATGATTAAATAGTTGAAAGGAGAAACAACAGAGAAAGAGTAGTAGTAAGTGTGTAATAAAATAAAATTTAATTAAAAATAAGTATAGTGAAAAAAATAGTTAAAAGAAACTCAACTCAGTTAAAATGCATATCATCAATATAAAACTAAACTTTATACATTGATAGGCGTATCTAATAGTTTTGATTCTGTAGACATCAACGTGACGTTTCTTGAAAATTTAAAAGTAGATCTACCATATAACTCAACATATCACTCCTAAGTATATGAAATAACAAAATCCAATTTAAATAATTATTCCCACATAACAATGTTTATCATGACACTATTCATGATGGTCAAATTACAAAACCAGCCCAGATGCCTGTCAGTGAAAAGTAATAATTAAGGGAGTGTGTGTATGTGTGTGTGGCCACAAAGTAGAATAAGATCACGCAATTTGTAGAAAAATAAATGAGACTGAAGTTCCACTGTTATGCTAATCCAGACTCAGAAAAACAAGTATCTAGCAGCACAGCACAGTGGACACAGGAGTCTTATTTTGGGAAGAGTTCATGAATTTAATGACAGCCTCAGCTTCATGGTGAGATCCTATCTCAATAAATTAAATCCATCATGGTTTTTTTGTTCATAGGTAGAATCTAGAGAGGAAACAAAGATGACAAGAAAGCAGAAATGAGAGGAAGAGACTCAGGGACAGCAGGAAAAGAGCCACAAAGGGCTGTGTGTTTTTTGGACATGACTCAATAATGCCACGTATATCCACAGAAGGCCCAAATGCCATGATTAAATGGTAGTTAGTCATAGTAATATGTAATAAATATTTAATAACATGTAATAAAATATTTTAAATCATTCTCTACAAGGCTAGCCTGAGAGTATATTGGCATCTGGTATTTGACATTATTGAAAATCAGTTCCCCTTTTCTATCAGCAAGAGTAAAAGGAGCAGTATCAGATACTAGGGAGAGTATAAAATAGTTTACAAAAATGTCCAACGTTAGGTAACAAGGTCTGTGAAGTCAAGTATATATCATTTTGTTCTGCGATTCAATATGAACATACTTGTCCGATTTTTTTAAACTGTCGTAAAATCTGCTAGACATTAATATTAAAAGTTTAAAAGTGAAATCACAACTTCAAGTCATATACCTTCCTATATGATGAGGTTTCTGCTGAATGCCATAAAAAGAAGGAAAATATTTAATATAGGAAGGTAATTAAACTTGGATGGCATATAAATGGGATGCCTGATACCTAACACAGAACATGCGCTTCATTTCCAGGGTGAAGTTAGGGGTGAAAATTAAATACACTCACATTTTTATAAAATGATATTATGTGTATAATTTAAAATATTTCATTTTAACACATTTGGATAGTAGACATTTTCATATTTCAACTGAATTTCAAAAATCAGCCAATAATTCGTAGCCATAAACTATTTTATCTTTTTTTCGTAAAGAATTCTTTAAGAGCATATATCAATGCTGTGAATGAATATGGTTTCATGTAACTAGGCCATCATGAGTCTAGGAACCTAACTACTATTCAAAATCATGACCTGTCTAAGCTCTGTGTTCTCTTTCTGATCTGAAACATTGTCAGTCTCTGAAGACATGAGTAACTTGACTAAGAACAATGATTTGCAGTACCAGAGATATTCAGTTTATTACCAGGTGCCTGACTGAGTCAGGTCAAGCCCTTCTTTATTGACTACAGAGTGGGCAATGTTCTGGTTTTCAGAGATTTGCTTTGTGTCTTGAGGCAAAGCTCAGGGAGCATCCTGCTCCTTAATGAAGCAGAACAGCTGTCAAAATAAAGCTATAACAGTAGTGGGGATGGCATGAGGAGACATTTGAATTGAGTACCAAAAGGAGACTAATCCCTGGTTATTATGAGTATTGGATGGGAATCAATGAAGTTGGCAACCATTCTGGAAGCCATATAGTATAAGGTGTTTCTTCTTTTATGGTCTTTCTACTGCTTGGGAGCTACACATTATACCATTGGAATTTCAAGGGCCTCCCTTCTGTACTAGTTCTCCTTCATTTTACTTACAGTTCACACATGTCAGTTTCAGCTTGCTGACCATGCCTCCTATGTGTTCAAAATGCCCCTCCCTTAGGCTGATCAGTATGAATCAGATTCTGTCTAGGATGCAGTCTTTTTCTACACACATTTCAAAGCTTTAAATTGCTTTGTACCTCAAGTAAACTTAAACTTCAATTACTTTCTACATCATGTTCTCATGGGAGCATCTGAACCTCCATCTTCTAATGAGAATTCATTGCCTAGTGTTTTATAAGTAATTTTCTGGATTTTTCATATCTTGTAGCTATGCCTACAAGCTATACTTGACCTAAATATTTCAAGGTAGGGTTCTGCTTTGGTGTTCTCTGCAAATAACCATGCATTTAAGGATTATTATTTATTAAGTCAATTTAATATTCCCAACCATTTTCATCCATAGCAGTTTTAAATGAATAATGGCTCCTACCTTAGCTATGGACTCCTATGGTTACTTTTTGTTAACATGGTTTTACGTGATAATGACACAGAATTATTTATGACATACTGCTTAGGTTTCTTTAACAACTTCTTTTAATGACTGAAGTAAACACATAATCAGCTTAACAAGACTAGTTCCAGACTACAATAATTCCCTAGCATGTTTATTATGCCCATTCCTTTCATTCTGAGCTATACCTTTGTTCTGGTTAAAAGACTGCAGGAGCCCATTAGAGAACACCAAACTAAGAACAAACTTTTCTGCATTGGCTGAATCATCACATCCATACCCAGTTATACCCAGTTTCTGCTTAGTCCTCGAGGCTTTGAATGAGAAAGGTTTAGAGGCCAGATACTCCTGTCATCTATCATGTGCAGCTTTATATCTAAAAGAGATACAGTTTATAATTGGAGTGATGCTGTAAAATACTCGGTAATCAGACATCTTTTCCTGAGTTGACACTTTCAAAGATATTGCTATAACATCTCTTGATTAACACTGACTCAAATGTAACTGACCATAAAAGATACAGGGAGGAAAGAATGTGAATGTATCCTCCTTTCATATATTAAAAAAGTTAATATTTTAAAGAGTGAAAAAGGAGATTCTGCTATGTATTTAAAATTATTTGCAAAATGATCTTATAGGTTTATGCCTATTTTCTAATGACTGATGGAGACATAGTCATCCGTCATATGGAAGAATGATTAAGAAATTGAATCAGTTTTAATGAGGGCTAAAAAATAAAACCTAATAGCAAGTTACTGTCTACCACACTATAAATTAATAAGTTTAATGTGATTTTGTATCCTCTTGTTTTCCAAATGCATTCCTAAAAGAAAATAAATCTAATTAATTTTTGTCTTTAAGCTTTGTAAAAGATGTCTTCTTAGATTTCAAAAGATGCAATACTACTAATTTAATGCAAAATTAGTAGTTAAGAAATAAATATTAGCTTCAATTAGCTATCTGGTTATAGTTTTGACAAATAATAAATTATGTTAAAACTTGCTCTTAGATTTTTGATATGTTAACTTAGACATTTATTTAGTATATTTATACATAAGCCACATGGCATTATTTTTATCACTGAAACCAATAAATGCTATTTTATTATATAAGTTATGACTTTATGTCTGGCCTAGATTCCAGCCTCTTTGAGCTTCTTAAATTTGTAAAACTGTCTTATGCCAAGCCCAGTTTTTATTCTTCTTGAGACGCTTATCTCCAGTCTTCAGTGAGCTATGCCATATGCACCATTGCAGTCACAGGTACTCTAGACTGGTCTCAAGTTGGCTATTTGGCCTCACAACCTACTCATATTACATGGAAGTATTCCCACATTTGTAAATAATTTGTTGAAGCTTGATTTTCCCATGAGAATAAAAATCCTGCCAGTGACAGAATCAAGGATATTTTGGTAGGGATGATTGTTTTCAAAACTTCTTCTTTACCTGTGATTGAATAATAAGCATCATAATAAGTTTTGACAACCAGTGAATGGTCTCTACTACTGACTAACAAAGAGCTGCTGAAATTCCAAGCAAGCTAAGGACTCTGTTTCCACCATGTTCTTCTTCAACGGAGAAGCTTTACATTTCTTCTTATTCCTAGTGTTTCCTTTTCTGTGTTTTTCTTCTCTTTTATTCCCCTTGTCAGGTGGGGAAGAATTACTACTTCTGAAGAATGATGGAAACTGTAGTGATGCAGGACACTTTAGAGAATAAGACTGAGCAGAACTACATGTGATTTATAAGATTTCATCATTTTCATCTGTGTGACATTAGTCAATCTTCCTAATCCTTAATAACCTGGGGAAAGGAGTTCATTTTTGTGACTATATCACAAGATCCCTTTACATATGGGTATTTAGCATGTATATTTATTTTTAATTTACAGAAATTGTAACTCTGTCAGTGTTCTAGTAGGTTTCTTACCACGAATGAGGATTTATGAAACATTTTGTTTGATTACTGCTATGTGATAATGTATTGCTAATGCAAAGCAAATTCATGATTGCTCCTTCCATGGGGAAATAATCACTGACTTATTACAGCTGAGACTAGTAATTCAATTATTGATTTTCCCTTCTTCAACACTGAGCATTTTCTGTAGCTAAAAATATGATCTTCCACTCCAACTCATATGTGTTTTGGGGAAAGATATCATATGTATGTAGGTGTATGTGTATGTGAGACTTTAGAAAAAATATTATGAGATAATTTAAACTATGTTTTTCGGAGGTTTTTGGTAAATAATTAATATTTTATAATATTATGTGTTCACATATACCACAGAGTATATTTGGATATTAGAGAACTCTACTTTTGCCATGTGGATCCTGGGATTGTACTCTTCAGGCTTATCAGCAAACACCTTTGATTTGAGCTATTTTACTGGTGATGGGCTAAATCTTTAATAACATGAAAATTCTTGCAAAGAATGTCATAACTAGATGTTTGCACACAGGGATACATATGCCTTTAATTTGATTGCCAGTATTCCAATGATGTTTAATGTTCTTTTTAAATAATCAAATCACATTAGTAAAATGTTAAAAGTTAAGTATGTTTTTTAAAGAAAGGAAAAATAAAAATCAGTTATTGTAAATACACTTTTAGTGGTGAGGGAAAGTTTTCTGTTACTTCTATAATCAGCAAGAAAACTAAAAATCTTGTGATGTGCTTATAAATAAAAATGATACATCATATACATTATATTAATAGCCCAGAGCTCAACACTATGATAGACATGATACAATTTTATTTATTCAGAATTTTTAAAAGCATAAACTTTGTTCTGAGGAATTTACCTGTAAGTACCATTCTAGATAGGTACAAATTATCAAAGTTAAATCAAGATCTGATTAGCACTTTAAATAGACCCCAAACCCTAGTGAAATAGAAGCAGTCATTATAAGTCTCCCAACCAAAAAAAGGCACAGAGCCACATAATTTTATCCCAGAATTCTACCAGACATTCAAAGGAGGGTTAACACCAATACTCATCAAATTATTCACAAAACATAAATAGAAGGAACATTGCCCAACTCATTTTATGAGGCCATAGTTAACCTAATTCCAAATCACATAAAGACTCAACAAAGAGAAGAGAATTACAGACCAATTTCTCTTATGAACATAGATGCAAAAATACTCAATAAAATACTTGCAAACAAAATCCAAGAACACAGCAAAAGCTACCCAACCATGAACAAGTGGGCTTCATGCCAGGGATGCAGGGATTGTTCACTATGTGAAAATCAGTATAAGTAATCCACCATATAAACAAATGAAAAAAGAAAGAACAAAGAACCACATAAGCATCTTATTAGATGGAGAAAAGGCTTTCAACAAAAATCCAACATATATTCATGATAAAAGTCCTGGAGACAGAGCCAGGCGGATCTCTGTGAGTTCGAGGCCAGCCTGGACTACCAAGTGAGTTCCAGGAAAGGCGCAAAGCTACACAGAGAAACCCTGTCTCGAAAAATCAAAAAAAAAAAAAAAAGTCCTGGAGACATTGGGAATAAAAGGGACATGCCTATAAATAATAAAGGCAAGAAATAGCAAGCCTATTGTCAAAATCAAATTAAATGGAGAGAAACTCAAAGCAATTCTACTAAAACCAAGCACAAGACAAGGTTGTCCATTCTCTCCATGTCAATTCAGTACAGTACTTGAAATTTTAACTAGAGCAATAAGACAACTGAAGGAGATTAGGGGGATACAAACTGGAAAGGAAAAAAAAAACTCAAAGTATCTTTATTTGAAGATGGTATAATTATATATACAACGACCCTAAAATTTTCATGAGAGGATGATTACAGCTGATAAACACTTTCAGCGAAGTAGGTGGATAGAAGATTCATTTAAAAAAAAAGTGCTGGCACAACTGGAAGTTGGCATGCAGATGAATGCAAATAGATCTGTGTCCATCACTCTGCACAAAACCGGATCAAAGACCTCAACATAAAATGAGATACACTGAAACTGATAGAAGAGAAAGTGGGGGAAAGCCTTGGACACGTTGGCACAGGAGATGGCTTTCTGAACAGAACATGAATAGCCCAGACACTGAGATCAAGAATATAAAAATGGGACCTCATGAAACGAAAACCTTCTCTAAGGAAAATGATGCCGTTAATCAGACAAAGCAGCAGCCTACAGCATGACTACAATGCTCCACCTCTGATAGAGGACTTGTATCCAAAATATACAAAGAACTCAAGGAACTAGATATCATAAAACTAGATGTCATAAAAGGATATGATGGAAAAATAGGATTCAAACAAAGAATTCTTAATAGAAGGATCTCAAATGGCTGAGCAACGCTTAAAAAACGGTCAGCCTACTTAGCCATCAGGTAAATGCGAATAAAAATGAGTTTGAGATTCCATTTTACACTTGTCAGAATGGCTAAGATCGATAACACAAGTGACAATTCCTGCTGGCAAGTATGTGGAGCAAAGAGAACACTCCTGCAAAAGCAAACATATACAGCGTCTATGGAAATCAATATGGCAGTTCCTCAGAAATTTAGGACTCTGTCTACCTCAAGATCCAGCTCTTTGGCATATACCGAAAGGACACTCTATCCTGCCACAAAGGCACTTGCTCAACTATGTTCATTGCAGCTTTATTCATAATAGCCCCAAACTGGAATAAACCTTGAAGTTTCTCACCAGAAGAATGGATAAATAAAATGTGGTACATTTACACAATGTATGCAACGAAGTACTACCAGCTGTTTTAAAAAATGGCATCATGAAATTTGCAGGCAAATGGATAGAACTAGAAAATATCATCCTGAGTGAGGTAGCTGAAACCCGGAATGATAAATATGGTATGTATTCACTTAGAAGTTGATATTAGCCATTATGTAAATGATAAACAAGCTACAATTCATAGAGTCAGAGGTTAGGTATAGAGGAGGGTTCTATGAGAGACACATGGATCTCCCTGGGAGGGGAAAATGAATAGATTTTGCAGGTGTACTGAGGGCATGTGGGGAAGAGGTGAGGAGGTTGGGAGAGACAGGGTGGAGGAATGGTGTGCAGGAAGTAAGGACTAGAATTGGGGGTATTTTTAGAGGGAGGTGTGAAAAATTAGTGCAGTGGAAACTTCCTGGAATCTACAAAGGTGATCCTAATGAAGACTCCTAGTAATGGAGGCTATACAGTCTCAACAGGCCATCTCCTGTAGCTAGATGAGATTGCTAGTGCCATGGGAGGGTTGCATTCAATGTAGTTGTTGGCAAGGAAGTTCCATAGAAATTCCCAGACAATCAGGCTGCTTGGAAGACTAAGGGTTGCTCTCTGCACACTGACCGTGGGACTCCAGTGCCAAGGACAACACCCACACAACTCACTGGACACGGAGAAGTAGAGCTGATGTCTACATGGAGCTGTACCATGGGAAGGCTCCAAAAAAAGAGAAATGTAAATACCAACCCTGCCCCAACACCCTTTGATCTACAATCTGTCCCACATGCAAAATATGCTAGAGCGATGGTAGCACAGAACTTGTGGGAGTAGCCAACCGATGTCTGATTTATCCAAAAATCAGAGACTAGATAGTCCAGAGACCTAGGGTAAAATCAAAGAGTACTGATCTTAAAAAAAAAAAAAGTATCAATAAAATGACTCCTAATGATATTTTGCCAAAATCATAGATCAGTGCCTTATCCAGTCACCATCAGAGAGACTTCCTTTGGAAGCAGATGGGAATAAATACATACTCAAGCCAGACATCATGCAGAGAGAGATTTTTGGGGTTTTTTTCTTTTTCTTTTTTTCCTTGTCTTTCTTTCTTACTTTTTTTTTTTTTTTGAGACCAGGTTTCTCTGTGTAGCCTTGGCTGTCCTGAATCTTGCTCTATATACCAGGCTGGCCTTGAACTAACAGAGAGATCCATGAGCTTCTGCCTTTCAAGTGCTGGGATTAAAGGCTTGCATCACTACCACCCTACTAGAGAGAGTCTAAATGGGAGGACTTCATCAAATCCCTCCCCTCAGAGCTTTGGGTATCCTGCAGAAGAGGGGGCAGACAGATTGCAAGAGCCATTGTTGTTGTTTTTTTTCTTTTTATTTATTTATTTATTTATTTATTTATTTATTTATTTATTTATTTATTTATTTATTATGTATACAGAAGAGGGTGCCAGATCACATTGCAGATGGTTGTGAGCCACCATGTGGGTGCTGGGAATTGAACTCAGGACCTCTGGAAGAGCAGTCAGTGCTCTTAACCTCTGAGCCATCTCTCTTTCTTTATTCTCTTTCCACTTTCAGATCTCGAACTGTTTTATTCATATCCTTTCACTTTTTGTTGTACTTTCTAAGATTTGCTTTTTTTAATTTTTACTTTTATTGAATTTTTTTGTGGATTTCACATTATGCATTCTGATCTCACTTACCTCCCCGTCTCCTCTCATCTGTTCTCTTCCCATGCAACCTCCCCCACAAAACCAAACCAAATATAAAAGAAAAACCCAAAACCAAACAAAATAAATAAATCAAGAGGAAGAACCTTGTCTTGTCGTGGAGGCTGTGGTGTGGCCCGTGTGTCACACAGGTTACACTTTAGTCCATCTTTACTCACCAGTGCTCATTGCCAAGAGTCATTGGTCTGGCTTGAGGCCTCTGATTCCTGCTATCCTGCTGATAATGGGCTCTCACTAGGACTTCTCTTGGATAACCTCTTGTCCTGTGTCATGGAAATCCTACTGTTTTGGATCTGTAGGTTTCTTGTCCCCTTCACATGCCCCAACAGTTCATAGATGGGGTGGATATTGGAGTGGGCCAACTCAGCCCCGGTTCTGACCTGGGTGGTAGCTGGGTTGGTCCAGCTTGCTAGTTTTCTCTCATTTTCTCTTCTTAGGTGAACTCTCCTGCACTGTCTCAGGTAGCTTACTCAACGCAGTTATAGCAAGGAGCATGGCCAGTTCTCCTTTCAGGCCCTCAGATCCTGCACACACACACACACACACACACACACACACACACACACACACACACACATTCAAATTGCCAGGGCCAGCTCTACTGTTATGCCCAGGCAAGGTGCAGGGTCCTCTCTCCTGATTGCTGTAGGGGACTTTGGAGGGTGGTGGTCAGCTCTCATGCTCTCACCCCCTCAGGGCTGGCTCACCTGAGGCCCCCACAACAGAGTCAGCTCTAGTGGGCTGCCCAGGCAGGGTGCAGGGCCCGCTCTTCTCTGTGTTGCAGCTGATGTGGGTCAGGGCTGGTCCTCTCACTCTTGTGGTCAGCTTTCTTGCCTGCCACCACAAGTAGCAATGGATGGAGGGGGAAGGCATCTTCTCCTCACCCATACCACCTCTGTTGCCCTCATGCCCTCAAGGCTGGCTAACCTGCATCCCTGACAACAGGGTCAGCTCTAGTATGCTGCCCAGAGGGGAAGCAGAGGCTGCCTTCTTGTGTGCTGCAGGGTCAGCTCTCCCACTCTTGAGACCCTAGTACCAGCTCCCTCACCTTCTGCAGGTGACAGTGGATGAGGGTGGAAGGGCATCTTTCCCTCACCCATGCTAGGACATGGTAGATGAGGGGCGCAGGGTCAGCTCCCCTACTCTCATGCTTCAAAGATTTCCTTAATGGGTTTATTCGTTTCCTCTTTAAGGGCCTCTGTCATAATCATGAAGGCTATTTTAAGATCTTTGTCTTATATTTCAGCTCTATTGAAATTCTCAGGGCCTATTGGGGTTTTGCTGCTGGGCTCTGATGGGCACACACTATTCTGGCTGCTATTGATTGTATTTTTATGTTGGCATCTAGGCATCTGGTTTCGGGATGATTGTAATTCTAGGTGCAAATATCGGAATTTGTCTTTGCTGGCCGGAGGGTTTTGTTCCTTGGTTTCTATTGCCCTCTCTGATTGTGAGGAGGATGTGGGGGCTGCATATTACTGGAAAGGGAGTGCCTCTGGGATTCTGCTAGATGTAGCCATTGGGGAGTCTGAGTAAAATGTGATTCTAGGTATTGGGAGCTTACTCTTAGGAATTAGAATGAGCTAGCAAGGTGGAGGGCTGAGGGAGTCCCACAGGAGGGAGGAAACAGGCTATGCCACAAGGATCTACTTAGTCCCCTGAGCATGCAGGCGGAGAGTGAAGAAAGGTCCTAACAGGTTGTCAGCTACAGAGTTGGGGGATGAGACTGGAGCATTGGATTCGGAGGAGCTGAAGGAGAGGAAAGATCTAAAGCTGTCTACTTCACTGGTCCTACTTTTTTTCTCTGTCAGGCTTGGTCAGGGAATGCCTGCTGAAATTGAGAGCTGGCTTAACAGGGTGAGTGAAGACTTGGTTGGAGGATATCTGCATAATTTTCTCTAGATGGGAACAGAAAGAACGGGGAGGCTGAGGGTGGTCTGTTGCAGAGTTGGTGGTTAGACAGAGTGGGGGATTTAATTTAGAGGAGTGAAGGGGGAGGTACAGATTTGAAGTTAGCCTACCTGCTTCCCTGGCGGATGGGACTGTTCATTTTTATAAAAGGACCGTTTCAGATGTTTTTAAAAAAAGAGAGCAAAAGGATGGGGGTGATGAGTAATCCAGGGAAGACTGTAGAGTCTCTAAATTTAGTATAGTTACTTAGCCACAGGGTACCTCTCATTGTCGAAACGAAATCACACCTGCAAGACACTTACTTAATATTAACACCTTTCTTACATACTTAGCACTCACAACAGATTGGCTCTTCCTGCTTAACAAAGTAGAGGGTGATATTTGCACAGAAAGAATACTCATATTCTCTTATTATGTTTTAAATTAACGTGGTATGCAATAGTCAAGAGAGAGTTCTGTCTCTCTTATAGTGGACCCATGCCAAATGGATCAAAAGTGAAATGCCCCTTTTAAGAGACACTTTTCAATCCATATAACATTATGAGTGTGTATATTATTCCATTCAACAGGCAGAGTGTGTATGTAGTTATGTAGTTAGAAAGATTATATGTTTATGTGGGGGGGGGGGAGGGTGTGCGTAAGCGAGAAGAATGAGAAGGGCTCAAGGAAGGAATGGAGAGAGATAAATGATATAAATATATTTTAGTTTCAAAGATAAGAACTATGATTTTTTATTTAAAAATGATTAAAAAAACAAACGCTTTTTATTTAGAACTCAAAAGAAAAATGAGTTCTGAAGAACATTGTCTGTAGTGTACTGAATGCAACAGATGGTACCAAATGGCCATGATATTACGCAGCTTCCTGAGGGTACAGCTCCAGCTGTGCGTCCCTAGTAGCCTTAGTCCGTCTCCCTCACTGTGAGTTCATGCCCTTTAACACTACCCTGTAATCGTCACTCATGTTTCCTGGAAGGTGTAATTGTGCACATTAGCCATCCCAGAACTTAAGTTTGGGTTTAATTAAGGCTGCTCTTCTGCTCATGTGTCCTCAAAACAGTATCTTAGTTTTAAGGGAGTGACCCCCACTTTAAATTGGAAATAATGATTAGACAACGTTAATTCTCAGCTGTCAGACCTGTGGCAGACAACCTCATGTGTGTGGTCAGTCTGAAGCATTCTCTTCTGGAGCATGCGAAAACGTATTTTTCACACAATGCTTGCTAGTCTTTATTGGTACTGTGAGCAGCTTCACACCTCCCTGTAAAGGAACAAATGGTAGATTTTTATTAGAAATTCTATTGAAAAAGGAAGTGCCTACTTGGAATGCACTCGAAGGACGTTCCAGTTGTTTTATTGCTATTCCGGAATGCCTTCATGTCCCTGAAAGAACTTGCGCTGAGTGAAGTGGACACCTTTCTAAATCTGCGGGACGCTACCTTGAAAAAGATGATGGGAAAATAAATGGGCCATCTTCTTCCGTTGTTATTCATGTTAGAATAAAGCTTCATAGCAGTAAGTTACAGCAAAGAAAGAGTATCTAAGCCACAATAAAGGGAGAACATGTTCCATATCTCTGTGACCAACAGTTCCACATATATAGTTCAAATTCAGTTGTCATTTATATTTATTCACCTATTAGGTAAGAAATATAAAAATAAGTTGGTAAATAAAAAATTTTGGCACCATGTTCAATTAAATAAAAATTTCACCATATGCTTAAAAATGTTGACTTGGCAACCTATATGAGATACTAACATTATCCTAATAATAAAGAAAATTAAAAGTAGCCAACTGTTTTTAAGTGGACCACCAGTTGCTGGACCTGAATCTTTCGTGTCTTTCTGTCTTCCAGCTACTTTTCTCTGGCAAGAAGATGACATAGCTTTAAAACTATGTCTGTATAACTACTAAAAATCATTTGTTTGCTTGAAAAAAATGTGCGTAACTAAGCAGAGATACAACCTCAAGCATAAATCACCAGGCATATGCATGTGTCTAGTCATTTATATATGATAGTAATACTTCATGTACCATATTCTCATAAACTCACATCATTTTAATTTTCTCATTGTTATATCTTTGGCTCTCTGCAACAAATGAGGCAATGTGGTATGTATGACTTCATGGACTGATGTAGTTCAGAATGATGGATTTTTGATTATGTGAATCTTTTACATTTGGCAAATGAAAAGGGGCACCTACATTATGGTTTAATGCTAACTGACCCATTTTATTTTATATTTTCTTCGAGGAAACGATTGAATTTGGCTGAAGATTTCTAATGAACTCTTCGTATTCTCTCTTTGAGGGAAGAAAATCAAAACATCAGACCGTAATTAGATCCAATAATGATGTAGAGTGGAAGTGTGTCTGTGAGTCTCTCCATCTTTCCCTCCTATCATCCTCCCATCTTTACCTGGTCTCTTCTTGTGCCAATATTCTAGGCCAGGGAATAAGTCAATGAAAGGGACCAGATAGAAAGCAAGCACCTAGAAAGCAGGGCACACAGTCACTCATGTGAAAGTAAAGCCTAGATCATAGAAATGTCAAACACACACTAGAAATCTCTTTCAAATAATCATAACAAATATTTTCGTATTGCTTATTTCCTGTGAGAAAACAACAGCAATACTCTTTTTAAACTGGATGGACTTATTCAATACTTCATTAGGACTTTTATCATTTCTACGACTGAATTCCTGACAGGACACCACCACCAACAGCTGAAAGAGGATTTATTTAGCTTTGCAATTTAGGGGTATGGCCCATCATTACGGCAAGGTCTTAGTAGCAGGAGCTTCGTGCAGCTGGTCACATGGCATGACCATTCAGAGAGCATAGTGTGACAAATACAGTTTCTCAGCTTCCTTTTTTCTCCAGTCTAGGGATCTAAACCATAGAGTGTTGCCATCTACGTTTAGGCTCACCTCCCCTGCTCAATCCTCCTTAGCTAGATACTCAATCACAAACTTGCCCTGTTCTTTTCTCCTGAGTGAACTTGTCAAGTTGACAATCAAGATCAATTGCCACAAATACTTAAGACTACCATATGCTCAGTTGTTACAATTAACATCCTTATTTTCTAAGTAATGGAAATAGCAGAGTAGTAAACATATTTCTCACATAGCTCGGGAGGCAGCAACAGAACTTGAGTACAGGCAGGTTGGTGCCAACATCCTTGGTTTATAATGAGTTGTTTTTCACCCCAGCAGGCTTGGTCCATGGCATCAGAAGTGTTGGTATGGATGGATGAGAACATGGCCAAGCAAATAATCAACAACATCTGTGTGATTTCCTTTGGGGAGGGGTTAGGAAACATGAGTTGAAAGAGAACATGTAGCCATGTACAAGTTGTACCTATCACAAAGCAAAGTCAAATTACTTGTTGGGTCAAAAGTAAGTGACGATGTAGTCATCATGGTAGATTCTTGGAAGGAGTTAGGCTCATGGCTGCTCTGCAACGTGTGCACCACCACAGGCGGACACCTTCAAACAAATCCTAGAATAACCGAACACCTAACTGCATGTCAGGGGACCAGAGTAGGGAGCAGAACAGAGACAGTTTCCCAGGTGTCATTCTACTCACCCATCAATGCTTTTCCTAAATTCTAGAAGGAAGAAGAAAATAAGGTTTTGAGCTTTCCACTATGGGCAAGATGCTGTGAGTGAGAAGTTCATGATGGGGAGTAAAGGGAAGTTGGCGGATTGCTTTGTGTCAGGTGGTTTAAGTAGGTTTCTCTGTAGAAGTAATGGAGAGCTTGGAGTCAAGCTATACAGAAGCGTCGTCTTCTGATGATCTTCAAGATGACATTGCCAAGATGAAACAACACATTTAAAGGCCCTTTTTTGTCGAGTACTATTTTGGTCTTTCTAGCCCATTTGGACGACTATTTGTTGGAAAATTAAGTCTTTTCAAGAAGTAAGCCCCTCACCCCAAACTGACTTTTATCAGCCCCTGTGTCTTGTCATAAGCTGGCTTTGCCAATGCCCTTGAGAGTAGCTAAGAAAGACTCTTGATCAGGATATACACTCTGCCTACTGATGGTCCCTTTGCAGTGTGTAGCAGGAATCTTAAATGGTCTTATTAATAAAAACAAACCTGAGGCCAGTTATTGGGGCGAATGCTGGAAGATCAGAGAAGCAGAACAAGCCACAGCTACCTCACCTCGCCAGTTCATCAGTTGATCCTGTTTCCTCAGACTGGAAGCCTCTGTGTCCTCATCTGAATGGATCTCAGCTGAACTGTTGCTCAAAAGCCTAAAAGCTTAACCAGGCTCTAGTTCCTTGTCCTCATGCTTTAAATACCTTTCTGCTTTCTGCCATCACTTCTGGGGATTAAAGGCTCTTGTTACAATGCCTGGCTGTTTCCAGTGTGGCCTTGAACTCACAGAAATCCAGGCAGATCTCTGCCTCTGGAATGCTAGGATTAAAGGTGTGAGTGCCACCATTTTCTAGCCTCTGTATCTAGTGGCTGTTCTGTTCTCTGAGCCCAGATAAGTTTATTAGGGTGCACAATATTTTGGGGAACACAATACTACCACAGCAGTGAGCTTTGTCCCTGAGCTATTCCCATGTGGGGACATTATTCCACTAAGTGAAGTTGTTGTTCTAAAGTGGCATCAATCATTGGCAGCCACAGCACCCACAAGAAACTGGTCCCATTTCTCTAAGCAGTGCATACAGCAATGTTTGCTCCTGTTTCCCATGATATCTCCTCTTCTGGTGTTTGGTATTATTTTTCAAGGCTTATTTCCCATCCTTATTCATCCAGCCCTTCTAATTGTTAGGTTTTAATCTGGGGACAACTAAGGGCTAACTAAGATGCTTATTAACATATCAAAGATGAAGCTGACCACCAGGTTCTCCCAGCACCCTTCAGTGAAGGGTCCTCTTGGCTGGCATACCTTGCCTCTTAACCTGAACTGTCCATCCCAGGAACTGGGCTGCCCTTCGCCCAGCTGGACTTCCCTATAGAACTCAGCCATTTTGGCTACATGGTCCTTTTAACCCTTTTGGTGTCTTGGTCAGTCTCTTGGCCTAGGCTCCTCTCTTGTTCTCTCTCTTCCTCTCTCCTCACATGGCCTGGCTCAGTCTGGTCATGTTCACTCTGGACTCTCCCAGATGTCTCTGTGTCTGACTCTTTCTGTATTCTCCCTTACAGCTACAATAAAATTTTTCCTCCACCATACCTAAGAGAAGTCATGTCCTCCTCTTTTTAATTCTTTTTTTTTTTCATTCACTAACTATCTGTGAGCACAATATAACTTTCTGTTTAACTTACCACAACCAAATTCTATGGCTTGGTATTAAAAATCCTGTGTGATAACAGTCAGGTATATTTCAGAGAACAGTATCAATGTAAGGGAAATTTCTCTTAGCTGTATATCCTGCCTTGTTCTGTCTTTCCACAATTACGAAGAATCTCATTATATTTTTCTTTTTATTTACTTCCAATACTTTCAGTACTTAAGCATTTTAAAGGTAATATAGGTAGATGCAAATTTTTTTTCTACAGGGGTCTACAAAGTATCTACAAAATTTTGGTTTTTGTTTTTTTGTTTCTTTTTTTTTTCCAGTCAGATTCTGGTGATTAAGTGATATGATAAGAAAACCCTGCCATTTGTACTCATCTCTTGTAGTCTCATGTTATTGGAAGCTGCATCTTTTAAGGAAAAAAAAATGCTTCTTAACTTTATTTCTCTTTGATACAACCTGAGTGATCAAGATCTTTATTTTTTTTTAACTTATGAGAAAATTCGCTCTTCTTGAGTTCTTAAGAACAGTCTCGTTTCCCTCAAAACTACCTGAAACCCAGATATTTTGAAGTACATGAGAACATATTGTCGTCATTTTTGGACTCTAGTCATTGCTGTGACCTTACCCCAAGGCAAAGCTGGGGCTATATTTAGAGACTCATGAACAGAAGTAACTCTGTTATTTTTTTTTCCTGAACTGTAATGCCAAATGTAGTTCTCATGGCTTATCTAGGGAAGCCACTGCCTCAAATGTTTAAAAATAGTTTGAGAAGCGCAATTTTGGGAACTCTGTCAGGGACAGAACTTAGACAGAGATAGTCCTTGGCTTTTATAGAATGCCTAAACCAATTGTTTTCAAACATTTTGCCAGTGGCCTACAGAAAAACCTACCACATTCTGCGAATTCAACATAGACAACACTTTAAACTCAGAGACACAGACATGAGTCCTGTATTTGCACCATTTCCCTGCCTTCTCCTTCCCAATACTCCAAGATTTTCAAATATATTCTTATTGGTACAATGCAAAATCAACTTGATACTGTCTATAGTTTTCACTTTAGAAAAAAAAAAACTATTGATTATTTATTTAATTAATTCAAAGCCCACTAGTGGGAGTTGGTTCTACAAACGCAAAAGCACCATTTTTCTCTTTTATCTATTAGCAAGTGCAATCTGTTTCTATTTATGGAATTCTATGTGATGTTTGTTGCATATTACATGGTCCAACCAGGGTAAGCATATCATTTCCATGAAATGCATCAGGAGCTTGTAGGAGTTTACGCTTATACTACTTTGCTGTAGCACTTTGGATCTGCATTACTATTATTTTTAGTCTTCCTACTGTGAAAAGTACTATTTTAAACCTATTCTACTCAGTGCATGTTTATCTTTATTCAGACTGAAGAACCAAGTCTTCCCATGGTTTCTGTGGGAAGGAAATACAAGATTTTACGAAGTACTAAGCAAGCAGTTCATAACCAGGCTTCATTAACAAAATCCGTTCATTTACAAACTATGGCTTGGTTATAAAGTCCTTAAAATGTCCATTTATTGGGTTGACACGTATCCTTAGCTGTACATGGCTCACCCTCGTAGGATAGCTCTCTCCCTAGTTCCATGTCTGAGTATGAAAATTAGAGAGAGCATTCAGTTTAACTTCTGTGGATACATTGCAGGAAATAATAGCACATAGATGTTTTTAGAAAGGCAATTGCTACTAGACTGTGACAATTTCTTGTAAATAACAATTCGAATAGGGTTTAATGACAGCTTGGCACTATTTTGCACCTTCCCTTAGCAGCAGAGGAGTCAACAAACATCTACTCTCATCGATAAAATATTCTTTCAGGAAACCTTCTGAAGGGCTCATTAGAAGGCTAACATGTTTAGAAACAAGAGTGCATTAATAGGAATGCAATCAAGTGCTTATTGCTTTTGTCATTTAAAGTAAGTTAACCAGATGGCACGAAATCCTCCAAAAGAGATTTTAAGCAAACAATCAAGATTTAATTAATATGAACCAGTTAACTCATTAAATATGTAGCAAGTAGCTGGTTAACCATAAGGTAAATGCTTATTTGCAATGAGTTGTGTGTTCCTTTTTACATTTGTCTTGATTTTGCTTGATTAGTCATATGATAGCAACTTTAAATTTAAAAGCCCAAACTTTTTATTTTATTTTATTTTTTTTTTTTGAGATAGTATTTCGCTGTGTAACTGTCCTGGAACTCTCTCTGTAGACCAGACTGTCCCCAAACTCAGATAGGATCCACCTATCTCCATCTCCTGAGTGTTGGAATTAAAGGCATCACACACCACCACTGCCTGCCTCCAAACACCTTAACATACAGGCGTTTTTCACTTTTCATTTTTTTTTCTCAAGTGCCGAATGTTTCTTATGCTATTTTCATAAGAAACCAGGGTTTAATTAACATGTAATAATAAAAACTAATATAAATTAAAATTTTATTTAAGCTTAAGCAGTAAACAATGTACACAACAATTATTTTAAAAGCAGAGTGAACCTTTCTACATCTGCTTGCACAATGTTACATGAATTGTACGTTGATATTTGTGATTTCTTTAAAATAATTATTGAGCTTTCCCACCTTATGTCTCTCTTCTAGCTCTAGTAAAATTAACTATTAACATTTTATTGCAGAAAAAAATGTTCCATTACATTGTGAGATAATCTTCCTTGTCATTTGAGTAAAATAGACATACATGTGTGACAGGCATGTCCAAAGGTACTACATCGGGCAGTATGCAAAGTCAGTAGCACATAAAGACCAAAGCCAGAGCTTTTGACATACATGAAGATGGGGCTGGTTGTTGCTATGACTTTAAGTAGTACATACTTTCTGAGCTTTAAATGACGAGAACTTTGACCTAATCATTTGCTGTATCTGTGTCCTTTTCTTAGAACACACCTAAGTCAATGAATACTACACTCTTTTTCATTCTTACTCTCATGACAACTGCATTATTTTCATATTTTCACATTGGGTACCAAGTCAGTTCCATTTGCAAAATTTTCATATATGTTTATAAGTGTACATGTACACGCCATTAATCGTTAAAGTTTACAAAAGGTGTAAATACATCTTAGTTAAACTTCTGAGAGGCTTAAGTATGTTTTTGATTTAAACATAAATGCTAATCACTAAATAATAAAAGCTTGAGTCTTGCCCTTGGACTCTGGAGGGTCATCGGGTGCAAGGACAATAACCTATAATGTTTAGAGTGATCTAGTGGATACCACTGACCAACAGCTCAAAAAGAGGTAAGCCATGCCTGGAAATAGGATTTTATTTGATAGTCTATGTTATCTGAGAGAGAAATGTCCCCTGTATTTTAAGGTAACTCCACTTAAACTCATGTTATGTGTGATCATGTATATATATTTAGAAAATTCCTACAGTAGTAAATTTCTATATGGCTTTTTTTTTCTTTTGGATTTTTAAGACAGGGTTTCTCTGTATAACAGCACTGGCTGTCCTGGAACTTGCTTTGTAGACCAGGCTGGCCTTGAACTCACAGAGATCTGCCTGCCTCTGCCTCCTGAGTGCTGGGATTAAAGGCATGTGCACCACTTCCCAGCTCCATGTGGCTTTTTAAAAGTTCAGTAATTCATTCATCTCCGTGCTCCATCCTCTACCCTATCATCCCATGCCCCAACCACTTGGCTCCTCCTGCTCCATTACTCTGCCTTCCCCATCCATGCCACCTATATTCTTTTACTCTTTCCTTAAAATTTCCAACTTTAGGCCCCTTGTCAGTTTCCTAATTTCCATGGTGAAGCCAATTGAAACACACATATTGAAAGATTCATAGCTGGTATCCACATATGAGAGAGAAATAAATGGAAACTAATACAGAGTCTAACAACTAGTCAATGTTCAGAGAATCAGAGATGGTGGACTGCTCAGCTCTAAGTGGGACCCTCTGCGTAATGACTGCTGGAGCAGGAACAATTGGTTTTCTTCAGGGATATGGCCCTGGAAAGTCCACCCATGATATGTAGATGAACTTACACTACACACATACAGAGAAAATTAAGTGTACTCAGTGGGATTAAAGAAAAAAAGAACACAAGAAGTGAAAAACTAAAAGTAGTAGAGAAAATATGGGAGGAATTGAAGGGGAAGGAATATGTCAGATTTGATCAAAACCTATGTGTGCATGTAGTTCTCTAACAATAATAAGTGGAAAAATAAAAGTGATTATAAACGTAAGGTGCAGTATTACAATTGTATGTAATTACCTCAAAGTTAATGATACATTAGGTATCAATGTGGTACTTCTGTAATATTTTGGAGCAGTACACTCATTTGGACAAAGTTGTGAAAATGGTGTGAGCATGTTTTAACTTCATTCAGCTTTCTCTCCTTCTCACACTTTGCAGCTAATCAAAATCCATGATCATGCCTCTTTCTCATGTAATACCACTGTAAAGTAGAAGGCATCTTAAGGAGTGTCACTCATCAAGGGATGACTGACTCATGACTGTTCTTGGATGTGATTAATGCCCATGCAAAAGAAATGTTTCAGGGAGGCAGGAATGGAGCCAGTTATCATCAGGTGGTTCATTAAGAAGTTCAACATGTCCCCTTTTCATCTGTCTCTTTCTTACATAAGCATTTCAACCCTCAGCCTCTCCATCATTTTGTGACACAACCAGGGAACGTATCAGCAGATGTCAGGACTGTGCTTCAACTCCCCAAACATTAGAAGTGTGAAATAAACAAATCTATATTCTTTATATATTACTCACCATCAAGTTCTCTATCATGGGGATGAGATAAGGGTTGGGGACTTTTCTGTGAGTACTCTTTCCATTATCATGACAAAGACCACTATCTCTCTCAATCCTTAGATCTCAACATCAGCATCATCTCTTCTCTCCTAACTTAACGTCCATATGTTTTTATAATACTCAATCTCTACATACATTTTAAATAAATAGAATTCCCTTGCCATCATTTTCACTTAATTAAATAAAACTGAATATCATTCCTTACAGCCTACTCCACTGAGGCAATTGAATGTTATGCATCTGCCAGTCATCAGTCTTTAGTCTATTTCTGTCTAAGCTTACATTTGTTAGTCTTCCATATATATTTCTACAATTAGACTTTTCAATTATCAGTATCTCTCAAAAGTGCATGTTTCACAGGATTTCTTTCTTAATTCAACTAAACCCATATAATCAACTTCTCAGTTAAGATTGCCACTCTGATGTATAGTAGACATCACAAACTTAGTACATCTAAAATTTCAGCTCGGGTTGTTACCTCTTGTATGTGTTTCAATGACAATCTTTTTCATTCAAGGAAGATAACAATTCCATCCTATTACATTCCAAAGTGGAAATCCTTGATTTTTTTTAAAATTAATGTTTCTCTCCCAAGCTAGAAACAATGTATTAGCACAGTATGTAGTCTTCAATTATATCAAAAATGTGATAATCTCTTGTTTCACTCCTGCAAAAGTTCAAAATACAATGCTCTTGCCTTTCTAAAGCAAAAAGCCTTATGTGAACTCTGTGCTTCTCCTTGGATTTCAGGGCTCCATCAACACAAGAGATGTTCAGGTCAGTCATTTTTCTTCTTCCAGTCTGGCAATGATTCCTATTTTGTTCTAAATGGAAACCCAAGTAGTTAAAATAGCTTTCAGTTCTCATTACCTTTTAAATTTTGCTGTGGAATGTCTTTCTGTATGCTGTGAATATGTGTGGCTCCCATTGGATAATGAACAAAGGTGTTTTGGCCTATAGCAAAAAAGCTTAGATGCTGATCAACTGAAGAATGGATTAAAAAAATGTGGTACATATACACAATGGAGTACTACTCAGCAGAGAAAAACAATGAAAGCATGAAGTTTGCAGGCAAATGGATGGAACTAGAAAAAATCATCCTGAGTGAGGTAACCCAAACCCAGAAGGACAAACATGGTGTGTACTCACTCATAGGTGGATTCTAGATATAAAATAAAGAACAATCAGACTACAACCCACAGAACCATGGAGAATATATATATATATATATATATATATATATGTTTGTATGTATGTATAGCATGGGGGGCCCTAGGATGACTGTGGCTTATAATAAGTTTTGGTTTTACTCAATTATTGAGCAAGCCTCAATGAAACATTTCACAATTAAGGTGGGAATACATACTGTATCAAGCTGGTAATAGAAAGGTGGATAAATTGATTAATTTGAAAAAGTGAAAAATAAAAAAAAAAGAAAAATTTGAACTGTTTAAAAAGGAAAAAAAAAAAGAAAGCTTACAGCCAAGCGAGAATTCCGAGAGAAATAGAGAGAGAAGGGCGGAGTTGGAGAAGATGCTACTTGCGTTCCAATATGGGGCAAAGACTTCCACCTAAAACCCTAGAAAACTCTAAAGAAAGGGTTCTAAAACAGAGCCAAGAGCAGCCTCCTAGTTAGTTCATGTTGCTCATGGAAGGCCACCATACAGAGATGTATCCTCTGGCTGTGTTGGACTTCAGGAGCAGCATGGCAGACTCCTGTGGTCTCTTATGAGCTGGGCCACAATACAAAGAGGCTTCTCCCAGCCACTGCCTTCAGGCTTCGGAGCAGTGCCACAGGCTTAAAAACACAGGCCTACTCCTTAATGCTGCTTCCCAGAATTGGGGAGGCAAGTGTGACTCCTGGTACCTGGGCCATATTGAAGGCCAAGTGAGGTGGAACCAGCAGCCAGAGCTACTGTTGCCTCTTTCCTTCTAGCCATGCAGCTTTACAGTTTAAAATCTCTCCTGGTCAGAAAGGGATTATTGATACACAATAAGACAGATTCAGATGGAATAAACCTCTAAACGGTTTACAGTGTGTCTAAAACTGTACAAAGGCTTGGAAGAGAGAGGAAAATGAGTATTGGCAGTTATATAAAGAAATAAATAGTTTTAAAAAATAATACTTCTTTACCAGGAAGTAGCCAGGTAAAGATGGAAACTACACCAAGAGTCTGGATAATGTATATTGTGTTTTCTTTAAATTTTTTGAATGTTAATGAGCTAACTGCAGAAAGAAAGTTGACTGTAAAGTCTGCTAAGTTAAACCAACATATATATGGTGTCTTAACTTCAAAATTTGGATTTAAGGATATGTTGCTTTGGAAAGGAGACTCTGTTTTTGTTTCTACAGGAAGCAAGAGGCTGTGAATTTGTTCCAAGTTAAGATGGATCAGATTTGATCAAGGAAGACCTCCGGAACCTTGACAGATGGTATCTATCAACTAAGGTTATAGATAGTCTTTGCAGGACTTAGACATTATCTCAAATTTTCTCAGGATCACTATAAGATTGCCAGAACCCCCAATCAGCAAGAAGTAATATGAAAAGTTATGCCCAAATTCCCAAAATATTGTTTATAAATGTTTATTTTTATTTAAAGGGGGTTGATTATAAATGTAATCTATTTCTAAAGAAGAAAAGGAGATATGGATATGATAGAATAAAATGGTAGATTATTGAATTTATTTTTAAAAGGCAATAATTCATTTGAAATATTTTATATTGCTATAGATTTTAGTTTATTAATATAAATTTAAAGTTAATTTTGTTATACTGTATGTATATTTCTACTCTTGTTTAAGATATTATGTTTATGCAAATCATTTAAAATTGTAATATATAATTAAGAAATACAAATTAATAATCATCTATGATAATCAAACTTATAGTCATGTTAGTTAAGTTTTTTAGGTATACAAAGGTGTATTTCAGTTAGGTAGGTAATCTTCAAACACTTCAAAGACCTACAGAATATATCATTTAAAATGCTTTAAAAACTTGGACTTTTCTGGACATTGAGACATGTCTGCTCCTGACAACAACAATCTGCTTTAGAAAAGATAATGGATATCAAAGAAACACCATATGGAGTTTGCTTTATTTATGGCAAATGTTAGCCATTTGTGCAAGAAACTGGTCTTGCCTGGACTGCTTGACAGTATGCTGTATAAACTGAACATGCAGGACCTATAGGAAGGTGAACACTGAACTTTGCAAGTTGAGATGGTCCTTCAGATTCCTGCTTCAAAGAGGAGACTGCCAGACATTCTGCAGGGAAAAGTGACTGATAAATGTTGCCAATAGTTGAGACAATCCTTCATGTGTCCTGCTTCACTGAAAGCTAGGCCTGTAGGCTGAAGATAGATGACCCAACATTACAGAGGAACTTTGGATGACTATCCAAGTAGCCAGATGTCACTGTCATTTCTAGTTATGGCAGTTGCTTACCATGCACTTCCTGTTTACTCAGGTAATATCATATCTTTCTGGGATCTTTGATGGAGTTGAAGACTAGATAGTTATAATTATAGTTTTCCTTAGTCAGGATAAAAGGTAAATTAGATATAAAACTTTAGACTCACAAAAGTAGGATAGATGGTAGAATATTTTCTTTAATTTTGCCAAATACAAATAGACTAGATATTGTAATTGTAATTCTTTTTTGAGAACTGTTTTGTTATATATAATTTTACTATGTTAAAGTTAAAACCTTCCTTTTTGATTAGACAGAAAAGGAGATGTGCTGTGGGATGTCTTTCTGTATGCTGTGAATATGTGTGGCTCCCAATGGATAATAAATAAAGCTGTTTTGGCCCATGGCAAGAAAGCTTACAGCCAGGTAGAAAATCCAAGCAGAGATACAGAAAGAATAAGGGTGGACTTGAGAGAGACACCAGCCGCCACCAAAGGACCAACAAGATGCCAGACCGATAACACCATGGCTATGTGGCAACATATAGATTATAGGAATGGGTTAATTTCAGAATAAAGAGCTAGCTAGCAAGAAGCTGAAGCCATAGGCCATACAGTTTGTAATTAATATAAGCCTCTGAGTGATTATTTTGTAAATGGCTGCAGGACCATGGTGCCAGGCAGGACAGAGAAACTTCCGGTTACAAAATTTCATTCCTTAATACTCTTGGTTCACTCTGTTCTAGCCATACTATTTCTGTCCCCCCCTTTCCCTACAGGAAGCAGTTTTGCTAGTACACTCCTCATTCTTACACACCTATGGTTAAGAGCTTTGCACTATTTCTTTTTAATTTTCTCTCAAAGTAACATGTAATATGCTTATTTATCATAGGTTGTACTGTTTAATATTCTTAGTCAATTGTATTTCTTAATCCAGTGTTCTTCTATTCACTACACCATGTTGTAGTTGAAATTTTCTTTGGGCTATTAACTACATCCCAAATAACAACACAGAGAATTATTATTAATTATGAATGCTTGACCTTAGCTTAGGCTTGTGCTACTAGCTCTTTTAACTTAATTTAATATGATTATTCATCTATGTTTTGCCTCATGGCTTTTACGTTTCTTTCATTCTATATGTCCTACTTTCCTGCTTCCTCATTGTCTGGTTCGCTGGCCCCTGGTATCTCCTTGTCATTTCCTTTTCTTTCTCTCCCAAGTCTAAATTCTCTCTTAGATGGTCTATCCATCTTCATCTCCTGCCTAGATCTCTTCTCTTGCTTCTATCTTCTCTGGAGTGAAAACCTGGGATTTTTTTTTCACAAAGACCATTACTGCAACAGTTTACAAATACAGACAGATAAAACTGATTTTCAGTATCTCAGGGCATGTTGAGTGTTTGCAATAACTGCATGGAGTATGTGACATCTTCAGTAGTGGACTGCTACCTTAAATAACAGTTGATTGACTTTTGACTATCCTTGTCCCATGAAGTCTCCATGTATTCATCCTATGGGTTATAGATGTAGCCACAGTTATAGTCAGCATGGTACACTGGTAATTCTCCATTGAATTATATCATATAGACAAATAAATCAAGGAATTTTAGAAAAATCTGCTGCAATAAATAGAAAAAATAAAATCTGACTTGATAAGCAAATAAAAAACATGGTTTCTTCAAATTTGTCCACTGTAATAATTTATATTAAATGTTTAATTTTTTTCTATCAGAAGAAAAAATATTACAATCTTCTGATTCTAGAAAACCTACAAATACTTTAAGATTCACAAAATGTTTTGAGTATAATTATTTACTTTATAGATATCATTATCGGTTTGAGTAACTAGTTCTATAATTATTTCAATATTATTAATTGAAAATAGAGTTGCTTCTGTGTTCTTAAAGTGGGAGAAATCACAAAGCTAATCTAAGTCAATATCATTTTATATATTTTTCATTTTGGAAAAAATACCTTTTCTGTTGAATTAACATTCCCCAGTCACAATGATTGATCTTTCAAATGCACACTTCAAGGGAAAAATCTTTCCAGTCCTGTGCACTCAGGAGGAGGATTAAACTTAATCAAATGAATTTGATCATCTGTTTGATGATTTCTGGACAGTTGAGACATATAAGTAAATAGATAGATTTTGTAATTGAGCACATTATCGTAATTCTACATCTACTGACAGTATAATTATGTTAGTTAGGATTAATGAAATGATGTGATCATGATATCTTGTTAGGCTATGTTCTCTGATATCAATAAAAAGTGGCTTCCTGACAGCAGAATATGAAAACTGCCATCAATATTCTATATTATAAACTGAAGTAAAAGCACTTGAATTAAATAAGTTTTAATGAATATTTTAAGTTACAAAATTAAACTCTGCTCTTTTGTAAAACTATGCTCTGTGTATGTATGTGTGTGCATGTCTGTGTGTATGTGCATATATGTGTGAGTGTATGAGTGTGTTTGTGCTTATGTGTTTGTATATGTGTGCATATATGTCTGTGTATGTGTGTTCGTTTGTGTATCTCTCTTTGTGTGTGTGTGTAGGTCACATATGTACAGATCAGAGAAAAACTTGGTTCTGTCCTTCCAACCTGTGAGCTCTGGGCTTTGAACTCAGCTTGACAGTCTTGCCAGCAGGCACCTTCACACTCTTTTTTAATCCTATCTTTCTTTCATAAAGCTACCATGTGAGGTCAAAGTAGTATCCTTTTCATTAGTAGTCAACAGGAGCCATATTAGAAATAATGGCAATGAGCATAACAACTGTCTTCACAGGGTCCTACAATTTAGAAAGAGCTTTTTCATACAGTACTTTATGTAATTATCAGTAAAAATATGTTTTGAATCCATAGAGTTATCTCAGAATGCCCAACATTATGAAGCATACTGAGTATCATTCTGCAAGAAAACAAGCAAGCCATATATGAAACACAATGATAACATTTGAACATTCTGATGATTAGAAAAGCACAAGTAGCAAAATAAATAATATATCTTAAATATTAAAAAATCATTATATAATATATATAATTCATAATATAATGTACATGGTAAGCTATAGAGTTCTGTGAATACATATTTATAATTGATGACAATGCCCCACAAACAAATGTCTTTGTTACCTAGCCACAAATAAACAGTGTGGTGAAGACAATAGCATTAATCTACTTCCATTGAGTTGAGTAGAACTTTCAAAAGGCACATTTTCAGAATGTTAAAGTATAATTGCAATGCTTGGTTCCAAAGTCCTTAACTTGTTTATCCAGAAAATATAATGACATCTGTTAGTCAATCAAAGGTCTCAAGTAATTAAAATACCAGTATTTATTCATCTGGCCATCCATCCATTTATCAATCCATCCATCCATCTATCCAATGACGTATTATTCTAAAGGAAATTGAAAAAAAAAGCACAGTGACACTGTATCCAGAATTGGTGTAAATTTGTCTTGACTATAGTTCTACTGAAAATATCCAACCTTGTATTAGAAACATCATTTTTGATATTTCAAAGTATACTCTCCTTTACAATAGCTACTTTTTCTGTTATATCTAGGAATAAACTGTTTTTGTGCTTTGTTATGGCTAGGGCTAGCCTCTGTCAGCTTGACACAAACCTAGTCCTTGAAGGGACCGCTGTCAGTAGAGGAAGTGCCTCTGTGGCCGGGCCTGTAGGTAAGTCTGTGGGGTATTTTCTGATTAATGAACGATGGGGAGCAGTCTAGGTCACTGGAGGCATGTCATCCCTGGGAAGGTAAGCCTGGAATGTTTAAAAAAGGTGGCTGAACAAGTCAGGGAAATGAAGCGAACAGTCAGTATTCCTTCATGACTTCTGCTTCAGTTCCAGGCTCCAGGAACTGGAGCTGGACCTCCTACACTGGCTTCCATTGGTTATGGACTGCGACTGGTAAGCAAACACACCTTTTGCTTCTCCACTAACTTTTGGTCAGTGTTTTATCAGAGCAAAGCAAAAGCAAACTAGGACAAGTTTATTAGAAAAATAAATAGAATTATAATACTTGTTTTTTGTTATACTTTGATTAACTTAACTATTTAGGGCCTTCATTCATACCTGATTCTTGTTTATGCAGCAACTAAATGAAAAATCTGCATCAGCTGAACAACATTCTGTAAATAAAAGGGACTAAAAGCATCATATTTAAAGATTAAATAGTAAAAAAAAAATCTGTATGAGTTACATTCTCAACTGCTTTTAAAATATGTCAATGTAGTCTAACTGGGTATAGAAACCACTCTTCTTGCCCAGCTCCATGCCCAGCAGGAGACAGATGGCCAACACAGAATCAATGGCATGTTTGGAGATTTTTCTCTTTCTTTTTATCTTTAATTTTTTTTCCTTACCCTAGAGGTCTTTTATCTATGTGCTAGGATTTCCAATTTTGTGTTTTTAGGTGATTTCTGCGTCTCTGTCATTGTGTCTATATGTGTTTATTTTGATTTATTTTATTAGCTCTTTGTTTTTTTCTGTCTGTTTGTCTTGTCATATTCAGGTTGTTGTTTATTATCATTATAAGTCATTATTATTATTATTATTATTATTATTTTATTATTAGCTGCTTGTTTGTTTTCTAATGAGAGAATAGGAAAGGATATAGATTTGAGTATGTGAGGAGATGGGTTCTGGAAGACATGGGAAAGCAGCAACCATGGTCAGAGTATATTATATGAAAAAAATTATTTTTAATTAAAAATAAAGGCTAATGGTGTCTGAAAATGCATTCTGTGGATGAAGAGAAATATTTACACTACAAAATACTATAATTTTATATTTATTCATAATGTCTGTATATTTTCTTATATTATTGAATTCATTTATGTTTTTCTAATTACTTATTTTTATGGTACTTTGATTTATTTATATGAATGGACAATTAGCTATTAGTTTAACTTGGTAATTAATCAATTCCAAAGATAGGTTGTTAAAAGAATCTGGTACTCACGTTTTACTGTTGTAAAGTTGGACAATATTGTTTATATAAGAAAGCTCACCTCAAATCCTCTCCTTACTAAAAGCTGTTTTAATCAGTTGAGTAGACACACACTGTTAGTTTCGACCATTTCTGATAAACAGGAAATAGTTACCGGGAAATGACAATGTTCTCAGAGTCATGAGGACATGAACAATGTTCTGAGGCCTATTTAGAAACAGGGCAGGCCAAACAGCCCAGATAATTGATTACTTTGCTAAGTTCAGTGTTCCAAAAAGCTTATGAATCAAAGGCTTTGGTGGAAATTGCAGAGGGATGTTTCCATGTAGAAAACATCCTGCCTGTTTGGACTCGGGAACAAATGTTAGGGTCAGATGGGTGCAGCAAGTCTACCTCTAGTGGCCATAGAGAAATTACCAGTGCCACCAAGTGGAAGGATGGAAGAGGAATTAAAGAAGAGTATCATACAATAAGAGAGACAGAAGTCTTATTCCAAAGACCATAATGAGTCAAAATATAAAAACCTCATTTTGATGATGTTTCTATTTCTTGTTTTAATTACCCATGTTTAACTCCAATATGTCAATATTTAATGTAGTGTTTTATACTTCATTCACTTTAACTATGATATAAAATGTATTTTAGCAGATTATTATTATTTTATTCTTTGACAGTTTCATACACATATATAGATTTTCAATTTTGGATACTATCTCCTCAGATTTCATCCAGTGAAAATTTTAATCCACCTCACTCTTTCATTGAAATCTTTCTTTTTTCCACATTCATGGTTTTTGCTGTTGCTGTTGCTTGTTGGTTTTTAATTTCACAAGACCTGCAAAAGATTTAGTTTGTCAAAATTATAAATGGATAGAGGAGGGATTATAAGGTCCCATCCATCCCTGGGAGAATTTGAGTAGTTACAGTTGCTGCTGGGAGGCAGTGTCTTTTTCTTCAAGGGTGTACCCACTGGTAAATTGACTATGCAGCAGTAAAAAAACCCCTATCCATGCTCATGCAAGCCATAAGTAATTTCATTTATACTGAGTAGTATTACATTTATATGAAATAGCATTTATGTGGAAAATATTACATTTCTATACCCATAATTATTTTCCTGGTAGATAGTAATGGTGTTCTGTCCTCTTCCAATATATATGTATAACTTTAATTTTTGTTAGTTACATTATTGAACTAATTGGTGTATTATTTTTATTTTGTTTATGTATTTTTGTTTAATTTTCCATTTTTAATTTTCTTTCTGTATACTTATCTTTGGTCAATTATTCTGATATATTGTTTAGCTTATTATCTCCTTTAGTTTTACTCTATCCAATATTAATTGCAAGTATTGTAACTTCAGTACATAATATTTATTTTGTTGTTTTTTCTTCCCTTCCTATTATTATATATCTATATGTATATCTGTATATAAATTAGTCATTTCTGTTAATATATTTTTCTCATCTTGGTTATCTGATAACTTTGATAATATATTAGACATTTTTAAATATATTAGAATAATTATAAACCTAGCTGGAGCTAGGGAACATCTGCTTTTCCTTAGATCTGAGTCAAGTCCATATCCATGTCTTAAAATTTCTGAAATCATGAGCTGTAATGTAGATTAGTGCTGTTATTGTTGCATACTTGGGAATGCTGAATAGGTTGACTTTACCTTCACCAGATGCATAGCTTCTAAATCCTGAGTTGGAGTTTATACAGCATATTAGCTTTTGAAAACTGTCTCCAATCTACCATAGTGAAGCTTTGTTCAATTTCATCTGTTAATATAAATGTAGCCTAAACATAAGTGACCCAAACAGTATAATAATTGATTCACTGATGTGTTTGTATGTCATTATCCATTCATTGCTTGAGGAAATATCTGTGCTGGTCCCAGTTCCCTGATACTTTTCATAATGAAGCAATAAACACGGATGGCTAGGTATCTCTATGGTATTATATACATCATATAGTATGTAAAATTTACATTTTTGTATTGATTTTTACAGTGACTCTATTCAGTTTCACTCACACCAGCAGTGAATAAGGCTTCCTTTTACTCTACATCCTCATGAATATTTGTTATTATCCCTTTTCTTGATGATAGCCATTCTGATTTGAGTAAGATGGAATTTCAAAATAGTTTTGATCTGCATTTCTCTGATGTCTAAGAATGCCGATTCATTTAAAAATGATTTTGATCATTTGAGTTTCTTCTTTTGAGAACTGTCTATTCATTTCAGTTGCCCATTTATTGGCTGGCAGTACTTTTTCCTGGTGTTTAACTTTTGTGATTATTTATATATACTAGGTATAAATGTTCTACCTGAAGTATGTCCAGAAAACATTTTTTTCCCATTCTGGATGTTGTGTATTCAATCTGCTGAAAGTCTTCTTACCTTGCAAAATTTTTATTTCAATAAGACAGGAAAGCTATCCCAGATAACATAGGCTTTTAAATTATCCCTATTTGCAGATGATATGGTTCTATACTTAAAAGACTATCTAAACTCTCCCAGAAAGTTCTTAGATACAATAAGCACTTTTAGTAAAGTTTCAGAATAGATAGGTACAAAAGTAATACTTTTTGTAAATACCAATAACAACCTCAATGAGAAAGAATTTAGGAAATATATCTGATTCACAATAGTTCCAAAACTAGTACCTGGGAATAAACCTAACCAAGAAAAGAGCATCTTCTACACAGGTCATTCTCTCGGTTGTAGAGGAGAAGTCATCTAGCAGTGAAGGAGGGCTTTTTCTGTGTGTCTCTACCTGTATCTCCAAACTCTCCAGTAGAGAAATTCACTTCTTATTCTTCTTGCCTTTAACAAGGCAAATAATATCTATCAAATTTAATATAATTTGAGGCTGAGCCTTATATAGCCTAGCTGGATTGCTCCCCAAAGTGTTTCTAACCCTTTATCTAAAGATATTAATAGAACTCAGCTGGCTCAGACAATGCAGCCTCACAGACTATTCTAGTCAGGATTTGACCATAATTCTTAATATTTCAGGATCCCCATAAGATTGCCAGTGTCTCCCTCTAGCAGGAAGTAATATGAGAAGCTACACCCAAATTCCCAAAATATTGTTTATAAATGTTTATTTTTATTTAAAGGAGGTTGATTATAAATGTAATCTTTTCCTAAAGAAGAAAGGGGTATATGATGTAGAAATGTAGGATAAGGATATAGATATAATAGGGTAAAAGGGTGGATTATTGACTCTACTTTTAAAGAGCAACAACTTGTTTGAAATGTTTTACATTGCTATGGATTTTAGTTTATTGATACAAATTTAAAGTTAATTTTGTTATACTGTATGTATATTTCTACTCTTGTTTAAGGTATTATGTTTGTACAGCTCATTTGAAATTGTAATGTATAATTAAGAAATACAGACGAATAGTCATCTAGGATAATCAAAAAAGATATTAACAGAATACAGGGATGGGGCATTGTGTAGAAATCACATGTACAAATTATTTACTGTCATCTTCCCAGTGTGTTGGGACTCCTTCCCTCCCCTTTCTCTTTGATTCTACAAATATTGACCCCCCACATTAATGTGTAACACATCCAAGCTCTTTCTTCCTGTCTCATCTGGTTGTCAATAGTCAACAATTCTGCTGTGGCATTTTTAATCTGGCATGTTGTGGTTCGTGACTTTTGTGATGACAACCTGAAAATTATCACTTCTATAATTTCTTAAGAAAGATTTTCCCGAGGAACTCAAGTGTTCAGTGATATGTGTCTAATCTAACTGTAAAAGTAGTTGAAAAGAATATCTCTTTGTATCCATGGTAGTCTTAAGTTTCAAGTACATTTTTACCAACAAAATAAAGGAAATGACATCTATCATCTTATAGTAGTGTTAAGTTAGTGAACTATGGATAAATAATATTTATTCTTTTATTAAAAGAAGTAGAGAATGGTCAAATTTAATCATTTGGTGTTTCCTTGCATAAAATATGTCCCAGGCTATTTTAAAGGGTTCATCTTAATTTCACTGTTTTATTCCAACAGCGTAGGTAAATGTTTGCTTTGTGTTAATTAAGAAGTCATTTAAACATCTGTCTTTATTTTATGGACTGCCTTTAAAGTGTAAAATGTGTTTTTCTCATGAGAGCACTTTATGTTCCCAAGTGGCAATTTTAAAATAAAGTGTGTCTTTCTCAGATATAAAGTCTAATGTTGGAAGGTTTTGCCATCTGCTCCAGTAGTTGCACTTGTGAGTTAGTTGTTTGATTAGAGGCAACAAATGCATAGAGAATGAGTCTTTCCTCTCTATAAAGGGAACAACAAATACTGTGCATTTTTTTCTAGACAGGGTTTTTCTGTGTTTTAGTGCCTGTCCTGGATCTCACTCTGTAGACCAGGCTGGCCTCAAACTCACAGAGATCTGCCTGCTCTGCCTTCCAAGTGCTGGGATTAAAAGCTTGTGCCACCGCCACCAGGTCTATACTGTGCACTTTTAAAGATTCCTTTTATAAATTAATAATTTTCATTCTTTCAGGACCACTTATATATTTTCAAATAGGAAAAAAAATCATCACTGAATTGAGTATGGTGTGGTGCAGAGAGGCACAGACTCAAATCAGGTTTTTTTCCAGCAACAGAATGCCCTTCTTCCATTCAAGGTAGAGAAATAATTCAATGATGTTGACTACATCTATTCAATACAGAACTGTGAATCTAAAAGTAGGGTTTTGCTTGTGATATCTCTAAAATTAAGTTCTATTTATTAATATATGCCATACATTTTGAGACATAGCAATTTTTTTGGAGACATAAAATCAAGCCTTTTGTCAGAATCTTTAAGATGGCAAGAAAACTGTTATTCAATGAAGAAGTTGTTAGTAGAATTATCAGTGATTATTAAAGTTCATTACTGTTTCACAAATTTAGACAATTTAACAGAAGGCTGGGTATGTTGGCACATGCTTTTAATCCTAGTACTTGGGATGCAAAGGCAGAGGGATCTCTGTGAGTTTGAGTTCAGCCTGATTTACACAACAAGTTCCAGACCAGTCAGGACTGCATTGTGAGGCCCGGTCCTCAAAATTACACACATATACATGTACATGGTGTGTGTGTGTGTGTGTGTGTGTGTGTGTGTGTGTGTGTGTGTGTGTGTGTTTGCACAAATTTTGATTTAAAGAGTTGTTAAAATCAGGAAATACAAGTACAATTTTTGAGTTGTTATATACTCACTAATTATATATAAATGTCTAATTAAAGTGGAATATCCATTTGTAAAAAGAGCACTTTAGAATTTCTATTCATTTGAAAATATCTTAACATACTCTGATTACTCTAGAGATAAAGGTTATCCAAGCATTCTTCTGCATATTTCCTGAATTTTCAATGTAACTATATTCTGACAATGATTTCTATCCTTTAATCAATCCTAAATAAATCATGTTGTTTATTGAATGAGAGCTTTGCTTTATGTCAGCAGGGTCAAGGAGATGCATCTGCCCAAATTCTCATGTAATCAAAGACTATGCTGGTAGACTCTACATTCTACATTAGATTGAGATGGTTTGTACTCATCTTGAAAATTTTATATAGTGTAGTTGATACTGTCAAAAGTGAGCTTATCACAGCCAATGAACAGAGCTGGTTAGACACCCCAAGGACACCTACTACTTCTTATATTCATACCAGTATTCCCTGTGCCTATTTTCCTTACAGATATGAAAGAGTGAATTCAAACTAGACAAAGTGTAGGCAGACTTTCTCTGTGTCTCATCAGTCAACCTCTGTCCTGCCAGCTGGCTCCCAAAATAACCATACAGAGACTTATTACTAATTATAAGTGTTTGGTCAATACATTAGGCTTGTTACTAACTAACTCTTTCAACTTAAATTAAGCCGTATTTCTTATCTATGCTCAGTCACATGGCAGTACCTTTTTTCATTAAGGCATGTTCATCTTCTGCTTCCTTTTCATTTGCCTAGCAACTCTGCCTTTCTTCTTCTCAGCATTCTCTCAGTCTGGCTTTCCTATCTAACATTTTCCTGGCTACTATTGGCCAGCTGTCTCTTTATGAAAACAATGAGAGTTATACATACTTACAGTGTACAAAAGGACTATTTCACACTATTTCCCCCTTTTTGTCTAATTAAAAGGGCATGTTTTAATTTTAACATTGTAAAACTATATGTAACAAAACAAGTAAGAATTATAGTTAGACTAACCAGTCCATTTGCATTTGGCAAAAATAGAGAAAATACTCCATTATCTATCTTAATCTTGTGAGTCTAAAGTTTTATACCTAATTTACCTTTTATCATAACTAAGGAAATCTTTAAGCGTCATTACTTAGTCTTTACTCCATCAAAGACTCCAGACTCCTAATGACAAGGACATCTGGCTGCCTGGACAGTTACCCAAAGCTCTTATGTAACATTAGGGCATCTATCTTTGGCCTACAGACCTAGTATATCCAACAGACTCTATTGTGAAGGAGAATTTTGAAGGACTGTCTGTCTTAGCAAAGTTTGGCAGCTGCTTTTTTGTGTCCTGATGGTCCACTTTGGATAGTGTACTGTCAGCAATCGAACCAAGGGCAGTTTCTTTTACCAAATGCCTAGCTTTTGCCATAAAGAAAGCAAACTCCATATGGAGAGCCTTTGATACCCATCATCTTCTTTTGAAGTAAATTGTTGCTGTTAGGAGCAGATGTGTCTCATTGTCATGAAAAGCCTTCGCCTATTAAACACCTTAAATACCATATTCTACATGTCTTTATAAGTTTTAAGACCATCTATCTATGTAAATATATCTATTTAACCTTGAAAACATTTAATATAAGTTTGATTATTACAGATGACTAACAACTAACTTGTATTACTTAATTATACATTACATTTTTAAATGCGCTGCATAAGCATAATACCCCAAACAAGAGTAGAAGCATACATACAATATAGTAAAAATAATTTTAAATTTGTATCAATACACCAAAATCTATACCCATGTAAAATATTTAGAGATTACAAATTATTTATGGATTAAAGTAGATTCAATAATCTATCTTTTTTCTTTCATTCCTATATCCCCTCTTTTTCTTCAGAAAGAAATCTTTGAGTCTAGCTCTTCTGTTTCACTTTTTTCTTGACCATAATCAATAACATCTTGTAACTAACTCCCTCTACATGATGACAAATATCCATAACCCATCTTTTGGGAATGTGGGTGTTGTTTTCTCTAGATTGCTTCCATATTCTATATGTCTTATAAATCCTTATGCACAATAGTCCATAAATTCTATACCAGGACTCATATATCTAAGTTTTATAACCAGTAGCATAATTCATTTAATCCATAGATTAGTTTTTATAAGGAAGTTTCTGAATAGAGATAGAAAGTAAGTTCAAATGTAAAAGATGAGTTATTAACTTCCCATGAGCAAGAAATAGAAGAGAACAAAATGGTAGACAAAGAGAGAGAATATTAAGAAAATTAACACAAAATAAAACTTTCCCTAAATCATGAGTGATGAGTTTGAAAATCAGACTGGGGGAGATCTTATATAATAGATTCTGATTAGTTTTCCAATTAAATTCTGTCATAAGTCTTTGCTTAGCTGAAGGGAAAGTTTGAAACTGTGTTCTGATGAAGATGAAGCAAGGGATTATGATTTATCTCACCATGCAGAATATACACTCTGAATGATTATTTCTTTGTTATATGTTAATTATTTGAAAGTGAGATTTCCAACACAATAAAGCCAGTTAGGACTTTATACTACAAAAACTATAATATCAAATGTGAGATGTAATGATTTTCAACTGAACTAATGGGTGAAACCTAGTAGATAAAGTTTTTATTTTATTATTTTATTTTTTAGTTAATTACATTTAATTATCTGTGTGACTATGTGTGGTGGCAACCATGTAGAGGTCAGAGGACATTTTGTGAGAGGTGGTTATTTCCTTCCACCATGTGGGTCATAGGATTTAATTAATGTTGTCAGACTTGACAGTGAGTGTCTTTACCCAATGAGCCATCTTGATGGCACAAGAGACAAAGATTGTATGGCATATTATAGAATGAATAGAATTTGAGCAATCAGACTTGCCTAGATCTAGCTTCAGTGTGTGGGGTTTTTTTAGGAGTAGACCTTGGAAGGGCATTATGCTATGGAAGTGCAGTTTGAAAGAATGAGTCTGGTATCTTTATAATAAGAGCTAAGAATCCTCTTGTCCCTGCAAGCTAGAAGGCTCCCCATCCAAACTTAATCATGAGGGAAGCTTGGTTGCAGAATTGCTGTCTGTAGAACTGTGAGAATAAATTGTTTATTACTTAACTCACCAGTGTAGACACATTTATTTTATCGTTCTTCATAACTAAGACATAAGGAATCCAATAAAATCATTCCCTTTGACAATTTTATTATAGATTTTAGGATGTATTCCTGTGTTTGAATATAAACTTCAGCTTGCTTCATGACTGCATGTGTTAACATACCAAATTCATGTTCAAACAAACCCATTGACTTCCCTGAAGTAACATTCCAGCAAAAGAATTTATGCCTGGGTCCTTAGGCCTACAATAGCATAGTAAAGTGCAGTTATTCAGACCCTTCACACAAATAATCAGGAATCACACGGATGGTAAAGATGTGGCAAGACGAACTTCTCTCCCTCTGACTTTGCCCTCTAGGTGGAGAAATCTCCTCCTGATTGTTGAGAGTATCTTCATGTAGCCATCTTACCTTAATAACAATCTGTCAGGGGCCTGCTGATGAAACACATGATCCACCCCCTAAATTATTGAAATAATAATAATAAAACACTTGCTCCATCACTAAGTATCTGACTTTTTTTATCCTGAGTATTTTCCTAATTCTTGTCCTCTCGAGTTTTGGTATCTTTGGTATCATAACTTGGTGATGCCGTTATAGTTGCCAGGGTTTCCAATTTCCTCCATTCTGTTTTCCCTTGTTTCCTTCCTCCCTTCCTCCCTTCCTTTTCACTTCCCTTTTCTTTGGATGGAGAAATTTGGAGGAATTGAATCCATGGCCTCAGCTGGACATGTTAAGCAAACAGTGGTGCCTACCACTGAGCCACAATCTTAGTCTAAAATAATCACTCTTACTAAGACTTTCACTGTTTCCTTTGTCTCTCACAGTCATCAGTCCTTTCACATACTGAAAAAGGGATGTGAGGAAACCTTTTCCAAATGAATGCAAAACCAACTGGGAAATGAAAAACATCAATAGGCACTGAAGCGCTATGAATTATAAGTAATCCTTGGTGATAGAGGCTAAAAAAAGAGGTTTTAATGGTTGAGTAGATCCATTGGTCTGATACTGAGTAACTATAGTAGAATACAGAAAATGTGTAGATGTATAATAGTATAATATTCTTTCTAATAATATATGAAAATATATTAAATGCTGAAGACACTAAATACAGAGTCAACCCGAGTCTTTAGTGTGACTACTTGGCTCTGAAAATTGTCTGATAATTCATGATAATAGCCAAAAATATTTATATCAAATATTTTAAATATATTATATATGTAAACATAGCTGTATGACCTGCTTCTGCTTCCTGCACCAGTCTGCTGAGAGTAAGTTTGGAAGCCGTGCCCACATAGCACTCACATAACCATTTTTAGGGATTGAAACTCAGACCTTTATATTTGCATGGTAATCACATAACCTGTCATCTTTTCTCCAGCCCTTAGACATTTCATACAAATGGAATCAAACAGTACATAGACTTTTATATGTTTCTTTTCTCAATCAGGCCACTTCCAGAACCCTTGTGCAAGCCACCTGATTATGAGAATCAGATTCTTTTTCCCAAGTCAATCCACTAATTTTCTCATTTTTATTGGGCTGGCAATCGAACCCAAGGTGTCATGCATGGAAGGCAAGCATTTGATCATTGAGTTATAGCCCTCCAATTTCTTCTCGTTAGACACTATTACTTCTCCACTTTCAAAAATATTCTCTCCTCTTTCTACTCACTTCTGTCCAACTGTAAAATTGCTTATAAAATACCACAAATGTATCCATGTGCCAAAGGACACCATTGATGATGGTCTCATGGCTATTTTTTGTGAATTCTTTTACTGTGGTATAATTTCCATACCACAAAACATGCACTGTTTCTGTGAGAGACTTTAATGTTTTCCAATTGTTACTTTAATATACTTTGTGAAATTGTGTCACCTACAAAACTTCCCTTATTCAGATACTTTTTCAATGAGCAGGCAACCATGTTCTATGTCATACACAGGCTTGAGAAACTGCCATCTTTTTTATCTATAACTTTGCCTGCTTCAGACATTTCATATGTCTTATGTATTTTTAAATTTTCTATATAAGTAATTGATGTATGTTCTCATGTGATGGAAGTTCTGAGGTGTGTGCAAGTACCTGTGCACATGATGTACTTGCATGTGGAGCCTCAAGGTACTCCACTGGCTTATAGGTTGCTCTCTGTGTTATATATTGAGACAGCATTTCTCACTGAACCCCAGAGATCACCATTCAGTCTACACTGGCTAGGTAGTTTGCTTGTAGGACCTCCTGTATCTACTTCCTGCACCCACAACCTGAGATTACAGGCAGGGAGCCAAGCATCTAGCTTTTGTATCCCTAGTTCTGGGAATTTAAAGCACTTCCTCGGATTTGCATGGCAAATGATTTTCCTGCAAAATGGCCTCTCCAGGCCTCAGACATTCCATGTAAAAAGAAGGAAACAGGGGCTGGAGAGATGGCTCAGAGGTTAAGAACACTGACTGTTCTTCCAGAGATCCTGAGTTCAATTTCAAGCACCCATATGGTAGCTCACAACCATCTGTAATGAGATCTGGCTCCCTCTTCTGGCCTGCAGGGATACATGCAAACAGAACACTGTATACATAATAAATAAATAAGTCTTAAATAAAAAGCAAAAGAGCCCTGATCTAAAAGAAGGAAACAGTATGTAGACTTTCAGGCAAGTCCTCAGACATGGCATGTAAAAAGAAGGAAACACTATGTAGATTACAGGCAAGTTTTTTCTCAATCAACTGAACACATTTGTGAAAATCCACTTTTCAATAATATTTTTTGTTTTTTTTTTTTTTTTTGGAAACAGCATCTTGCTATTTATCCCTGCCTATCCTATTGCTTATGGTGCAGACCAGACTGGCCTCATACCTGCATCCAAAGTAGTGTGTTTTCTTTTTATTGAATGCTATTTCATTGTATGGATAATTATGTTTTATTCATTTGGCATTTGATAACTTGAAGATTAATTTCAGTTTGGAACAATTCTGAGTAATGCTGCTATGAACACTCCTAGTTATGTCACCTTGTGGACATTCATTTTTATTTCTTTAAAATATGTACATAGGAGCAGAGAATATACTTTTTCGCTTAATCGTTTTAGCCCTTACATTAGTATTTATTACCCACTTTGAGTTAATTGTGTATCAACATAGTATGAATTAAAGGCATTTTTAAAAATGGTTACATTGAATTACCTAAAAGCCCCATAGAGACAGCACCAAGGCAAGTGAAGAGCTTTTAAGGCACTGGAAAAAAACTGTGCCTCATGGAGGAAAGTCAACCAAACACAGCTTCTTAGAAGACAGGCAAATGCCATCCTATGCGTTCTCTTACAAACGTGCCAACATCACCACCCCACGCCACCTCCCAGATGCTTCAGCCAACTTCTAAGTGTTTTCAAAGTTCTCAGAAAGATAGAAGACCCCTGTGAGCTAGAGAGGAGGGAGAAGGGTAGGACTCAACAGAGGCTGTCAAGGCTGGCTGTGAAAGAGAAACGAAACCCTATCTCTCCCATAGAGGAGACCAAAAGGAAGTTAAGGACCCTGCCTTGCCCAAGAATCCTCCTTCTGCCTTCCTCTGATTCTGTTCTGAGTCTTGCTGAAAAATCAAAGAGTGTCCAGGCTTATCAGTTGGTGGTGTGAGAAGGAGACTGAGACCACCTTGGAACATCATGGCTGCAGGTGGGAAATGAAGACTGCTGAACTGAATGAAAGTAGAGAAAGCCATTGCTATCTACTGAGCTAAAGGAAAACTTAAGGCATCAAATAGGACTGAAAGGAACAAGAAAAAGAAGGAAGAGGAACAGGGTGAAGAAGAGGAGGATGAAGATGAAGAAGACTGTGCTGTTGAATAAGTTGGTTCAGTGCAATATATTTCTTGTTTGTGGAACATTTAACTCCCTGTACATAACTCCTTCCTTTTGAGGGCAAAATTTGAAATGTAAAGTTGTGTGAGATTTGTTTTTGAACTGTACAGTGTCCCATTATTTTTGTACAGTTAGTATATCACCAAATGTATCTTTACATATCCCTGTTCTGGTGGTGTTTTCAATAGCCATTTAGCTTGCCCAGTACAGTATCAGGATGGTAAATTGGCATGGAAATTTACAATGGGATCTTGTTGGTGTATGGCACAAATTAGTTATATATGTGGTTGGCAAGAAATTGTGTTTGTTTGTTTGGTTTTTTTTTTTTTCATTCTCAGCTGTCTCTGACATAGCTTATGCAAAAGTAATTGTTATTTTGTCACTCACTTTCAGAACTATATTACTAAAATTGTATAAACCTGACTCAGATGCTTTCAAGGTCATTTAAGAGCATTTATAAATTGGCAAAAAAAATTTTAACGATACCAACTACAGTCAAATAAAATGATGGTCCATCCGCATGTTCAGCTTCCCTACGAAGACAGTAGAACAATGGAGGGGCAGGGGTCAGTGAATAGATATGCAAGGGCGCAGATGTGAGGCCAGTGGGCAAGACAGAGATGTCTCTTGAGCAACTTGTTGTCATGTACCTTCAGGCAAATTACTTTACAATTATAAAAATTGTATTTTCATCTTCCCCCAAATAAAAATAGAACTTTCTAAACTGTGTTGTTTTGGGATTCAAGGTTATAATCTGTTGCACCTGTTATGTATCACATATATTATGCATACAAGTTTCTTCTAAGGAGCAATGATTCAATATTTACTCATAGAATGCGATTGAGGTCTACATATAATGCAGCTACTACAAGTAATGAAAGGAATATGTTTTAACTAATGATGTGATAATTGGATTCTTTTAAAAATTTAACCTTGGAAGACTTCTAAATAACAGAAATTTAGTATTAATATTAGTCTTCATTTATGCTGACCACTAACTACTCTGCTTTTCCAATGGACAACATGGCTCATGCCTTGGGACAATGGGAATAAAACACCCAGAAGTGTTCTCCATGTCTATGAGTAGGAAATGACAGAATACTGGTGTTCCATGACTGTTCCATGTGATGATTTACTGGTCTTCAACAAGGAGCAGACACACCTCATTTTTCTGTTTCCCGAATTGTTCATGGAATTCTGGCTTGGATTCCATAGCTTTTATCACATTTTTTTTAGCTTTTTTGTCCAAATCTCCCTTTTTTTACAGGGTTTTATTATTATTAATATTTCTGTCAAACCTACTTCATCATGGAAAAATTAATGACTCAAGATTTCTTATTATACAATGTGTTATCCTACGGTACAGAGTAAAAGGAATACTCTATTTTTCATGTTATTTCATTTATAAAATATTTTCTTAAAGTCAGTTTATTTTGTAGTCAGTGGTATGCATGATGCTGTATGCCTATTTTATGATCAACAAATGTTATTAACTAGTTGGCTTAATTAATGTCCTTGAACTTGTTGCTTTTACTGTGATCATATTTACTCCTTGATCAAGCAGAACCGTGGAGCTAAGAAGGTGAGAGTTTAACAGTACAGGTTGAATGAAGAAGACACAGCAGCAACATCCAAAACAGCTTGTTTTAGGGAATCAGTAAAAACTGATTAAGTAACAAATTTGTGAATGACACAACCAAGTATTAAAAACATCAAACTCATACAGCACAGGCTAACTTTTACTGGCTCCGGCAGTGGGTGACTAATGCCCTGAGATTCTTCCTTCAAGATTTGTTAGCAACCAACTTTCTTTGCTTTCTGTTCATGGCTAAAGTTGAGAATAACCTCAAAACTCTATGCATAGTGTGTGCTGAGTGTAATCAAATTGCAAATATGCTTGCATAAAAAGTAAAAGGAACCCTGTAACTAATTATATTTGATAGTATGTGGTTGAAGCAGTAGGGTTTAACTCTGTTCAACTTATCATTTATTTTACACTTGTTAGCATTAAAGGGCCTTTCATACTTTTAATTAGCTCTTTCTTCTTCCATTCTGACAAGTAGAATATCATCAAGTTAATAGAGGAAGATACTCATCCACCCGAAAATTTAATGAACTGACCAAGGACACAGAGTGAGACTGACAAAAAATTAATATCCATACAAGCAGTGTTAAAATTGTCCTGCCAAATGGTGCATAGCATGCTTGATCTGGAATTTGGGGTCACATTAAAGACTGATTGCTCAGCAATAAATCTAACCAACGAGGAAGTAATATTAATAAGATATTAACATGACCACACATATAAAACTGACCATGCAGCAGTCTACTAAGGCATTTTGTTAGCTGAAGAGGAAAGCTATTATCAAGTTGAGGCATAATTTACAAAAATCCTATTTCCCCAGTTGGTGGTCAAACCCAAGATACATGAACTTGTTTACAACAGTTTCTCATTCACATCTTTGCAGTCTGTTCTTGATGATTAAATATGCTAATAAAATCATTCTAAATAAAGTGCCCTTTTCATATTTGAAGTACAGGATTATTTCCAATGCATAGACATGTTACCTTGCTCTTTTTTCTACTGAACACTCCAAGGGGGAGATTGCATATTCTGAAGGGCAATTAAAACAGTACCCACATTTGGAAGATTCAGAATACCTGGAGATTTTCCTTGTCCAACTAGAGAGATTTAAATAACTTTTTCCTCTTATGATTTGGTTCATTACCTTTTTATTTTGTTTATTTATTTATTTATTTCAGGCTGATTCCACCTCCATACATAACTGAGGATGACCTTCTTCCACGTTCCATATTTTGGGATTACAGGGGTGCATAAACATAATTCAGAGTATATGACGCTGTGGATGGATCTCAGGATGCCATGCTTGTAAGACAAGTACTCTACCAATTTGTAAAAAAAAAATGAAAATTATTGAAATTAGCAAATGTAATATGCACTCAAACTTATTACTAATCATAGAAATAGAAATTAAGCCATGATAAAACATCATTTATATCCATTTAACTAGGAAAAACAAACAAACAAAACAAGGCATTATTAGTTCTAGCAGTTTGTTTGGGACACAGAGACTCTGACACATTGCCCAGGAAAGGGGATACTAGCACAGATGTTTTATAGGAAATGTTATATTAATTTGAATGTATATAGACTCTGTGTTCAGGGTAAACATGAAATTCAGATTGAAAAGGGGGTACCGTGTTTACATTACTCTAAAATACTACACTTAAGGCAAATCTATTGTGAGTAAGATGAAATGTGTGTTTCGCTTCTTTGTTACTCCATAGTTTTGTTCTTAGGCTCTTTTTGCAATTTCTAGTTAGTGGTTTCTAGTTAGTGGTAGAATGTCTGCTGGTCATATGTAAGCTGCTGGATTCAAACCTCAGTACCAAAAAACCAACAAAGAAACAAACACAACCAAAAGAAAACAGCATCTCTGTGATAGCAAGGGGGTTACCTTTTAACTCTAGCATGATTGATTTTTTTTTTTTAAGCAATTTTCAAGAAGAACTAGAAAAAAAGAGTGCTCCATGTATGGGTAGTTGATAAGAACAGACAGCCTACACCTGACAGAAGTACAGAAGTTTGGAGAAAGAAAGGTGTCTTGCTTGGACATTGGAGCAATGAGATAAGGAATATATATCATATGACACAAGTAGGCGAATATCGTTGTGGAGTATTAGTTGAAGATGTGCTGCATTCTTTTATGCTATGGAATATTTGGTTAATGATATAAAAATGTGTTGCATTCTAAAATAACCAACTACAAATATTCTTTTTTTCCATACAAGAGAGCAACAGAATTTACTGTAATCTTATTTATTTTTTTTTTCTGGCTGCTGCTTATGGAGTTTAACTTTGAATAGAAACATGGAGAATTAAGAGGCTTCTGAAGTTACTCTCAGATCTAGGAAAGTCAGACACACCAGAGAACGACAAGGAAGGGGAGAAAAAGTGTTCACCAGAAGGTTATGTTTCATCTATAGAATTTTCAGGGCTTGCTACTTGATTGACCATAGAAATTGAGGCAACTAGATAATTAAATGATTATTCATAAAAACTAAATCGAGAAATCTGGATTTTGTTTTGTGGTGTCACTAAATGGAAAGAAAGTAAAAGCAAGGCAGTAAAAGAGTGTCAAGGGAATGTTTCTTTACATTTCTCAGACTTCAGGAGTAAATTCAAAGATGACAACTGACTATGCCTAGTACTGGAATGGAGAAACAAAAGGAGATCTCATGTTAATAGATAACTAAATTTTCCTTTTGCTGACACTGAATTCCATGGAGATTTTTATTTTCTAACTATAGAGAAATTCTACCCACTCACTCAGGTTTAAGATTACCTTCAGTTTTTAAGAACTCAATGTCCTGGATCTCCCTGGGAAGGGGAAATAGAAGAGATTTCCTGGGTAAACTAGGGATGAGGGTGAGGGAGGGAAGATGAGGGATCAGATTGGGCTGTTTGCCAGAGGGATGGAAGGGGAGAATAACAAAGGAATTGTCTTGTTGGGTTGGGGGCAGGCAGGCATTTCGGGTTAGGGAGAAACCTGGTGCCATGGAAACTCCCAGGAATCCAGAAGGATGACCCGACCTACCAATAGTGGAGAGGGTGCCAGAACTGTCTATCTCCTGTAGTTAGATTGCTGACTACCCTAATTGTCAGAGTCTTCATCCAGTAACTGATGGAAGCAGATACAGAGATCCACAACCAAGCAGTGGGCCAAGCTCTAGAAGTCCTGTTGGAAGAGACAGGGAGGGATTGTATGAGCTGGTGAGGGTGTGTGTGTGTGTGTGTGTGTGTGTGTGTGTGTGTGTGTGTGTGTGTGTGTCGAGGTCATGATGGGGAAACCCACAGAGACCTGACCTGAACAGCTGACCTGGACTCCTGGGAGCTCATGGACCCTTGTCCAAATGCTAGGGAGCCTTTGTGGAAGTGACCTAGGTCCTCTGCATGTGGGGGACAGCTGTATTGCGTGGTCTCTTTGTGGGGCTCCTAGCAGTGGGATCAGGACCAGTCCCTGGCACTTGAGCTGCCTTTTGGGAAACTATTCCCCATGTTGGTTTGCCTAGCCCAGCCTTGATGCAGGGGTCGGAGCTTGGTTCTGCCTCAGCTTAATGTGCCATGCTTTATTGACATCCATAGGAGGCCTGGTCCTTACTGAAGGGACATGGAAGAGGAGTGGATGGGCATGGGGTAGAAGGAAGGTGGGGGTGTGGGGGTGGGGGGAGTGAACAGCAAGAAAAAAGGGAGGGGAAACTGTGGTTGGAATGTAAAATAAATAAAAAAATAATTACTAAAATAATATAAAAATGTAGTGAAGTAATTTCTCAAGGTGATGCTAGAAGGAAATCTTAGAATGGGACACCAGAATCAAGACTCAACCCAGCCTGACTTTTTGTAGGATGGAAGAACAGAGTAAAAACTGAAAGAGCCGTCTTCTGTGACAAGCAGGAAAAAGAGAACTCAGTTCTGCAACCTCTGAAAAATTGAGCATGTTAGCTTGAACTTCAAAGCAGATCTCTGTATTAGAATCCTACCTGGATAACATTTTGATTTTGGCCTTATCGATAGAGCCCAGCTAAGGATACTTAAAATGTCCCACAGAACTTCATGCTAAAGAAAAAAAAAAAAAAGGTGTTGTTTCAAGTTTAAAAAAAAAAGAATTAAGTGTTCATTGCTCAACTGTAAGTTAAAGATAGGTGAATATCTGATTTACATGACATGGTAACAATGTCAAGGACATCTCCTACATAAATTGTCGATGTCTATACTTTGATCAAAAGTGGATAATCTTATAATTTTCAATGAAAATTACACCTTCATTTAAACCAAAATTGATTCCAAACTTACCAGGTTAAACATCAATGTATATGAAATAGAGTGATAATATTTGAATGTTCTGATGATTTTGGAAGTACAAGTAGCAAATACCATTTTATTATATTTTTAAATAATACATAACCCATAGATATTATGGATTATACATATTAATACATGTGGCATTGCAGGTATATGTATATTGAAATCATGAGTAATAATGTCAAAATATTGTTTGTTATTCTAATGGTGCTAAGAGAAGACGTGGTGGGGGAGTGCTGTCCTAAAATAATCCAACTGCCTTTTAGTGTATTTATCTGTAAGAGTCACAGTTTGCCTATATTGTTGAGGTGACCAAAGCAATTGTTAGTGTTTGCTATGTGACTATTGATGAATTTATTGGTGTGAGATATAGTATAATAATGTAAAAAAAAAGAATGTACTTAGAGGTATAGCAGGCATAAAAGCTAAAAATAGTTTAATGGGGAAAACAGTATCCTGAAAAAATAAAATACAGCAAAACTAATACCCCTGTGAAATGGGGAGAGATTGTAAAATCACACTTAAAATATATACAAATGACCTCTAATCACATGAAAACTGTGCCTAAAACACTAGTTAGTGGGAATTAGGATTGAATGCCATGTCAGAGAACATTTCTCCTGTCTCAAAACGGTTATAATATGATGGACTATGGTTGCAGAGCCCCATCCTCCAAGCATAACGGTCACCATCTTCATCCGGGCAGCTGTGTCTACTTGTCCTGTTGATTGGCTACTGATGTCTCCTTATAGAAGTGAGTGAGAGTCATTGGCTCTTCACTTGACTCTGCGGATTTTCTCTCCTACACCGTCCAACCTGCTGTATGTGATTCCTCATTAACTGTAGATGTCCCCACTTTGTATTCTCTTGTGCTTTAGAGGATATAGAGTGTGGAAGGTAGGCTGAAGCTCTGGAGGAGTCATCATCCATTCTGGGTTAAGACTAGACAGTAGTATGACTAGACAGCTCTGTGGACACCCATGTTGTAGTACCTAATAACATTTCTCTCACACAATGTAGGAGCTCTCAATAAACTTTGGTAGAATCATACTTTGGTTTGCAGTTGATTCCCTTATGTGAGGAAGAAGATATTCATTCACATCTTCCAGAGACAGGAGCTCAATGCAAAACTGTTAACACCAATTGTAACAGAGGAAGAAGAGGAATGCAAGTTTGTGTGTTTTCTCTGTATCATGAAAAATAATATATCCATTTTGTATTTTTGTTTGTGGTGAGGAGGTAGTTTCTTATGATGATAAGCATGCAGTCCTATTCCTAGTATAAAACAAACTACAGCATAAATGTACACACACCTAACAATGTCTGTCTGTCTTTTTTTGTTTGTTATTGTTGTTTTATTCAATGGAGAAATGTCATATGGACTCAACCTAAACTTCCATAGGCAGAAGAATGAAAAGTTTATATTATATAAAAACAATAATGCATATTCATTGGCGATAAGCAAAGAACTACAGTTACACACAAAAAACATAAATTGTTGTCAAAACATATTGATCGAAGCAGACTAAAACCATTGTCCAGCCATACTGTCCAATGTGCATTAAGTTGAGGAATGACAAAACCAATGAATAGTAATTATTTTAGAATAGCAGCCTACTGACAGGGGGTAGATGTGAATAGACTGGTAACTGTAGAAGGGCATTTAAGGTTTGACAGTAATGTCCTAGATCTTAATTTTAGTGATAGTATAATAAGTCAAATGTTACTGAACCTTACATTTAATATGTTATTATATTGCTTGTAAATTATGGCCTTAATAAAGGGAAATAGTAATTACGACACATACTCCATATAAGGAGGAGGAGCAGTGGAAATAAATTCTACAGCTTTCTGTTTCCTGGGTCTTAGAGAAGGGCTCAGTTCTCTGGAACACTGATATAAGGCCCACTGAAACATTTCTCTCTCTCCTTGAATGTATGTAAGAGCAGGACACATTTTATTCAGGGAATTGTAGCAAAAGATAGCCTAATGAATCTTGAAATGTGTCTGTCACATGAAGGAAAGACTGTGTATGCATGATCTGTGAAATACAGAAGTATTTTGTGCCTTGATTTATAGCGGTGCTTCATGAAACCCTAAAATCTTTGGGCTTTGTATTTATACAACATTAAGCCCACAATACCTGCCTTCCAGCTTGACAGGAGCGATTATTCTTTATTATAATCCATTTTCTGTTGCTGGTGTGTAACTCCACTATCAATCACAAGTGATTTATCTGTTTCTTGATCCAAATCACTGTTGTGTACCTGGTTCAGGTGACACAGTATAGATTTTAGAACAGAAATGCATCCCTCCCTGTGAAACAAAAATTAAAGGATAGGAGAAAAATTACCAGGAAGAAAAATGAAAATAGAGAAGCAAAATTTGTCTATTTAATTTTTAAATGAAACTTCTCTGTTCTTAATGAGGATAAAAATAAATAGTTATACAAGTAAATTACTTTAAATTATGTACCTTCCTTCAAAATCACTGTGAAAAGTAAATCACCTTACCATACATATTGGAAAAGCCTGACCTCCATATGATTATCTAACCACTGTGTGGACCACATGCATACATGCTGCTGCATTAACAAGTCTTCAGGTGAAAATGATCAACGATAGAGTATTTGTTCATACACATATGTAGCACCAGGCTAGGGATGGGCTATGGTGGGGTAATAACATCTAGTCAGGGATTCTTCTTAAAGTTGCCTCTCAAGGGAATTGATAGTGAAAAACAAATGTCCATATCACATACGCATACAGGGAATGTTCACCAAATTCTACCACAAGCAGTTTCTTCAGCTAATGACCCAAATGATGAGTACTTTGTCAAGGACTAATGACTCCCTCATTTTTAGCCATACCCTGTTCCCTTGTATCCAAATCAAGGTCCATTAGGAAAGGCTGACTATTCTTCCTCAATCAATCAGTCATAATGGGCTACTACATTTTCAGTTATCCCACCTCTTCTGTGATTTAGGATTCATTTAGTATCTATCACTCATCCAAACCTCTTCCAGATAGCACTGGCCCTTTTCTGCAGACTTTTCAGTTTCTGCACAGTGCAGGTGATAATGGCTGGTGCTCTTGCTGTTACAGATTCTAAAAACAAACAAGCAAAGAACTCGTTTTCATGTCCGTGGTTTTCATATACCTTCAGAAGGACAGCATTAAGTCATGGGTGCCTACCTGATGTCATTTCCTTTTTATTTCTTTGCCAGATCAACAAGGAGACATGACAGTTTGAAGTGATGTGGAAGTGGGAGACGGCCGTGGGGGAAACTTGGGTAGACTATAACCTGAAAGTACAGGTGACTGTTGAAATGCTTATAGAATAATAGTCAGAGATTTTTAAAGCATAGAAGCCTTATAATGCTATTTTATGATAATGAAGAACACACATTTAGCTATTCTTATTGCAACAGTGAGGCCCAAAGAGACTGAAATGAAGTCAGAAACAAGACAAAGGGATAGAAAGATGAAATTATATGAATAATGTCGGGGATCAGAAAATATTTGGCTAATGGGGATGAACCTGTTAATAATATACAGAACTAAACCAACAAAGTGAAAAGAATAGCAGATATTTATACCAGTAAGGATCCTTGGCAGGATTCTAATCCCATCCTAGTTTAATAGATTGCAGAGGCTTAGAAATGTAATAGTAAGTCAGTTATAAATACAGAATCATAGGGTCCCAGAACTCCAATCAGTAGAGTGCAGTTTTTATTATTACTTATTACTATCCCAAACCATAAAGTGCTGTAATAGTTTGGAATCATTTTAGACAAACTAGCTAACAGCTGGCCATAAATTGAATTTGCTTTTGGAAGTAGGTACAGATATTTTTAAAAAAGCAAGGAGCAAGAGGGGTCTTCAAGAAACAGTGTTGCTAGGTTAGACTCCCGTATTTTAAATCCTTAGCTTGGCAATTACTATTATTGTACGTTTCAGAAATCACTTAACATTTATAAATTTCACTTTCTTTTGGAAAATGAGAATAGGATAAAATGATGCAATATAATTATAATTCTGAGTGTTGCACTTGGTTTGGAACTGATGGCCAATGTGTGAGAATGCCGTGTGTTTGAGTAACACACTTGAAGACCATTGATTATTGCCCAGTACCCTTAATATATGCGTGCAACACATACAGGTGTTTTGGAGACGTTTTGGCCAAGTTGGTGTTTTCCATTCTGCAGGGCAGATCTTCAAGGTTCAGGATGTTGTCAAGAGAGGTGAAACATTCCACCTTGCAGGGAAGACCATCATTAAGATTCAGGAAGTAAGTGACTCAGAAGTCAGAAATTCCCAAGACTGGTCTTCCCTCCCAAGTATGAACTGCTGAGAGATGCTCTGGGACAAGCTTGGCACCCTGGAAGCGGCTCAGACCAACTGCGATGCCTAATAAAAGATGCTCAACTGGTCCTGCTGACTGCAAATGGCGCAGTGAGTTTTAGGATCCGTCACCCATGCTGGGGCAGGCTTCTAGGGACACATCTGTCTTTGAGGCGTTTCTCCTCCTATAAGTAACCCCTCATGTTTACTCCTGTAAGTAATTCCAGTCAACTTTTCAGGTCACAGCACTGGACTTCGATGACACGCTTAATTTTATCTGTCATTGTTTCATTATCTGAATAGACATTTGTCCATGCCTCCCCAGAAACAGTGTCACATAACATTTAAAGACACAGACATATACTTTAACAAGTACCCCAAAAGGGGCAAGCTAAGAATTATTTCTGTACAAGAGCACATTGAAAGTGCACGGATATTTAGTGATATACCCATGGTCTGATAATGAGCATAAACCCATGACATTACATTCTTCTTGAAGCCCCAGAATCCTCATATGTATGTTATGTCCATGAGATTGGATTCTTTCAAGAACATGGGGCATTTGGCCAAGTGTCTTAGAAAATCTTCATTGAGTTTCAAAACAAAAGTGGAAAGTGGTTATCATTGATCTCTGTGTATTTATATCTGATCTCAATGATTCATAGAAAAAGAGTGGCTATCAATGTTCTCTGAGTATTTACATCTGAGCCAAGTGATTCATATACATCCATAAGTATATAAACATTTATGTCCCAGTGTGTTAGAGTCAGGAAGATCTATCATTCTAAACACAATGAAATAATATTTTCTTATTTTCAGGAAGAAATCTCCCTGAAGCAATAATCCTATCATACAAAACCTTCATACAGTGTGCCACAATATAGTGTGGGAAACAGGTCTCATTGAAATAGCTTACCAGAAAAAAAACTGACAAGAAATTGGGAAAAGAGATTTAATGGAAACTATTTTTCACATTGACAATTTTGCATATTGATTATACCTATAAGGGTTTGCCCTGTTAAAGGAGTATGCTGTTTATTTCTGTCTATCATTTAAGGAACATTTATTTCTACTCTTTTGACACAAATATTTTGCAGCCATGTGAAAAAAAATAAATTCTATTTAACTACATAAATGACAATGGTACTGTGCCTCACCTTGTAATTTCACAACATTTCTCTAAAAATTATACAAATGTTGCAAGATACAATATAAAGTCAAAATTTCTAAAATAGCTGTAAAAATCATAGATGTTTATTTGTATAAAATGATAATGTTTAACCTATCATTGAATTTCCAGAGCACTTCCATAAAGCAATTATTTTTACTTTCTACAGTGGATAATTAAAATATATTTGAAACATCTAAAGGATATATAATATTAGTACTATACAAACTTGAATGGCAGAATATTTTATTCTTAGTGAATTTCAAAATTTTTAACATGTAATTTATATTTTTAAGTATAATAGTTATAGGCAGTGTATTCTTTAATTTGATAATCTGTTCTATTAGAGGTTCACATTTATAGCAATTTACATGAATATTTATGAGCCATGTACATGAACATGAACTCTAATTAAATGCACTTGAAAACTGCAAGTACATATTTGAGAGAGAGAGAGAATGTGAGAAAGGAGGAAAAAAACAAGGAAATGATGGGAAATGATTTTTTTCTCTTATGTTAAAGGGGAGACAAATATTGGAAAGAAATACAAATTACTAAAAAGAGTCAAATTCTAAGAGTTAGACCCAATTTGATTGAAAAGACTAACACATTTGGAGAAAGAATGTCTCAACCCCAAATGAGCCAGCTTATCTAGAAATGAAGAAGAGATATGATAAACATGGGTTCAGGCTGAAATAAAAAGACATCTCTGGTCTCAAACTATAAAGTATGCTTTGCACAGAAAGGCTTGTTCTTTTTATGAACATACCATTAAAGCAGCTTTTCCCATTTTTATGGCCAAAACTTAAGACATGAAGGCTTTTTGTTTGCTCAATCTGAGAAGAAACTTCGTCCATCCGCACAAAAGAAGCCCTACCTGTGGCTACAACTGTGTGATGTGGCTGGTCACACCAGTCCTGCAGCCAGGACTTAAGCAGAAATGAATGGTGGGGCTCCACATACATTCATCTCTTTATTTGGTCTAGGAAGCCACTGTAGAATCCTGACACCTACATGGAGGATGAGTGTTCCCTCCTTGGTTAACGCTCTCTGGAAATTCTCTCACAGATGGTTCTAGTGGCTTGTCTCTTAGATTTCTAAATCCAGTGGATTTGACAGTCAGGAGTAACCATCGCACATACATATGCCTGATTATCTTAGAATGAGATGATTAACTGTTCCAGTTTTACAACTGTCAAACCACATAGTCCAAGGTGAAAGCAACTTTCACTAATTTCAATACCCTTGCTGAATATTTATGAGACTTGTTCTGCCTTCTTCACATTGGAAGTACCTAGTTATAAACTGCTGTTGACCACATGAAATAAAGCTGCTCAAAGCTGAGATGAATAGTTAGTTTCAAGTACACATCAAATTCTGAAGATGTAAGAAAAGCACACAAGTATCGTAATAGTAATTTTTACATTGATCGTGTGTTGAAATATTTTGTGTATAAAGGATTAAATAAAATATAATATTGAGATAACTTTGATTTTTTTATGATTTCATGTAATTTATTGTTTATCCATTGTACTTTCTACTAGTAACATACAGCATAGATACAATAGAGAAATAATAATAAAGAAGAAACTAGATAAATAATCAAGATTGGATAAATACTGCGTAAGTATTGTGTATACTTGTCCCAAATATTGTTTGCTACATAGTGAAGTATCCTGCTCAAATTGATGAATAAAAATTAAATGCATGATTAATCCTATGCATACATGCATGAATGCACATTATGAAATGGTGAAATTCAGCTTATTTACATATTCATTACACAGTAGAAACATTTAAAATTTACTCTGTGTTGGTTAGTTTATGTCAGTTTGATATAAACTAGGTCATCTATGAAGAGGGATCCTCAATTGAGGAATTGGTTTGTGGACATGTCTATGGGGGCATTTTCATGACTAATGATTGATGTAGGAGGACCTAGTCCACTCTGGGTAGTGCCATCCCCTAGAGAGGCAACCCTAAACAGGCAGAGCACATTGAGGGGAAGTATCCCAGTAAGTAGTGTTCCTCTATGGTCTTGGCCTCCATTCCAGCCTGAAGGTTCCTAACTTGGGCTCCTTTAATTGATCCTTAGCTTCCCTTATTTGTGGACCTATAAGATGAAACAAATTCTTTCTTCCTCCAAGGTGCTTTTGCTCAGTGTTTTATCATAGCAACAAAAAGCCAAATAGCACTTGCTATGTGAGAAATTTTTGATTATACAATGTATTGTTAATATTCGTAGTGACCATGTGATATAATAGATCTATAGAAATTATTCATTCTTTCAAACTGATATTTTCTAGACTTTGACCAACATTTCCCCCATTTTCCCACTTCTATATTCTAGGAACCTTCATTCTGCTCTCCATTTGTGTTATTTTGATATTTTAAGATGACATTTTATATTTCTGTGTCTGAAGTGCTTCACATAGCATTATGTTCTCGGGTTTACTCATGTAACAAGTAGCAGGATGGAATTCCTATTTAACAATAAATATTCTGCTGTGTGCATATGCCACCTTTTTATTGATCCATCTGTTGGTATATATTCAGGTTGAACCTGTATTGATTGTAAACAATCCTATGGTGAACAGATATTCACTTGGATTCACTGGATTTTTAACTAGAAGTGGAGTGTCTAAATCATATGGTAGATATCGGTCTAGTTTTGGTGAGAAACCTCCATAATGTTTTCCATATTATTCACCCAATCTTGTGTTCTGACTAATAACCTGGAAGAGTTCTCATATTGAGCTCCAAACACAGACTACTTGGCTAAAATGCATTTAGTGAAGGTTTTAGGTCACATAAAAGAATAGAGTATGTCTACCAACATGGTGCTTGTGACATGCCAGCAGATTTAATTTCATAGAATAATTTTTTTTAAAAAAAACCTCAGGTATTTTCCTTTCTCAGCTCAAAGATTAAAATCCACACAGCTCATTTAAATATCTAGCAGAGATCTTCCTTTCAGAAGCAGTTATTGTAACTCCATGAGCTGAAAGTGGTTCACCTTCTCTTGCTGAGTTGTGCTTGACAGAGGAACAATAATGCTTTTCAGTCTAAAAAAAAAAAAATGGAACTTGGTGCCTGTTATTTGGTACCAGATGTTAAAAGCATCTTGGGATAATTCTAACTACAATGATTAAGCCTGACATCAAGAGCACCCTGCAGAAACTCAGTCTGGGCTCAATAAGTGTCTTTTCCCATCAGATTATAAGAATAAATATGTTCCAGAAAACTTCTACATGATGTTCCCATCATTCTCTTCATCCTGTGTTACAGTGGCAGATGCCCCGAACTTTTCTATCAGCATTCCTCAAAAAGAATAAGAGAGTGTGAGTGTGCCTTCAGTTACAGTTAGGGGTGAGCCCAAAGCTGTCCAACATTAAAGAGTCTTTTGTTATCTTGTCTTTTTTTTTTTTTTTCAGAGCTGAGGACCAAACCCAGGGCCTTGCTCTACCACTGAGCTAAATCCCCAAACCCTAAAGAGTCTTTAAAGCAGATCATTTAAATGAGAAATATCTTGGGAGATTTGTGTTCCATTCTCAGTTGTGTCTCTCTGCTCTGGAAGTAAATAGAAAGCTTTAAAATTTGCAACATTGAATGGACCTCACTATATATCATTGTATTATTTATTTGTTTGTTTATTTTTGTGGTAGGGTCTCACTCTGCAGACTTAGCTAGCCTTCAGCTCTCTACATAGACCAGTTTGTCCTGAAACTCATTGAGATATTCTTGCCTCTGCTTCCCTTGTGTTGGGAATAAAGTTGTGTACCACCACATTTGGCAATTACTGTATTTGTATTAGCACAGAGCCTTATTCTATTAGCAGCTTATGCACACAGCTCTATGGATGGCACTTAGTTGAGAAAGACAGTACTAAGGAGGTAAAAAAATTAATGTCATGAGAAGGATATATTATCCATGAAAAGGCATATTACCCATGAATGACCTTAAGTTAACTATTGTTTAGCAAACTTTGTGTAGCATTTTTGAGTTTGTTCAAAGAAATCCATCCAGAAAGATGTGATGATCTTTTAAAATACACTCTCTCCACTGGACTAATATATAATTTCTAAGTCAGGACAGGCAAATTAAGATAGATCAGTATATTTTATGATCCTGTAGACTGTTAGGCAACATTTTCTGAAGACATTTGCAATTTTTTTTTTTTTTTTTTTTTTTTTTGGTTTTTTGAGTCAGGGTTTCTCTGTGTAGCTTTGCACCTTTCCTGAATCTTGCTCTGTAGACCAGGTTGGCCTCGAACTCACAAAGATCCTCCTGCCTCTGCCTTCCAAGTGTTGGGATTAAAGGCATGCGCCACCACCTCCCGGCTACAAGAACTGGGAGACCCCACTATTAGTCCCAGTGTTTCTCTAAGTAACAGAGTACATCAGCTTAACATGGAGGCCAATATTTATTGTCATTTTCTAGTATGCTTTGTTTCCTGAATAAATATTTGTTTCACTAAAGGAGTTAATATTTTTGAAAAGCTTACTAATAGTTTAGAAAAGATTCCATATACAAAATTCTAAATACTTTGGCAACATAATAAAATTTTCTCTTTTTCACAATAAAAGTTGACAAATACATTCATCTCTAAATATAACAACCCCTTTAAGTCTGTCTATTCATAAAATTTTTAAGTACTATTATCTGCAAAATGGATGTAGAGTAATATCATATTTTGAAATATTTTACCTAAACATCACTAAAATATTAAAACATTTTAATTGAGATAAAATGTGCATAGAGTAAAATGTAAGGATCTTCAATTATGTAATTCAATAATAATGATAAGATACACAGGCATATAACCAATATTTTAACAAAATTAACAGTTATCTCTCCATGTTAGCCAACAGTTTGTGTCATATTTTCATGTTTTGTAAATATTCTCAGATTTCAAATGAGATTTAACGGAGTTTGATGCTGGGCAACTCTACTAGGTTGCTAAACATAGTGAATGAACTCAGAAAAGCCAAAAGGCTGTCACCTGAGCAGAACATGGAGCCTTTCAATAAACAAATGTCTCCAATAGAAAAGCAGTCCAAAGCTCCTGTGTCCTCTAAGATCTAAGTTCCCAATGGTAAGTTGACTTTCAGACTGTGTAAGCTGACTGGCCACTGTAAAAGCCAATATCAATATTAAAACAAAAGAGTCATCTCCTCCAAGTATAACCAGCGTTCCTGCTCTGAAGTAATTAACACTCAATTGTCCTCTGACATGTGATTCTTTTTTTTTAAAAGAAATAATATAAATATAAATGTCTTATAGTTTAGACAGCCATTACTTCAACCATAATCCTACTGCATTAGTAAAATAAAAGCTTTGGGATGTTTCCACCACTCAAAAACATGCTAGGTGATGGATGTATTATTTCTCTTGATTTAATAATATCACAGTATACATTGTTAATACACAAAGTTTTATATGTTTAATACACCTTGAGGTGTTACCTTAATAAAGTATTGAAGCTGTTCTTAAAATGACTTTTAAAAAAAGATAAATATTGTTCTAATATTTCTAATTTCTTCTGAATGTTTCAATGTCTTCATTCCTTTATGAAAATTATTACCACATATTTCTTTCTCTTCTATGGAAGTACTTTAATTAAAGGTTTTGCTTAGTTTTTTTCACTATTTTCTCTATAAGTAACACATTTAAGAGACATACTTAACTAGTAATTTACAACACACTTTCCATAGTTGTTCCCAGCTTGATCATCTCATAGCTGGTGCACTAATATTAGTTTCCTCATACTAAATATTAAGAAATAAATATAATTACTTGAGAACTAAAAATCCAGAACACCAAGGTTTCTATAGATTTACAATTAATGTTACATTATAGAAATCAAACAGATTAATGTTCAGCTGACATTTCTAGGGAATTATGCAATGTATTAGAAGAAAAATAAAGCAGAAACATGGGGAATATACAGACCTCTTATGACTACTTTACAGTAATGACATAGTCATATCTTCTGATAGTGACTATAATGTTTGGTCCATGCGTAGCCAAATCATCAAAGCTATACATTTACTTAAGTTTTGTAAGAAAATACTAAAACATTATCTTTTTACCTCATTTATAGACTTTATTTTTCTTGGCCCATTCTTCAAAGTGTCCCACATGGTTTGTTGTCCTACTGTGTGAAGAAAGTCAATATTTGCTTTAACTCGAAAAAAATATCTTATGAGACTTTACCAAGTGACCATCTTATTTAATTTTGGTTGGCAATCAGAAATATGATGATATAAAATTTCTTTCTATGTCTCGTTCTTGCTAATACTTAGTTATGCATATTCAAACACTTCTACAGTGAATTCATGCATATACTGAAAATATTGGCTGAAATTGTTAGAGAACTATCAGCAGGTAATGTCTGCAAAAATATTGATATTATAATTAATATATGGTGAAAATTGTCACGTATTCAAAATTATCCAAAAAAAAAAAAAAAGAAAAGAAAAGACAAACAAACAAAAGCCAGAGAACCACTGGGGAAGGGATGGCTGACTTTGAATATGAATATGAACATGAACACAATGAATATGAACACTCCATGAACTACCACTATTAAGATTTGTTCTTGGTTTAACAGAAGTGAATGTTGCTTTGAATTCCTCCAAAATAATACCACACAATAACTTAGTGATGACTTCAAGTTTATCCTTCTTTTTTCTCTTTTTAATGGTAGTAAACCAACATTTCCACAACTAGATCAGAACAGGACTAAAATGTTTCCTCCCATCTCTGCCTTAGCATACTGTATTGTGAGTCTCCCCCATTCAGTAAAGCAAAATTGTATTGGTTGGGAAAGGGAAGGAAAAAGTGTCTTTGTTTACAGAGGATCTAAATATCTATGTAGAGATTCCAAAAGGACTCTAAAACAAAGCTCTTGAAGGTTTAGTCTGAGCCCAGGATGGAATAAGTGTCATAGTTCTGATATCTTACACAGATCATACTCATTTTGATAATAAGTCTCATTACAATATATGGCAATATATCTGTTTGCACTGTTATCCTCTCTAAATGGTCTTGGCTACTTGAAGGTAAGAATAGGTCGTAGTGAATTTTGCAAACTGGTAACAGTCCTGACTACATCACCCAGTGTTAAGAATCAAACGTACATTCCTTACAGTCCTGGAAGCTAGAAATCCAGGAACTGCATACCAGGATGGTCAAGTTCTTGTTGAAGAGTAGCCTTTGATTCCAAAACTTCTATATTGTGTGCTCAATGGTAAAATATGAGCCAGTTTGCTCTTGGTCCATTCTTGTAGGGATGGTAATCTCCACTGGAGGACTTCACTCTCGTGAACTAAATTACTTCCCAGAAACCCACTTCCTAATTGTGACATTCACATGATGGTATCACAGTTTTAGAGAGATGGGATCACTGAGCCTTGAGAAAAGAGAATGAGAGAAAGACTGGGAGAGATGATGGAAAAAGAGAGAGGAACGATATCTATAACTATCAATAACAAATAAGACAAAAAGAAGAACAAGGAAGCACAGGTTAGTTGGTATTTAGCTGTTTCGCCACAGTTTTAGTGAAGTGTTTCCTTGCATGTTAGTATTCAAACCAAGCAATAACAAAACTCCTCAGTTTATCAAATTGCTTTTTGGGTGTCTGCTTTTATGGTTTGATTACTGTTTATTTTGCCTTCATTCTCTAATATAAAGCAGAATTCAAACTTACTGTGTCCAACTGGTTGCTAGCAGACAATTTTCCTAAAATGGAATGAATAAAGATGCTGAATATAATTTATAACATGTATTTTACAATAGCTTCATTTTCTGTTGTCAATAACTGTATGGGGAGGAATGTTTCATTTATGGGCATATGCAGCAAGTATCAGTGGACGCTAAAACCAAATTCAGTGTTATCAAGTCAGTAAGGGGTGGAGGCAGAACTGAATTGAGTTGGGTTTTCTGCCATCTGTTATATAAGTGGTAATGCTAACATACACTCAGAAATTCTTAAAGAATAGAGAGAGTGACATACTCAAAGAATAATAAAGTGGCCACCTGATAATGCAAATCTCTCATCAATGTGGTTTATTAAAATGGTTAAAAGTTAACTGCTCCAGTTAGAAAGGAAATAAGTCAATTTGTACAACCATAACACGGCACTTAAAAATCAGAAAAATATGGAACCAAATGTCAAGCTTCCTGCTACTTGTTACACAAATGTATGTTAACTTAAGAACTTAACCAAGTCTGGATTTTCAGTGTCAAATGGCTGGAATAGTTGTCCTGTGGAGGGGTTCCTGTGAGTGAGAAGAGGCCACTCTGGTGGTTTGAATGAAAATGGCCCCCTTGGGCTCACAGGGAGTGGCACTATTAGGAGGTTTAGCCTCGTTTGAGGAAGTGTGGCCTTGTTGGAACAAGTGTGTCATTGGGGAGAAGGCTTAGGGTTACAGAAGCTCAAGCCAGGCCCAATGTCACTCTTTCTTCAAGGAGCCTGCAGATCTAACTGTAGGACTCTCTGCTCCTGCTCCAGTACCATGTCTGCCTACATGCTGCCATGCTTCCTGCCATGAGGATAATTAAAGAGTTGCCATGGTCATGGTGTCTCTTCACAGCAATAGAAACCTTAACATAAGAAAGTACTTCTTGTGTAATTAATGCTCAAAACTTCACCTTTTTTTTCTATTTGACATAATGTCAGAATGTGAATTTTGAGATGATCCCTGAATTCTTCTCAAATCTTATCATCATTCATGCTAATCAGCTGAAGTATGGAAATGGATTCATGACTTACATTTGAGAAGAAGGAAATCTTCAGTTACCTCTTTCACATAAGAAAGGAAAAACATTTCAAATTAGTTCAGAACAAATAATGAATTTGGCTTATGAAATTGCCTATGTTTATACATATATATATATATATATATATATATATATATATATATATATATATATATATACACAAATGAAATTCATCTAATATATGATTTGTTTCTGTACAAACAGTTTATGTATTTGTTCCTCTGAATCACATTACATACCAGAAGTATTTTAAATCACTAGGAAGGAGCTAGGAAAACTCTATTTTATTTTCCTTAATATTTAATCTGTGCATGTGAACCTCAATTTTCACAATAAACATCTTGATTTGCTGAGTCATAAATTCTATGTTCATATTTATCACAGTGTGTGTATATGTGTGCTTGTGTGTGTAAGCACATGTGCTTGTGTTATTCTGAGACTGCCAAGTTCTTTGAGAAAAAACTACTCTGCTCATTTGTATGATAATTACAAAGCCTCAAGGAAAAGGTGTCTTTAATTGAGTTTTCTAGTTATTTCTCATAAAATTTCTAAAAATACTTATTATTGTACCACATTATATACAAAAACTTAAAATATATTAATGTAATATAAGTATTGATATTTATTTGGAATTTCAAATTATAATGCTAACTAGGGGTTATTGAGCAGATTGTATGTTTAATCATTTTTTTTTCTTATATCAATTTGAGATGTAGAAATAGCAGGGTGATTATATAGGTTGTAGCTCTAATTCATGGCACAGTAAAAGTCCTTGGATGATGTTGAAAATACGAAGACATTACCCTCATTCAGAAAGATAAGAGACTAGAAGAAGCCAGTCAATGGTCATCCAAAGAAGGTAGAAAGACTCCACACACTGCATACCATATAGGAGATTGTAGGACTATTTTGCTTTGAATGGTCATTAAAAACCAATAATGTCTTAATTGTCTACTCTATTTAATTAATATCCTCCTATCATATATCTTAATTATTATAAGACCATGTTCTGATTTTTTTCACCCATGAAGTGTGAGAAAGGGTACTGAACTTTTCTGCTGCTGAAATAATGAGATCTTCTTGCCAGAATGGTATCATGTATAATATACAAAGGACAGGAACAGTCTTTAGAGAGGCTATGATTAACCTAGAAAACCACAAGAAGGAATTCGCAACAGTTCCAGGATTCTGTTGTTGGTCTGAGCTGCCTAGATTCTCAAGTTCTTTGAGAGAGAATTCCTCTGTGTTCATTCTTATGGTAATTACAAAGCTCCTCGAAAAAGGTGGTTTAATTGAGTTTTCTTTGTTAATTCTCATAAAATTTTTAGAAATCCTCATTACTAAGGTCACTTTGAAGATAAAGTAATGGAGAACGCAAGTGATTTGTCCAAATTTTCTTAGAAATGAATGGTGGATCTGAAATCCAATACCTGCCAAGTTCTTTTGCCAGCATTTATATGGTAAGAAGGCCAAGAGCTGTTCATTGGTCAGTTCTCAGTGATCTTTCTTTCTTCTAATCGTATAAACACCAAAGTTTAGTCTTATACTTACCTTGATCAAGAATTCTAATCAGGCAGTGTTCCACAAAGAGTAATACTTTAAATTATCCATGCTGGAATTTACATTTAATCAAAAAAGCATTTATTGATTTTCTACTATATGAGAGTTACTGTGCTAAGCACCATATGAATCAGCACAAACTTGATAATAACAATAATGCAGAAAAGAAATATGGCAGAATGGCTTCTGGGCTCACTTCATGTACAGGCAGCCAATTTCAATTTTTCACCAGGCATCTAATTAAAAGAGAAAGAGGGAGGCTTTTCGACTGGGCACAGTGAATAAATAAAAATATTTAAAAGAAATATTTGGTAATAGTCCTAACCCTTTCCTCACTTTGTTGTGTTTTCTCATTCTGAGGTTAAAGATTATCATGCTGAGGACACTGAGATAACAGGTAAGAATAAACTTTGAATCGTGTGCTCTGGACCTGAAATAGGCCAACCTAAGACCATGTTTCAGGTGCTTGCTCTGTTTTCTCATCAAGCAGATAACGCTAGCAGAGGTATATTTCAAAGCTCTATCTTTTGAAATAAAACATGGATTCAGCAGGCTCTTCATTGACCTGTCCAACTCTAGTCCACTTGCTCCTGCCCATTGCTATGAATAGCTCTCCTTTGTTCTCCAATCTCATCTGGGTAGACTTTACTGGTAAGTTTCTTTCTAAGAATCAACTGCCCAGGAAAGGTATATCGTAAGATTGTGTCATCTTATGAGTTATAGTGGTCCACTTGTAGTTCCAGCCTTAGAAGGAAGAGACAGAGGAGGTATCCCCAAAGCAAGCTGGCTAACTATAGCAGCCATACCAACAAACTCTAGGTTTGAAGACTCCCTGACCCATCCTTTAACAGAGCTAACAATGGAAACAGTTAAATCAGTAATCTAGCCCGTTTATCATAGTGACTCATTGCAAGCCACCATTTATTATTTTCTCAGCCTGGCATGGTTGTCCAGTCTACAAGAGCACTGACTTTATGAGGTGGCTCTCGAGATCATGTATGACAGCTCAGGACCTTGTTTTTAAGTATGTATAACATTTGCTGCTGGTGTAGTTTGAGTCTCACATACCATCCCAAAGATGTGTGTATTAAATAATTGGTTAGCAGTGTGACATGATCAGAAAGTGAAGCAATCTTTATAAGGGAATGCCTCGTGGGAGGATGTTAGGCCTCTGAGGATGTGCCCTTACAGGGGATTATGAAACAAAAAGCATCCCCTTGCTCTCAGTGTTTGCTCACTGGCTATGGAGTGAGCAATTGCATTTCACCACCTGCTGGTATTCTTATGACCTGACTCATCACAGGCTCAAAGCAATGAGGCCAATCTATTATGAACACCAGTAACTATGACCCAACTGACCTTTTATTAGTATAAAATGATTAACTCAAGTATTTATTATAGAAATTGAACTCTGATTAGCAAAGCTGCAAATCATTTCAGTTTACGGGTTATATGGTCAGGAGAACTGATAAACATATGAATAGTTGTAGCTAGAGTTTTCCTGCCTGGCCCACAGTCAGGGCAAACTCTCTGACCTGCCAGTCCCACAGCCACTCAGACCCAACCAAGTAAACACAGAGACTTATATTGGTTTCAAACTGTATGGCCGTGGCAGGCTTCTTGCTAACTGTTCTTACAGCTTAAATTAATCCATTTCCATTCATCTATACCTTGCCACGTGGCTTGTGGCTTACCGGTACTTTACATCTTCCTTGTCCTGATGGCGGCTGGCAGTGTCTCCTCCCCCAGCTTCTTGTTTTTTCAATTTTTCTCTGTTAGTCCCGCCTATACTTCCTGTCTGGCCACTGCCAATCAGTGATTTATTCATTGACCAATCAGCAACACATTTGACATACAGACCATCCCACAGCACCTCCCCTTTTCTTTTCTTAAAAAGGAAGGTTTTAACCTTTACACATCTCCAAAGTCAGCTTGGTATATTTGGGAATTTGGGCGTAGCTTCTCTTACTACTTTCTGTTGGAGGGGGGCGATGTATCTTCTGGGGAAACAAAGAAAATTTTAGGATCATGGAGTAGTCCGTGAGGCTGTATCATCTGAGCCAGTTGCCTTGAAACGGTTTTGGATGTTGGATCATCTGGGCCATGGTGTCATCGGAGACCTTTCAGGTGGTCTTGGCTGGTCAAACCTGATGTGTCTTAATCTTGAGCAAATCTATAGCCTCTGGCTTTCTGTGGAAACAAAAGAGACTCTTTTTTAAAGCAACATATCCTTACATCCAAATTTTGAAGTCAAAGTATCTTTAAAATATACATACTGGTTTAACTCAGTTTCCTTTACAATCAAATATCTCTCTGTAGTTAAGAATCCCAAAGACAACACAATCCAGACTCTCTGTGTAATAGTCATCTCTATGTGGCTTATTTTTTATATTAATTTTATTGTCTCTTTAAAGACTTTATTTTTTTTTAAACCATGTATTTGTTTCTATATTGTATATATCACCTTTTTTTTGTCTCTTTTAAGCCTACGTATATTTTACATATATTTTAAACTATTACATCTGAATCTGTCTTATTGTGAATCTATTGTTTTAAGCTGCAGCAGCTGTGGCTGCTGGCTCCGCCCACCTCAGCTTTCCAACATGGCGGCAGTATGCTTACCGCCAGCTCTGGGAGCCATCGTGGGTCTATGCTTTTATCCAAGCAGCATGTAGCCCAGAAACCTCTTTTTTTGTTTTGTGCTAGCAAAGGCTAAATCCACAATGCAGCTTAATGTGTCACTTGCAGAGGCCTCATTCCCGCCATACTGCAGGTCGAGCGCGCACGCCAGCAACCCGCCAGTAGCTCAAACCGGCAGCTGCTGCTCATTTGAGAGAGACAATTAGGAAGTTGTTTTTAGTTCTGTTTTAGAATCTTTTTTTTTAGGTTTTAGGTGGAAACTCTTGCCACCACGTTGGACGCCAAATAGTTCTATGGAAGAGTGTGACAAGAGAAACTGATAGCTGTTGTTGCCATCAGTTTTACCATTTGATTTGATAAATATAAAATCGCATATAAAACTCTAAGAAAAGAAACTTGAGAGTTTATATTTTAAAATAATGGAGTAAAAATATGCCTTTTTTTCGACTCTGAAACTAAAGGTGGAAGCAGAAAGAGAAAAAAAAAAAATTGACCAAAATAGAACTCGCTGTCATCACAGCCAACACAGTAGCTGTGCTGTCAGAGCTAGTAAAAAGTCCGACTCGTCACACCTGGGAACACTGGGATCACAGGGACAGCAGACACACCTGGAAGACTGCAGAGTTCCAAGTTGATACCTCACCCTGGGTGACAAAATAAACAAGGTGGCTGGGAATAACCATGTCAAAGGTTGCCAGATGGTGATCAAATTTATCTGGACTCCATTGTGCAGCACAGGTTAAAACAGCAGGAATCAATGAAAGAATCCAAGATGGTTTCACTGAAGGGCTTGGACAAGTCTTCAATGGAGTTGCAGGGAGACTGTGCTGTAAGCAATTCGGTGCTTTAGCTTTAATCAAATGCAGGAGTAACAGTCCTATCAGGGCTAGGGAGGAGTTTCCATTTGTGTTTGATCCCTAGAAACCCATGTAACTGTCTCAGGCACAGGCAGGCTGTCGGTAATTCCAGCCTCAGAAGATAGTGGTCCCTGCAACGAGCTGGTTATCAAGAGTAGACAAATCAGCAGGTTCTGGGTTTGATTGACAGAATCCAGCTTGTTGAATAAGGTGGAAGGGGTTGAGAATGAGTCCCAGATCCATATGCTTCCACATGCATGCATACAACAGATAAACATGAAAATGGAAAAACAGAAAAAAAGTCAAATCTAAGCCCCCCTCATCTCTCCTTCTCTCCATCTACCTCTACACACACACACACACACACACACACACACACACACACTATACCTACACTACAGTTTATATTCTAAGTCAGAATTTAGGACCCTCTCCATTATTAATTGCTTCATAAATACATCGTTTCTGAAGAATGCAAACAATTCAGATATGAGTAATAATCATCTATCAAAACAAAAGTTAAGAGAAGCTGAACAAGCAAGCAGGGTAAGGGCACTACAAGTAAGCTGACATTGCTTGGGAAAGATGTTGGGGGGGGAACAATGCGAGATAGATATAATGGCCATATTAAGACATAAAAGGGAAGACTAAACATATTTGACCAAACAATAATTTACAGAGTGACCAAATTAAGGCCCAAACATGTTCAACTACCCCCAACATGGAAAACAAAAGTAAAATAATATATAAAAGAAACGTGACCTCCATGAAGACCAGAGAAAGACAAGTTAGAGATCACCTTCATTCACAATTGGAATGCAGAAGTAAAAAGCCTCAATACAAGTTCAAAGAGTATGTATCATACCACTGTCCTAATTGATCTGAGAGAGAAAGAGAGAGACAGCGGAGAGAGAGCAATAAAGATTTCTTAAAATCAAGGAAGAAGTAATAAAAATAGATTGCTTTCAGACGGGCACATAAAAGCTTCCCCCATGCTAGAGAAGGGATGACAGTAACCAAATAACACAGATCAACACCAAGAGGCTTTAAAATATTGCTAAGTAGCTATTTCCCAGGAAAAAACGTTATTCTCAGTTACTCAGAAACAGTACATCCTTTTTTTTTTTCTAGAGGATTTGGGCACTCTCTAAGATGTAAAACATTGTCTTGGGTGTCTTAGCCCTTTTCTGAGCTCTTCAAGGGCAATGTCCCTGACTGAAACTCCTCCTTATCCATATATTGGATTGGAGGTGTTCTGCAAGAATTTATTTAACATGTGATTGTGGGAATTTGAGGACTCCAAGCAAAACTACTGGTGGTTCTAAAATAAACCTGCTAACTTTAGATTTTTAAGGAAAACAATTCAAACCTCACTGCTATGGTATTAAAGTATGATGCGAATTTACTGGTCCAGGGCTTGCTTGTTTTTTTTTGCCTATTTATCAACATTGTAAACATTCTGACATTAGGATCTGCAGTTCCATGACTTCCCTCTCTAATTAATTATTTTCTAGGAAAAATAAAACACTCAGAGTTTAACATCATCTAAAAAGAAAGCTTTGAGTTCACAGTTATGTTATGTGATAAGAAATATTCCCTTGTCCTAAAGGGGATGCAGAATTCTAAAACCTTAAGGGAGGGAATGACTTCAGGAACTGGTTTCTGGACTCTGTATTTATTTATATATTTATTTATTTATTTATTTATTTATTCATTTTTATTTATTTTTATTTTATGTGCATTGGTGTTCTGCCTGTATGCATGTCTGTGTGAGGATGTCAGATCTTGTAGTTACAAACAGTTGTTAGCTGCCGTGTGGGTGCTGGGAATTGAACTCACAACCTCTGGAAGAGCAGTCAGTGCTCTTAACTGCTGAGCCATCTCTCCAGTCCCTGGACTCTGTATTTAAATGTCTTTATTTTTATTGAAAATAGTTGTTTTGTAAAACATACTGATCACAGTTTTCCCTCCGTAAACTCCTCCCATATTCTCCCCACCTAACCAGCTCCATGCTTTCTTTTTCTCTTTGGAAAGCAAACAGCACACACAAAAAGCAGTCAAACTGAGTTAAAAACAAAACAAAACAAAGAGAAAGCACAGGAAACACAGACACAACATAAAACTTGTAAAAACACAAAATATAAATTTAGAAACCATGATACACAACAATAGACCAGTAAGGCAAAAAAAAAAAAAAAAAAAAAATGTCCAATCAAAGCGGTGTGAATCAGCCATCATCAGATAAGCTTTCTCTTGCAGTACATGGAAACTAACACAGAGCCCCACAACTGGACAGTGTGTAGAAGTTGACAGACTTTTGAATCGTCAGTTCTAAATGGGGTGCCTTCATCAAGCCTCTCCCCTCAAGACTCAGTGAGCTATGTGGAAGAGGAGGCAGAAAGATTGTAAGAGCCAGAGGGGATGGAGGACAGCAAAGGAACCATGTCTTCCAGACACACATGGGTGATGCACATGTCAATGCAAAAGTACTTTGGCAGCATGCATTGGGACTGCACAGGTTCAAGTCAGACAGGGTGCCAGGGCTGAGAAGGGGATATAGGCACAGGCTCCCATTACTAACTGAGAAGCTATTTCTTATGTCTTGTGCTTCAATTCAAGGTTCAGATCGGCATTTGGGCCAACTCCCTTTGGGCTGAATGATGTCAACACTATAGTGTTTTCACATCCTCAAAGTTACTATGCTTTGCAAAAAAAAAAAAAAAAAAATGGACATCTCAGAAAGTCCTTTTGAGTCCTATTTTCAATGAATAGTAAAAGACAGCATATACAAAAGTATAACACAGATGGTCAGCCCTAAAATCACACAGATATGAGTGACAATATTGAAGGTCATTTTTCTCTCTCTATGTATGTAATTTATATACATATAAAATTATGTATTAAATAAAGAAAAAGAGGTCATGAATTTGAGGAAGGGCTATGGAGGGGTTAGAGGAGGTAAAGGAAGGGGGAAATGCTATAAATATTTTAGTTTTAAAAATAATTAAGAATTTGGAAGAATAAAAGAACATTGACCTATGTCAACTTCTATGATCTCCCAAGTTTGTCAAGTATGTCTGTCAAGAGCTATTTCTAGAGGAATAAATTTAGGTAAAATGTGATTGCTGTTTTTACATGATGGGTTGATGCTGAAGTATGCAGTGTTTAAACAAGGAATGCAGGAGAACAAAATAAAACAACAAAAAGGAAAATTCAAAAAAGTAGGGGAAAGAAAAGAACAAAAGGAAGGAAGGGTGTGGAGGGAGGAAAGAGAGAGGGGAGGAGGGAAATGATGAATAAAGGGAGGAAGAGAGAGAGGGAGAAAAAGAAAGGAAGGAAGGACGGAACATAGGCATATTTAGGAAATGAATTAAAGACATCTACAACTGGGACATATTCTTACAAAGAATTAAATGAAAGATGCAAGAAACATCCAATCACATTGGTACAACTGCCTCAGGCTGACTTCTATGAATCAATTTCCCCAAACATAGTCCTCACCGTATCATCTTCATCAATTAATGTTTATTGAGCAATTTTGAAGGTACATGACACATGGGGAGATATGATTAACGTCCTGTTCCTTCCCGTTCTCTCCAGAAAATGGAGCCAGCACAACCTTCAAAATATCTGCCTGAGGGGGAAATGGACTTGCTCTAACAGCCTGAACAAACATTATTTCAGGAACTAATTTTCCACTTATCTGCCTCTTGCCATCCATGGTTTCAGTATCCTGTGATGTCTCAAAGCAATGCAAAACTGCAAGTCACTGTGCACAAGCTGGCACGTTCAGAGCAGGTTTCTTGTTCATTTCTTCTGCTAAGTGTTTAATATTTTTAAATCTCCTTAAAAGTAAGCTAGGGAAGATGACCAGCATTTCCTCCAATTTACATAAAGCAGTCTGTGAAATTCAAATGATTTATTTAATCCTCCTGATTGGATTGACCTGAAACCTTTCTGGTATTAGTGACTCTGTGGATCATAATTGTTCACTCAAAAATTATGTTACAGGTTGCTCAGCAAGTCTGTTATTTTTTCTTATTTAATGGCAAGTTTATCCTAACACAGGGGATGAGAGAGACAAAATAGAGAGCCTGGGTTCCTAGTTTTCTTAGACATAGTCTCGTTGTGTAACCCAGGCTGGCTTCCTACTTGAGATTCCACTGCCTCAACCCCTAGATGCTTGCATCTTCACTCCTGCTTCAGAATCATTGCTAACAAAGCAACCATTTGTTATTATTAATACATAGTGAATGCTAGGTTTTGTTAAGCATTTTACATTCATTGTATGTTAATATATTATAATATATATATGTAAATGTTCAGAGTAGTATAGGTATCCAGGTTATCTTAGATGAAGTGACTGGTGTTCCTTTCCCAATATAAAATTGTCAATTAAGTAGCACATCTGGGGTCGGCATCCAAGTCTTTGGACTCCATGACTTGTGGCCAGAATTTGAACGATACACTTGAGACCATCCCCTCTTTAATTCGTGGAGGCAACTATCCTGAGTTTACATGTTCTCACTATATATGTGCTGTTTCAGAAAATACTTGCCCAGCAATATAGGCTATAAAATCAAACATTCCAAATATGTTGCTAAACCTATTTCTTTATACAATGGAAGGAAGCTCACTGTAGAACTGTTGTTAGTTATTTTATATACACCATAAATAGTATACCTGCAACCTGATTCAAGGTACAAATAGTGATTGGAACTACATAGAAAGACATTACTAACAACAACGAGTCCTCACTGATGAGCACAAGGTTTCCAAGCACTAAGTGTAAGTTACATGTACCATTCTGGCAAGTAAATCCATCTGGACCCAGAATATGTCTCTTTTCCAATTCCTTTGTTAGGTTTTGCAGATCTGCAGAATTGTGTCAAGTAGAGTCATACATGCACATCAGCAGTGACAAAGTACTGGCTTCTCTTCCGATAGAATGACAGTGATTCTGTAAACAGCTCCCAGGGTACTGAGCTAAAATTTCCAGAGTCAATCATACCCATTTACAATATGAAATGCTCTAAAATATAGGGTTCTAACATTTAATCAGTTTTCTTATTGAAACATTGTGTTACTTCCTCCATGGTGTTTTTCATGAACCTGATTTTTTTTACATTAATTTACACTTTCAAATAAATTAATCCTGAACAGTTTCCCCTCCCTCCTCCCTCCAAGTCCCTCCCCTCCCCACTTCTTCCTCCATTTCCCTTCAAAAAATGGCAGGCTTCCAGGGATATCAACCAAATACGGGATATCAAGTTGCAATAAGACCAGACACCACCCCTCATATTAAGGATGGACAAGGCAACCCAGTAGGAGTAAAAGGGTTCCAAAAGCAACCAAAAAGTCAGAGACAGCTCCCGCTCCCACTGTTAAGAGTCCCATAAGAAGACCAAGCTACACAACTGAAACATATATGCAGAGGGCCTGGGTTAGACTCATAGATGCTCCTTGATTGTTGGTTCAGTCTCAGTGGGCCCCTGTAAGTCCAGGTTTGTGCATTCTGCAGGGTTTCTTGAGGTGCTCTTGACTCTTCTGGCCCCTACAATCCCTGCTCCCCCTCTTCCACAGGATTCACTGACTTCTCTGCCTCTGCATCTGTTTCCATCACTTGTTGGAAGGGCCTCTTTGAAGGTGATTATGCCACACTCCCGTCTGGGCTTCTCCCAATCAGCAAGGTCCAAAATAGAGCTGGGAGTCTACATCCCAGGCAGGTCCCTTCTCCTGAACACAATCTGAAAGAGGAGCTTTTATTGACACAAATTTTGTGGCACTTGTAAACAAATGCTTTTATTGTTACATTTTCATTTTCTTATCTCCAGATTTCACTGGTTGTTAACAGTACTAATAGCCTCCATGCACTTTTTTTTAGCAATTTTTCCTTTTTTAATTAAGAAAATTTTTATTCATTTAACATACCAACCTCTCTTCTCTCTTCCTTCCCCTGCAGCCTTTCCCCCACCTCTAAACAAGCCCCCCCCCCAGTTCCCTCCTCCAAAAAGGTAAGGCCTCCCATGGGGAGTCAGCAGAGCCTGGTGCATTCAGTTGAGGCAGCCACTCCCCCTGCATCAAGGCTGCAAGGTGTCCCACAGGCTCCAAAAAGCCAGTTAATGCGCTAGAGATGGATCCTTATCCTACTGCCAGGGGGCCCCTTAAGCAGATCAAGCTACACATCTGTCTCGCTTATGCAGAGGGCCTAGTCCAGTCCCATGGAGGCTCCACAGCTGTTGATATAAAGTTCATGAGTTCCCAATGGCTTGCGTTGGTTGTCTCTGTAGATTTCCTCATCATGATCTTGATGCCCCTTGCTCATAGAATTCCTCTTTCCTCTCTTTGACTGGACATCTGGAGCTCTGCCTGGTGCTTGGTTGTAGATCTCTGAATCTGCTTCCATCAGTTACTGGATGAAGGCTGTATGATGATAGTTAGGTTATTCACTGATCTGATTACTGGGGTAAGCTTGCTCAGGCATCGTCTCCATTATTGCAGGTAGTATAAGCTGGGGTCATTCTTGTGGATTCCTGGGAACTTCCCTAGTACCAGGTTTCTCCCTATCCCCATGATGTCTCCCTTTATCAAGGTATCTCTTTCATTGCACTCCTACTCCATCCTTGTTCCAGAAAATTGTTCTTTGCCTTTAAGTTTCCAATTTTTTGGAGTATACATTTTTGAAGTATGCCCTGCTGATTCTCTTGATTTCCTCATTGTCTCTTGTTATGTCTCCCTTTTCAACTTCTGATTTTGTTTTTTTGGCTGTTCTTTTTCTACCTTTGTGTTAGTTTGGATAAGAGTTTGTTTATCTTGTTGATTTTCTCAAAGAACCAACTTTTTGTTTCATTGAGTCTTTGTATTGCTCTCTTTGTTTCTATTTTATTGATTTCAGCCTGCAATTTGATTATTCCCTGGCATCTATCCCTTGTGGGTGAGTTTGCTTCTTTTTGTTCTAGAACTTTCAGGTGTGCTGTTAAGTCAATAGTGTGAGATTTCTCCACTTTCTTTATGTGGGTATTTAGTGCTATGAATTTTCCTCTTAGCTCTGCTTTCATAGTGTCCTATAAGTTTGGATATATTGTACATTCATTTTCATTGAGTTCTAGGAAGTCTTTTAATTTCTTTCTTATTTCTTCCTTGATCCATTGATGATTCAGTTGAGCATTTTTTTTAGTTTTCATGAGATTGTATGCTTTCTGTAACTTTTGTTGTTGTTGATACCTTTAAGCCATGGTGGTCCAATAAAATACAGGAGGTTATTACATTTTTTTTGTATCTGTTGAGATTTGCTTTGTGACCAAATATGTGGTTCCTTTTAGAGAAGGTCCCATGAGGTGTTGAAAAGGAGGTGTATTCTTTTGTGTTAGGATGGAATATTCTGTAGATATCTATTAAGTCTATTCAACTCATAACATCTGTTAGATCCCTTATTTCTCTGTTAAGTTTCAGTCTGGCAGACCTGTCCATTTGTGTGAGTGGGGTGTTGAAGTCTCTCAATATTGGTGTGTGGGGTTTGATGTGTGATTTAAGCTTTCATATTGTTTCTTTTACATATGTGGGAGACCTTGTATTTGGGGCATAACTGTTCAGAATTGAGACTTCAGCTTGGTGGATTTTTCCTGTTTGATTGATTTTAGTTTGAAGTCTATTTTGTTAGATACTAAGTTAGCTATACCAGCTTGTTTCTTAAGTCCATTTGATTAGAAAGTCTTTGCTCAGCCTTTTACTCTGATGTAGTGTCTGTCTTTGAAGTTGAGGTTTGTTTCTTGAATACAGCAGAAAGATGGATCCTGTTTTTGTATCCATTCTGTTAGCTTGTGTCTTTTTATTGATGATTTGAGTTCATTGATATTAAGGGATATTAGTGATCAGTAATTGTTAATTCCTGTCATCTTTTGGTGGTAGCGTGTGTATTTGCCTTCTTTGGAATTTTCTTCTGTGGGGTTATCTATTGCCCGTGTTTTCATGGGTGCATCTACTTCCTTGGGTTGGAGTTTTCCTTCTAGTGCTTTCAGTTGGGCTGGATTTGTGGATAGGTATTATTTAAATCTGGTTTTGTCTTGGAATATCTTGTGCACTCTGTCTGTAATGATTGAAAGTTTTGCTGGTGATAGTAGTTTGGGCTGGCATCTGTTGTCTCTTAGTGTCTGCATTAAGTCTGTCCAGGTCCTTCTGTGTTTCAGAGTCTCCATTGAGAAATCGGGTGTTATTCTGATGGGTTTGCCTTTCTAAGTCACTTGACCTTTTTACTTTGCTGCTCTTAATGTTCTTTCTTTATTATGTATGTTTAGTGGTTTGATTAGTATGTGGCGAGGGGATGTCTAGTCTACTTGGTGTTCTGTAAACTTCTTGTATCTTCATAGGCATTTCCTTCTTTAAGATAGGAAAGTTTTCTTCCATGAGTTTGTTGAATATATTTTCTGTGCCTTTGAGTTGGTATTCTTCTCCTTCTATCCCTATTATTCTTAGACTTGGCCTTTTCATGGTGTCCTAGATTTTCGGGACATTTTATGTTATGACTTTTTTGTGTTTTTTAGTGTTTTCTTTAACTGACAAATCTATTTCCTCTATTATTTCCTCCATAACAGAGATTCTCTCTTCCATCTCTTGTATTCTGTTGGTTGTGCTTGCATCTGTTGTTCCTGTTGTTTACTCAGATTTTCTGTTTCCAGCATTCCCTTCATTGCTCCTATTTCAATTTCCAGGTCTTGAACTCTTTCCTTTACCTGTTTAATTGCTTTTGCTTGTCATTCTTTAAGGGATTTATTGATTTCTTCCAATTTTTTGTTTGTCTTCTCCTCAATTTCTTTAAGGAAAATTTTCATTTCCTCTTTAAAGACCTCTATCATCTTTACTAAGTCATTTTTAAGGTTGCTTTCTTCTGCTTCTTCTACGTTGTGATGTTCAGGTCTTGCTGTTGTAGAACCACTAGGTTCTGGTGGTGCCATATTGATCTTTATGTTGCTATATGTATTTTTGCACTGGCATCTACCCATCTCTTCCTCCAATAGATACAAGAGGTATCTGTGTCTGAGAGAGCTACTCTTGATCTAATCTGTGCTTACTGAGTCTATGTCTCAAAGGACCACTCTTAGTCCAATTGTTGCTCTTGGTCTAGTTGGAGCTGGTAGATTCTGTATCTCAGGGAGCCACTGAGGTCATGTGTTGTGTCTCAGGGTCTAGGTTCTGGAGGCAGGACACTCTGGGTGGGAAAAGAGTCAGTCACCTCTTGTTTCAATCAGAGCTGGCAGATCTGTCTCTGGGAGTAGCTGAGGTCACAGGGAGATGGGTAGGTTTGGGGTAGGGAGTGTCTCCTGTAGATTGCAGAGTCCAATGGTGGTGTTGGTTGGGAGGCCTGCCCACAGGAGTCTTTCCTGCTGGCCTGCAACTGGGACAGCAATTGATGGGGGTGGGAGGGCAAGGGTTGTACCCCAAGGCCTATGTCCTAGAGGTAGGAATCTCCCCTCCATGCACTTTTTGTAATAAAAGTTGAAGCCTCATATTTTCATAAGTATAAAACCAAAAATATATATCTTATAGTGTAAGGAGGTTGAGTCTGGGACTGGGGACATAGTTATGATACAAATTATATAACTAGTCTGGCATAAATTTGGGTCATAAATTAATGATGTGTCTCTTAGAGTCATAAATTAATGATGTAGCCTCCCTTTCCTGTACTTAGCAGCTTCTCTTGAGAGTTCTGCCCAAGAAAATAATACCATCTTCGCTTGCAGTCTAAAATCACCTGTGTGATTACAGGGATTACATGACTTAGTAATAACACCTAGTACTGAATGATTTGTATATCTTTCAACAAACAACCATTTTAATATGTGCCAGCACCATGCTGCAAATATGTGGAATTAACTCAGAGCCAAGTGGAAGATGCAGATGAATAAATGGGGAATAATAATATCAACAAAGCAGTGGGGAAATACTGGTGAAGTAGCAGGGAGAGTTGTGAGCAATACTCAGTGTTTACTATGTGCTTAGAAGAGCAACATTCAGGCAGGCTGATCACACTGACTGAGATGCTAAGTATTTAAATATGACAGGAGATGGTGGTAAATAATGCTTCACAACCAAATGACTCCCACAGAAGTTGAGCGTCAAGAGAATCTGAAACATCCAGGTTCCCGTGGATTCAGTGAACTGGGCAACAGGAAGAGGCACAGGTATCGGTTGCTGTGAATGGAACAATGGCAGGAGGCCAATTAGAGGAGGGTCTTGAACCCCTGGACAAGGATTGTGCACATTATCTCAATAGCAATCAGGGCCTTTAGTTTATAGAGGTGTGAGTTATGATATTTGTGTTTTTAAAAGATTGCTTTGGATACGTGGGGATGAGTGATCATCAGAGAAAACAAGAGGGATATAAAGCCAGGAGCAAACTATTAGTGTCATCCAACAAAGTAAAGGGATTCAGGGGAACGTTGAAAGTAAGATGACAGACTGTTTTCTTAAAGAGAATGTGTGTTTGTGTTTTGTGTAAGCACATGTGTGAGTGGACATGCATGTATATGCATAAGGCTATATTATTAATAATGCAATCAGTTCATTGTTGCAAATGTTTTCGTTTGCGGGTGCCTTCTTTTCAATCTCCCACCACACACTTCAAAGGTCAAGAAAGTTAGCTGGCATAAAGAGAGTGTCACCTTTATCAAGTATTTCATGAACATAAATTACTGGCAGTTCCACAGCACAGTTCAAAAAATGATTGATGAGAAGCAGAGAGACCACAGGGGGAAGTACTAGAGATTAACAAAGTGCCATGGTGAGCACTCAGGCACTGGAGCAGTAGCATTGGGCCAAGCTTCTGAGAGAGGGTAGCATAGCATTCAGAGACAGGACCCATTATGAGAATCAGAACCAATGATTTGAAATATGAAGCTGGTCCAGAAAAGATCCAAGTCTCCATTTATAGTCAAGAGATGCTTCAGTGGGAAAATTCTGCTTGCCTTTGTGAAAGGTACATTGCTGAATCCTTCAGCACTAAAATAATGGGTCAAGGATTATCCTCATATTTTGCCACTTTACTGCATACTTAAAACCCAGAAACCCAAATCAAATGGATAATTTTGCTCGACGGTTTCAACCAGCACCTCTCACAGGAGTGATTAGAATGCTGACAGTCTCCTGTGGTGTAAAACATAAAAATCTACAGTGGAGTGAAATATCATGAAATATGTATGCCCAAAACTTTGAAATATTTAGCCCCATATCAAATGAATGGTACTTCACACTGGCAGCTTAAAAAGGAGTGAGATACGCCATCTCCCACATGCAGATAGTTAAACATCCTTTGAACAGGCACGCAAATTCAGATCTTGTTGGTTATATCAAATCATAGCAACAACTTGTATACACACCGGTTACATTAGAGTAAATCCCATTAAACAAATATGTGATCTAATATATTTGTATTAAAGGGGAAGTAAAATTTTAATAAAAATGTGGTACATAAAATTTCTCAAATGATAACATAGTAAAAATGCTGTAGTGACTTTGCCTGCTTATTTTTTTTTTTACCATGAATAAAATATATGGCATGTCTGGGAAGACATAAAAAACCACCAACAGAAGCTCAGTCTATTTAGAGAGTGATTATACAAAAAAACTTCAGTCATTGCTCAACAAAATGTAGGTTTCTTAAATTTTTCATAAAAGGAACTTTGTTTTGATTTCATTTTATCACTATTCATGGCCAAGTAATTTGTTATAATAAATCACTGGTTTTAAGCTGCCATCATGAATGTTTCAGTTAGTTCATGTACATAAGGGCACAGAGTGAAGATGAGAGACACCACCTGCTGGTATACCCCTGAGGAGAGAAGACTGAAGAAGAAGAATGGGTAAATGTCTCTGAAGAAGAACAAGCCAAGGGAGAACACTGTGTTTAGTAATGACAACATACTAATCACTAGACCAGAGAAAGTGAGAAAAGAAGGATGAATGCCTATAAAATAGATTAAAAATGTGAGATGCTTTCTGTCTTAAAGAGCAATGCACACTCAATTCTGCCTTCTTTTAAAAGATAAGGAAATGCCCTAAATTATCCCAAATATGGTGATACCTTCAATATTTCCCAATATTTTTGTTATTAGTATAGAGAAAGTTTACTGATTTTGTGTGTTTGTAAGTTTAAGAATTGTTTGGCAAAATTTTAGGGTCACTTAAGTATAGAATTATATCATGGCAAGATGGTGATACTTTCACTTTCCCCTCTCCTATTTCTATCATTTTATTCCTTCTCTTGTGTTATTGGGATAGCTAAGATATAGCACACTATAAAACTGAATAACAGTGGAGAAAGCTAACAACCTTGATTTGTATCCAATTTTAGTAGAATTCTTTGAGTTTTCCTGCATTTATTACAGTGTAGGATATAGGTTTATTGCATATAACTGTTACTAAATTGAGATATATTCCTTCCTTTCTAGTTTCCTCAGGGTTTCTATCATGAAGGGATGTTCAATATTGTCAAAATCCTTGTCTGTATATATTGAGACATTCATTTAATTTCTGTCCTAGAGTCCATTTATTTAATGATTTCCATTTATTGAGGATTTATGTGGAGCTATCTGTGTGTCTTTGGAATGAAGCCAACTTGATCATGGTGAATGACCTCTTTGATGTATTCTTCAATTTGGTGTGTAACCTTCTATTGACATTTTTTCTTCCATAGTCATCAGGGATATTTGTCTATAAATACTTTTAGGTTTTGTTTTGTCTTAATCTGGTTTTAGTATCAGGGTAATACTATATCTGTAAAAGAGTTAGTTCGTGTTCGTTCCTTTCTTGTTTTGTGGAATAGTTTGAGACTGTTGTATCTGTCCTTGGTATTTAGTCAAATTATTGCAAGGCAATACATTGAAAAGTTATGAATCCACATTTGATAGAGGACCACTATCCTAAATATCAAGAAACTAGGTATCAAAAAAATCCACCCATAATCCAATTAAAATGGGGTATAGAGCTAAACAGAGAATGCTTAATAGGAAAAAAAAATCAAATAGTTGAGAAACACTTAGTGAAATGCTCAATGTCCTTAGCCATCAGGGAAATGCAAATCAAAAGTGTTTTAAGATTTCACCTTATGCTTGTCAGAATACCTAAGATCAATAACACAAGCTCATGATTTTGAGGATATGGAACAAGGGGAACACTCCTCCTTTGCTGGTAGGAGTGCAAACTTATATAGTAAACTTGTATGAAAATCAATATGGTACTTCCTCAGAAAGTTGGAAATCAATCTACATTAACAAGTGATATTGCTCTTGGTCATATACTCAACGATGCTCCATCCTTCCACAAGGACACTTGCTTAACCATGCTCATATCTGCTCTATCCATGATATCTAGAAACTGGAAACAGACTAGATATCCCTCAACTGAAGAAAGGATAAATAAAATGTGGCATGTTTGCACAATGAAGTATTACTCATATGTTAAAAAAAATGGCATCATGAAATTTCAGGCAAATGGATAGAACTAGAAAAAAAATCATCTGGAGAGAGATAACTCAGACCCAGAAAGACAAACATAGTATGTGCTTACTTATTAGTGGATATTAGTCATTAAGTAAATAATAACCAAGCTACAGTACATAAATCCAGATATACTGGGCATGGTATCAGTGGTGATATATTGTGTTCCCCAATATATTGTGCAAAGGGGGCCTTTGGAGAGTGATACGGAAACCTAGTACACTGGAAACTTCCTTGAATATATGAACGTGATCCTACAGAGCACTCTTAGTAATGGTGGACACTCAATCTCAACTGGCTATCTCTTGAAGCCAACCAAGGTTTCCAGTGATGCGACTGGGCTGCCTTCAAATGAGTTGTTGCCAAGAAGGTCTGATAGAAATCCCCAAACAACCCAGGCTGAAGCTAAGAAGAAGAGTTCCTCTCTGGAAACTAACAGCAGGTCCTCATTGCCGAGGACAACATTCACATAACTCCTTGAACACACAAAGGTCGAGCTGGTGCCTACATGGAGCCTTAAGTCCTACGCTCTAGAGTCTTTGATATGAGAAGGTACTCTGCAGCCTATAAAAAGAGAAATCTGGACACAAATCAAGCCACAAAACCTTTGACCTACAATCTGTCATGCCTGCAAAATATGCTAGGGTAATGGTGGCATAGAACTTGTGGGAATAGCCAACCAATGTATGATTTGACTTAAGACCCACACCATGAAAAGGAACCCATACCTGACACTGCTTGGATAACCAAGAAAGAGAGACTAGGTTGCTCAGGGATCTAGGCAAAAACCAAACAAAACTGGTAGAAAGAGAAAAAAATAAAAGGTATTTGTTGTAGCGTTCACAGAGGATAAAGTGTGGAACTAACTGATAAGTCCAAAATTTGAGGCAAGTATAAAGACACTGGAGATATATAAATATATATCTTACATATTTTATGTTTATATTTAAATATATTTAATTCAAATAAGTATAATATATATTCAATTTAACTATGTGTAAATATATATTTAAAAATATAAGGCATCACCACATTTGGAACAGTTTAAATATATATATATATATATATATATATATATATATATATATATATATATATATCATGAAAATGACCATATATTGTTTGTAGAAAATTGATGCAACTTAAGTCATTCCCAGAGAAAAATATCACATTATTTTATCCCATTTGTTGGTTGACAAACTTTCTATAGATACATTAAATCATTGAAACACTGTATCTTGTAGCCAAGGCTTGCCTCTAACTCAGTATGTACCTCAGATTGTCTCTGGATTCCACCTTCCAAGGGCTAGGTTTACAGTTTTTTTTTTTTTATTTTGCATGTTTGTATTGAAGAAAAAACACATCATTATGTATACTCATATAAGATACAATCTCAAGGAAAATTTTAAAAAGTACCAAAAACACAAAACAAAAATGTAAATTCACTAAATGTCATATTGATATTCATGCTTCCTCTTCCTCCTCTTCTTCTATCTACTCCTCTTCCTCCTCTTCCTCCTCTACTTCTTCATCCTTCTCCTCTTCCCCTCCTTCTTCTCCACGATTAGTCCTGTGACTTAGTGCTTTATAAACAGATCCCTTTTCAGAGCCTGTGTTATTAATAGTGGAAACATTTGCTTCAGTTCCTTTCTCTAGAAGAAGGCAGCTAGTTCTAAGTCTTGGCTTCCTCAGCGGAACCCTTTTTGTGTCTGAATGACTCTGCCAAGTTGGGATACAGTGAGTTACAGAGAACAGAATTTGTCTTGCAAATGCAATAAATAGTACAAGGCAAATTCATAGACCAAAATGTGAGAGTCTGCCAGGAAAAGAAAAAAATATATTTATACACAAAGGAGAAGGGAAGCAAATTGTATCTCTGTAATAAATCAAAAAGGCATAGGACAACTTATTTATTTTATAGGCAGAGGTCAAGGATTACTATTTTTCAAGGAAAAAACATCCTTTCATTTCAATTAACCTTATAAAGCAGTCAATAAATTTCTTTGAAAAATATTTCTGGCAGCTAGAAGGGCAGGAATTGTTTTAAAGGAAGGTTTTATTAAGACAAATGGAGACTTGGGTCAAGTTTAATTGTCAATCAAGTTTCTAATTCAATCATGTAAAAAAAAAATGAGGTTCTGGAAGCATAACTCTATGCCAAAATGGGAACTCCTTTCATCTTTTCCAATGTATCACATGGGACTATCCAGCTACATTTCAAAGAGCAAGATGTCCCACAGCAAGGTAAGTTTAAAGTATTATATGTAGCTTGTCACATTCCATAAAGTTCATCTAGTCATTAACTTGTCCCATGGAAGAACTACTGTAGAATACTTTGATTATAAAATTAACAATTTAGAAATCTGACACAACAGTAATTTTGGTGCATCTAATTAAATATCAGTTTATCATAATATTCCTTTGGGGATGATCTTGGCCCCAAGTTAATGATGGCAAGGTTTTCATAAGGTAAAGTTATTTTCAAATCCCACTGGAAGTGGAAGAGTAAGTTGAAGAGCTAAGCTCATAAACAAGAAAGAAAGAAATATGGACAAAGTTAAATCATATATTTTATTTTAATACTTTTTTCCTGTGGAGAACAGTAGTATAATCAGAAACAGTATTACCAGTTCAAGGAAAATGCAAAATCTCAATTAAAAGCCTAACTTTTCAAAGGAAAACTTGAAGATCTTCTGTACAAATGAAACATCTTCTTTTGACTCTCAAAAGACAAGTTTCACGATTAATTATCTATTTGTAAAATATTTAAAGTATCATGTTATAATTAAGATATTCTCCAATTCAGAAGAAACATTCAATTTTAATGAGTGTTAAAGACTACAATTGATTCATAAAATAGAATGAAATCTTGAGAAAATCAATATATCTGTGTTAAATCTCATTATACATTCACTTTCTAACAAGGCTACTCAGAGTTTCAAGATATAAAACATGATTTGCAGTTAAGTTGCAAGAAGTTCTTTAAGGTTAAGACTAGAATTAATACAGGTCTTCAGGAAAATGTTGGCTCTTCCACAATAGCAGAAAATTATCACCATTCCTAGAGACAGAAGACACTGGAGAGAAGTATTCTGGAACTTCATTTAAATATTAACAAGTTGAAGGTTCAGGAGATTGTGCTCATGGGATCTATTCAAGGGAGGTTGGTTAATGGGCTTGAAGCTACTTTTAATTCATCTCTAGACACTCAATGTTTTTTCATTGTGTTATATGAGGATTTGAAGACCAGGATGTCATATCCTTAAAAACCATGTAATTTGCCGATAAGGCATTAGGTTTAATATGAAAATGTTCATCTATACCTAGATCTTGCTGATTTTACTTGAATTGATTCCTGACAGAAAGAAATGAAATGAGAAAGGGAAGAAAGGGTGAAACAAAGTTGCATTGGTTTTGCTGCTACTTGGGCGAGTTCAGTTGATGAGAATTTCCTCAAGGAATTTTCTGAGTGTGTGGAGGACAGTCTGAAAACATATAGTATGATTTCCATTATAAGCAATAACATGGTGTATACAAGTGGTTATTATGGCACTAGATTACAGCATAACAACTAGAATTTAGTCTATGCTATAAGAAACTGAGAGTTACAATACCAACTTACTAGAATTTCCCATTCTTTGATCTGAAATAGAATGATATATTCTTTGCATATGACTTTATGCACTTAACACATTTTAGAAAAATAGCCATTTGCAGGGTAAATAGCTTCATTTGGATTCAAATGCAGAAACGATGGCATGTGCTCTACTCTTGGAGGTTTCACAGACTTGGGGGGGAATAAAGGGAGAACAGCTCACTTTGCGGTGGTTAATTTTGATTGTCAAATCGATTGGATTGAGAATGCCTTAGGAAATAAATAAAACACATCCCTCCAAGTGTCTGGGAAAGCAGTCCCAGAAATGATTAGATCAGGAAGTCTCTGACCTAATGAAAAAGCCAGTTCTATGATGGCTTTCTTGAGACTAAGTTAAAGGTAGGGTGCAGGGCCTAATTAGAGGAAGCAGTTCATGGACTATGTCCTTGAAGCTGTATTTGCATTCAACCTTCCTCCCTGCTTCCTCTCTGTCATGTTACCAGCAGTCACGGTCACCCCATTTCCACTGTTGCCATGTTCTCCAACACCAAAGGCCAACTAGTCATGCACTCAACCTTCTGAAACCTAAGAAGCAAAATAAGTGTATTCTTACACAGTTTCTGTTAAGGATTTGGGTCCAGCAATAAGAAAAGTAAGTAGAGGGCTGGAAATAACGGCTGAGAGGTGAAGTACACCAATTGATCTTGCTGAGAACCCAGGTTCAGTTCCTAGAACCCACTTGGCCGCTAACAACCATTTGTAACTCCAGTTTCAAAGATTTGTGCCCCATTTTGACCTCCATAGGCACTTCATGTACATGGTACACAGGTACAAGTGCAGGCAGAATATCCTACACACACATAAAATGTTTATTAAAGTAACTAAATACTCTACCTACAAATGGTCAGAATGAATTAAGCCACAAATCCATTGTGGCAAGTGTTGTACAGATTCATCTCTGAGAAAGTTAATTTTAGTTGTGAAGTAAATATGCCCCAGAAGCACCCAAAACAGCTGAGACTATTTGTGGTTGATATATTGTACACCCCAATAAACTTACCTGGGTGTTAGAGAACAGAACAGTCACTATATTAAACATAGATTTAGACAGTGGTAGCACACACCTTTAATCCTAGCATTCAGGAGGCAGAGATCCATCAGGATCTCTGTGAGTTCAAGGCCACACTGAGAACAGAGCCAGGTGTGGTGGCACATACATTTAATCCCAGCACTTGAGATCTCATGTCTTGCTTGGAAAAAAAACACATCTTTAATCCCAGGAAGTGATGGTAGAAAGCAGAAAGGTGTATAAGGTGTGAAAACCAGGAACTAGAGGCTTTTTAAGCTTTGAGGCTTTTAGCAGCATTTCAGCTGAGATCCATTTGGATGAGGACTCAGTCTTCCAGTTTGAGAAAACAAGATCAGGTGAGGACTTAGCGAGGTGAGGTTGGCTGTGGCTTGTTCTGCTTCTCTGATCTTTCAGAATGCACTTCAATATCTGGCTCCAGGTTTGTTTTTATTGACAAGACTGTTTAAGATTCATGTTACAACTCTTCACATTTCTCTTGTGGCCCAAATAAGTAGATGGCAATTCTCTCTAGCTGAAGATAATCCAGACCTTGATTGTAGAATAGACCAATCATGAACAACCAGGAACTCTCTCCCTTCTGACTAAGGTTCATTGCCCTGGAAGGCTCGACTTGGACTCTCAGGGACAAAGGACATCCTACAAGGGATTCTGCATGCTGGAATAACAGCCTGTCAGGCAAGATGTACTCACTGGCACTCTAGTGGCATGGGCGTTGTAGGGTGACCAAAAAAACTCTGGTTGAAGTTGAAGCCTGTTTCATAGGAAGGAATTCTTCCTTAGCACTGTAAATTTGGAGGAAAGAAAAACAAAACAAAACAAAATAACATCAACAAAAATCATGCATGGGAAGCCCTAGGCACTAGGAGGAACCATACTGCTTTTATTAATCAGTGGTTCACAACCTTCCTGATGCTTCGACCCTTTAATACAGTTCCTCATGTTATGGTGATCCCCCCCAACCATAAAATTATTTCATTGCTACTTCATAACTGTGATTTTTCTACTGTTATAAAATGTAAATATATGTGTTTTCTGATGGTCTTAGGTGACCCCTGTGAATGGGCCAGTCAATCCCAGAGGGTTTAAGACACACAGGTTGAGAATCACTGTGCTTAATAGTCATGTTGTCAAACTGTTATCTAAAGTATTATATTTGCCTCCGTAGATTATGCTACTCCCAACTTTGGTCAGAAAAGCATTATACACTGGGCATTATGCATTACACAGTGGATAATGTGAAGCTTACAACTGCTCAATGTGCTGAAAAGAAGTGACTGTGAATGTTAAATCTGAGATGAGACGTAGATCTCCCCACCTTGTCCCCAAGGCTCAGCCTATACCACAGAAGACAAAGCAGAAAGAATAGAAGAGTCAGAATATGGGTGGGGTTGCGGTGAATGGACCTCTGGATGGGACAAGGCTATTGTGCCTATGACTCCAGAGCAGCTCTGGTTACCTCCACATGACCTTCAGAAAAGCAATCAGTTGACATTCTAGTGGTGATGGTGGTGGGTCTCCTGAGGTCCTTTTCTTAGCAGAGAAGCTGTTGGTAGTTTATGGCTGCTAAGGTGGGTGGGTAGCATGTTCCTCTGGGGATGTGGACACGGATAGGCTTGCCAGTGTTCCAATGGAATGAACAACCTATTTGGGTATCGTTGAGTGGACATGAAGTAGAGAGTGAGTTGTATTGGAGGAGCCTAAAATGATTTGTAGGGTAAAGTTGGAGGAGAACGTGATCAGATGCTTGTTTGTGTATGTGAAAATTTCAAAGAATACATTAACAATTGTCGCGTCCGCCTTGACCAGCAAGGAAGACACAACACCAGGCTCTTCTCCAAGCAGTTTATTCAGGAACCTTGAACAATCTTCTGACTCCGGAGAAAGCCAGTCCACGCCTTTTATAGCCACTGGGCAACCAACCCCGTAGTGCCACGTGGACAATGCCGATAGGGTCAGACATACACAAGCAAGCCAGATTCCACGCCTAAGCCAAATAAGGAGTTGTTTATCCCAGAGAACACCTGCCATCCAGAAGGCGGAAGTCAGACGCCAGCGCCATCTTTGAGGCACGGCCGTGCATGGCTCTCTACAAACAATACTACTGATAATTAGAGATGCCTTTAATAAAAACTGCCATCTGAATTGGGCATGAAAGGGTGAGTTTTGTAGCCTATTTTTTTAGGTGAGTGTTCTACTTCATCTACCAGAAAGCCAAAGGAACATAGGGACAGGGTTTTGCAGGTATTGGAATAAATACCTATTCAAAGACAGGAAGAAAATATAAATCAACATGGACACGTCAAGCTCCCATATACAAAGCAGTGATGGAGAAAATGCTGTTGATTTTGAAGATCATTCAGCAAAGAGAAAAAAAAAATACACAGAACCCAGAGAAAGCATGCAATGATTTGCATAAAATAATGACATACACTATGTATTTTTCGAAGGGTACACTTATAGTTATGCACATGTATATTTTCTGAAGGAAATAAGTCAAATTAATAGCATTGTTTCCCTCTGAGGATTGTAATGGGATGGATAGAGGTAATAACAGTTTTTTATGAGAATGAATTTGCACATTTCGTGCGTAATCAAAAGCTAATTAAAGTATAATGGTTATTAAAGAGTACATTTATGTAAATAATCTACCTGCTTCCATATTGCCAAGATAAGAGTTAATCTCTCATATTTTTGTCCAGTCTTCTGGAATGATCTCAGTTTAACTTGGGAAGAATGTCTTGTTTCCTACCTGGGCTTCTCGGACGTCTTCTACTATGGTGTCCTCTTTCTTTGTTATACGTTATTTAATAAGAATTACATTACAATGACCAAAGATGCTTGATCGGTAGTAAATTTCCTTCCCTATGTTAGAAATGTCCACCCTTTGGAATGTGGTGGCTTTATTATTTTTTTCTATGTGCCATTTTGTCAGGTATCAGAATTCCCATTAATAGTAAAAACTGCAGAGAGAGGAATGTGAACAGAAATGCAATTATCATACTGGACTCTTGCCAAGACACTGGGATCATTTCTCTGTCAAAAAGTGTGGGGGTGGATCTGTTTCAGGTGTGCAAGGTCAGGGCCTGCAGTTTGCATCTCATTAGACATCATGGCCTCTGTCAGCACAGAGGGCCCCGGCAATGTGTTCTGAAGCTGACTGACAGCATCTAGGGAGAACTGAAGGGCCTGCCTCTTCCACTCCCTAATTTCTCTCACTCTCTTCACTCTTCTCTTTTTTCCTTGAAGTGGAGTCTGTTCAAACACATTATTGCCGATGATATACAATGCTGATGAACTCAGACATATTTAGGTGGAAAAATGAGCATGAACAGCAACAAAGGGAAAGATGTAGAGTGGTTTCCTCTGCAGGTTGTTGGATGCATCCCTGCTGTTCCATTGCTTGTGTTGATGTGTAGAGCATGAAAATTTGTATTTTGTGGGCGGAGGAAAAAAAAAGATCTCTGATGAAAAGGAATTGTGTATCATCTTACTTACTTGTTCTGTTCTGTGATTAAAAGAAAAAAAAACTTTGCTTAAAAGCCACTTAAAAAAGTGTCTCTCTTGATTCACAACCCTAAGTTGTGGTCTATCATGATGGGAAGTCACAGTAGAGGGAGCCTGAGGCAGCTGGCCACAGCACATCTACAGAAAAGAGACCGAGTCACACCGATGCTTATGTTCAACTCATCTTTCCTTTACATGTTCCAGGACCCAAGCCTAAGGAATATCACCACCCACTTTCAGTGTGTGTCTTTCCCCGTCAATTAACCTAATCAATTACCTATTAAGCATAATCCATCACCAGCAAACCAGAGGCTAAGTAATTCTTCACAAGTGTGCCTGGCACACAATTTATTTTAATATGTTAAAATATTTAATTACTGTTCATATACCATTCAAAATAATGCACCTTTTCTTCATGAAGTATATTTGTTGAGTTTCAACATTTAGTCCCTCTGACCTTCATCGTGTCTTTTGGATTATTAAATTGCATAGCTCCCACTCCCTCCCCTAAAAAATAGTCCCTCGTAGCTTGGATGTTGGTCTTATTACAGTACTTTCTTATACTTAAAGTGCTGCCCACTAGTCAAAAAGATTACTTTAAGGAGTATTTGTATAACCAGAAAACTTGATTTCTGGATTCCTGAGAGATGCACATGAAGGTATTTGTACTAGTACAGCAAGGTACCTGGTGGGCTGCTGTTGTCCGGTTTCTATCAGACCCAGGGAAGAATGCCTTATATGGTGCTTCAAGCTGGTATTCTCTCTCTGTGTGCTATTAAAAGGAAAAGCTGAATGCCAGAACAGGGAGACGTTTTGTGGCATAAATGGCAAAGGAATATTTAGACCAGAACATTTGCTGAACCATATGTTTTTACTATGCATGTTATTTTCGTTTTCACAAAGGTAGGGGATTTGTTATGTACAGAACGATTCTGAGATCATGTCTTTATAGGCGTTGCTGTGAAAATCAAATTCAACACACACACACATGCATAAGCACAGAGAGAGAGAGAGAGAGAGAGAGAGAGAGAGAGAGAGAGAGAGGCAGAGGGAGAGAGAGAACGGGAGAGGGGGAGAGGGAGAGGGGAGAGAGAGAAGGAGAGAGAGAGAGACAGAGAGACAAGGAGACAGAGAGAAGGAGGGAGGGAGGGAGAGAGAGAGAGAGAGAGAGAGAGAGAGAGAGAGAGAGAGAGAGAGAGAGAATCTGAAATTAAAGGTACATCTCATTTGATTTTATTATGTGATCTTTCCATAGGTAGAGCACAGGCAGTGTCATGGTGAGGAAATATGTTTCCCTAACTTTTAGTGTAACAAAGTCTACATGTATGGAGGGTGAGGATGCAATGGGGGAATGGTTCCAGCTGGTTACTCAGTAAGAAATAAGTCCATACTGGGAGGAACATGAACCATAGCTCAAGAATAGAGTTCTGATTATGGAAGGAATGGCTAGAAAGAAAAGGAAAAGGAAGTCAACCCACAGGCAAAGGAAGAAATGATGAATCAGAAGCTGCCCTGGGATGATGAGGTATTTGAGAAATGGTGCCTCTTTCTGAATCTGTACATAAACTGAGTATACAAATAGTTACAAGTTCATATTGCCTGAACTGGGAGTTAATAGCCAAGGATCATGGTTAACATAATGCTAAATATCTCTATTCCAAGTAGATAGAGGTATCCTGAAGCAATGCATTTGTATTAGCACTTTCAGCACAGCTGTACAGGAGGTCAAAATTCTGTCTCTTGGAATTCAAGGATATTCAGGAACAATACCATGAGTGTTTAAATTTCACAAACTTGTGGTAAGTACCAGATCAAGCATCGTAAAGTGTTTCACTGTGATTTGCAAAGGATATTTAAACCTATGGAGTCACTAATGTGTTGTCAAGGAATATCTTTATCACTTAATTCTTGCTGCCTTGTTCATATGAAACTGCATGTCTTTGTATCTAAAGGGTGTATTTTCCTAAGATAATCACGCTGGTAATCTATAAAAGCGATAGTCAAATACTCTAGTTTCTGTTTTCTCGCCAGGAAGGCCATGTTTTCTTCATTTGTGATATCTCCTATCAAGCAGTCATGAAAAACACTATAGATCTCTGTCTATACTAGACACTGTATTATAACCTCATTTAGTATGTGCATTAAAATGTTAATGCATATTTCTCACATTACATAAAAACTTTTATGGAGAACATGTATAAATAGACTCAAATGAAAGCCTAATTTGATAAAAACAAATCTTAAAGATCTGCTTATATTTATTAATATTTGTGGGTAGTTTCTACTTTTGGAGCCAAACTCATTTTTATTATTTGGGTAAAATTTCCAGCTCTATCTTTGTGATAAAGTCTATCCCTTAGGAACTTGAAGCGGCTCTTCCTAAGCACAGTCATGAAGAGAGCATCAGGAACTGCACAGGATGATTTCAACTGAGAGTCTTCTATGCTTTCCTTATGATGTGATTTGGCATGTGTTTGGATAGTGAGGTTGCTAAGGTAAAGTCATCACTTCCTTTCCAGGATATAGACTAGCAGTATGATTCATCATTGTTGGTACTTTCAGAAAGTTGACTGTAACAGGATTTCATATTTCTTCACTGAAAAGTTACAGAAAATGGAGATACTGTTGAAGTCACTATCACTAGCTCATGCACATGTGGACAACAAAAAATTAATACATTCACAAGACTGTGTAGCTCCTTATCTACCCCTGTACAGCCAATGAATGATGCCACCCAGTGGGTTGCTTTTTCAACATTAATCAACATCCTTGAAGCAATCCCTTGTGGACATCCTCAGAGACCCTGCTCAGGCACGTGTAGATTGTATCCTGTTGACAACTAAAATCAACCATGAAAACTCCCAAGTCCCATTTTCTGAAATTTTCTTTAATTAAATTATAATTATATAATTTCTTCCCTATCTTTCCTCTCTCCAATGTTTCCCATTCTCTTGCTCCCTCTCAAATACATAGCCTCTTTTACACACACACACACACACACACACACACACACACATCTGTGCATAAATATGTTAATGCAACCTGTTGATTCTACCTAGGGTTGCTTATATTTATATATCTTTAGTGCTAGTCACTTGGAATTGGTTGACTATATAAGGGGTTCACCTTGAGAAAGACTTATTCTCTCTCTCTCTCTCTCTCTCTCTCTCTCTCTCTCTCTCTCTCTCTCTCTCTCTCCCTCTCCTGTCCTTAATTGCCTGTATTTCTTCATGTAGGGATGGGAGCCTGTGAGATATCCCCCACTCACATTGGTAGATCAATTGGAGGTGCCATTGTTTGGGTCTTGTTTCAGCAGGCATATTATTGGCATTTTATGGATATAGCTTCCATGTCATATCTAGAGGACACAGCCTTGAAGCTGAAGTGCTATTCCTCTGGCACTTTTTTCCTACCCCCTCTTCTTCAATCTTCCCTGGGCTTTAAGTACAAGGGTTGTGTCATAGACTGAGACTTTTAATGGAACCTGTATCACTTTGTTAACAGTGCCTGAAAAACACAGAGCAAACAAAAAATATTAGACCATTATCTCTTAAGAACATGTACCAATGTCAATATTATTTAACTATGTAACTTAAATTCTGTGTTGTCACTCTGTGTAATTTTGTATTTCAGTTTTTAATCATACTAAGAGAAAGAATAATGGGTAAACATCTTACTGATATTTTCATTAGTGTGTTTCCACCAGTAGTACAAAATTCATCCTATAAACCTATACATTTTCTGCTGAAAAGAAGAAATAGCAACATGAGTAGTTCAGGGTTTTTTTTTTATTACCAATTACAGCAACAAGGAAAACTGAATGTGAAACTTGATGCAGAACAAGATATTTATAATCATTAGTAGATGGAAATATTTTTGAATATTTTTTGCCCACCATTCTTGTGACAGATCCTAAACAAGTATTCTAATATAGAAATTGGGGGTAGAATGCATATCACTGTCATTACACACTAATTTAATGAGAAATGAGATTGACTGCAATGTAACACACAAAAATATCCCTTTCTCATAAGTGACTGCAAAACTACCTGCACTCTCTCATGACTTCCCAACCCTAGTGCTCAATCCAGGCTGTATAATTTACAGGTAGAAATTCAGTTAGATTATGGTCTTCAGGGCTTTACACAAAATGTATTCATGCCTTCTCATTCACGTTTTCAAAGTAGTTTCATTAAGTTTTCCAGTGCCTCAACTTGAGAGATTTATTATCATACCATTTTCTACATCAAAAGCAAATGTAGCCTACTCATTTGGCAAACAATTTATGATGTTAAACCAAATCTTTTACCTCAACAGAGCTCATGTGCTCCTTCCTTTCTGAAAACCGATGGTCCTATACTGACAGGAAAGATGTAAATGACACTCTTCTGAATTCAAAGAAAGAGGATACAGAGGCATAAAAATATATAATCTCCTGTTCTCAAAGTAACTTACCTCTTTTTGTAGTGTTCTTACTTAGATTTGTCCCATCGTCTTGAAAGACGCCGATTCTCCTTGTTAACTGCTGTACGTGTTTGAAGAGGTTGATATCGTTTTGTTTTTAATGATGACTCTAGACATTTCTCTAGCCTTTAAAGTAGGATGGCAATTCTCTTCCCCACTGTGCTCTCCCATTCACTTCACAAGCAGATTACTGCTGAGAACAGCTCATTTACCTTTTTAATCTATTCTGGATTCAAATTTGTGATTCTCCTGCCTCAGACTCCCTAGTACTAAGAATAGAGTTGTGAGAGTCCAAGGTTAATATAAAGAGAAACTTTCTGAAAGTTTAACTACAATGACAAGAGACTTAGTAAATAATCAAGAATCAGAGGAACTTCAACCCCAGAGAGACAAATCTTCAAACTTAGCAGTGCAATTATTTTATTTTTTCTAAGTCAAGCAAATAAACATGCAGTTCTTTATTTATATAGTATTACACAAAGTAGTAATAGAAACCATAATCACATAGCAAATGCTTAACAGTTTGTGATTAAAAGTATATGTCTATATAAAATATGCTTCCTACATGGAAGGAACACAAGTCATTTAGGGAGAAGTCTAATACTCTATTTCAAGAGGAAGGAGGTAGAGGCTATTGTAGAAGCTAAAACAAGGCAGACATGACTGGATGAGGAATCAAGTAGTCACTAGTGAGAACAGAGAGAGGAAACTTGGAAAAGTGTCACAACTCAGAACACAGGTTTGTATCTCAATTTATCCAAGTTTTTCCATTTTACAGTAGAGATCCCTGTCTGTGACAAAAAGGAACACTCCTGAGTATTTCAATATGTGGTTAATTTTAAGCAAAATTAATTAAAGAAAAAAAATCAGCCAGGTATGATGGCATATACCTTTAATCCCAGCACTCTGGAGGCAGAGGCCGGTAGATCTCTGTAAATTAAAGGACAACCTGGTCTACTAAGTGAGTCCCAGGACATCCAATGCTGTTGCACAGAGAAAACCTGCCTCAAAAAACCAGACCCTCAACACACACACACGCACACGAAGAGACTTCAAATAATACAATATTATTGAAATGCAGCTAACAACAAATTAGTTGAAGGATTATTTTAAAAGTTTATTCTCCCCCTCCCCATATTTAACTATTCAGAATCGAGTTCATGATCTTGTGACTTATGACCAAATTATGAGGTCTTAAGACACAGTCAACTCAGCTGTCTTGTTGATACAGTGCTAAGATTGAATACAGCTTGGACCTTCAGGCAGTCATTTTCTAACTCTTTTTTTTTTTTTTTTTTGGTTTTTCGAGACAGGGTTTCTCTGTGTAGCTTTGCGCCTTTCCTGGAACTCACTTGGTAGTCCAGGCTGGCCTCGAACTCACAGAGATCCGCCTGGCTCTGCCTCCCGAGTGCTGGGATTAAAGGCGTGCGCCACCACCGCCCGGCTCATTTTCTAACTCTTATATCTAACTCCTCTTTAACAGTAAAATGTAATATATATATATATATATATATATATATATATATATATATATATATATATAAAATTTCAAGGAAGATTAAATTCTATTTTTATATTTTTTTAAAGTGTCAAAACATAACAAAATGCAAAAAGAAATTAAATCATGAGGGAAAATGAGAAAGAGGAAGGACTTGAAGACACATGCCCAGCTTTCAAGCAGGAGCATCTGAATGTATAATGGTCCAAAGGTCAGAACTCCATTGCCTAGCTGAGTGTTGAGGACCCACAGTAAATAGCTGGTGTCAGTGCAGTTCAAGATGACAATGTTCATCTGGCCAGTCTCCTTAAAGATGGAGCTTAGAGCATAATATCATCAGTTATGAGCCTGTCATTTAATGGGACATTTATTTCTGTTTTCAAGAATTCATGCCTTCTGACTGTATGTTATTTTCTAACCCAAACACACCATCTATAACGGTCCTTGAATACACTCTGCATATGTGAGGGAAGTTACCATAGGGAAGTGGACAAATGGAAGAGGAGCTACCAAAGAGGTTTTTAGAAATCTGACTCCTAGGAGGTGAAGAGTGAGAATACTGGGAGCAGTGGGCAGCAGATTCAAGTTGATGTTGTTCTAGAGGAACGTGTGATACTATTGTGGAATATTAATTTAAGATGTGTTCCATTCGTTTATGCTGTGGAATTTTTGTTTAATAATGCAGAAACATGTTACATTTGTTTGATTAAATAAAATTAGCCTAAGGTCAGGAGGCTGAGTCAGCCACTAGCTGATAAGAAGTGGTAGGGAGGAACCATGTGTAGTGAGGATTCTTAAATGGGGACTGAGGAGAAGGAAGCCCTGTCTTTGGGGGAGAGATGAGCTAGAAGAGGAGGTTAGCTACTTGCTATTCAGCTTCTCTGAGCAAGCAGAATTTCACTGTAACCGTTGAATCCTGAGTTCTATAGAGGGATAAAGATCTAGATGGAGTTCTCTTTAACAGCCTTGCTAGAGCCGGCACCTGAGGCAAGAGAATTCTCACCTGGATACGGCCAGTGTGAGAGCTACTGATAGCTGTAGAGCTTCAGCTGCCCATTAGGACAGCAGTTGCTTAATGGGAAGCTACTGAATTTAATGAAAAACAACATGATACTCTGAGCTACTATTTAAGAAGCTCGCATAACCTCTATTGGGTGAAATCCAGTGGTTTCTTCAGTTACAATTTTGAAACTTGATCCATTTAGAAAAGAAAGCAATGTGTGTTTTGAAACAGGTTGTGTTTGAAAATGTTCTTCCATATTTCCAGTGTTCAGGGTTGGCTTCAATATATGGGTTCACGCGCTGTGTTTTTCTCCATGTGTTTGTTACATACTACCTTTGTGATTCCATTGATGGTGTGTCGTGGAGCGCTTTGCATCACTTTCCTGCTCTCTTCTCTGTCAGTTCATCGTCTAGGGAAGGAAGTTCACTCTTTCATATCTTATGTCAATGTGAATCCTAGACTCCTCAGAGGAAACATGATCTAGTGTCTCTAACACTAAGTTATTCGATTGTTCATGTTTTGTTTTTCTCCATGTTTCTCCAATAACTTTAAGTTTTCATAAAAAAGATTGTATATATTTTCTTTATCTGTGTTTTTCCAAACTCCAAGGACTGATCTCATGGTGAAACATTATAATCTCAAGAGGAAATGCCATATTTACCAGCCTCTTAACTGTGTTCATTTCCAGATACTTTTCAATATACATGATACTGGAAAAAATTGGTACATGAGAATGGAATGAATTTTTTTTTTTTTAAATCAGGGTTTGCTCCAAAATCTAACTGGCATAGTACCAGTGAATGGCCTTGTTCCTGGACAATTTATCCATATCTCTAGATACATCAAACTAGTGAAAATAATGCCAAACCTATTATGTGAAATGACAGAAATATTTTGCTTAGTTGGAGCTGTAATTTTTTTTTTTTTTTTTTTTTTTTGGTTTTTCGAGACAGGGTTTCTCTGTGTAGCTTTGCGCCTTTCCTGGGACTCACTTGGTAGTCCAGGCTGGCCTCGAACTCACAGAGATCCGCCTGGCTCTGCCTCCCAAGTGCTGGGATTAAAGGCGTGCGCCACCACCGCCCGGCTTGGAGCTGTAATTTTATATTTGCTCTATCTCACAATTTATTTGGGAGGTAGTGCACTATATCTAGATAATTAAATAATGGAATATTTATTCTGAACTGGCTCTGCATTCATCACTAAGCCCTTGAGCTACAAGAGGGAATTTAAAACAGACTCTACTATTAAAAAAAAAGTTACACTAACTAAAAGGGGAAGTGTTTCTTCATTCTCATGCTATCCTGGCTATGAGTGTCATTAACCCATCCAAACAGTTGTGCCCATGTTAGCATCTGAGGGCACCAACAGTAAATCTGCATAGAAAATTCAGTCCATCAAAACAGAAGTGAGAGCTTATTATGCTTAATGTCCTGTATTACTCATAAAACTGCCCATCTAAGTTATATTTGAGAGAGTAACTTGACACTGTAATGGTAACATTAGTGGTAGACATCTAACAATATTGATAATGTGCTAGCATTTATTAGCAATGGAAGATGAGCTAAGATTGCAATCTAAACACTACATAGCACATTTAATTTTAATAACAATCCTTTGATGGTGATGCTACTTATATTTCTATCTCAGAAAGAGTTTATTAAGTTGCCTGAAATTGCATAGCTAATAAGAGCTGTGGACAGGAGTCAAACCCAGCCAATCTAATAAGAAATCATGCTCTCGTCCACAACACTACAGTATAGCAGTAACTGTATCTTCCAGTATCTGCCACTCTGTTAAGTAGGCAGGGTGATCTGATCTTTACTTTAGATATTGCAATTTAGCAACGTATTGAGTCCAGCTTCCTCCCAAATGGAAGGAGGACTCTCATTCTTCCTAAAACAATAAGAACTCAATCCTGGAATGTTCCCATAGGTTTGTGGAAGCTATGCTGCCTACACAGAGAAAAGACAGCCAGGCTTCTGAAGAATTCACACAGCCACAAATCAGCCTGAGGCAGCTCAATTGATTCATCAAGTTCCTGATTAAATGACTCACATCTCTTCTTAAAAGGCAAAAGGGTTTTCAAGTCAATTCCAGGTAAGAGAAAGGGAGGGTTTCTCCGTGGTCCATTGGAGATCACATGAAGTACAGGGGTGTTAGAATCTACAGAAGAGAAAAATAAAAACACAAACAAAAATGTGCATCTGAGCAGCAATACAGAACAGGTTCCTTTAGATTTCACAGCCAGAGAATCTTGGCAAGCAAATAAATTTCTATATTATTCAACCAAGAGGTGGTAAGCAGACAGCTAGCCGTTTCTTGTCCAAAATGGAACTGCTGCTCTGGCCCTGAGAGATAATGCAAGAGTCCTGAACTACACATTTCAACTGTCCCTCAATAAATGTTGTGCATTAAGATATTATGATTGCAAAGGCAATGAGTACCACTTTTCCCCTGTGGTAAATCTAAAAACTCATAGAGGGAAGCTATTGGCCCATGTAGGTGTAAAAGCCATTACCTTTGTTGTCAGCCTTTGAAACACAGACCAGCTGGTTTTCAGAACAGTTAGGGCATTTAGAATACACGCTGTGTACAGCCCTACTTGCTGGCACTGTAATTACTCTGTTTATTCTTTTTAATGACCCCATAAAGGAGAATGAGATATGGTGTGAGTACAGGACACGAAAAAGAGCTTGTAAAGTGACCATGACAATTTTTTTAGAGCCAAATGTGAAGCTGGTAAGCACATGAGCTAAGCTGTATTGGAGGCAGACTGTCTCCCATGGATTCGGAAAACCAAACCAACACAGAAGCCTTCTTTCTCAGTTACCATCTTCTATATTCCTATGCCGACCCACAAAGACTTCAGTTTTGATTGACAATGATCTCATGTTATTGTTTTGTATATCGTTTATTTCTGCTCTTGTGTATAGACCAAGCCACATAACCATATAGCTTTAAGCAAGGCAAACTTTTAGAAAACAACGATTTTAAAGAATTAGGTTAGAAATAAGTACAATATCATAGATTGGAATTATGATCCATTATAACTAGACATTGTAAACTATCTTATTCAAGTTGATTAAGTCAGTTTTGTCATTGAAATTTTATTAGGAAGAATTAACAGACTGGCTGTTATGACCCTGTCGTTTTCAGACACATATACATGTACTTTGATTATATTCTCCTTCCTGTTAACCTCTGGCCTCTTGGTACTATTGACACTCATTTGAAAAATTCTTTTACCTTGATATATTTTTCTAAAAATCTAAATTCCACACATAAGGAAAAATACAATATTTGTGTTTCTAGGTCAGATTAGTTTGCTTACCATGGTGATCTCCAGTTCTATCCATCATTGCACAGATAACCTTATTCCATTCTTCTCCATGACTGAATAATACTCCCAGTATATGCATACATATAGCACACTCTCTAAACTTGCTTCTCCTTTACAATGATAATGCTTTTCTGTATTAATATTATCTTTTGGATGTAAGCCAACAAATGAAAGCAATTCTCTGCTTTTTCTGACACTTTTTAAAATTTTGTTTTGTTTTGTTTTTTTGAAACAGAGTTTCTTCATGTAACAGCTCTGACTGTTCTGGAACTTACTTTTTCCACAGAGATCTACTTGCCTCTACCTCCTGAGCATTGGGATTAAAGGCATGTGCTACCACCAAATTTTATTATGAAATTAAAGATCCATGTTTCTATAATTAAACTTTAGAATATTTTTCTATTTCTACATTTTTCTCAACTTTTGTATCCACTCAGTGGGTACAAATTGTGTACATCTGAAGATCTAAATATGTCATCATCCATCATTCATACCAGAATATATATATAAACACAAAGACTCCTTTTGCTTATAATAGATCCAAGAGATAGAAACAGTGTTAACAAAGGTAGGGTAAATAAATACAGTAGAGAAGCTATTAACTCTGGCTTCAAAAACCAGACTTCAGAATGATGTAATAACATCTTGGTATAATTTTAATTTTCTGAAACCACATTCCTGCTCTATTCTCCCACTCTCTATAGGAGGAATAAAGGCTGATATCATCATTTGAATTTTACAAGTAAAACAGTTGAGTTGCACAGTTTTAAAAGATGTAGTGGTATCTTGAGTAAAATAGACAGGGCCAAGAACCTTACTTCCAATATCTAATATTCTTCATATATATTGCAATATAATCAAAGTTTAAGTATCTGTGTGTAGTTCTCACATACCCCCAAAACAAAATCATTTCCCTTAATTTTCTTGTTATTGACAAGTTCGTGCCATTGCTAATGGCAAAATAATAGCCAAATAACTACCACTAATCACTGCTAATGCAAATGTGATATGATTAATTGAGAGAATATTCAGCACATTGATTGTGATAGATCTTAAGCAAAGGATCAAAAAAAGAAAAGAAAAAGAAAGAAAAAAGAAAAAGCATATGTAGGTTAGCAAGTCTGAACTCAGAATGTTCAGTTGGCTTCCATTGAATAATCCATAATTAACTTCACATTTCCTGGCAAAATTACTGTGTTGAACAAAAGTTAATCATTCTTTAAGGAAAATGATGTGAGAACTTCACTATAGTCTAGAGGAATCGAAAATCAAGTCACTTTAATTCTCACACCTTTCTTGGACTTTTTCTTAACAGGAGAACCATAAACTGAGACTTTCAGTATAATCAGAGCCTTTTGATGTGGCCATTTATTTTTGAAAGGCTTTGTGTAGCATACCAATAACTGCATTCTCCATTGATATACCATTCAATAAACTAGCTAGTCAGCCACACTTATTTTAAAGTTCAGGTTTAATTAAAAGATAAGGCCAGAGTGACAGAATGGCAAGGGAAAGATAGGTGCTGATTTTTTTTGTTGTTGTATTTTACTGCTGAACAGCTGCATTTATTTTTAACTGATCCCCATTAATGTCAAATCAGGCAGCAGCCTTTCTTACCAGCAGCCACATTGGCCTCGTTGCCGGCTTCCCTCAGGAAATCAGCATGCCGTTCTTCATTCTGACTTCAAATCCAGTGCGGGGGGGGGGGGGGGGGGTTGCCTAGCAGAAATGCTGACAAATTGTGAACACAGAGTTAATTTTTCAAGTTGAAATGCATTCCTGAATTTAGCAATATTTGCTGAGGATGCATCAGCCTCTCTTTCAGGTGTTAGGGCTAGTTGTATTAGCGTGCATCTGGAGTAAAAATGTAAGAGTAACTACTACAAACTCCATGTTTTTTTTTTTTTTCATTGATCCATGAAGCTTTCTAACCTACTCACCAAATGCTACTTTTACATTTTGAAAACAAATTCTCTCAGACAATTAGCATGTCATAAAGATGGTTAGCTGCAATTCTTGTTCTCCTGAAATTTTAAGCCCTGTGTATTCTAATCTAAGGCTGTTCTCTAGGAATACTAAAGAGAAAAGTAGATAATTAAGTCAAGGAATAACAAGAAATTGGGAAAAGGAAACTATTGGCACTTAGCACATCGGCTAGTATTGATGTTTATTGAGTTTTGTAGGTCACTGGATCATTGCAAGACTTCCTGGGCCATTTTGCTTTTTTTTTTTTTTTTTTTTTTTTTTTTTCTGGAATCACGAGGCTCAACAATGTATACTAGGCTAGATTTAGATGGTCTCTACACCAAGATATTTCCCATAAGTTAGGCCACTAGCTGATAGAATAAGATGTGGATAGTGTTATCCAGACTCCCTTTAATCAGGTTAGGAGACATTGTGAGATATAAAGAGCCCAACTCTGAGGTTCATAGGTTCAGACATAAATCATGTCCCCATCTTGCTACCTTGGGGAATCGTGAGAGTAGATATTTAATTACTACCACCTTTATTTTTATTTTTTAATTTTATTTATTTATTTATGGTTTTTGGGTTTTTGTTTTGTTTTGTTTTTTGAGACAGGGTTTCTCTGTGTAGCTTTGTGCCTTTCCTGGAACTCGCTTTGAACACCAGGCTGGCCTCAAACTCATAGAGATCCGCCTGGCTTTGCCTCCCGAGTGCTGGGATTAAAGGCGTGTGCCACCACCGCCTGACTTAAGTGCAACACTAGGTAATAATGCTAATTCATGATAATTTTCATGAAAAAATGTAATGTGTAAATAACTACACATAGAATAATTTGATTTGCTATGAAAGGTGCTATCCACATAGTTATGGCTCATTGCCTCATGGCCCAAGGTCTATGTCTTCTAATTAGTGCATGAGGTTAGGACTTTTCTCTGCTTACCTGCAGAGACAGTGTATGTTTTTTCATAATGCAGAGTAAAAATTTGTGGAATAGATATTCCCCATACATTCTAAATGTTTCCTCCTCACCTCCTTCTAGATAAACTTCAGAAAATCTGCACCTCACAATAAAGCTTCAAAATATAGTTTATGTTCAGAGGAACATATCTCAGGAAAGCAGGCAGCAGATACTTAATTCCAGTCACTTGAAATAAATTACAGTAAGACTTTGCATATGTCCCAAATCTTCCCAGCGCATACTCCTTCTAAGATCTGGGAAAGAAGATACATGAGAAACAATGACTCACTAAATAAATTTTGTACTCTGGCCAAATTTTCAAAATTTGGCAAAATTTCTTGATGAAGTTAAAGGATTTCCTTGAAATACAGTTAAAGATGAATTTGTGAAAAGAGGCTCTGCTTACAAGACACCTATTAAGATGATGGATAATCTACAGATTCATAACACTAGGGCTGCCATTTCCAAGCATGCATCTGTCCTTACATCTTTATCAAAGAGGGTCCATTATCAAATTGCAGCCAAGTGAGAAGTTGAGATAATTATGCTTTAGGTTCTGTTGGATTTTTCTGGTCTAAAGTAATGACAAAATACCTACTTAAAAGAGACCTAGTGGTATGCAGTCTCCCAATTCAGATATTACTTAGTTCAGATATCATATGTCTTAGGCAAGCACTTGACAGGTGCTAAATTGTAGCAAATTCATGATTGAATTCTCTAGCAGCTACCTGTAGTACTGATAATCTATTATACTGGTTAAATTGTAAGCCACTTACCTTTATCATTTCTGACATCAGTACTCTATACAGAAAAACCAAAAGGTAGAGGAATTATATTTTCCCCCATGGCAGTGGTAGCAGAATGTTGAGTCTGCAAACACAGTCTCAAGGTCAAGTAATTTCTATTAGCCTGCATTTCTGGCTGGCTCAATCCTACCATCTGTAGGATTTCAAAAATAGCCAATAGAATGCATCTCCTTCTGCTGTGTCTAAAATTCCCAGGAGGCCCAAAGACAGTTCCCATTAAAATAATTGTCCTTATTTATTTTGATAACTACAAATACCAATCCCTCTGTATCTAAGTCATCATTGTGACTGAGGTCATTTAGGTGATTTTTATGTCTCAACAGTTGCATATCCATTAGATGGTACTCACTCTGCTAGATTCAAGATCTTTCATTTTTCCTTCCTTTCAACTGTGCTTTCTGGAACCTACACTCTTCTAGCATCGGAAGTATCTTAGATCTACTCTCTTTATGAAGGTCTCTTCCTCCTCCTCTTCTAACTCTTTCTCCTCTCCTGTTTCCTCTTGTATCTCTTCTTTGTCCTCCCTCTGCTCTTCCTTCTCTTATCTTCATCCCTGTCCTCCTTCTTTCTTTGGTAAAAATGTCCTGTAAATGTCCACTGAAGACATTCTCTCATTCATCCTTTCAAAGTGAGGTTTGTGTTTTCTCAGGAAAACTCCTACAACTGGGTACAGATGGGAAAGCTTCTTCCTCATTTCTCAGTTCCATCCCCAAAACAAAACATGCTATACAGGCATTAAATCATATGCCATGAGGTATATTATTTGCATATTTGAGATTATATTTTGCCTAGGCATCCACTCCTTCACAGAAGAAGTTTAGCAATCTGCTTGATGTGCATTTACCATTCTATCTTTTATCCCACTTTCTTCCATTTTAAAAATCACGTTCCTTTATCTTTCTTTCTTGTACTCCTCCCTACCAGTGAGTAACAAACTTTATTGCTTCTCTCCATCAAATATTAGATGCTCATTTGCCAAACAGCACCTTTCAGACATCTTTTGTACCTCGTAATACTCATTATAAGTATACTCCTTCATGGCACACCTTGTCTTCTTAGCTTATGACTTGATGACTGCCATATGTCCTACCAGTGTTTTCTTTTCTTTTTTTTCTCACAAACAAAGTTTCTTTCTTGTAAGGGAACTGGTGGTTAATTCCTTTTTTTCAAATTTTATATAAGAGATTTTCTAGTCATTTTACATATCAGCCACAGATTCCCCTGTCCTCCCTCCTCCCACCACCCAGGCTTCCTTCCCAATCCAGCCCCCATTCCCACCTCCTCCAAAGCAAGGTCTACCCTGGGGAGTCACCCCTACCAGTGTTTCCTACTCACTTTCTTCAAACATGACTGCGTCTACCATGCGCCTATGATTTTCATTTTTATGTCTATCCACTTTGATCCTATGACTCAGTCAATAATGACTTGTTCTTTTACATGTTAGATTATTTTGGCCATTTTTGTTTTATCTCACAGCTCTGTGTTGGAAACATAAAATATGGTTATACTTTATTCTTCTTTTCTGCTCAACAGTCCCACCTAACTATAGGGAAACTTGTATCATGGAATCATTACAGAACAATGTATTAAATGTAAAGTAAGAACTCAATGCTTCCAACCCTTCCATTACTTTGTTAAGTCACTTCATTCTCCTCCTGTTGGATACAAACATTTCATACATCAGCTTATGATTTGATTTCCAATCAGTGGAGGAAAACACACAAAGAAACAATAGATTACTGCCACAGGCTACCATAACCATGTCTTCTCTCTAAGTCATGTGTTTGAATATGTTGGCTACATATTCTCCCAGGTGAGAGTGACTACTCTTTGTTGCTGTTGAAGGAGAACCTCTTCGTGTACTAAATTCTATCTACTTTGGTGTATTTAGTGAGGAAGAAAATGAAATGACCATCCCCTTCAGAATCTACAGTTTTACAATAGACTGCCATCAGTATTCATATTTATTTTGAATTTGAAGACTTCATCCATTCACATATCCTGAAATAGATGTCTATATTCATTATCTTCTTCATTCTACTCCTCTTAAAATCCTTCTAGAAAGTATCATTTCCCCACAATGGAAATCAATGGATCATGTTAGTGAAATATTTTAAGTTCCACAATACCAGCCATTACCTTACTTAGCCTCTAGATAATACTTACCAGAGTGTTTTCCACACACCACACACACACACACACACACACACACACACACACACACACACACACACACACACACACACACACACACACACACACACACCACAATAACTGAGCATTTTCCCCAATTTAACTGATTTACTTCACTCAACTTCTGAGACAGTTCACTCTCCTAACTTCTCACATATATCTCTGACCACGTGTTCTTAGTTTTACATATTAAAGCCTCTACTTTATCCCAACCTATATCAATTGGACAGTCCTCTAACTCAACATTCAAAGGTCTTCCCCCTGATATTTTCTCTGCCTCCTCAATAGTCTCATCTAAGATTCTGACTTTAACAGATATATATCCCAAGTTTAACCACACATGTCCCTCTATTTCATACTTACAAATATAACTACTTAACCAATAAATACACTTGGCTTTCTAGGAGTCTTCTCGGATATTATATGAGCTCCTCATTACTCTCTAAAGATGATATTTTTCACAATGTCTGTAAATCACATATCTTTAAATCCAAACACCTGAAATCATCCTCACGTCTCCATTTGTAAGGTTTGATGATAGTACATATAGTAAATGTGTTAAGAGAGTACCCAGACTTTGACCTTGCATCATCTGCACCATTGCCACTCAAAATGAAAACCACGTTTCATCCAGATTGTTACAGCAGCCTCTTAACTGCTTTCCTTGTAAGCAAAAAACTTGTTTTTCTTGAACTCTCAGTCCAGTCTACCCTACAGCAGGCAGAGAATAGCAACAAGGCCACATGATTCCGAGTCAGTCAAACATCCATGGCCTCTCATAAGACAGAAGGTAAAGTCTAAAGTTTTGCCACAGATAACAAATGCCACACATGTTAACCTCAATGTACCTCTTCAACTTTAACTTTTCACATTCACACCACACTCACCTTTGTTCTCAGTGTTCCATGTCTTATCTGTTTTGCTTCTCAATTTCTTAACAAGCTCCTGTGCTATGACACTGGGCTAATCCTTCTTCCTCTTAGGACTCTTCACGTAATTGTGAGGTTTCTTCCTTCCTCTACCCAGATGGCTGTTTCAGAATTGCCTTACAAGTTACTTCCTTTGCCGTGCTAACACATCACTAGTTTGGTTGGCTTTCTACCCACCTTACCCTATTTATTTTTCCTTTATAGCTATGCCATTCTTTTCATCTACTTCTATCAGATGTAAAACAATTTAATCCTTTAAAACATGAAAATGCCATTTAGAGTTTAGAACTTTATGTTGACAACTACTAAATAAGCCTATCTCTTAGTGAAATATTTTTTCCATGAATGGATGAATTTATGCAAGAGAAACAAGCAGTGATGATTCCAGATAAACAGATACGGTCTTGGCCTCAATCTGGCATTGTAGAAACTGGAGGGATAATGGAGGCAAAGGAGAGAACTGAGAATCAAAGCAGAGCATTCAAAATCTAGGAATATGGGTACATTGAAACAAATTCATGACTGTTGATCTAGGGCTGCGGTGTCCACTCTTAGCTGGAGATTTCAGCAATACTGGGCAGAGAGAGGTGTAGACAGTAATGTGGCCGTGTATGAAGGTATGGTGCTAGGATATCCCTCATGCTATCTCAAGCCTATATAAAAGCAACTATTGCCTTTTGAGTGCTAAATTAAAATTGATTTTCAAGTTTGTTTTCTGTGAGGTTGTGCATATTGAATCCATGAATAATGGATAGCAAAAGAATATTAACCTAGGAAACATAATTCCCTCAACCTACCTTGGATCATCTTGAGCTTAATTTTCTTACTTTTTTGGTTTGTTTTTATTTCTTTGCCTTAAAGTTTTATTAACATATATTAATTTTATGTAATAGTGGTTTCATTATGACACTGTAACATACACACACACACACACACACACACACACACACACACACACACTAGTTCATATTCACCCAGTGTCACCCTCTCATGCACCCTCTCATTTACCCATCCTCCTTCCTCTTTCTTACTGGTCCTCCTTTTACATATTTTGTGAATACTTTTATTTACATATGATTACATTATCTCCTCTTCCCCCCTCCATTGCCCCCATGCACCTCCTCTTTGCTCTCTCCTAAATTCATGGCCTCTTTCTCATTAATTGTTTAAACATACAGTTCCTGAAAATATAACTACAAACTGCTCAGTCCATATAATGTTACCTGTGTGTGTATTATCTCAGGGATGGCCACTTGGTATTGAACAGTAATTTGGGGGTTCTTCCCTAGGGATGATAACTTCACCTACTCTCACCATTTCTTAGTTTTCCAGGGTTGAAGTTCAGTGAGCTTTCCCTCCTCCATGTTAGGGTGTTCACGGGTGTTGCCATTGCTCATGATTTCTTTAGGCAGCCATGTTGATGAGATTTCAGGGAGGCCACAGCCCTTCCATTGGGATGTATTTTAATTTTTTTTTAGTTGTTTTCTCAGTAAGTTTCATTAGGGCTGCTTAAAGGAGCATGAGTGTGCGGCTATTGAGAGAAGCATTGGGCTTCTTTTTGTACAAAGGGTCTCGTGTTGACCAGACTGGCCTCAGACTCCCTGTTTAACAGAGATTATTCTGAAATTTTGACACTTTTGCCTCTACTTCCTGTATACTTGAGATGACAAGTGTGTGCCCTCTTATCTTGTTTTATGAGGTACTATGTAGTGAACCCATATATGTTTGACTCTACTTTACTGATCTATATATATCTGGCACTAAATTTTCTACTTTCCTGATGATATATTTAAAATGAAGTTAAAAATAATGGGCTGGGTATGTGACTCGGTTGGTAAAGGCACTTACTTAACATTTACAAAGCTCTGGGTTTGATACCAGCTTCTTATAAAAACCAGACATCATAGGACATGCCTGTAACTCTACTTGTAGGAAATTAGATGCAGGAGTATCAGAAGCTCAAAGCCAAGCTTAGCCATATAGTAAGTTTGGAGCTAGCCTATGCTGCTTACAATCCTGTCTCAAAAAAAACACAGATAAAATAAAAATAAAAATCATGATCCTTGGTGATGATGTACTCACTCTTTTAAAACCGAATTACTTTAACCAACACCTGGAACAATGAAGTAAAGCAATACTATTAAATCATGCATTACTCCTTATCCCTTAGAGTCTGTTTCTGAAGAAGCCACAGCCCATTACATTGGTTGACAGAAGCACTAACTCCTCCAATGTCAGTGGAAAATAACAAATCAATGGGATTGGAGAATAATGAAGATATTCTGTTTTGCTCCTCACTGTTTTGTTAACATATTAGGTATCTTGCTTAATTATATTTTCAGACCACTTTTGTATCTGTAAATTCATATGCTAACACTTAGCTATAAGATTGCTACAAAATTTAGGATTCTATGTGCAAAGACATATATATATACATATATATATGTATATTCCTTATTATAATAGGTGTGCAGAAATACATTTCCATCTCCCATATGCAGCTAATGTTTCTCCTTAGGTTATTAGATCTTATATTCAACCTGAAAATATTAAAATAAATTTTTATAATTTTTATATTATGAAATTTCCTTGCTAACAGCATAACTTGTGACAGTTCTATAGTATTCTATAAAAGATAATATATAAAATTAGAATTTTACTACCCTTACTTTCTCATAGGGGCATAGAAAAGAGGAATATGAGCCTTTAAACTGGACTGTAGAGGATACAGTGATTCAGATGCATATAAGTCATAGAAACCCTTTCTTCCCAGTACACAAGGAAAGATAAAACTTCTGAGATACATCTTACCATAGTCCTAAATGCATTGTAACACCCTTGGAACAGTCCCAGGAATCAGAATTTTTGAAATACAATAATTTCTCATTTTAAGTTCTCATTATTATCACTCAGGGAAGTAGATCATTCACAAATGCAAATGTCTATTCTCAAAAAAAGATGTATGTCACAACTTTGTGAAAGATTAATTTATATGATCACCCACTACTCAGAAGCCCATGGAATATGCATATTCTTCCTCTCGGCTAAAAGTATAAAGTAATCATTATCTTGTACTTGACTAATTGCTTGTCCTGAAAGAGTGATTTTTGCTCAGGTTAACAAAAATAGTTTACTCACCTATAATAACCTATGTAATGTATATCCCTAACCATTCTAGAACACTTGTTTGCCCAAGAATGAGAGGACTAGGAAATCGGCACCGAGAGAGAGAGAGAGAGAGAGAGATCTCAAATTCAAGAACCTCTGCTCTGCTATGGGTAGGATGATCCTACCTCTGTCTGCTCCAACAAATCCAATAAACTGAAATTTTAAATCTTAGAACTTCAGAATGTGACTATGTTTAGAGATAAATTTTCAAAGTTATAATTATGTTAAAATGCTAATGAAATAACAGACATTTATCAAATGAAGAAGCAGAAATGGTGAATAAGTATTTTGAAATGAGTTCAATATCTCTAGCCATCAAGGAAACATATTGACACACTAATTGGACTCAGTAGCTATACAAACATACATACATATATACATACATACATACATACGTTTGCATATGGGACGTGGAGGCATGAATTGTTACGGACTAGAGAGAGGGATAGATTTGGTGAAAATGCATTGTACTCATCTATTTAATTCTCAAAAAAAGATGAGTAAAAGGAAGACATGCAATGAGGTACAATGTAGAATACATGATAATGAGATAATGATATAACTGTTAACTGCCTTACTCCCCTTATCATATTATACTTTTATTATGTTATGGTATATTACTTTTATAAATAAAGCTCACTGAAAAAAAACCAACCTTTTTTTTTATCTTTCTGATGATCTCCGGCTATGACCACTCAATAAATCATTCAAGGAAACTAGTAAAAGTCCTCTTCAAAGGGTGCCCAGGCTTTCACATTCAGAGCTTCTGTCACAGCCAGTAGTCAACTTAAAACCATCAAGGTCCAAAGTGTGATTGATTTTATTTCACATTATTTTATTTATTTATTTTTTCATATTATGTGATCGCCAAGCAAAAGCTGAAACCACTGGTGTTGCTTTCGATGTTCCCAGCTGGATTATTAATCTTTCTGTCAAGTCTAATTCCTGACCCTCAATTTAGTTCTGTTTCGCAGCTGATGCCTCTATTAGCCTGACTGCACTTGAATTCTGTTGCTCCCGTGGCTACAACCTGCTGAGAAACTGCTTTTTGAGTACTTAGCAGAAAAGCTCTATGTTTTATTGATGCGGATTTTAATTTCAAATACTATTCTGACTGATCAGGTACCTGAAAACAAATGTTCTGGGAGGCTCCCCTTATGTATGGAGAGGTGATTGCAAAGTTTCGTGTACATCCAAGCAATAAATTTAAGAAAATCTTTCATGTCTTATACTACTTCATTCTTTATAACATTAATAAGGTCTTGGAGAAATCAATGGTTTTTGAAAATAAAAGAAAATTAAGAAAACTGATAGCAAAGTCATATGAGGGCCAGAAGAATAGGAAAGGGTGTGCCAGATTTCACCATTTGTAAATGCTATCCATTATAACAGGCTAAATATAAGTAGATTGAATTACAGACTCAATGTTTAAATGAAAATAAGAGGTAACCCAATAATAAACAAAACACAGTCCTGTCGTGAAAGATCAATAAAATTGAAGGAGACAGTGCTGTCACAGTTTCAGAATTGCCCAACTTTAGCACACTCAGAATTGGTGGCAACAATATAATGAACCAATCAGCTACATTTCGATGGCTTCTTATTACTGTGTTATCACCAATGGTTACAGGATTCTAAAGTGCCTAAGTAATGATGCACCAGGAAAAAGCATTCTCTAGTATCGCTAGATGGATGAACAAAAAAAAATGCAATACTTCCCTCCCTTGATGAGAAGTGAAATTGAATCTCGAGTATCTCTTCTCATCAAATTTTTGTTGAATAGCATTTATATATATGGCGTTAACGTTATTAATCCTAGCTTCTGCACTTAAATAAGAACCTATGCACGGTCAGAAGCAAGATCATTCCATTTATCTCTGATCTTAATATTTAAGAATCTATTCTTTCAGTGAGCTCTTTATAACCCCCACCAATATCCAATGACACCACAGTGTCACTGGAAATCATACAGTAAATATGTCCCTGTCCCCACTCCTGGATTCTTCTTAGTCACCTCAAAGTTTAATCTTTAGCCTTCCTTCTTCATTTTATGTTTTACTCCTCACATGAAATGATTCCTTTCTGCTTGTATATCTAATCACATACATCCACATAATCTGTGGATTTTAAGTTTTAAAGTTGTCATCTATGGAGGGTGAAACACCACCATCAATGCTTTCTTACGCCATATACTTTCTGAGGTTCTGTTGTCAATTATTTTCCAGTGGTAATCAATTAGTTGTTTATCAAGCATCCTTAGTACTTCACTGTAATTATCACTAGGATCAGAATATGTTTTGTGTACCTATTTTCTTAGATTGAAACATTTCCTCCTGAGGGGAGGCCCATCACACTCAGGAAGGTAAGAAATTTTACCTAGGCTGCAGGGACAACTACTTTACTTGCAGAGGACCAGAGTCCAGGCCATAGAATTGATATCAGGTGGCTCACAACCACTTGGAAATCTAGATCCAGGGCATCCAATATCAAAGTGCTCTGAAGGCACTAGCACTCAGTGTGGACATACTAATAAATGAGCACACATACACATACACATAACTCAAAATAAAAATAATCCTTAGAAAAAGCTTTACTGGGTACAAGAATCATAGAAAGAAACAAGATTCACCAGACCTCTCTCCAATGTTATATGAGCAGTAATAGATTGCCAAGGTGAGGAGAGTTTTTGAGGATATTGACCAGGGAGTCCCAGAAATAAAATGTTCATAAGTTATTGTCTATACTGGGATAAGATTTTCAATTGTGTTGTTGCCTTTGAATCATCCATTTGATATGAACCATGCTCTACCCATGTTCCTGCAAGTAACCTTCCAAGCCTCATTGGTTCATCATGCTGGATGTGGGTGAAATTCTTTCTTTGGTCTTTCTTTAGTGTCTTATCCATGGGTAAATAGGTGTTTGGCTACATTTCCCATAGAAAACAACACACAACAGTGAGGTCTAGGGCAAAGTCTGTTCTCTAGAACCAGCCATTTCAGAACAACAGAATAGACAAACTATTATAATACATAGCTTTAAAGATATATGTGTGAAATAATATAAGAATTGGAAATCTTATATAGCATTAAAGTGTCCAGCCGATCTCCCCAGTAAAGATAGCATAAAAGGCTAATTACATTTGAGAAAGTGGCCTCATGAAAAACAGTAGTAGATAATGTCTTCCAAAATAAGGGGAGTAAGGCACAAACCAGCGTAAGAACAGTCAACCAATGCAGAAACCTGAAAGTACTTTAGAGGTTCTGAAAAACACAGAGTGCAAACTTAGCACTGAGCAAAAACTAGTGGTGGGACCATGAAGACATTTGCCTATCTTGGTAATCATATCAATATCAACTTCCTAATTAGGAAGAAATAGTGTTAAAACAATATCAAGGGACTTTTCCAAAAGTTCTCGAGAAAGAGAAAAATCAAGATTCAACAAAAGCATGCCCCAAGCCTTGATGACAGAAGCTATTCCAACCTTTGTGGCTCCATGTGTTCCTTGGCTTCTGTCAAAGTATCACCAATTGCTGCTTCATCTGCACACCTTTCTGTTCTGCGTCTCCTGTTTTCTTTCCATTGAAATGTATCAGCCAATGATTAGTCTAAGTTCTGTCCTAAACATAAGAGGATTTCATTGCAAAGTTATTAAAAAAAGCATATCAGCAAAGACCCTATTTTCAAATAAGATTATATTCTAAGCTTCAATGTACCCATGTTTGTTTTGTGGGGATGCAATGCAACCCACTAGAGTGAACAATTGGAATTTTACTATGATGTACTGAAGAATTACTGTCAGGTTGTATAAGAATTTGCAAGGTCATTTATTTGATATATTATATTTATATGTTATAAATTGAGAAAATATCTAATAAGCTGATTTGTTTTGTTTTTTTTGGAGAGTCACTGGTTATTAACAAACTACCAAATTTATCCCATTTTAACTGTTAATGAACAGTTAAATGTTAATGAACTCTGGACCCTTTTCAGTAAAAGACAAGACAGGTTTTTGTGGTTCACAAAATTAAAGAGTCTGATGTAAATGAATTCAGATGATGTGGGAACAAACAACAAAAAATGGGATAACTCTAGTGTAACAAAATAAAAAGGCAATTTTTTATAGAAGAAATGAGTCTCATAAAGTGAAGAAAGAATGGTAGTTATAGAGAATAAAGCTCAGTATGAACAATGTTATAGAAAAACCGTGCTGAGTAATCTCAATTGAGGAGTAGGGAGAAGCAGAATCAGGAAGGTGAATGCCTGTTTTGGTCACCAATAATGTCACAGCTGTAGTGATATCCTAGGGGTAGAAATCAAGTTGACACTGAGGTACTGTAGGGTTCCAGAGTGAATGGCTAGAGATAAAGGCAAGACGTGAGGGTTAGGGTGGAGATTTAGATGTACAGTGATTGAGAGAATCTGAGTGCTATGGTCCAAGTATCTCAGTCTCTACAGAATCCATTTGTTGAATGATGGTTTTAAGAAATGGTGCCTCTGAGAAGTGAATAGGTCATGAGAGTAGAACCCTCATGAATGAAATCTATGATCTTAGAGAAGAGGGCTCAAGGAGACCATCACTCCTTAGACCCCTTGCTGGGTCAGCAAGAATTTGACAGTTTGAAATAGAGAAGAAAACTTTTTCTGGACACGGGTCATACAAACCATAGACAAAAGCCTGCAGAACTGTGAGAAATGCAGTGCCATTTGTAAACTCTCCAAATCATGGTACTTGAAACTATAGCCTGAACAGTATACGATACTGGTATAACTATAAACAGGCATGGGACATAAAGAAAACTATATTTTTTGAGTATAAAAGTGTGAGTTTGTTTAAATGTGAATGAAAAATGCCAACAAATAGAAAAAAAGTTGAAGAAGGGAGAATGCTACTTAATCCACTGCTAAGCATGTAGAAAACAGTAGAGAGGAGTCACTACGGAGCCCTCTCTTCTATTCTTTCCTGCTAGCTACAAGTGTTTTCTAAGGCTCTTTAAAAATCATATTTTAATGCTTTTTGTAATAACGTACCACAAACAATGAGGTTTTTAAAGGTACAAATCTGTTATGCTCCAGTTAACATTCCAGAAATCATAATTGCTAATTTATTAATCCTATTTCATGTGTTTGAGTGTTTGCCCGTATGTATATATGTGCACAAAATCTGTGCCCATAATACCCATATCTCTTGGAACTGATGTTATTGGTGGTTGTAAACCCCCATATATATACCAGGAATTGAGCCCTGGTCCTCTGTTTAACAAGTGTTATTAAATGCTAAGCCATCTCTGCAACTAAGTACTAGTTAATTTGATGTCATCTGAATGGTGCCAACCAAAACACAGACACTTGATCAATCATTACTCTGTGCCTGTGGATGTAGGTCTGCATGAAATTAATGTGTGGATCTGGGACTGCATCAAGATGATTACCCTTCCTCATAGGAGCAGGTTCTATCCAATCAGTCAGGCTCAGGGATCATCCTGAAGAAGAGGGGAATAGATTGCAAGAAGCAGAGAGAACAGACCTCCATAGCAAGACAGTATATGCAAGACATGCCAGTGCTTTTACCTGCATAAACTCACAGGGACTGTGACTGAAAGCACAAGATCTATACAAGATCAAACCAGCCAAAATCCCAGTGTGGATGGGGGTGGAACTCATGAATTCCTGACCCTTGCTAAGGAGCTATTGGCGAGTGATGGCTGTGGGCAAAGGGAGTCAGTTTCCTTCAAGGATGAGAGCTCTGAGAGGCTACCCATCCTCCAGTACATAGGCCTACATCCACACACATACAGGTAGCACTGAATGTATTTGATATTTTTTAAAAGAGCACATAAAGTTGGAAAACCAGTGATGGGAGATGAGCAATTGGAGGGGTCAATGGAGGTGTGTTTAATAAAAACGTATTTTATTTATATATGAAATTCTCAAATGATAAAAAGAAGAAATATAAACTAAAGGACAAAAGGACTGACCCACTGAGAGCAAGGAGAATATCTCTGTATTGTTGGGGTGATGTCATGGTTTGAAAGAAAATGGCCTCCAAAGGGAGTGGCACTATTGGGGGTGTGTCTTCATTGCAGGAAGTATGTCAATGTGGGGGCAGACTTTGAGGTCTCTTTTTCTCACGTTTCCTTCAGTGTGACTGACAGTTGAATTCCTGTTGCCTGAAAAATGAAGGACTCTCAGCTATTCCCCCAGCACCATGTCTGCTTGCATACCACCATGCTCCCCACCATGATGATAATGGACTGAACCTCTGAAACTTTAAACCATCCACACTCAATTAAATTTTTTCTTCACAAGTGTTGCTATGATCATGGTGTCTCTTCACAGCAATAACAAACCCTAACTAAGACAGGTGGGATGCAGGTTCTTTCAAATCTCAGTTTGCTGCTTTAGAGTCAGACATAGATTTACACTACCAGCTCATGTGATTCTCCCTGGCTTTGTTGGGCTCCAAACTTTTCAACACCAAAATTTGAGACTCCCATCCTCCAAATCCCCCTGAAACAAATCAACAACAAATATGTATTCCATGTGTTAACAACTATGTAGGTTTGGAGAAGTCTAAGAACAGTATTCACTAAGGTAAAGGGAAAGTGTCTGTAGGACTTTATTCCTTTTAAGTATCCCAAGGAATGGTCTGCTTTCACTGCTTTCTTAACTTTTAGAGATGAACATGTGCCTTTCCCCAAAGCTCTCTCCCTGTCCCTTTGACGTCATCAATGTCAGGCCACGTCCCTGTGATTTCTCAGCCTCTGCTTACTTATTCATAAGGATTCTGGTAGCTAAGTAGGACTCTCCTGGAAGAGCCCAGAAAATTTTCTCTTACTTCTGATTGTCTTGTGCCATCTCATCCAATGTATTCACACGTTCTGGGGAAGCAAGAGAAGGCTTTCTGTAGACAGAAAGGGAGAAGCCCAATGATGAAAACCACACTCTGGCCACGTACATGTGAGGAGAAGGAAAACACAGTTTGAATAATAGCCAGCAACTTTAAGGTCTGCAGTGGCAATGTCAGACACGATTCGTGGATGACAGATAAATTTAAAGTGAATAGTGAACATAGGAGTCATCAGGGATGGATGAGATATGTCTTCAAATACTCCTACCTGGGTGAGCAGTGCATAAATAGTATATGATCATCCCCATGTTTATGCCAGAAAAAGCACTGACAGAGTTAAGCACCCCTTGGTTGGCTCAGTCTATATTGTGGTAAAGAATCAATCAATCTCAGTAGAAACCCTGCCAGGTTCTGCCACAGGTCCTATGAAACTCCCCCTACAAGGAGCTTAACTACCCACTCCCCCAAATGAGAACTCCCCTCCCTACTTTTGGGAGGTTTTCTTACCGTTTCTTAAGTGTCTGGCACTGTAAGTGTCCAGGTCACACACATCTGGCAAAGAAAACCCCATCTCTCTCAAAAGATTGTGTCACTAGGGACTAGGATGTGAAGATTCTTAAGGTGCATCATTCCACTTACCAAACACTTGTTTCTTTTCTCCATTTCTCTCTGCTACTTAACTTCCCTGTGATGGGGATGCAGGAAGAAACTAAGCCTTCTTTAAATGTGACTACTAGCACACTTACTTAAACTGTGGCGAATGGTTTTGTGGTGTGTGTGTGTGTGTGTGTGTGTGTGTGTGTGTGTGTGTGTGTGTATGTGTGTGTAATATGTGTGAATGAATATATATATGTGTATATGTGTGTGTGTGACTCAATTTACCTTCATGTTCCAATAGAAAATATTGTTCTCCTCAATGCAAAGATAACAGAGTTGCATCAGTCATAGTTATTTTAAAACAAATATATAAGTTGTAATTGTTGGTTTGAAGATGAAATCATAGAATTATCTGATCAATTAACAATATCTAGTAAATGCCCAAGGCATTTAATATAGTCAACCTTATAATCATTGTATAAAATAAAAATATACAAAGATATAAAAATAACAGATAATTATTACTAATCAACTGCTAGAAAAAAAGACATAACTATTTAAAATAGGGTCCAGAGAGATGGATCAGTGGTTAGGAGAACTGGCTGCTATTCCAGAAGCCCTGGGCTTGATTCTTAGCCTAGATTTGACAAATTACAACATTAACTATAGTTCCAGGGAATCCAAAGCCCTCTTCTGGTACCAAGACATACATACAGGCAAAGCATAAAATGTAACACACACACACTACAAGTTTTAATACATTTAATTTTCAGATTTCAGATTTCAGCCTCTGTAACTACTTTAATGTTCCAAAAAACTATTAAATTAAAAATTCTGTAAGATTTTTCTATAGGGGCATAATTATTTGCCATCTGTATTGAACTTGAATTAGGACTACTCATGTGTGATATATAACATTCTCAACTTGACAGGGTCTAGAATTGCCTAGGAATCCAGCCTCAGGGACTGTGAAGGATTACCTAAATTAGGTTAGTTGATACAGGAAGATGCACATTAAATGTGGCCAGCACTATTTCACTAGGGGTCTGGCCAAAAAAGAGAAGTGTGCTGAGAACTGGCATTTATTACTTTTCTGATTTCTGACTTTAGACACAATGTGACAAGCTGCCTCCCATCCCTGCAGCCACCATGCCTGTGATACCCAAAGGGGTTGCATTCACTGGAACAGACACTCAAAATAAATGCTGCATTGATTTCGTCAGGTCAGGAAAGGAGATAATAACTTGTATATTCTATTCTTACTTTGATATTTTATTCATTGCTGCTTTTAAAACTGTCACACTACGAGACAAGAGAGATGGCTAGGTGGTTAAAAGAACTTGCTGCTCTTCCAGTGGACACAGGTTCAGTCCTCAGCACCCATATCTGGCACCTCACAAACTCCTGTAACTCTAGTTCCCGAGGATTTGGTATCCAAATCTATCTTCCACAATTTTCTGCACATACATACAATTGGGTGCACAATGTGAATAAAAAGAATTCCAAATCTTAAAAATGAAAAGGGACTCCAAAGTAGTGTGCTTGTGAACAACTGTTATTTTGGCTTTCAAGTTTTGCACTCAAGGGAAATTACTCACTCTTCTCTCCCTCATCTAAATATTGCATTTAATGAAGAATTCGCCTTTCTATCAATCATTTGATGCCGTTAAGTTATGTGTGACAAAGATATTTTTCTGTTCTTAATCTTAGAAAATGTTCATTTCCTGTATCACAGTTGTGTGTGTGTGTGTGTGTTTGGATGTGTGTGTATGAGAGAGAGAGAGAGAGAGAGAGAGAGAGAGAGAGAGAGAGAGAGACAGACAGACAGACAGACAGACAGACAGACAGAGACAGAGAGAAACAGAGATACAGAGACAGAGAAACAGAGAGAGAGAGAAGAGAGAGAGAGAGAGAGAGAGAGAGAGAGAGAGAGAGAGAGAGAGAGAGAGAGAGAGAGAGAGAGAGCTTTACTACTTTTAAAAAGAATGGTAACTGAGATTTAGTCTCTTCCACTACATCATTGAATTCTGCAGTCCTTGACTGATTCCTGAGGAAATAAACATTTCCGAGGGAAATGCTGTATATTAAATAGGGAACATTTTCAAAGATCATTTAGGCTTTCCCAGTATGCACATTCCTCCCTCCTCTCCTTTTAACTTCTTTCTTTCCTTATTCCTCTCTAGCATTTTTCCTCTTCACTTTTTAATACCCACACTTAAAAGATAATAGTTTGTTTGTTTTTTCTTGTTTCTAAAACATTTATTTCTGGATGTAAGTTTAGCCTTTAATGGCTGAGCCGTTTCTCTAGCCCATTCTGAAGAATTTTAAGAGGAGAGAATGTACATCATACTGTGTGGTCCTGGTGGCAAAGCCCAGGATCTCAGTCATGATAGGCAGTCACTATAGCTTGGGGCTATAACTCCACTAGGAGATCATATTGGAACTAATTGCAACATAAACAATGCATTAATTGTTTAAAGTTTTATAACTTTTACTTTAAGGAGTAAGCAAAGGCTTCATCTCCATCATTTTGAGTCTTGTAGTAGGACAGAGAATGGAGTCCAGGAATGTGCTATACAGGAAGGTTTGAATATGATGCTGACCAGGAAGCAGAGGGAAGAAAGGGCCATGATTGCAATATCCCCTTAAAGATCAGACCATCGGTGACCTCACTTCTCCTACTAGACCACACCTCTTGAAGGTTTTACCACCTTTCAACAGGGCCACATGCTAGATACTAAACTTCTTTTTTTTTTTATTTTTGAACTCTATAATTTCATCAGGAGAGAAACATTAACTTAATATTTGAATTTTGACAGTTTTTTATAAAATTAAATATATTTTGATCATATTCTTTCTTCTCCTGCCCCAAGTCCTTCCAGATCCTCTCCGTCTCCTTACCGACCCAACTTTAAGTTCTTTCTCAAAAACAAAAACCCGATACAATAAAAAATGTCCCCAAACAAAAACAAACAAAACAAAAGAAACCACCAAACTGTAACCAAATAAAAGCACACACACAAAAATCTAGGGGGTCAATTATATGTTCGTTAAGTATTCCTGAACATGAATCCTATCCTGGAGTGGTTGTTATATGCAGTGTCAGTTTACTGGGGATAACTGATTTATAAACTTTATTGTTTAAACAAACAAACAAAATATTTCATGTTAGAAACCACACACCTACGTGAAGTACACCCAAAGTCTATACATTCCAATGAACTTGTCTACAGTTTGAATAGCAAGTCTGAAGTTGTGGAGCTTAACATTTGATTTTATACTTTTACTATCAGATGTTTTCAGGCACTTACCCATTACCAGATAACCCACGACAGAATTAGAATTACAAAAGCAGTACGTTTTATATCCTCTTTCATAGTTCATGTCCATTACCTACATTCAGTCCTTCCTCATCAACCTTTAGTGTTTTCACTATGTGATGCTATATTTACAAGTACATTTATTTACATATTATGCATGTATACTTATTGGTGTAATAAGACATAAATATTCTCAATATGAGGAAGAACACACTTTTTTCTCTAAGTCCACCTGTCATACATACCAAATTTTCATTATCAGTTCATTCACTGATAGACAGCTTGATTGATTCAAATTATTGGCCATAATGAATACAGCTACTAATATATTTATAAACATACATATCTTTATGGTAGGATATGGAGTTCTCCATGTATAAGCTCAGGAATGAAGTAGCTGGGTCATATGGCAGTTCTATTTTGTATTATTAAATTTTGGGGAAAATCTGTTTATTTTAACTTAGTATAGTAATTAATTATGTTCTGTTACATTTTAATTTCATCATTTAAAAAAAATAACCATGCATTTATTCAGCAAACACTCACAAAGGACCTGCTGTGAGGTGTGGACTTTTCCAGTTTCTGGAGGGTAGGAGAGGAAGGAGTCATGCCACTGTCGTGTGTGATCTGTATTAAAGTGAATGCTGAGAAAATAAGCTGAACAAAATTCAAATGTGGTATATGTACTATCTGAGCTAAGGGTGTTTTATTGTAAATAAACAGATGGTTGAGTCGTTCCCACATACATCTGAGAACATGCATGTTTAACAAAACACATTTCTTAAATTCTAACTAATTTTCAGTATCTGGCTAGGAGTATTCCTCACAGTATTCACGAAGACCTCTATGATATGATCTGTAGTCACTGTAGCAGATTGCACAGGAAAACTCAAATCCACATGCAATTCCATCTCTCTTCTTTGTGTTTCCCAAGAAGGCCCATTTAGTGTTAAATGCAATAGCATATACAAATTATATATATAAATTAAAGCCTCCATTACATCTATGAATCTAAACCAATCTCTCTCTCTCTCTCTCTCTCTCTCTCTCTCTCTCTCTCTCTCTCTCTCTCTCTCTCTTTCTCTCTCTCTCTGTTGGCTTGGAATCTAATAAGGTTTAGAATACTACTACTACATTTATAATGAAATATGAGCATTTAGATATTTTAAGAGTTTGAAGTAGTGTTAATCTGAATTATTGAAAAATGGATTTTTGACACCCCTGAGAATTTTGTAACAGCGGTTAGTGTTTCCCTTGATTCTCCCTCTAAAAGAACTACAGTAAAAGCAAGCATGCAGGAAAACCCAAACTGATGTGCTGTTAGAGTGTCTTTATGATTATGGACTTCTAAAAGGAACTAGTTTCTATTACATTAAGTTACAAAACCACATCACTCCCATGTCAAGAAACTGACCTCACCTGTACATTACTCTTCATAAGTGTGGAATGTCACAAAGAGATGGCATAGTCACTGAACTAGGTAAACCCCAGGAGACATGTCCTCTGCTGAAACCACAGTGAAGCACAGATTATGAGCAGAACTTCCCAGAGTCAATTCATGGCCTATCTTGGCCACTGCCTTTCCCTGGATATTCCACTGGAAACTGTCAATATGCTTCATAGCCAAAGTAGGCACGTTGCTGAGGCCCTATTTACATTCCTGGCTTCCAGTCTGAACACCTGGCTCTTGTTGATTCGCCCAGCCCATACTTAAGTTTTTGGCACCTGTGGGTGACTAAAAAACACAGTGGCACAGCAACAGATTCAGTGATTAGGAAACAAAATATCAGTTCCAGGGTTTTGGCATTGAACCACAGTTTTGTGACACTCTAAAATAAATGTGTTCTGTTTTGCTAACAGTTTTTGAAATACAAATACTTAGATGAAGAGTATACCAACTGCTCTTAGTTCCCACTTACCCCAATCTTGTGAGAAAGGGTCCCTGATTGTGACACCCTCGCATTATTCTGGTGTATTTGTTACTGGTATTCATAGGTTACATATGCGAGCTGATATCCATATGTTACTAATAATTCCGGTTTGTAGGTATGAAGATATCTTTAGTTTTTAATTAATGCTATAATTAATACTGTATATTTTATATTTTCTAGTATCTTACCTAACATGCTGCACAGGACTTTGTTTTGTCTCCTTAGATTCCTGTAGCTATTACAGTCCATTGGACTTTCTTAATTTTGAGAACAAAATCAATCACAGAAGCAAAGTATTTTACCAAATCTCCTTAAGGGTGGATACTATCAATATGATTTATAGCTGTTGATCACCTAGCTGAACTACTGTTAAATTTCCCCATTCTGAAATGACCATAGAGTCATCACTTCTCTATCTTGACTCATCATACTCTCTTTAGGGTGAGTCCCTGAACCTATCCTATACTTAATGATAAGTGAGCTTTCCTTACCCTTGCTTAGGATGGGAAAGCTATGTGATTTATTTTTAAATAGTGTGCTTGAAGAATCACGACCTTTTTCTGCCCTTCACCCATTTATTTAATCACTGATTTATTTTACTATAAGATACACTATGGACATTTACTTTATAAATATTAGTTTAAATTGCAGACTTTTATAAAACTCAATACTATAAATGGATTGTAAGTAACAAATTATAGCTCACTGCAGTTTCACTTATTTGGCTGGTCAGGTCACATCAGTTTTGGCCACTGGGGATTTTCTATAGGCTTCTTTCACGTATGGCTATAACTTTTCATTTTGAGTACATTGTTCTAGCTCTATGAAGTTCTCTAGGAATCTTCCCTATTTCCTTTCCCGCTCCTATAAGCAGCCATTACTTCAGGGCTTTTAGATCTTTCACTGGGACACAGCATGGAGACAGCAAAGTCTTGATCCTAGACTTACTTTTTTGCTATTTGGATTTCACTTCATTTAACACTCAACTTACAGAGTAAGTGCGTATACATGTGTCTACTCTAAAACATATGTACATACTGATTTATATATGAAAACATATAAGGTAATTTTCACTGAACACAAATCCATACAGATACATAATTCTCATCCATTTAGAGATGGATTATTCTAGCCTCCTTTCTCTCAAACTCTACAAATTTCTCCAAATGGTAAGACCTCTATCTCCTATATTCATTATTGTCTTTTTAATTCACAGTTTATATTCCTAGCAGTATTTGAGTTGTTGACCGACAGTTTCATAGTAGCCAACTTATGTAATAAAGTGCAAATAACTATTTCCTTGTTCTTTGGTTTTATAGTTCCAAAATTATTTTGACCAGCACTTCTTCTCCTGTTGGAGTCAATGAATTTTCACTTGGAATGTGTGGTTAGATGTTCTCTGATGGTCTGCATACTTTCTCGGGACTCACAACCACTAAGTGGTTTTTTGTTTGTTTGTTTGTTTGTTTGTTTTTTAGCAGTTATATATTAAGGGTCAATCATGGTGCTGTAGTTTCTAAAGGTTTTCACAGTTGCCTAATACGCAATCTCAGCCACTGCATTACTTACATAGAACAGTTTTACCATTTAAAAGTATATTGTACTTCATCTATACAAATCTCTCAATTTCTCCAACTCCCTCAATCTTCTGTGATTGCCAATTTTGTTTTTGCTATTTCTGTATTATTTTACCTTTTCCAAAGAGCCAAAGTAATTGGGGTTAAACTGTGTAGCTCTCAAAAATTCCTCTTTTCCCATGGCATTATAGATTTAAGTTCTCTTTAAGTTTTTTTTGTGGCTTAATAGTTTCTTTTTCTCCTGAACTATATTCCTCTCTATGAACATACTACAGTATGCTTCTCTATTTTTGGCCATCTTTGATACTGCCCTTGTTGTATACTTATGATTCTATACATATGTGGTGTTAAGTTTTACTGTGCAGATTTTGAGTGTGTACATTTTCAGCTCAGTTGGGTAAATACCTAGACATGTGATTACGATAATATATGGTAAAATTACATTCAGCTTCATAAGATACTGCCAACTGTCTTGCAAAACACTATGACAGCTATGTTTTTCTCCACATCCTCATGGACATTTAATTTTCAGCCTTTGGAATTTAATTATCATAATATGCAGGTGACCTCAGTCCTTGCTGATTTTGTTTGCAGTTCTCAAATAGAAAGGATGATTGACGAGCTGAACATCTTTCACAAGTTTGTTTGCTGACTCCTTGTCTTATATTTTCAGAAATTTGTTCAGATTTCTATCCTCCCCCCTCTTTTTTTCCTCCTCCTCCTTTGCCTCCTCCTCTTTCCTCCTCCTCCTCTTCCTACTCTTCACTTTCTTTTTGGAAGGGTTCTGTGTTTCCTTGCTCACTGTCAGTCTCTAGAATTCTTTTCATATATTGAATCCACATCTTTTATCACATTTGTGTATCATTAATGATCCTCGCCATCTGTGGCTTGTCTGTTTGTTTTCTTAATGATTTCTTTAATAGAGTAAAAGTTTTTCATTTTAATGAGTTTAATCTACCACTTTTTGTTCATGGACCATGCTTGTGATATTGTGTCTAAAAAGGCATCACCATACCCTAAGTAAGTCATTCATATTTTCACATATGCTATCTATACTTTTTTGTAGTATGCTTTGTAGATTAGGTCTATGATCTATTTTGAGTTAATTTTTTTTTATAAGAGGTGTAAGGTCTGTGTGTCTAACCACACTATTAAACCATGAATGTTTGTTCCTTAACTGGAGCAACATGTTTCTGAAGAGGCACTCCTTCCTTTACTAAATGGCCTTTGCTCCTTTATATAAATTGCTTGACTCTACTTGAGTAAGCCTTTTCTGGATAGTCTATTCTGTGCCGCTGATGTGCATGTATGTTCTCTTGACAGTACTTGGTCCCTTGCTTACTGCAGACTCATTGTAAGCCTTGACATTTGATAATATTAGTCTACCAACTTTGTTCTTAGCATCACATTGGACATATTAGACTTCTACTTTCCAAATAAATTTTGGCAAAATTTTCTTGAGTAGTATGCCTACAAGTATAGCAAGTGTTCAATTAAAATATAATTTATATTCTGTTTCAGTATATGCAGGGTATATCAAATGAAGGGTTTCATTGTGACATTACCATACATGTTTATCATGGACTTTGATTGTATTAAAACCCATTTTTTTCCAATCATTTTACCAATTTCTCTTCCCTTTCACTTTCTTTCATATCCTCCTAGTTTCCATACATGAGAGAAACCACATTTATTTAGAGATGACTTAATTTTGCTTAGTATGATCTACAGTTCTATCCATTCTCCTGTAAACAACAAATATGCCCGGCTTTTAGCTTCTGTTAATATAATTATTTACTGCTTTTCTTTTTTTAATTAAAAAAATTTTCATTCATTTTATACACCAATCAATGATCCCCCTCTTCCCTCCTCCTGCCCCTTCAGCCTCCCCCTCCCAAACCACCCTCAACTCCCCCCCACATGAAGGCAAGGCCTCCCATTAGGGAAGCACATCCAGTAGAGGGAAGTCCAAGCCCTCCCCCACCTCAAGGCTGCATGAGGTGTCCCATTATAGGTAGTGGGCTTCAAAAAGCCCACTCATGCACCAGGGATGGATTCTGATTCTATCGCTGCGGGGGGGGGCAAGCAGATCAAGCTACATAATTGTCTTGCCATGCAGAGGGCCTAGATCATTCCCATGCAGGCTCCACAGCCATTGATCCAACTTTCATGAGTTCCCACTAGTTTGATTTGGTCATCTCTGCACATTTCCCCATCATGATCCTGATGCACTTGCTCATAGAATTTCTCTTCTCTGTCTTTGACTGAACTCTTGGAGCTCTGCCTGGTGTTTGGCTATGGATCTCTGCATCTGCTTCCATCAGTCATTGGAGAAAAGCTCCGTGATGACAGTTAGGTATTCACCAATCTGATCATTGAGGTAAGCCAGTTCAGTTCAGGCACCCTCTCCACTATTCCTAGTAGTCCAGGCTGGGATCATCCTCAAGGATTCCTGGCAACATTTTTAGCCCAGGTTTCTTTCTATCCCCATGACATTTCTCTCTATCGTGACACCTTTCATTGCTTTCGCACTCCATCCCTGTTCCAGGTTGACCATCCCATTCCCTTATGTTCTCATCCCCTATCCCCTACCCTCCATTATCCTCTACTCACTCCCAGTTTACTCATGGAGATCTCATCTATTTCCCCTTCCTAGGGTGATCCATGCATCACTATTTGGGTCTTCCTCATTAGCTAGCTGACATTGACCCACACACCTAAGAACACCTGATTTTTGACAAAGAAGCCAAGACTGTACAATGGAAAAAAAGGAAGCATCTTCAACAAATGGTGCTGGCATAACTGAAAGTCAACATGTAGAAGATTGTAAATAGATACATATCTATCACCATGCACACAACTCAAGTCCAGGTGGATCAAAGACATCAGTATAAAACCAGTTACACTGAACCTGATAGAAGAGAAAGTAGGAAGTAGTCTTGAATGCATTTGGCACAGGATACCACTTCCTGAATATAATACCAGTAGCACAGACACTGAGAGCAACAATTAATAAATGGGACCTCCTGAAACTGGGAAGCTTCTGTAAGGCAGAGGACACAGTAAATAAAACAAAACAACAGCCTACAGATGGGAAAAAATTTTCACCAACCCCACATTTGATAGAGGGCTGATCTCCAAAGTATATAAAGAACTCAAGAAACTAGACATCAAAATAATAAATAATCCATTTTAAAAATGAGCTAAAAAGCTAAACAGAGAATTCTCAAAGGAAGAATTTCAAATGGCCAAAAGACATTTAAGGAATTGCTCAGCATTCTTAGTCATCAGGGAGATGCAAATCAAAAAGACTCTGAGATACCAACTTACACCTGTCAGAATGGCTAAGATCAAAAGCACTGCAGACAGCTTATGTTGGAGAAGATGTGGAGCAAGGGGAACATTCCTCCACTGTTGGTGGGAGTGCAAACTTGCACAGTCACTTTGGAAATCAGTGTGGCGGTTTCTCAGAAAATTGGGAATAAGTCTTCCTCAAGACCCAGCTATACCACTCTTGGGCATATACCCAAGGAATGCTCAATCACACCACAAGGACACATGTTCAACTGTGTTCATAGCAGCATTATTTGTAATAGCCAGAACTTGGAAACAACCTATTTGCTGCTTTTCAGCTTAATTTTTGCTGCTATTGATTTTGACATGTTTTTAGATTACTCCTTTCCTCAGATGTGCTTATAAAGCCTGATTTTTCTGATTTATTTTTTCAATATTCTGAATATGCTTCCAAACAATTGCTTTCAGCTTAACCAACATATTTTGATAGTCTGTGCTTTGCTTTTATTTTAAAATCAGGGCAGTTTATGGTTATTCTTGAGATTTTTTTCCTTCTCTTACATTGTGTAAAATATATTCAAAGAAGTTCTTATATAGTCTTATCTTACCATTATGAATGTTCCAACAATACATAAAATTTAAAGAAAATGATATTAAGACCACCCTCACCTCAAGTATAAATGAATATATAAATTTCTCTTTATTCTTTAGAAAGTCATAAAACGTGTGGCATTAACCAATAATGTGAACCCATTAAACAGTCCTTTGGAAAGAAGAACATGAGAAATTAAAGCATATTGCTACCCTTTCTGCAGCTTCTTTTGTGGAATGCAAAAATATCTTATTTGCTATTACAACATTTCTATTATCGCCAACTCCATTTGCATTAATGAAGACTCGAAATTTTGTAAAAGAAAGAAATTACTTTCACTTTAGTATATGCTGTAATATCTGTATGTATTATAGATAAGTGAGGGGTGTTCATTGATTTGATTGAACTGACCTGTAATATTGAAATTATCTCTTCATTTCATTATTTGCTCCTCCCTGTAAATCAACAAGAAAACAAGCAGTAAGACAATGGGTTTGAATCTCCCTTATGACTTCTTGTTACGTTTAGAGAACCCTTTCTTAAGCTAGATGTGGTTGTTGTCTTACAGGTGAATTATTTCCCCTGAAGAATGAAACATTCTGATACAGACATAGACATCAGTTTTATTTATTTGCGCACGGGTCATTGGAAGCAATTATCCCTTACCTCAGCAGTGAGCTAGCTCCTCACTATGGCTTATTCAGGAATTTTTCATGCTTTGTTAACAAGCCATTAGCATTATTGCCAGTTCATTAGCCTCGACTTTGAAAAATACTTCTTCAGAACTCACTATTGTTCAAAAGGCCTATAAACATAATAGAATAGCTGAGAGTATTAAGATTGAGACAGGTGCTAACTCTAATCAGTAACTGTGGGGACTATACTTATCAAGGTGTTCTTACATATGAGTAATATTGACACCCCCATAGTGATCTATATTAAGGTTATATATAAAATGATGAATTTACGGTGAATTAAAAACTGTGCCAGCATTATAATGTGTGTATTGACATTGGCCTTGTTATTAGCTCTCTCATCTTTTACATAGCTGAAAGTCAAGTTGAACCTTCTGAAAATGAATATTCATTACCTGTCGTTGGTGTCTCATGATGTCACAATTGCTTCTGACGACTTTTTGCTGGCTTGCTTTCTCCTTCTTCTCATCCTCTTCCTCTTCATTCTTTAATTCCGTTGCTGGTCTATATTCTCCTTCTCCTATTACTCCTTCTAATTCCCAGTACTCACTTCTTTCTTGCCCAAGTTACTTTTTACATTCCTAAACTGGAAAAGAGTCAGTTGAGTCCAGTCCAGACAGCCAATGTAGGTTCATGAAAACAGGAAAAGTGAGAGAATTCCTGGAGTTAGACTTACTACTTTTTAATATTAATTAAAATTATTAATAAATTTAATAATTTAATAAAATAAAGAATGATTTAATAAAGTCATTAAATAATTTATAAAAAAACAATTTGGTGAATTTTAAACAATTCCATACATGCATTGATACATTCTGGTCATCTCCCTACCCTCTCTCATTTTTCCCTCACCTTGCCCCGATTCAAGCACCAACCCCCTTTATAGTGTATTTGTATTGCTCTGCTTTGTGATGCACAGGGTTTAACCATGGCGAAGGCATGGGTGTGGAGCTACTCATGGAGCACGAGTAATCTCCAGGGCCAACATCACTGGAGACAATTACCTCCAATTGCTTCCCTCTCCCACAGCCCTGGACTGTCATTAGCTTACTGAGGATAACTCTTTCCTATCTAGTACACCTGCACCCTTTTACATAACATGCATTAGAGGAGGTCAGTATGGCATAGGTTGATGACAGATTCTCACTGTGCAAGTTTGATCACTGACATTTTTCTCTAAACTGAAGAATCAGCACTGCCTTGTCTTCTTTCTACAGGCTCTCCTTACCCTGATTGGAGAACATAAAGAAGTAAAGTTTTTGGCCATCCTATCACCAGAGCAGGTCAGTTCAGGCCCTCTCCCGACCACTGCCAACAGTCTGTCGTGCTGGAAACCTCACCCAACAACAGAGGGAACCAGATGCAAAGATCCATGGCCGGGGCCTGGGTGGAGCTCCGGGAGTCGGGTTGGCAAGAAAGAGGAGGGTTTGTGTGAGCGAGAGTTGTTGAGACCAAGATTGGAAAAAGCACAGGGACAAATAGCCAAATGAATGGAAACACATGAACTGTGAACCAATGGCTGAGGAGCTCCCAGCTGGATCAGGCCTTCTGGATAAGTGAGATGGTTGATTAGCTTGGTCTGTTTGGGAGGCATCCAGGCAGTGGGACCTGGACCTGTCCTCAGTACATGAGCTGGCTGTTTGAAACCTGTGGCCTATGCAGCCTGGGAGGAGGGGACTGGACCTGCCTGGACTGAATCTACCAGGTTGAACTTGATCCCCAGGGGAGTCTTTGCCCTGGAGGAGATGGGAATGGGGGGAGGGCTGGGGGGAAGGCGGGTGGGGTGGGGGTGAGAACAAGGGAATCCGTGGCTGATATGTAAAATTAAATTAAATTATAAAATAAAAAAAGAAAGAAAGAGCAGATACCATCACGTAAAAGAAAAAGAAGTAAAGATTTCTATATCTTAGATCCTGTTACCCATCCTGTTTTGTAGAATGCTAAACTAAGATGCTACTACCTTTACTTATCTTGGTGTCTTTAAACTACTCTCATCAAAGTGAAATATGATTGGTAAAGACTTCTGAGAAATGACACTTCAGCTTATGTTTGGGTGCAGAATTTGAATGTTTCATAGTGCTTTAGTTTAAACTGCAAATTCATTTAAATCATCCATTACTATAATCTAATACATATTATTGTTGATGATGTCTATTTTTATATAAATTTCTTCTGTACATTGATGTCTATTTCAATACTCCTCTGTTAGGGATAATATAGTGTACTTATTGACATTTTGAAATCCAGAAAACAGGTTTAACTTATATTAAGTGATTAGAGGTTACAATGTTCTCCTATTGTATTATTTGAGGCAACAGTTAATAACCATAATTAAAAATGGATTTTTTATTTATTTCTCTAGGGATCTTAAAGATAATAGAAGCCACAAAAGATTGAGAAATGAACTACCAAATAGTATTTGAATATTCACTATTTAAAGTTGCATCAATATTTTATTTTGATAGTATAACATGAAGAATCGACTTAATGAATCTCTACCTATACACGTGAGCATGATTGTGTAAGCAATATCATTGGGTGTTTTGCACATAAAAACTATCAAAATTCAGAACTGATTTATATATGATAATATAGTTACATAGTTGACAGAAATAGTTAACTCTTGCAATATGCTACATAAAATAGTCTATCCATCTTTATAATAATTATAACTACATTGTGTATCTCAGGGGCACTTTTATATCCCCGTATTTTAAAATTTGTCTCCATGTGCCTTTCCCTGTTTGCACAGCACAATGGATAACCTGATTATCTACAGCAGTTTTTTCCAGCTTGACTACTCTTATCTGTGACTCTAATTATAAAACTAACTTTTCATGTTACCTCTGATACTATCCATTCTCTCATCAGTAGGGGCAAATTTGCATGAAAACATATTACCCATGTAAATGCTTCCAAATTATTGCCAGGAAAGAAATAGACCACTGAATCATTATTGAGCTCATTAGAATAAAGATGCTATGCAAGTGCAAAATATTATCATTTTGTCTGACAAATACCATTAGTTCATTATGAAGCATAGCATTCAATTATCTCCAACATGCAACAGAAGTGAGATGCTTTGTTAGGTGTTGCTGAAGTGTTCTTCTGAAATTACTTTTTAAAGTTATCTAGCATTACACTTCTTGTCATTAAAGAAACAATAGACTTCACTTAATTCAGAAAAAAAAATGTTTCCTTTCCAGATAAACCTATTGTAAAGCATGAACAGTACAGAGAATACTTACCACCTCTGAGTCTCTGCAAATTTGTCATGAGTAAAGCAGAAACAATACCCTGTTTTGCATAAAATCTCACACTATTAAAAATAAGACTCTCAATGAAAATTAAGGGTATGTGAATGTGTATTGTAAATACTAGTAGTTCCATTATTTTTAAGTTCAACAAAAATAGCTGAAAAATCATTGGAAACTGGTGATTATAAAGAAAAGAACACATAGGCTGATGGTATTTATCTTAAATGTGAAAGGCTCATTCAACACTCAAAAAATCAATATACTCTATCTGATCAAAGGTCTAGACAAAAAGCACAAAATAATATTAATAGATTACTAGAAGGCATTTAGCAAAATGAAACACCCATTGTAGATAAAAAATATTCATTAAGGCAGGAATACAGATGCCCTTGCCATCATAAAGAACACCGTTCAAATATAAACAGTTAATAATCCAGTTAATGGGGAGAAATTCTGAATATTCTCACTGATCCTGAACAACATATAGATTGTCCTTTTACCAAAAAGGAACTAAAAATATATAAGTTAAGTGTGTGTGTGGGGGGGAATATGCATTGTCTCTGCATAAGAAATGGCCAACTATACAAAAATAACAAAAAATTCAATTTAACATTAATCTATTAAGTGATCATAAAAAGTAAAATAAAGGGAACATACAAAAACCTCAATCACTTTCCTATACAACAAGAAGGAACACATTGAATTTTAGTTAAAAACAAAAATGCCAACTTCCGTAAAATTTAAAAGTTATAAACTATATGGGTAAAATCTTAACAAAATGTACACAAGTCATACAGGAGGACATAAAATGCAACAAATGAAAAAATACCAAATTAATGAGCATTCTGAATTTATGAATATAAAAACTCTGTGTCTTTAAAATATCAGGTTCACCAAGTGAAGTTGTAGATTCAACACAATAGTAATTAAAATATTATTAAATTTTGTGACTGTCAACAAACTAATTTTACTGTATTCTTAGAGTTGCAAAAGACACAGAAAGTCAATATGATACTTTAAAAGCAAGAAGCAAAATAGAAGAATGATATTCCCTGACTTAAGACTTACTATAAAATTACTATAATCAAATTAAAACAGTTTTTATACTAGAAAGACAAATATATCAAGGGACACAATCAAAATTCTATATATAAACCCGGGTCAACAGCCATTTGTTGTTTGGCCAACAATCATCATGTCTTTGCAAATCTTGGACATCCATATGCAAAATAATGGATCTAGACACCTGCATTCTTCAAGACATTAATTCAAAAACAAATTCAAAAACCTCCACATACATATCAAATTATAAAATTCATAAAATCTCTGTCTCACTGTACTTAGGCAGTATTTTAATTTCCTATCGTCTTAATAAAATGTTCTGGAAAAAGCAACTTCAGGAGGAACAATGCATATTCCGTCTCACAGGTACAGAGTATAGTGCATCCTGGTGTAGAAATCAAGACAGCAGTAGCTTGAAGCAGGTTATTGAATCACATTCATATGCAAGAAGCAAACTGAAAAATGAACACACTCTCTCTTCATTAATACAGTTCACTCTCTTCATTACTACAGTAAAGGATCTGGAATACTGCCACCCACAGTAACTCCAGAGAAAAGCTTTGTCATTTCTCTCGAGCCTGGTCTGTGTGGGTAAATGATTTTCCACTTTCCCATGAGCTGATTGATCTTGGAGTCCTTGCCTGCCCACCACCATGTCAGAACACAGAGCAGTTCACTCACTTAGGGCTTCTTTTTTGGCCTACACCTGAAACTTGCCATTTATTCCACTAGGCAGGTGGCCTCCGAACCTCAGTGACCCTCCTGTCTCTGAACCCTAACACCACACTGTGGTTACAGACATGTATGGCACCACTTGATTCTTGCATGGGTCCTGGGTGTTTGAATTTAAGTCTCAAAGCATATCCAGAAAGTTCTCCTACCCACAGAATCATCTCCCTGGCTCTAGTATTCCTTATTTGAAGAAAATTTTAGATCTAATAAGGTCAATAGATGTCATAATGGACAAGGCTGAACCTTAATCTCATAACTACTGTCATTACAAAATAAAAGCAATTTGTATGGAGAGAGAGAGAGAGAGAGAGAGAGAGAGAGAGAGAGAGAGAGAGAGAGAGAGAGGATATGAACTTTGGAAGAATAAATTTCTGTGACTTCAAGCTATTTAGCTCATAATACTTTGTTATGGCATTCCCTAAAAAAATGAAAACATTAAGCAAAGCTAAATTGCTTCTATAGACATTATGAATGACTTGCTGCTCATGTTGATGCCTTAGGCAAATGAACAAGAAGTGTTATTCCTGCATTTGAGGGTGACATAAAGAAGATATTCTTGGCAGCAGCATGAGGGACAAGCAGCTAAACTTTTGTCTTAGATTGGCTCAAAAGTAAACTTTTCTCTTTTGATTTTCTCAAATATATATATATACATACATACCTATCCATGATATGAAGGGTATAAGCCTTTCTTCATCAATGAGATTTTATGCTCTGTGCGCTAAGCAGAAATGGACTTCACAGTGTAAGATGACTTGAGCAGTAAGCTGATTCATGGATTCTAGTTTAGTCTGACGTGACTGGACTGATGACGGAAGGATCAGTACATGGAGCAAACTGGCTGACACATAGGATGGTGTTGTCTTACTAGGCACAGCATCATCTCCTCTTCTTCCGTGTTCTTGTGGCATGCAAACATTCAATGTTTTAAAGACAACCCAATGAGTCTTCACAGGTAAATCAGCAGTCCAACATTTTTTTCCTAGATGATTTAATTGAATTAATTGACCCAGAACGAATATTTTAAAAGCACTATTTAATCTGTTGTTTGACAATTTCATATACCTGAACTTGTGTTCTGGTTATTAACACCCCCTCTAAGTTTCCTTCCATCCTAATTACTCCTTCTTCTCCACTCCATGTACTCTTCCTAAATTTATTACTTTATTGTGGTTGTTGCTTTCATTTCTTATTTGTTTTCAGAGACCCCCTGAGCTTAATCAGGATCATAATTATGCTGAATGAGTTAGAAGTATCTCCTGGACACCTAAAGGCATCTCAGAGACAAGACAGCTTAAGGCAATGACATTCCCTCCCCTGAATCCATGAGTTGCCAAGATTTCAATAGGGAAGGGTAGGGCCTAGTCATATCCTCCGTGATCCACAACTGACTATTGATAAGCCCAGGCTTGGATTTGCAGGATTCAGGTAGGCACAAGTGCTGTGAGGTCATGATTGCATTGGATGTCCCATCTGAAAGGAAAGCATTTCACAGCCCTTCTCCTACTCTTCTTCCTGCTCTAACCTTATTCTTCCATCTTCCACTGTTTTCTAAATCTTAGAAGGATGATATAAATATCCTGGTCAAGGCTGAGCTTTCTGATAGTATTATTCTTAGCACCTTGAACAACATGTGTCTCTTCATGTGCTTTACCATTCATTACAAAGACAAGTTTCTCTGATTAAAGCTAAAAGTAACATTTGTGCATTGATGTAAACTGTTAGAAAATAACTTGGTAAGATGTCCACGTACCCCAAAAAAATAGTATTGAGTTTGTCCCAAGAGCTTAAGAGCTCCTCAGTCATGAAATTTTTAATGTATTCACAGTACTGGGTATGAATTCCCTTTTGTAGATTGTGCCTCAAATCTTACCTAAATGGTTGTCTACTCCCACAATAGTCATGACACTAAGACACCAGTGGCCACTTCTTACCTGGCAGGTTGATATTATAGAACTTCATTCAAGTTCTCAGCTGGGTAAGACCTTTGATATCTCTTATTTCCCAGAAACCTGCACCCACCTTCTAGCACTATGAAAGTTATCTGGAGAAAGGGAAGATGGCTCAGCCTTTAAGAGTACTTGCTGCTCTTGTTCATAGTACACACATCAGGAAGCTCACAACTAACTATAACTCCAGGAGGATCTAACACCTGTACATGCACACACCCACACACCCACATATAGGCACACACACACACACACACACACACACACACACACACACACACACACACATACACACACACATACACAATTAAAAAATAATCTGAAAGCAAAAAGGCTCTTTGAGAGGAATATTTAAGCTCAGTTTCATCTTGACTTCTTTATACCTGGCAACTGAGCTACAATAGTGTCTTGATAAACAGGGTCTTATAATTTAGTTCTGGTGGGCAGCCAAGAATATGACAAGAGCCTATACTGTTTTGGAGGTCATTGAGGCCTCTCTAGCCAATAAGTAATAAGGAGATATCTCAAATCTGATACCTGCCAGGTTCTTGTTTAGTAATCCCTGACTTTCCTAAACAGTGTTATGATTCTCTCTCTCTCTCTCTCTCTCTCTCTCTCTCTCTCTCTCTCTCTCTCTCTCTCTCTCCATCCATCCCTTCTCTCTCTCTCTTAATATTATTTTTTAATTAGATTATAAAATACTAAGTTTGCACATAGGTTTTTTTTCACACTCTTAATTTTTCTTGACTTTCTCTCCCATCTAATCTCCCTCATCCCCCATTTCCTTCCCTCTTAAATTTTCTATCCTGAAATGTCCATTCTTTCTTTTCATATCACATTTACATAGGACCAGATAGGTTTTGAATCAGTGGATTGCAAGATGTTTTGCATTAATGACTAGTTCCTAGTTCCTGAGATACTTTTAATTCAGAGTAAAATACTCAAAGGCGAGTTCTCATAAGGCACACAAGCAGAGCAGTTCACATTTATTTCCCCGAATGCCATATGCTCAGTCGATTTGGTCTGCAATCTGGAGCTAGGGCTGTAATGGTCCCTGCTGGGTAAAACATCGGTAAGAACAGACATTTGTTGGTGCACAACTGAGGAATTCAGGCACTTGGCACTCAGAGATCTAGTCTGAAATAACAGTGAGGTTGTTTTAGCAAAAAAAAGAAAATTCTTGACAACTCTTGAGAGTTTTACAAAAATCATTTCTTGGCTTTGTGACTGTATTATCTTTGAAGAGATGCTAAGTAAATTTTTTGTAATACTAGGAATCAAACGTAGCTTATAAAATGGGTAAAAAAGGTTATACATTCATTCACATTCAAAATTCCCTATTTTTGAATCCCATTTGTCATAGATCCTTTTTTCCACCCACATACATACATTCACATGTTATTATATAAATGTTACTTTTAAATAGGTTTCTATGATGTATGATTTTTGTATCTGTTACATTTGACCTTTTTTGTAGAAAAACCACTATGGGATTTTTTATGTTTTTTTAATAATTTTTTTAATTAAGAGATTTTCTATTCATTTTACATACCAACCTCAGATTCCCCTGTCCGCCCTCCTCCTGCCCCTCAGCCTTCCCCCCCAACCCAGCCCCATTCCCATCTCCTCCAAGGCAAGGTCTCCCATGGGGAGTCAGCAGAGCCTGGTACATTCAGTTGAGGCAGGTCCAAGTCCCTCCTCTCTGCAACAAGGCTGAGCAAAGTGTCTCACCATAGGCACTAGGCTCCAAAAAATTCGGCTCATACACTAGGGACAGGTCCCTATCCCACTGCCTGGGGACCCCCTAAACAGTTCAAGCTAAACAACTGTCTCACTTATCCAGAGGGCCTAGTCCAGTACCATGGGGGCTCCTCAGCTATTGGTTCATAGTTCATGCGTTTCCACTAGTTTGGCTAGTTGTCTCTGTACTGTTTCCAGTCATGGCCTTGATATCCCTTGCTCACAGATCCCTCCTCTCCCCCATCAACTGGACTCCTGGAGATCCACCTGGGACCTGGCCATGGATCTCTCCATCTGTCTCCATCAATCACTGGATGATGACAATCAGGGTATTTATAGCCATCCGATCACCAGAGTATGCCAGCTCAGGCACCCTCTTGACCATTGCCAGTAGTCTATGATGGAGTCATCTCTGGATACTTGGGACCCCCCCTCCAGCACTGTTTCTCCCTATCCCCATGGTGTCATTTAAGGAATTGCTCAACATCTTTAATCATCAGGGAAATGCAAATCAAAATGACTCTGAGATACCACCATCTTACACCTGTCAGAACGGCAATATCAAAAACACTGAAGACAGCTTTTGTTGGAGAAGATGTGGAGCTAGGGGAACTCTCCTCCACTGTTGGTGGGAATGCAAGCTTGTACAGCCACTTTGGACATCAATATGGTGCTTTCTTAGAAAATTGGGAATTAATCTCCCTCAAGACCCAGCTATACCACTCTTGGCCATATTACCAAGGAATGCTCAATCATACCACAAGGACACATGCTCAGCTGTGTTCATAGCAGCATTATTTGTAATAGCTGGAACCTGGAAACAACCTAGATGCCCCTCAAGTGAAGAATGGATAAAGAAAATGTGGTACATATACACAATGGAGCACTACTCAGCCGAGAAAAACAATGACATCATGAGGTTTGCAGGCAAATGGATGGAACTAGAAAAAATCATCCTGAGTGAGGTAACCCAGACTCAGAAGGACAAACATGGTATGTACTCACTCATACGTACATACTAGATATAAAGCAAAAGATAACCAGATTTCAACCCACAGCTCCAGGGAGGCTAGCTAGTAAGGAGGACCCCTGGGAAGCACGCATGGATTGCTCAGTGATGGAGAAATGGATGAGATATACTGCTGTGGGATGTTCTGTATGGCAAATGTGTTGCTAATTAGTCAATAAATAAAACACTGATTGGCCATTGGCTAGGCAGGAAGTGTAGGCCGGACAAGGAGGAAAATAAAACTGGGAAGTGGAAGGCTGAGTCAGAGAGACACTGCCAGCCACCAGGATGAGAAACAGCATGTGAAGATGCCGGTAAGCCACGAGCCATGTGGCAAGGTATAGATTTATGGAAATGGATTAATTTAAGCTGTAAGAACAGTTAGCAAGAAGCCTGCCATGGCCATACAGTTTGAAACCAATATAAGTCTCTGTGTTTACTTGGTCGGGTCTGAGAGGCTGTGGGACTGGCAGGTGAGAGAGATTTCTCCTGACTGTGGGCCAGGCAGGAAAACTCAAGCTACAATTGGCGCCCAACATGGGGCAAGAGTTTCCACCTAAAAACTGAGAAAAAAGATTCTAAAACAGAGCTAAATACAGCTTCCTAATTGTCTCTCTCAAATGAGCAGCAGCTGCTGGTTTGAGCTACTGGTGGGTTCTCAGCGTGCGAGCTTGACCTGCAGTATGGCGAGAATGAGGCCTCTGCAAGTGGCACATTAAGCTGCATGGTGGATTTAGCCTTTGCTAGTACAAAACAAAAAAAGAGGTTTCTGGACTACACGCTGCTTGGCTAAAAGCATAGACCCACGATAGCTCCCAGAGCTGGCAGTGAACGTCACACCGCCATGTTGGGAAGCTGAGGTGGGCGGAGCCAGCAGCCACAGCTGCTGCAATTTAAGGCAATAGATTCACAATAAGACAGATTCAGATGTAATAGTTTACAATGTGTGTAAAAGATACGTAGGCTTGAAAGAGACAAAAAAGGTGATTTATAGAGTTATAGAAACAAATACATAGTTTTTTTTTTTTGTTTTTTTTTTTTAAATTTATTTTAATTTATTTTGCAATACAATTCAGTTCTACATATCGGTCACGGATTCCCTTGTTCTCCCCTCTCCCGTCCCCCTCACCTTCCCCCCAACGCCCCCCCCATTCCCATCTCCTCCAGGGCAAAGCCTTCCCCACAGACTGAGGTCAACCTGGTAGACTCAGTCCAGGTAGGTCTAGTCCCCTCCTCCCAGGCCGAGCCAAACAATCCTGCATAGGCCCCAGGTTTCAAACAGCCAACTCATGCAATGAGCACAAGATCTGGTCCCACTGCCTGGATGCCTCCCAAACAGATCAAGCCAATCAACTGTCTCACCCATTCGGAGGGCCTGATCCAGTGGGGACCCCTCAGCCATTGGTTCATAGTTCATGTGTTTCCATTCATTTGGCTATTTGTCCCTGTGCTTTATCCAACCTTGGTCTCAACAATTCTCGCTCATATAAACCCTCCTCATTCTCGTTAATTGGACTCCCAGAGATCCACCCAGGGCCTAGTCATGGATCTCTGCATCCAGATCCCTCAGTAGTTGGATGAGGTTTCTAGCACAACAATTAGGGTGTTTGGCCATCCCATCACCAGAGTAGGTCAGTTCGGGCTGTCTCTCGACCATTGCCGGCAGTCTGTTGTGTGGGTATCTTTGTGGATTTCTGTGGGCCTCTCTAGCACTTTGCTTCTTCCTGTTCTCATGTGGTATTGGTTCACAGGCATACAATACAGGAAGAAAGGAACATTACAAAGGAAGTTGATTTTGATGGTTAGTTTTCGTTTTCAGCTTGACTCAGTCTAGAGTCATCAGGAAGAAAACATGGATAAGAGATGGTCTAGATTAGATTGCCATGAGCATATTTCTGGGGGTATTTTCTTGACTGCATTACTCAAACTGGTACCACCTGCTGCTGTGGGATGTTCTGTATGGCAAATGTGTTGCTGATTGGTCAATAAATAAAACACTGATTGGCCATTGGCTAGGCAGGAAGTATAGGCGGGACAAGGAGGAAGAAAAAGCTGGGAAGTGGAAGGCTGAGTCAGAGAGACACTGCCAGCCGCCACCAGGACAAGCAGCATGTGAAGATGCCGGTAAGCCATGAGCCATGTGGCAAGGTATAGATTAATGGAAATGGATTAATTTAAGCTGTAAGAACAGTTAGCAAGAAGCCTGCCACGGCCATACAGTTTGTAACCAATATAAGTCTCTGTGTATACTTGGTCAGGTCTGAGAGGCTGTGGGACTGGCAGGTGAGAGAGATTTCTCCTGACTGTGGGCCAGGCAGGAAAACTCAAGCTACAATATACCTGAGCAAACTGGGGCTGAGGGAGGGTAATGGAGGGTAAGGGATGCGGGATGGGAACATAAGGGAGTAGGAGGTTCAAAGTGGAACAGGACAGAGTGGGAGAGCAAGGAACAAGATACCATGATAAATGAAGACCCCATGGGAATAGGGAGAAACAGAGAGCTAGGGATTTTTTTATGCTTTGAGTGATTGTTACATTATAGATTATTTGAGTAACTGGTTTCCACTTTGTGGAACTGTTTGGGGAGGATTAAGAGTTGTGGCCTTGCTGGAGGCAGTATTTCACTATGAGGGCGCTTTGAGGTTTCAAAAATTAACCATCTATTCCTATTTAGCCATCTCTATCTCAGGGATATGGATCAAGATGTAAGCTCTCAGCTCTTGCTCCAGTTCCATGCCTGCCTGCCTGCTGCCATGCTCCCAGCCATGATGGTCATGGACTCTAGCTCTCTGAAACTATATAACAATAATTCTTTCTTCTATAAGTTGTCTTCATCATAATATCTTATCATAGCAATAGAAAAGTAACCAAGACAGATGAGTATTACTTCCTGCCTGAAGATTAATAGTCGTGAAATAATGAATTTGCAGACAAACATTATGTATGTAAGCCTCATTCCTTTTTAAATTATTGTGGCTTTCCATCTGGGAGTGTAACCCCACAAAATTTCCCCTGTTCCATGTTAACCTGTTCATTGGTGTGGATATTGTTTCAGTCTTATTTATACAGCCATTTCTAGGAGAGACTGTCTCACTACAAATATCCTACTATTCTGGCTCATATTATCTTTCTATGCCTTTTCCACTATGTTCCTTGAGCCATAGATGCAGGAGTTGTGATGTAAATGTGCCTTTGGGATTGGGTTCTACATGATTTTTGATCTACATTGTATTCAACTGTGGATTTCTTTGACTGTCCATTCATATATAAAGTTGCACACATGCACACATGCACACACACATACACACACACACACACACACACACACACACACACACACACAGAGAGAGAGAGAGAGAGAGAGAGAGAGAGAGAGAGAGAGAGAGAGATAACAGCTGTAATCAAAGAAATTGAAGCATTGGAGGTATTTGAGTGAATATATATGGGAGACTCTAGAGGAAGGAAAGGGAGGGCAAAGTTATATAATAAAAACAAAATAGAAATAAATAAAAGAAATTATTTTACCTCTTAAGGCCATATGAAAATTTAACTACTCACTAAGAATTGGCCAATATGCATACGATGTCTCATGCTCTGGCCTCTTTATATTATAAAGGCCTATACTGTGGACAACTGGTATTCATGGTATACTTCTTGTGAAAGTTCTACAAAGTCAGGAATAATTTCTTAAAAACTTCAGCAAATTACTCTTAAACATGAATTTTCCAGCAGTTACATATGTGATACACACCAAAGGAAAAGTTTGTGTTAGCAGTTCTCTTTCTCTCCCTGCCCTCTATTTTTTTTTTTTTTGCCTCTCATCTCCTTCAAGGACAGAGTGGTGTTCACTGGGAGCTCATCTTTCTCTCTAGAAAGGGACAGGAGTCCCTGTTTGTGTCTTCATCTTAGCCTCCAATCAGCGAAGGAGTCAGGGGCTCACAGAAGAATAAGTCTTTATCTAACCTACAGATGCAGCTTTACAGCCAAACTCTTAGAAAGAACCCAAAGTCAGATCCTCCAATGGAAAACACTGCATAATGCCATGCTATCAGCTTTCATAAAAAATATCCTGTCAAACTGGTTCAGCAAAATTGGCTTCTGGCATACATATAACTGTCAGATATTGCAAGGGACCAGCAGAGTCAGACAGGTAAAAAATCAGAGATGAGCTGGTAAAGTTAAAATCATCATAGGACAAGTTGCAGGATTAAACCCAAGACGGCACGGAGACAAAGTCTGGGAAATAGAGGGGAGCATACACGTTTCAGTCCTAAAGTGAAAACTCAAAAGCATAAATGTAGGAACACAGGACAGCTTTCTGTAAGAAAATATTCAATACAGTTAATGATATTTAACATAGAATTACTTCTGGTAAGGAAGATGGAAAGGAAATGACTTTATCTTCCATCTGCATCATGCCCTAAAGCACTGGCAGAATTTTTATTTGGTAATTTAGATTCTATGATCAATCATCCTTTAAGCTAGTTAGGATAAATAGTTTTACCATTATTTCCAATAAAATATCAAAACTGAGAGAGGACATATCATTAGCTCAAATGCCCTGGAATGTGTTAATGGTTAACTCCACAATTTTTAAAATGCTTGTATCTCTCCAGGTTCTATTATTGGACAATTTTAGAACTACTTGCAAATATGTTTTAAATCTATGATTATTCCCGAAGGATAGAACTATGACCTTGCTCAGTATTTATAGAATGCCTTGAAATTTATAGAAATACTATCTTTATCACAAATGTACTTTTCATCAGAAGGTCAGAAGATTCCTCTGTCAATTCTCAGTGTCTCTAGCCAGTATTATCCTAGATAAAAAAAAAATCTCCTTTTCTACACTGTCACTTCAATATCTGCTCAGTTAAAAGGAAAGTGGCATTTAGCAAACTTGTTTTATTGAAAGAATAATGGAATTACTGGACATGAACCCAGAATAGTGCCATTCCACATTATCATTATGGGGCCTAAACACATCCATATTTTTAGTGTATTCACTTGTCAGTATTTAAAAGCTAAATTGTTTCGTGTGTTTGTTTATCAGTAGTAGATACTGGTTCAGAAAGGGTGGAAATATTAAAACTTTGAAGTTAAGATAATTATCAATATTCAAGTGACACTAGAAAACCTGTTCAAATTTGGAAGACATAGGACAGAGAATTTAAGGAGAATTGGAAATTAAAATAAAAAAGGACATAGGTAAAATTATGAATTGACATAAAGCAGTATACAAAATAGAAATGTCTTCCCAGAAGCAAGAGAATCAAATACATCCAAAGAACTCATGAAACCTACTGAGGCTGTAATACCTTGAGAATAACATTAAAAACATGATAGGAATACTTAGTGAGATTATTGAGAGCTTAAAGATTCAGCCAGGGACATTTGCAAGCACATTCTTGATCTGAAAATAAAATATTGAAATTAATATTAGACACTTCTATTTAAGTCTACCTAGAAGTCAACTCCAAAGAGAATACTAGCTGCTGCCATTACCATCTGGTCAGCTGCTGCTCAAACATAAATCTGAAGAAGATGAAGTAAAATTACACCTGCGTAGGGCAGCCATTGCTACTTTCAGATTCAATATCCAGTATCCCTCTTCCATATGCCAAGTAACCTGAGGTTGCCTAGGGTTGCAATGAAGCCCAGGGAAAAAAGCAAACATATTATTATCATGAGATAGGATAGTACTGACCTCTGTGGTAATGATAAGGCTGTAATAATGTCCTAGTTCAAATATCAGGCAGGGTTGTTTATATTATTACATTGTTATCTTTACAAAATGTATACAGCATTGTCCTAAAATTATTAACATATTTTTAGTTAACACAACTCATGGAATTGAATATTACGTATACCAAATATATTTTTTTAGAAGTTCCTGTTGGAAAAGACGCACAAAGACACAAAGAAGAAATAGGATCCATGAGAGGACTATAATCTATGACCGTTTGGGTCTTGAACTTCCAGTTTCAAGTCTTAGGAGGCCTCAGTGTGTTATGTTTGATGCTCTTGAGTGTCTGTGAGATTTCCTGTTATTCTGTAAAATAAATCAAACTAGCCTGATCTTTCCATTTCTTAATATGAGGTATTTTCTAGTCTTTTGTTTGGAGCTTCCTTCTTCATACTTAATACTTGGGATATGTCACTGATTTATTAAACTATTTCTTTGTACATTAATTTTCAAAATAGAAATCAGTCCATAACTTTCTCTCTGTGTGTTGTCAGATTTTGAACTAAGACTATAATGGCCTTCTAGAAAAATCACACTGTATGTCCTCATTATTTGAAAGTACTAAGAAGTACATAATATTCTTTCTTTCTTAAAAGTTTGAAAGAAATAATCATGGAAGTAATTGGGACTTCATAAGAACTGTATGAAGGTTTAATTATAGACTTAACTTCTTTAACAGATAATAGACTATTCAGAGTTTCTCGTTTGTGACATGTGTGATATTACCGTTTTAAAAGCATTTTGTCCATGATATGTAATTTGTCAACATTTTTTTGGACTCAAGTTGATCATTGCCATGTATCATTATCTGTTCAATGTCAAGAAAATCTGAAGTGATGGTTATTCTTTGAAAATATAGTACTGGTCATTTAATTTTAGCATTTGTTCTTGAATATTGCTTATTTTTCTAGGTTTTAATTAGTTTCAATTCTCTCTTTTTTAGGTCAATATTTGTGTAGATTATATTTTGATTTTAAGCTTTCAATATCTTTATATTTAATATGTAATCCTTCTAACAAGCATATAATTTTTATATTTATCTAAATATTACCATTGATTTATAATTAATTATAAGTTATGACACTACTGTCAAGTAAAGATTATGCACCGTAATGAAATTAAGATTATAGTTTTACTATAGAAAGTTTTGGTTTTTTTTTTTAATATTTTCCTGTATTCTTGACTGATGTAACTTCTATTTAACTTTTCTTATTTATTGTGTAGTGTGTGGTAGGGGTAACAAGTGGAGTCATAGGACAATTTCAAGAGTTGATTCCTTCCTTCTACTATGTAAATCCTGGGAATCAATCTCAGATTGACAGTCTTGGTTCCAAACACCTTTGCAATAGGATCATATTCCAGGTTAAAATGTTTTTGATTAATCAAATGTTTTTATTCCTCAAACTATCTTATGAAATCTGCTAGGAAATACAATCTTCACAATTTACTTTCTGGTTTTTCTATGAAATTGTAACATACGCCATTGATATATTAGACATTGGGATTTTGTCATTTCTCATAAACTTATTTATCACATTGATGCTTTATGTATTATTACAGCTGGGTCTCATGCATCCCAAGCTGGCCTTGGGCTCATTATGTAACCAAGGACGATCTTGTACTTTTGAAACCTGTCTCCACTTCTTGAGTATAGGACTAAAGAAATTCACCGTGGCTGGTTTTTGCAGTGTTAGGGATCCTACTCATGGCTTCCTGATTTCTATATGATTTTTCTAAAAAAATCAGTTATATCCTCAGCCCAATTTTAAAAATTTTAATAATTGTATTGTAGTTTTAAATACCCATAAGATATGGCTACCCATTAACTATTTTTTATTCAACTCAGATAGTTATTTAATACTGATTATATAGATATTCTTTTATATTTATTATTTATTGAAAATAGATTTTTTCAGAATATATTCCCATGATTCTTTAACCTCCCTCAATTTCTCCCCAACTCTACCTACCCAAATCCATACCCTTTATTTCTCTCTCATTAGAATGCCATCGTCTAAAAAATAATACAATAAAATAAAATTAAAACAAACTAACCAGAATAGGATTAAACAAAGGAAGTAAAAGAATAAAAACAAATCCAAAGAAGAAGCATAAGAAACACATACAGATTCAGTGACATACGTGTTTACACACTCGAAAGTTCCAGAAAAACACAACACTAGAAACAGCAATATATACACAATAGACCTGAAAGGGGAAAAAAAAGTATAAATAATGCCCAGACCAAGCATTAGAAGACATGGAACCTTCAAAGATGTCATTGAGTTTGTTTTGTGTTGTCTGTCCAAGGGGCCTGTCCTTAAGAGTGCTTTGTATCCCAGTGAGACTACATTTGTGCGGAGTTGTCAGCTGAAGGCAGCTCTGGATTAGGGATAGGTATTGTATCCACTTCCTCTCTCAGCACTGGGACCATGTAGACCCCTCCCAACTAATAGCTAATATGTGGACATCAAGAACACACATAACTTTTGACTTCTTCCTTTCCATTTTTTATGCCCCTTATTTCCTTTAGTTGTCTTATTGCTCTAACCAGAACTTCAAGCACGGTTTTGAATAGATGCGGAGAGGGCCTTCTCTTGGTCCAGATTTTAGTGGAATTGCTTTGAGTTTCTCTCCATTGAATTTGATTTTGGCTATAGGCTTGATGTATATTGCTTTAATTATGTTTAGGCATGTCCCTTGTATCTCTGATCTCTCCAAGACTTTTATCATGAAGAGGTGTTGGATTTTCTTTTTTTGATTTGTAGGTTATTTTAAATTAATTTAATTTTACATATCAGCCATGGATTCTTCTGTCCTCCCTCCTCCCCTCCCCCTGCACCCTCCCTAGGTGAAGCTTGGAGGAGGGGACTGGAGGTGTTGGATCTTGACAAAGGCTTTTTCAAATTTGGATGAGATGATCATGTAGTGCACATAAACCTAATTTAGCAAGTCTGCCTTCAGAACACTAACATTGTCATAGGCATAGTATTGTATTCATGTTCATTTTTTTGTAAAAAATAAATCACTTATTGCTTTTATACACATGTTTAATTACGTTTTGGAGTCAAATTTTAGAACTTCAGGTGCATATCTTGCAATTCTTAGGGTGAGCTTTCTAATTTTTATTCTCTCAGGTAAAAGTTTAGGTTCCTAAATGACTAAATGTCAGACCACTCTTGCATTTTTAGGAGGCAAATTATTTATAAGTTATTATCATTTTCTATGTCATTGGTTTCTTGCACTTAATAAAACACTGCCATGAAGGAAACCAACTGGTAACTTTGTTTTTTTTTTCTTTTTTTTTTTTTGTGTAGCTATTAAAATTGTATTTGACTTACAGAATTACTTGAGAAATATTTTTCCATATTTCTAATTATAATGTGTAGTTTTGATCATAACATAGACAACCCTTCTGCTCTTTCTTGAGCAGATTACTCTCCGCCTTGTTTTTTTTCTACTTTCACTTTTAAAAAGTTAATTTCCCCATATCTCCCCTTTCTTGAATTTCAGGTATTTTAACTTAAAAAAAAAAAAAAACCACAATCATCTCTCCCTACCCTCCAAGCTTCCAATCCTATTTTTCCCTAAAGTGGGTTAGAAATTTCCTCATGCTGTATAACACCAATACATTTCATGTATATTAATACATTGCTATTGACTTTCAAGGATGACTACTAGGAGGAAGTGACAACTTAAAAATAGTTCATACCCTCACACATAAACACTACTCAGTAAGGAGGTAGAATCTATGCCAGATCATTCTTTAAACAATAGCTGTCTCACTGTTAATTTCTAAACTTTCCATAACACTTCTGAAAAATAAGCATTCTGATTAGCTACACAGGGTAAAATGAAGGAGAATTAAGGTCAGGCAAGATGAGGGTAAGACATTTACTCAAGCACATAGCCTGTAGCAGATATGCCTGGAAATAAAATAATACATACCTGCCTGATTCCAAGGCACACTCTAAAGTATTAAAACTCACATTTTCAAGTGATTTACCAAGCTCAATACAGCTGTAGTCATCCTGAAATCCTACAGTAAACCAGGAAAGCTTCAATGGCCTAGCTGTCCCTAGATGGGCATCTTAGCATTATCAAAAATAGGGCATAACTCAAATACTTTGAATTTTTAAGAATTATTGACTGTGGGATCAGAACAAACTGATCCCAGTCTCTACTTCTGTCTATTAAGCAGAGATAAATCCTGTAAACCCACTTTTTTTCCTTTTATCTTCTGTACTATCTTCTGAAAATGTAATCAGTAGTATTTTGTGCATGATGTAAGGCTAACTTGACAGGATCCTGCAAAGAAACTAATTGGCATAGCTGCAGAACTGTGGGTATTTTAAAAATACCCATGCCTTTGGAAATACCTGAGGAAATCATGGGCATTATGAAGGCACCACAAGTCTGAGACACCGAAGGAGGAGAGGAAGATGAAAGTGAGAAGTGAAGAGACCACAAAGCAGTTATTCTCTGAAGTGGCTTTGCTTATATTAGCCCAGGAGCAGGGACAGGTATAGTGTTTACAGGTCTAGTAGTAAAAAGGGGCACCAGGCAAAATCAAGACTGTCAATCACATGTTCTTTGGCTTCTGTCATTCCATTCTCCATCTGATTAATTTGTAATAAAACTATTTACATATACGGTCTAAATATGTTTGAGGTTTTTAAAAAATGAACAAATTTCAGACCATTGGAATTCTGAAACACGGTTAGAACAATGCAGCCCTATTCTGTCAACACTCACATGGTTCATTCCAACAAAGTGAGCCATAATTCTCCTGAAAATACAAAAGTCAAATGAAATGTTTCGTTTGTCACGTCTCACGAACCATGGTGCATGCAGGTTAAAATGTAGACATCATTATTTCCAAAATAAGTAGTAAATGACCAGAGAATACTTGACATGTAGGCAGAGGGTTCTTAGTGGAGGCTTGCAGAGAATGATTGGCATCATGGAGGATGAGTGCTTGGCCATACTGGGTAGATCATAGTGGAGGCTTAGCTACAGTGGCTAAGTCACAGGAGAGTATTTGTTAGAGTGTTTAAAGTCATAGAGGGTGGATGATTGGCTAGAGTGGGCAGGTCACAGAGTCAAGGCTTAGCTAAAGTAAGTAGGGTCAAAGTAGGTTGAAGCTTTGCTAGAATGGGCAAGCGCGTCATAGTGGAGGCTTTCAGCTAGAGCTGGCAAGTTGTATAGTGAAGTCTAGGGAAGAGTGGGTGGGAAATAAAATAATACAAAATAAAACTACAGGCAATGGGTACTGCCTGAACTTTTCTCATTTTTCTACCTTTTCTGGTTTTGATCTATAAAGAAGTCCTTTCTTCTCAGAAAAAGTCTTACACAGCAAGGAAAGTAATGTCTCCTAGGACCTCAGGATATCTCCATTTCCAGTGCCACTTCTTGGGAAATGATCTGACAGCTAAGAGGTCAGGACAATCTTTCAAAACAATGGCATTACACCTGTTCCCAGAGTCCAAAACTGTATATGGAATGATACAAAAACGCCTACACAGAAAGGCTTGTTCCTTGCGTGCTGCACTGCCTGCCCCCCGGCTCTCCTGCTCAATCACACCCTCAAATTGCAGAAGCAACAACAGTTTCTTGGTGTTGACAGAGTGTGTTGCGACTTTATCTTTGTAGATCTATTTTCTCTTGAGAACTCACTTAAAAAATCCCCCTTAGTTATCACTTTCATACTCCTGCTGTATTTCTCTGCATAACACTTATAATTATCTAACATGCCACAAAGTATTTCTGGTCCGTGTTTGTTTCTTTCCATTGCTAGGCTACAAGAAAAAAAAAGACAGTGATTGCTTTCTATCTTTTATTCTTATTCATATTGATTTCTGGATATTCAGCCTGTAGGGGCTTGCCAGATGTATAACAAGTACTTAAAATTGTTGAATAAATGAATGGATAAACACATACATAAAGGGACTTTCCCTGTTGATATTTTTTGCCATAGACAAATTTGTATATTATATCAAATTTCTTCCATTCATTCTTTTTCGTTTGTTATTTGCACCCGTGTTTAATATAAGAAATGCACACTTCTCAGTTCATGAATTTATCGAGCCATTAATCTGGTAAACACTAAGCACAACTGGAGAGCAATCATACCATGATTCTTTTACTGTCTTAATCAAAGGTCAAGTAAAGAACTTGAAATGTTAGCAGAGAAATGAGACAGCATATTCCACTTAAGATTCTGAGGCTTAGCAATGTAGCATGAATCTTAAAGAGTCTTATTAATAAAAACAAACCCAAGGCCAGTTATTGGGGTGAGCGCTGGAAGATCAGAAAAGCAGAACAAGCCACAGCTTCCTCACCTCGCCAGTTCCTCAGCTGAACCTCTTTCCTCAGACTGGAAGTCTCTGTGTCCTAATCTGGAATGGATCTCAGCTGAACTGCTTCTCAAAAGCCTGAAAGCTTAAACAGCTAAAACCTTCTAGTTCCTGGTCTTCACACCTTATATACCTTTCTGCTTTCTGCCACCACTCCCTGGGATTAAAGGTTCACTTTCAGGGATTAAAGACATGAGTCACCATGCTCGGCTGTATCCTTGAACACACAGAGATCCATGTAGATCTCTGCCTCTGAAATGCTAGGATTAAAGGTGTGAGTGCCACCATTTCCTAGCCTCTGTATCTAGTGGCTGTTCTGTTCTCTGACCCCAGATAAGTTTATTAGGATGCACAATATTTTGGGGAACACAATATCACCACATAGCAAAGGGCATCTGGAGAGTGGTACTCACCCAAAGACTGTTTCTTTTCCTTTTTTCTTTCTTTTACTTTATCATTTCTTTCATTCTTTTTCTTTGAAAACATGTTCTTGTCACATACAATACAACCCAACCACAGTTTCCTCTCCCTCCATTCCTTCCAGCTCCCCCCACCTCCCCTCCTCCCCTCTTCCCCAGATCCATGCACCTCAGTCTCCCTTCAGAAAAATATTACACTTCCAAGAGATGAAAAACAAACAATACAAAATAAAATACAATAAGAGTAGATAAAAGCCCTCACACCTCAGCCTGAGATAGGGGAATCCTGCTGGAGGAGAAAGATTGTAGGAATCAGAAGGGACAGAAGACACCAGGAAAATATAGATCACTGGATCAACTAAGCAGGGCTCCCATAGCCTCACAGAGCCTGAAATGTTAAGCATGGGGTCTGCATGGCTCTGCATCAGGTCATCTGCATGTATGTTGTAACTGTTAGCTTGGTGTTTTTATGGGACTTTTAATTGTAGGGACAGGTGGGTCTCTGACTCATTTGTGTGCTCTTAAGACTGTTTCTTAAGATGTGCATGGATACAGGTCTGTTCAGAGAAAATGACTCCCTGAACTTGTAAAGCCATCTGGCCAAATATAGTCAGTGGGATAAAGTAAGAAATAAACCAGAATCTCTGAGAATTTTGTAAGTAGTCTCCAACCTCATTCTGGATTACATATTAGACATTTATGATAAATGATGAAAAGGCCTGTTTTTATTTAAAACTCTCTTTTTTTGGGTTGGGGATTCTTTTATATCTATGAATCAAATTGTTTCTATTAACATAAATTGAAATTTAAAGCATGTACTTTATGAATTGTGACTGTGTGGAGACATTTGTCACATGCCTCTCTTGCCTCTCACCAATAAAGCAAACAGAGCAACCAATGAATGACTGTAGTTGCTGTGAATGTGTTATAGGATTGAGTAAGGGACTTGATATGAAACACTTGCCATCATGATTGATGCAAAATAGATGTTGAATAAACAGGGACCGAGATTTTTAATTGCAGAAAATGATCCCTATATTCTATGGCTTGAATAAAAGCTAAAGGAAATTTTTGAAGGTTTCTGGTAAAGAAACATATACTTTTTTTTTACAGTACATGTGTTGCCTTTATACAGAGGATAATAAGTATGCATATATATACATATACATATATAATGCTGTAGCTCTTGCAAACTAATATAAACACAAAAACAAAACAAACAAAAAACAACTTACTTTCCAAGAACTAATGCATTTGCGAAATATTTTGCTAGAAAAAATACAAATAAACATAAACCTAACTTTACTTCTTAATTTGCCATGAGACTACTTAAACTATTCTTTCCTTTTCACAGTATAAAAACATGTGAATGAAAAAATAATGGATTCTATACTTTGCATCAGCATAGCCTCTCCTAGTTACTAGTCTTAGTCATACTAAAGTCACGTGTTCAAGGAAAGGAACTATATATCACAAATCAATACTTCCATTTCACTTCTATATTTGAGCTTATCTGGACATGCTTATCTGGAGAACCAACAGATTGAGATATAGAAATGATTGAAAAGGTTGACTTTCTATATTTTCTGAAACATTTAGACAGAATTAAGGGTGCCTTGAACATATTAATTCTTATTAAATTGTTGTTAGGTCATAGAAAACACGATTAATATAGAAGATGAGAAAGAACATTTAAATTTGAAGAAGCTCGAGATTCTAACTTTGAACAGCAGATAATTTTTTAACTTTCGAAGCAGACAAATTACCATGGGGAATACCAGCAGTTGCTGTATGCATTGTCAGTAAGAGGAAGTCTATCAGTTTCCCAGGAGGAAAAATCAATCACAGAAGAAACTCATTTCACATTTAAAACTCAACAGGAAACTATCTTGCCTCTAGGGGGTGGGGTTGTAAGGTAAACCTCTCAGAATCAAGATATTGAACACTTCTAAATTCTTGAAAGTAAATTTCAAATGTTCTTACTACTAGAAAGGATAAGTGATGAATATGTTACTTACCTTGAATGACTATTTCATAGAACCATATTGTATCTCTCAGTCTATAATTTTATGACAACCATTAAAAAACAGAAGTGTGACATGATTTTAATTGCCCATTCTTCCCCTAATACTAATGATTAATAATAACATCTTTATCAAAAATAGTTGTTTTGCTTCACTAGGAAAGATTTTAGATGTACTTGAATTGAGTACATAGATGGATTAATATATGTCCGTGAGAACAGATATGTGATCATAGACATGTAGCATTAAAAGCATAGTGAGAAAATATAAGGCCTGTAGTTGGATGTGGTATGTGTACTGAGAATCCTGCAAACAATATTACTTCTGAAGTCACCTACATACATTCACCCAAAACAGACACACCAAAAATAAAATCTTTGATTAGAATTACTGAAGTCAAAGTCTCTTTGTTTCACATTAATAAAATGCCAAAAATAATCCATCAAATAATAAAAACATCCATTTTCATCACCCACCCTTAGACAATCTTGTCAAGAAAACTAAAGTAAGGAGCCAAACTAATACAACTTTAAAATGTTGGCTGAATTCATGTAGAAAGTGTAGTACCAGAAAATGAAAGTTAGAAGTTGTATTCATTTAAAAGAAAACAAAAGGGTTTTCTGTGAGGGTTAATCTTGATTGTCAGCTTGGTTGGATATTGATTCCACCTAGAGAAACCCTTTCAGTTTTGTCTCTGAGGACGTTCCCAGGAAAGTAGACCTTGGAGAGAAGACCTCCTTAGGAATGATAACATCTTCCCCACAACCTCTTAGGTGTAAAGACATCCACAGAAACAAAGGTGCTGTGGGTTTGCTTGCCTCTGCCTCTTGTTTGTGAATATGTTGATCTCTTTACTGTTGCTGCCATGGCTGCTGTGGCCGTCATTCACTGATAGCAGACTTCAGCTTCTTCGGATCAATATAGACTGTGGACTGACTCTTTAAGAATCTTCCAGGCCTTCAGCACCAAACTGGGCTGTTGAAGCATCCAGATATGCAAGCTGTATGACTCCAGGTTATCAGCCTCTCCACCTTGCAGACAGCAATTTTTGGGCTACACAGTTCCTATTATGCCAGCCTATCTAATGCATCCTCTTTTGCAATATATATTCATTCCATATATTCTGTTCCTCTAGAGAACCATGGCCAAAGCTTTTCTTCTTCTTCTTCTTCTTCTTCTTCTTCTTCTTCTTCTTCTTCTTCTTCTTATTATTATTATTATTATTATTATTATTATCATTACTATTTTATGTGTATGGGTGTTTTGTCTAAATGTATATCTGTGTGCCACATACACTTCTAGTGCCTATGGGACACTTGATCAGATAGTCCTCCTGCCCATAGAGGACGAACTTAGTCCACAGTTATTCCAGAATGGCAGATGTCAGCTTTTAGAAGCTGTAGACTCATTCAAATATGGCATCTCCCTTTTCCACTCACGTGGGATTCATTGATCACCATGAACTCTGGGTGAAACAGAGCTTGCCTTTCACAGTGTCTGATTGCTCATTCTTCCCCAGTGTGACTCTGGTATGATCCTGTCTAGTTAGAGTATACTTGTTCCCTCTCATGAGTACATGATTAAGCAAAAGACTATTGCCCTCATCTGTCTAGTGTTTGCTGCAGTATGTAACAACAATCACCGCCATTAAGTGGGAACCATTCCTTCACTTACCCTTCATTATTCTTAAAGGTTGATGAAAAATTGGTAAACAAAAGTGGAAAAATTTGGGGAGGGGGATATTGTAGCAGGACACCACAATGGATAGAGCAAACGGAAAGTTTCACAAATGATGTGGTAAGATGTGGTCCACCACAAGTTCTTCAAGCACTTCTTGAATATGTGTCCCAATGTAATTTAAAAGGAGACATACACTAAAAAAAAAAATCTCAGTATGTCTGCATATAGAATGATGCAAACAAATTTCAAGTTACATGGTTGAAAATTGGCAGTTGGATGTCTTTCTAGAGGAGAAGACAAGAAATAGAAATGGGACCTCGTGATTATTTTAGGATGTGTTGCATAAGATCATCAGCATCACTGGTGTCCTTTGATAGATCGGTGTGGGCTGGAAACTGTGGGCAGAAAGCCTGAATTGTATGAAGAAATTTCAATTTTCTGAAGGCTGACATTTAGAGATTTTGTATTGGTTATGTATTTCTTGAGTTTCTTAGCAGACAGGAGGATTTCATAAACACAAACTTAATTAAGTCTGAAGACTCAGTGGTACATTTCAGATGAGAGGTGGGAAGAGCTTGCACTGCCAAGCTCTCCAACGAACCAGTTTGGTTAAATAAATGTGAAAGTCATAATAAATCCCCACTAAAGTTCACCCTATATTTTAGGAAAGTGCTGCATGTAATTAAAACACTGATCCCCTGCTTCTTCCCAAGAATTAATCAACAGAAATTTCCTTACATCTTGGAACTTGAGCTCTTTATAAAGTTAATAACTTCTTGGTACTAATAAAAATCAGTCATTCTGGATTGATAAATTTAACTGTCCACTCCATCAAAAGGCTTCGAATGCCTTCTCTAACCTGTCACTCTGTCGCACTGAAGGCAAACTGTTAGTGATCTCTGCAGTTCAACTGAAGAACAGAAAATACCAATTTCTACGTTAGATCATGTGTGCATCTGTGTGTTTATTCATCATTATTCTGAGCATGTGAGGTCCTCAGTAACTATTATTAATTTTATCCCTAAAGAATTCTCAGAGTACATATTCTGAAGTATGCTTATAACAAGGGATCATGTTAGCCTCCCAGATGATTTTGCAGAGGATTCCTTTTCTCCTTCTGTATGCTCTCCCAGGACATAGAATTATCATGCCCATTTCTTGAGGGCAGAGATACTGTTCCTGTAGACAGGAAATTCCAATAAAACTGATCTGTATATAGCACAATAATACTGGATGCAGGTTGAGTCTTCAAAATGTTCACATGTACATTGAGCTATATTTCTTTTTTTTTCTTTATCTTTTTTTTTTTTTTTTTAATTTCTGGCCTCGAACTCATGATCCTCCTGCCTCCGCCTCCTGCAGCATATATTACCGGAGAGCGCCACCACAACCGGAACTGAGTTATATTTGAAAGAAAACATTGTTACATTTCATCCTACTTGTCTTGGATTAATGATATTTTGCAATTTTTTAAACTTGAAGTAGATCTTATTGAATCTGCATGCTAGAAAAAGAAGCCTCATGGGGAAACAGGATGCAAGCCAACTGACATTTTATTGCAATCATCAATCCTCTGTGTGCATTTACTGTGATCGGTCTGTGAATGTTTTGAAATTTAAGAAGGAATAAAGAAACCAGAATGGAAAGACATAAAAAGCAACACCAATTACATTTTTTTTGCAGAGGAAATATTTTCATTTTGAATGTTGTTTCTGTAGTTTCTCTCTGGACCTTTTTTAAAATTTTTATTTATTTTTTTTAAGTACCAGCACCCCCAGCCTGATCACTCTGCTATCAATACTTTGTTCTTGATGCATACATTTGGAAAACTTATTATCTGGTATTTAGTTTTATAAATGTGGTGGAAACACTTGAAAATAATTCTTCTGTGTGTATTTTCTCTGATTTTGAATAGGGAGAAATGTGCAAATGTCCCAAATACAACTGTCAACCTGTCTCTCTTATTTTTCATTATGGACTTTCAAGAAACTATAAAATAGTTAGAATTGGACAGAAATGCCTCTAACAGAGTTCAAGATACAGATGGAAAGTCAAAGCTTTAGTCAGAACTCAGCAGTGGAAACAATACTTGCTTAATCCTTACTCTGCTATTGATTAAAAAGGAAGGAAAATTGACCTTAGAGTGCAGGATTGTTTCTGTGAAGTTTTTTGTTTGTTTGTTTGTTTGTTTGTTTGTTTGTTTAGAATGCAATTTTTATATAGCCCAAATTACCTGAAAAGTAGGACATGCTTTCATTTTTTTCTTAAAAGTATCTCAAAATAGTAGGTGGAGTGGAGGCTGATATTTTCTGAAACCAGGTTTCTTGATTAATGAAAACCATTCTATCTTTCCCAACCAATGGCCTGAATGTCATTGAATAGTCGCTGGCACTTCTAGAAGCAAGACTTAATTCCAAATGTGGGTAAAGGCCAGAGATAAAACCCAAGTACTGGATTCCAGAGTGTATGCTCTTCCTGCCACACAACTAATGTTTCTTTGTGATTTTGAGCAAACATTGATTTCCTGGCTATCCAGCCCCACCAGCATAGCAATTAGATTATTTTTTGAAGTTGCATGTTTCTGAGCATTTCTAAATAGATTACACACATTTTAGCAATTGCAGTATGACTCTGAGCAAAGGACGAAAACAAGCTATTTTCTCACTGAGTTTGGTTCTTTCCCAAATGAAGGAGGATTATTTGTGGGTTTGAGGATTAGTTTTAGGGTGTGCTTCTAGAAGAATGGATGTAATTACAGACAAATCTGTGGTTGATGGCCTTATCTTGTCTACATTTTTGTATCTCCATTTCTAAGATTTTTTTTTCATGCAGTCTTTCTATGAAGGAATATCAATTCTGGTTAACACTTTTTCCTTCAGTGGGAATTTCTTCCTCAATCTTGTATTAAAATGGATGTTTTGCACTATGCTTAGAAAAAGAAGGCTATAAAAACAAACAAGTCAAGAGACTGACTTTTCTAACAGTTACAATCATATACAAGATTTTGTACACAAACACTGAACACAGTTTTCTCTGAATTCTCTATCCTGTTATCCATATCATGTGCCTTCTCATTAAAGTAAAGGTACCCTCTCTCAAATATATTTATCATTATGCATCAATCCTATGTGTGAGAAAGAAAACCTCAATTTGAATCCCCCCAAAAGATATAAAAGTTGATCATGCCTACACATGCCTGTAATTCCAGGATTGGGCTACATCAATACAGGAGGACCCCAGGAATTTGGCAGCCAGCAAGCTTAGTCAAACATGGCTCCAGGATTAGAGAGAGACACTGGTTTAAGTCAAAATATTGAGGAACACTATAGGAAGGCTCCCAAATTTCTTCTTTTATCTATACATGCAGAAGCACAGAGTTACACACACACACACACACACACACACACACACACACACACACACACACACACACACTTGTAGTACAACTTTCTTTGGATGGCTAGCTTCCAAATAATGACACAGAGACTTCTTATTGAGTCTGAAAGCTTGTCTTTAGTTTAGTCTTGTTTCCATCTAGCTCTTAAGACTTAAATCAACCAATTTATATTAATCTACTTTCTGCCACATGGCTCCTTACCACTCCTCAGTACCATATGACTTCTGACATTAACAAATCTCCACGTCTCAGATTCTTTCCCTGAGTTCTTGTCTCTCCCCAGAAGTCCCACCTATCCTCACCTGCTAGCTATTGGCCATTCAGCTCTTTATTAAACCAATCAGAAGGTGCCTTAGGCAGGTGAAGAAGGACAGATACATCTTCACACAGTGTGAGCAAATGTCCTGCAACTCATTCTCATGCAGATATTTTTTTTTCCTGGGACAATAATGATCCAAGTGAATATTGCTAAGAGGAGAATTGTAGAAATTTGTACACATTGCTTTTGGATTTTCTATGTAGCTAGTTAACATGGAATTCCTCATTTCTATGAATTCATTTTATCTATATACATAATACATTATTATATATGGCAATACATAGAATTGATCCATAAACTTTGGCTCATTTAATGGAAGAGGCAGTGGCATTGTTTTAATAATTCCCTTTTACATTTAATTACTCTGTTCTATATATGTTCACAAGATGGTATTTCAGAAGAAGAGCAGTCCTCATACAAGCTGAATAATGTTAGAGTTTTCACACTATTAGTATTCAGGCACTGGGTGAGGGAACCAAGCCGCCAGCAGACCTGAATATGTGTTTAGAATACATTCAATGTTAAAAGCCCTTTCGGTAATTCAAACTAGAGACAATTTTTGCTTTTATTAAGCTAGAGAAAATGGAAAGGAAAGATGACCACTTTTTCTTTGGAGAGGAGGGGCTGTCTTAATATCTTCAGTGAGAATCAAAATGTTAGGTGTATGCAAATTTGCCCTTTTACAATATGAACCAAAGTGTCCATCTCCTCACAAAGAGAGGAGAAAGGCAGTCCCCAGGTCATGTTTCCAGAGCAGTTTATTGTACAATGACAATTCAGTGACCTTTGTGAAATAAAGATATATTAAGTTCAACCTGATTTGTTTAGTCTCCAGTGACGTTATCATGTCATACATACAAATCAATGAGATGCAAAGAGGAAAAGAGAAAAGGAAACACCTTATAGAGCAATACAACTGTTTAAAATAAACTACTGCATTTTCCATTTCTGTGTATCTGGTGATAGTATCTGAATAGTTTGCAGGATTTTTCGTTTGTTTATTTTTTCTTTTGAGTCTTTCCTCAGATAGTAATGACTGAAGTCTTACAATCTTTTGAGGGAAATCTTATTAAATACGAAAATTAAATGCTCTTCCAGCCTCTTTCAAAAGCTAATAATTTGTGGGGAGGGGGCAGTTTGAAAATATTGAGGCCAGGAATTTGTTGCATGTATAAATCATTTTGGCTTTGTTGTTAATATTTATAACAGATTTAGATTTAGAAATATATGCAATATGACAAGTTAAAACCACTTACTGAGCATGTTTGGGTGTGGCTTCACTATAATCAAGGCAAGGTAACTGGGTGCAGATATTAAAATTATCCTAATAAGATATTTAAAATCAAGAATATCTGTACCACAAATACTTTAAGTAAAGGCATTTAAGTATTGCCCACTAGTGAGGCTTCAGGATATTTTACATTACAGGAAAGTATCTACAAACATTTCGGTTCAGAAGTCTTTACAACAAAGAGGGAACACCCATTGGGCAGATGACCTCAGTTTTTTCTTCATATTATATAAGCATATTAATGAACATGTTAGTGAGCTGTCTGCTGCTCTGACAAAATACTGGAATCAATCAATAGATGAGGAAGATAAGCACATTTTGCTCACAGATTTGGAGCTTTCGTTCCATATTAGATTGTCCTACTGTTTGGCGACCTGTGAGGAAACAGTACATGACATAGAATCTGCAGTTGTGCAAAGAGCTTACCTTGTAGAATCCAGGAAGCTGTGAGAGGCAGAAGGGGCCAGGGGTTCAGTATTCCCTTAAAGAGCGTGTCTGCAGTGATGACATTTCTTTCTACCTGGTCCCACTGCCCAAATGCAATGCCTTCTGGGAACAAAGTTTTCCACATGCAGGCCTTTAGGGAACCTCAAGATCTGAACCACATCAAGGTCCTTTTTAAGACACTGATGTCTGGCTACAATGAAAAATGCAACTATTTCAAGTAAAGACTGCCATTATTAATATTTTGCTACACCATTTGAATCATTTAGACATAGATGAAATCATATAATACATTAGTATATTTGTAATGTAAATAACAGTTTTTTTTCAATTAAAATTTTAACACAAAGGCATCTCAAATTTAGAATTTCCTTAAAGGACTAATGATAAAAATATACTTTCCATTCTGATTTATACATAAAAGTTCCCTTAATCTTAGTTACAACAAGCTGACAGAAGAAGGTCAATTTCTTAAAAAATTTTAAGACAGAGAATGCTAGAATTGGAAAAATGTAAGAAAGAAATTGGCAAGTTAACAAATTGTGTCATAAATATGTAAATATAATTTGCTGTGTATTCATTTCAGAAACAGTTAAACTATTCACTTAAATAAAATAGAAACAATCTTATACTACTTCCTCCACGTATTTGTATGCATTCACTTGCTAGGTACTGTGACAGGAATTTTCAGAGATAAGTTTTTCAATTTAACCTGAAAATAGTCCATATGAATGAAAATGTTACTCCTGATATTAACACCCTGCTTTTACAGCAAATAAGAGCAATGCTGAAGGCATAGTATTTCCAGTCCCCATCTCCTAATACTAAATCAGTCCGGTTATATACATTGGAATAGGCGATATCATTTACAATTTAATCTCAAAACAATATCATGAAGATGGATATCAGCTTCTGTTTCACAGAACTGAAAGTATAGAAAGATTATATAATTTGCCCAAGTCTCTGCATGTATTAGAATGAATGAAATGTCAGTTTTCAAACTCAAGTCTGGCTCCTGTTGAACCCTGTGCTTTTCCCTTGAATGCATCCTGGTGCATAATTTCCTGAAATGGCAACAGAGCAGGCAAGTTCCCTGCAGGATGAAACACAGCTTCCGTGTAAAAAAGCAGCAAACAGTGAACCCTGCTGGAACCCTACGTAGGGAACATGATTTTTTTTTGCTGTTGTTTTTCTTTCTTAACTTTTGAACCTCAAAAATCTCATCTTTTTCAGATTCTTTCTATTTTTATTTATATTTGTTTGAAAATTCTATACATGTATCAAGTTTGTTTTGATCCAGGTTACCCATTTCCCCCCTTTCCAAATGCTTCCCCAACCCCTTCACCACTTTTCTCTTCAAGTTTCCTGTGTACTCTTTCCCAACTTGCTGAGTTCACTTAGGACCTCCAACATGTGCACAGGTGTAAAACTATCTAGTGGATTATGAGGTAGTCTGTCAAAGTCCCCATTCCTGAAAAAGACTGACTCTCCCTAACGCCATGGCCATCAATTGTCAGGGATAGGACTTCATGAGTACCTTCCCCCTCAATCCATGCTGAGATGAATGTATCGTTCTTCAGTACTGAATATAGCTCTCTCTCTCTCTCTCTCTCTCTCTCTCTCTCTCTCTCTCTCTCTCTCTCTCATATATATATATATATATATATATATATATATATATATATATGCATATGCTGTATAAGGAGAACAATACATATATACATATGAATATTTAGTATTTTACAAACAAAATATTTTACACATAGCACATATATACCACATTAGAAGACAATAACCATCTTAAAATAGAAAATAACATCTTAGTAAATTTTTTTTGTAAGAAAAGCCCAATGTAAAATATTAGGCAATGTTTTTTAAATACACACATCACCTGATTCTTGGTATACCCATTTTTAAAAATATATTGCACAAAGTTGATAAAATCAAAGTCAAAAGTGACAAACACATTTCAGGGCAGAGAAGTGTTGTTGGTTTGTTGTTATTTTATTCTGATGTGTTGAAGGCAGAAATTGTCTTGATTAAAATGACTTAGACAGAGCAGAGTTATTGGGGGAGACTATAGTTCTAAATATAGCTATATAAATACAGCCAAGGTTATAGAAATTGTCTTATAAGTGGATGTGGTTTATTATTTTTTTTTAAAAAAAGTTAGTTTATATGACTCTAGAGATCTTTGATCATCAAGATTTCTACTAAGAGGTAAGCTAGAGTCCCAAGAATGTTGGTGATGTACTAAGTTGAGGGTGTAACTCAGAATACATACACAAGTTGGAAACAAGACGACCTCATGGAATAAGTTCTAGCACAGATATAAGAGACCAATGTCCTAACTTTTTTATTGAGTCAGAATAAACTCTCTCTTAGTTAAGCTTTTTTTCACTTTTTACAGGTCTTCAAACGAATGATGAAGTCATCCATAATAGCAAGGACAATCTTCCTTACCAATTTTAATGTTATCTCATCTAGAAATGCCCTAAAATAATCAGAATGGTTATGTACCATATGCTTATGACCCTTGCAGCAGACAAGCTGAAACAGTAAAGTAACCATCACAGCATTCATCAATACGCATTCATCAATATGTGCTTCTTTATTGAGTACTTCCTGTCTTATTGATCTTGTGTTGGAGAGACAGTTACAATATAAACGTAAGACAGCAAAACTGGAGCTTTCAGGGAGCTCAAAACCTAATAGATTTGATATAGTGTTGTTCTTAGACCCATCACTGTCAAAATTATAAGGTTTGGTTGAAATACTGATTTCTGTGTGGCTGTCTAGAGCTTTAGAACTGAAAAGTTGAGAAGTGCTTGACTAGTCTGTTCTTCTTCACTTTTATAAAGTTCCTAAAACAAGCTACTTTCCAAAGAAAGATTTATTCAACACAAGCTAGCAGAAAAGCCTGACTCTCCATGAAGAGGGGATGGGATGGGGTGGGGAGATGAGGCGGGGGAGCGGGAGAAGGAGAGGGAGATGGAATGGGTTGGTATGTAAAAGGAAAGAAAAAAATGTTTTAAATAAAAAAATAAATAAATTAAATAGTTTTTACAGTCAAAGAAAATGAAAGATTTATTTTGCCTCATGACTTTGGAAATGTAAGGTCTACCAACTCCCTCTGGCAATAGCTTTCTTGTTGCCAGAATTCTAAGACATCAGCACAAGTCAGGAGACAGAGAATGCATGTGCCTAGCTTCTCCACTTCCTATAAAGCTCCCAGAATTCTATCATGTGAACTCACCTTAATGGCCTCATGTAATCCTACACTTACGATTTGAGTTACATTAGCCATCTGCTTTCTTTCAATGCTGTTAGCACGTAACAATCATGTTAGAGTTTAGAGGGAATGGAAGGAGTGTAGACACTTTGGTCCACAATAAGAACGCAATGTATCATTACTGTTACACACATAAACAACTATAACACAAGATAATCTATGTTCTTTGATGATACAGTAGATGGGTAAACAACTCTACCTAAACTAACTTCAGGAAGATGCCTCAAATTAAATGAAATGTGTGAAAGGGTTGACAAAGTTACCTAATATCTAATTCCGTGATGACCCTTCTATAACTAAATTTATCTAAAGCCCAATTGGCCCATAAGTTATGTGCTGGCATGAACCAAAAACCTCTGCTCCAAATCCAAATTAAAGACCAATTTACCATTATTTTTTTCTAAAACTTGCATAGTTTCATCTTTTCATTTAAATGTGGAATTCATTTATACTCAAGTTTATCACTACATATAGTATGAAAAAAAATGTTTTTGTTATTAGAATGTCATTAATATCCAAAATATCAGTAGTTTTTAAATGTTCATAATAAATTTTTCGAAGAAAGATAGCACATGAATAGAAAGCACTACATGGGTCAAAAAATAGTGAGTGGAGAACTGATACGTACTGATGCCCAAAAGATGATAAATAAGACAGCAAAATGTGAGCTATAAGTAAATGTATGCATATAAGTATATGCCTATTTATATGTTCACAAGTGTGCACACATATGGGCTGAGTGATACTAAGTCAGCACAAGCTTCACCTGAGAGGAGAACAGCAAGTATTTAGGTGTGTGTGTGTGTGTGTGTGTGTGTGTGTGTGTGTGTGTGTGTGTGTGTGAACTGATGCTAGGCTGAGCCCAGGTTCAGGGATTATATCAGCAACAGTATCTCCGTATTCCTCTGGGGGTGAGTACTCAATGCAGTGCCTTACTTGCAGAAGAGATCCAGATACAGGGGCCTGCCATACAGTATCTGCTGGTGGTAAGAAGGAGACTTATCCACAAGTGATCTCATTGCACCAATGATTTCTGAGCACAAATCAACTACGTGACTCTAAAAGAACTGGAAGAAAATAACTGTCATGACTGCTTCTCCTCAAAACTCTGAGATAAGAATCAGCCTCCCAAATGACACCTTTCTCCATCCAGCAAGTTATTTATTATTCTACACATTCTGTCCAGCTACAGGATCTTGTTTCTTGAATTCGAAGATAAAACAGGAAGCCATAGCCCTATAGGAGTTGCTGAACACTGCTCTCTCAATTTTACAGGAAGTTGCATTGATTATTCCATTGCATGCACATAATAAATTATGCAAACATCGTACACTAGTTTTTTAAAAACAACAACAACAACAGGTAACATAATGTACTTTACAAAACAAAGATAGACTTTGTCTCGTTTTGGATATGCAGTGAAGAGAAGGGATAAAAATGAAGCAACACAAATTTTAAAAGACAGTTCTAATCCTTTCACCATAGATATGATTACTGCTATCATTCAGAACTTTAGTAAGCCCTTCATACTGACAATCTCTTTCTTACTGATTCTGTTTCTAGATCTAAATTGGTTTTTCATTCAATAAATGGGAACTCAAAGTTGCTGCATTATTTTAAGGGCTTTAGGGAGCTGAAAACTTTTAAAGTACACATGAGAGCAGAATGAGAAACAAAAAAAAATATTACAGGTGTGTGCGTATGTGAGAGAGAGAGAGAGAGAGAGACAGACAGAGACAGAGACATGTAATTGTTTTAGATAATTTCTAGCAGGGGAGGAATATTCAGCAATTCAGAAGCACATTTCTCTCTCTGAATCAGCATTCCATCAACAAACTTTCATTACTGGGATACTACGTCCTACACTACCTAAGAACACAGATCCTAACTTCTCTAGTTTGAGCAAGCTTGCTCTAGGTAGAACACATTTTATAACATTTTCCCCATAATTAATGTAAGTTATGTACTTTCTACCCTCTGATCCTGCATCTGCCCTTAAGAATTCATGATATTAGGGTTTACTGACTACTTTATAAACAGAATTATTTTATCTTCGACTTCAATTTCAGGATATTTAAAATGTACCCATCTAAATGATCAAATCTCTAACATTGTCTGTGTACTGTAGTATGTATGAATAGAGGCATTCAGTAGTTTTAGCATGATGGTTTAGATCTACAGAAGTGTCTATAAAAGCTACAACTGTGCAAAATCATCTCAATAACTAATGAAAAACAGAGAAATCTGCTATTACATTTAGAAATTTTATCTTTCAAAATATTAAAAATTTTCTAACTCTTGTTATAAATTTGAATAGAGAAAGGAAAAATTATAAATGTATGTGTATTGAGAACATTATTATTTGAAACAATTAAAACATTGAGAATTTATTGTATTATTTTTCAAAAGAATTTTATTGGGAATAAGTGGTAGTCTGACCAGCATTTTTCCTCTCGTTGTATTTATCAAAACATGGATTGGAATCTGTCAGTAATTTAGTCAATTGTGCAGCTTTCTTTACTGGTATTGACATCCAGCATTTTGTCTTTTGTATACTCAGTGTTGTAGAGCATCTGAGAGTTTTTATGCCATAATGATTTCCTCCTGCTGTTTCCTCTGGGGTCTCTCTCCATCCTCCTCCTCCTTCACAGTGTTTCTCATGTGTCTCCACAAGTGAACATTCACCAACTCCCTGTGGCCAATTTCTTTCAGTGGCATGCTGTCTATCCCAGCACTCTGTGTTTCCATCAAGTCTATGAACAATCATTTTGAACTTCGCTCTATTACTTTTCATGTCTTTTTTTGCATTTGCATTTGTGCAAGACAGCGTCATTTTAGGATTCCTTATTTTTACAAAATGTCATGAGAATTCATCATTGGGAGACAAGGAATCAGTTCACCTCCACATTTTGATGAATAATAAGCCAATGTGCACTGAGAAATGACTGACAGACTTTGAAACTAGTAATGAGGGTAGTTGTCGGCTATGATGTATATCTGCTACTTATATGATACAGAGACGGAATTGATTGCAATTAATCTGTACTTTACATAATCAGGAACAGTTACTCTGTGGTGGGAACTGAAATACTGGCTATGATATTGAAAAACTGGTATGATTTCACTATACCATAATAATAGAAATTCATACATACCGAAATACGTAAAGCAAAATGTCTTGTCTATTTTATATACTGAAAGTCATGGCATATTTCCTAAAACATGCCAAAACTTGTGAAGTTAGTGGTACTTGTCTTCAGTCTCAACATTCAGGAGACTGAAGTAGTAGAATCACAAGGGTGAAGACTTCCTAGTTTATACAATAGATTCATAACCAGTCTGGGTTATACTGTGTACCCCTTTCCTTAAAAAAAAAAAAAAAAAAACAGACAAGTAACAAGAAATCTACAACAGTTGCTTCAAAAATAGTGGTACACTATTTTTGTCTCTAAAGTTAGGTTTGGGATTTGAAAGTCTTTATTTATTTCTCTGAATATTATCAAAACAGATGTGAATCAATAGCAACTTGGAACTTCAAAATATGTGTGACAAGAGCCGTCTTTACGAACCAACTTTCATTGGTCATCATTCACATCAAATGAAGATACTTTGTGGAACCAAAGCTAAGGCATCTCTCCTCATATAAACAGATAGTCACAACATCAAAACTTCATAATCCATCTGAAAATATTATTTAATTTACTTCATGCATAAATGTAATAATGACCATCAATGCAAATTCCACATAAAACTGTCATTAAAGCAATAAAATGCTATTTTATAACACTGATGCTTATCCTTTTCATATAGCTAAGGAAAGCATCATAATGATTGCTTGCTTTTTAGTAACACATTCACAGAACTTGCTAATTAATCAAGGCAACAAGAGAACATTGGGGAAAAGTCAGATGGGCTGCCAAGGAGGTCAGAAGACTCTGAGAACATAGGTTCATGATTTTAACAGCTCTGACAGTTGTGTTGTTAGTTCATTTCATTTCACTCTTCTCCTCTGTGAGCTCTTAAATAACTCTGGCTCGTATAGAAGCTATATACTGACTGAGTGTGAGGAATACATACTGATGGAATGGTCATGTGGGTCATACAGTGAGAATATGGGGGACAATGGAATAGGCATGTCTGAAGTCTTGAATCAGGAAGAAATTGAAAGTATGAAACAAATCTGATATGCCCAGCTTCTGCTAGGAAACTGGTGTGAAAGAGTGATTGGTATCAGAACACTGCTACTCTGTTCATTCATACGAAGGTGAAAGCTAAAAGTAATTAAATAGTTTTTATGTCAATAAATATTGTCTGTTGAAGAAGGTATATGATGATGAGTAAAACAGATTATTAATAGTAGGTCATTGCTAACAATTTATTTAAAATAAGGTGATTTTAGCACTGGTGCTATTCTGTAATTGAATTCAGGGACAATCCTCAAAAAAATACATTTCAAAAACTGTGTGCAATCTCTACCTCCATTTAGAAACACTAAATGTTCAGAATAAAAGCACTCATCTCCAGTTCCTTTGGAGAATGGAACTTAAATGCCATCAAAACTGCCAAGGACACGGAGAGTGTTAAGCAGAACTTCCAGGCACAGAAGAGAACTCAGGAGGCTAAATGTAGGCGTACAGAATTCACCAGCAAGACATAGAGGGAGTCAGACATACAGAATGGAACAAAGGTAAAGAGCCCTGTGGTAGAATGTAGATTAAAGTAACAGGTTAATTTAAGTTATAAGAGGTAGTTGGGAACAAGCCTAAGCATAAGGCCAAGCTTTCATAATTAATAATATGTCTCCGTGTTATTATTTGGGAGCTGGTGGTCTAAACAAAGTCTGACGAGAAAGTCCCAACTACAGAAGAGACTCAAGATCAACTTTTCATGAGCAAAGCTGATAAACACTGGCTCTTTCACCCTAAAGTTGTGGTCAGTCATAGATTTTGATGGTAGAGAAACTATCACAGAAAATCAACTATATCTGGAAGTGGATGTCAGCAACAATAGCTGTCTAGTTGGTGTTATGAAAACTGTAAGGCTGAACTTAACATTCATGGACAACTGATCTGTGATAAATTCAGGACCCTTTGACTGATTTGGAACATATAGGATAGGCATGTCAGTGGAGGGCCACAGCATATATGCAATGTATTTCCCAGTACTGGGGAAACTCTGTGGTTGACTTAAGGCCATGGCTGAACTCTCAAGCTCACGATGTTAATTAGCATTCCATTATTAATCTAATTCAATGCCATTCTTCCTTCTATTTTTTGAGTAGAACATCACATAGACCTTAACAATAGTGGACAATGCAAGAACCATCTACACATAGCTATCATCCATTCCTTAGTAATGCCAAGACCATAAAAATTCAGTATTTATATATGGAAAAAACATCCTGTTTGCTTTTCTCTTTGAATAATGGGATTCTAATGCCCTATGTGGATTTAATTATTTGCATGTAGGTTATTAGTCTGTGGTGACTGAGTCCTCATTGGAAGTTATATATGTCATCAACCATGTGCGGAAGCTATATAAGACAGTGTTCTTCTGAATTATTAAGATATAAAATGAATAATGAAAAGAATTTTAGTGGAAACTTATCTGAAAAAAAATAGCTGTTCAAGTTAGAGAAAGAAATAGAGAAAGCATGGATAATGAGTTATTCTATCCCTGTGGGACGGTAGAGCAATTGTTCAAATAATTTAGCATGTAATACAGCCATAAGAGGTGAAAGAGAAAGCAGTGGGAGTTGGAGTCAAAGCACCTTGCATTTTAATCTCAGCATAGTGGAAGGTGTTGTTGCTTTTCCTCAAAATACACCATGTGTTATTGAATTATGGTGCTCTGCTGCCTGTGTTCTCTACCACAAACCTGACCTGCACAGAGTCGTATCTGTTGACAGCCTTGTCTTAGGGGAAATTCCAGCAGTTCCTTTTTTTTTTCTCTGAATTATAGTTTATTCCAGATATAGTCAATTTGACAACCAAGAATAGCCATGACAATCCACCCCTTGTCAACTTGGCACACAATCAGTTGTCCTTATGTCATGATTAATTTCCAAATGAAAAACAATAGCCAGGTCGTAGTTATGCCTAAACATAACATAACTCTCCCACATAAAATGGCAAACACATTATATATTTAGCATAGAGGCAATGTCCTTGATGGGTATCTTTCCAGTATTTCAAACTTATATCTAATAACAAATGATATTCTATTAATTTATGTTGCAACATATAATAAAGAAATTGAAAGAACATACAAGTATCTGTACAAATACATTATTAACAAAACACAGCAGAAGCACTCATGTAAGTTATAATCCTGATTTCTGCAACTGGTCACATGGCCTTAGATGGTATTTAGAAACACCTTCCTCTACAACCAATTCTGTATTCCTTCCACCCTCTGCAAGCACTTCAGCAGATCTTTTTTTAACAGTTATAAATACTTTTATTTGCAGTATATATATATATATATATATATATATATATATATATATATATAACTAGTTACGTATATATGGACAGATATTTATATAAAAATATACCTAAAATCAGACAGAATGTGCAATGCAATGATAGCAAATGTCCTATCTCACTTTTTTCCATTGATATATCTTTTTTCATTTTTCTTTATTAAGAAATTTTCTACACACTCCACATGCTATCCACAGACCCCCCCTCCTCCCTACTCCCACCCCCAGCCCTCTTTCCAAGCCACCCCACACCCCCACATCCCCCAAATCAAGGTCTCCCATGGCAGTCAGCAAAGCCCAGCACACTGAGCCTAGAGATGACTGGCCACACTAGTGGAAGCCCATGAACTGTGGACTGGTGGCTGTGGAGCCCCCATGGGACTGAACTAGGCCCTGAATATGGAAGACAGTTGTTTGGGGGGCACCCAGGAAGGGAGATCGGGATCTGTCCCTGGTCTATGGGTAGGCTTCTGGAATCCAGTACCTCTGGTGTGACACCTTGCACATCCTTGGTGCAGTGGGAAGGGGCTTGGACCTGCCTAGGCTCAGTGTGCTGGGAAATTCCAGCAATTCTTAAGCAACACAAATGTATGGACTAAGTTCTGTAGAGATTAGATGTGGAAACAACTTATCAAAGCTGCATGTCTTATGCATGTTTAAGACAAAAGTATTTATTTGCCATGTCCCACTCCCCCAAATTACCCAATTTCCTTGGTATTATTATGACCCCCTTGTGCTGTAGCTATTTTTCCTGACTTAATGTATTTCCTTCTATAGAGAAAGGGGAGCATCATAAGACTCAGGAAGTTAACAAAAGTTACAAGGCACAGGTCACTCCTGAAAGTTATAAAATTCACAGGGACCTTCGCTGAGATATATAAAAGCTGTTACCCATTTCTGGGGAAGGGGGTTCTCTTTAGTAAAACTACCTGAGAGTTGAGCAGGGGGCTTCACTAATGTGGCTTTGGGGAACTGTCACTCAATACCTGCCAGTAACTTCAATGAATAAACTCATCACTTCATCAACTGAAACTTAGATGGAATCATGTATTTAGTCTTTTGTTGGTGTCTTATCTGCAATGAATAAGCATTGTTCACATATCCAATAAAGTCATACTATAGCTGCTAGAAAGGCCGAAAGTCAGGATCAAAGGCAAAACTAAGTGCTTATAAAATCAAGTGGTAAGAAGAACACTTACTCATTGATGCAGGGTGGGAAAAATAGCACCGTCATGTTTTCAGACAGTGTGACAGGTATTTATAAAATCCATTGTATTTTGAGAGTACAACCCTGAAATCATACCTTGAGTTGAAAATTTATGTCCACTCTAATATGGAAACCTAGATATTTATAGCTATTTGTTGAATAATTTTCAAAACTTATAAACAAACAAAATGCCTATGACATGAATTCCTACCCTTCTCAAAATTATACTAAAATCTGCTCACAAATACAAAAGTATCTAATGAAGTGAGAACCCTCACAAATGCTTCTAAAAGAAGTCAAACCCTGATATAATAAAAACAGACTGAACACATTGTATTTAGGAACACACACACACACACACACACACACACACACACACACACACACACACACATATATATATATATATATATATATATATATATATATATATATATATATATACAACTAAATTATAATCTCAAAAATTAGAAAAAATAAGCCCTGAAGACCTCACTGGACTTTTTGTTGTTATATGAGGACATAAGAAATCTCTCATCTTTGTGGGAAAAATAGAGACCCACAGCCAGATGATATGCAGAGTGAGAGACCTGAGTGAGACACTCGTTCCTAAATAATATATCTTCATCAAATCCCTCTCCATAGGGCTGGAGAGAACCCCGTGGGGAAAAAAGACAGAAAGAATGTGAGAAACAGAGGGAATGGAGAACATTAAGAATAAAAGGTACTCTAAATCAACAAGACAGACAAACATATGAACTCACAGAGACTGAGACCATATGCATTGGGCCTTCATTGGTCTGCACCAGATGGGGTCCTAGAGCTGAAGGAGAACCGGACACATGTCATCATACCTAACCAGGAGCTATCTCAAATTGACAACTATTGGATGTAAATGAAAAATTAGCTTCTTCCTAGGGAGTCTCACCAGGGAAACAAACCACTCTTAAAGGTAGGCCACATGCTCAGCAGTAGATGGCCAACAGAAAATGAACTCAATGGCATCTTTAGAGATCCCATGTCTCACAATGTGGTGTCAGTGTTTCCTTTTTAAAACAAATTATACACACACACACACACACACACACACACACACGCACACACACACACACACACAAAGGAACACACATAAAAGAGAGACCCTACATGTCCTTTGTGTATATATCATAGCTTCTAGCTTAGTGGTTTTTTTTTTTTAATTAGATTCCTAAGAATGTAAGCTACATGGTCTCTGTTTCTTGTTCCTTCTCTTGAGCTCTTCTCCTTCTTTTTGCTTTTTTTTGTTCAAATCCTATGTGTTAGTTTTTTTCTTATCTTATTTTCTTATTAAATTTATTTATTATTATCCTATGAAAATAAAGAAAAGAGAAAAAAGAATCTCATCATGGAAACAAGAAACTGGCCCTCACCAGACACTGAATTGGCCAATACTTTGATATTAGACTTTTCCTCCAAAACTGGGTTGTATATGTCTAGTATTCACACACCACCCAGTATATGGTATCTTGCTATATCAACTCAAAAAAACAACGAACATGAAAGGTGAATGGATCGACTCATGCATCCAGGCAGTAAGAAAGTGTTCACTGCTAAAACGGAATGAGCAAAAGTTGTGAAAAGACACAGAGGAAACATAAGTGAATGTGACAGAGGGAAAGAAGTATGTTGAACATGAGCCATTAGAGACTGCCCAAGCCTTTGTCTCTGGTGACAGGAAGAAATCCCTCATCAGCTTGATGTTTCTTAGTCCATGTCCTCCTCTTTCACATTTCAGTGCCTCATATTTTTCAGGAAGGAATATACCTCCACATACAGTCATCTAAGACAAGAGTACGTTCATGTTCTACCTCTATATCCTCAATTATTTTTGACCCATCCCACGGCTAAGTCTATGTAACATGGAGTTTATAAGATGAGCAGATACTTTTGCTATTATAGGGATCAGAATACCACACTTAGGGTTGGGAGGAGGCAAACAAACCAACAGATACAACTTCTGCATTGAGTTCGGTGTTTTCTTAGTTCATCTCACATTTTTTTATTTTATTTTTATTTTTTATTGTTTTGGGTTTTTCCTGCATCTTTCCCTATAGACCAGACTGGCCTCAAACTCGCAGAGATCCGCATGGTTCTGCCTCCCAAGTGCTGGGATTAAAGACATGTGCCACCACCGCCCAGCTCATCTCACATTTTTGATTTGTTGACACCTACATTGCTGAGGCTCAGGCACATCATATAATAAATACCTTGAAAACAGGGGTCTCCTACAACTATTTTATTTAATATCCTCTACTGTAGATTTCAAATTATTAAGCTGAATACTTGGTTATAGAGGTGGCTTAAGTTTCTTCCAGTTTAGTAAATTTCCTCATATTCCTAATTGTTACGACTTACATTTTTTCATTTTTTTAAGTTATAGTAAAATCTCATCATTTCCCTCTCCCTCCAACTTCTCCATGTACTCCAACCATTCTCTCTCTCAAATATCATGGCTTCTTTTTCTTTAGTTGTTATATAAACACACATACAGACATACATTCCAAAATACATAGATACAACTTGCTTAGTTCTTCTGTCACCTGAATGTACACGATTTTAAGGATGACCACTCAGTATTGGCTAAACAATTGGGGAGCTATTCACTGGGAAAGGTTATTTCTTTCACATTCAGCATTATTTACATGTCTGTATTTCTATCTAGAGTTGGAACCTTGTGAGCTACTGGTGTTGTCATTGTACAGGTTTTGTTTAAGCAGCCATTTTGATGAGAATGCATGGGCATGGCTTCTCTGGAATTTCTAACAAACAATATCACATCTACTTTCCTTTTCCTCTGGCTCTTTCAATCTTTTATTTTCACTTCTACAAAGACCTCTGAATATCAGTTACAGTAATTGTGTGATTACATATATCATTTGGGACTTAAAACCATACAATCTCTTGTTCCCTGTATTTTAATCTGTTGTGGTTATCTGGAACAGTCTGTCTCTTGCAAAGAGACAAGAGATATTTCTTTTATGAATGATGAGAAACTATACTTTTTTCTTGGGTATAAAGGTGTGTGTGTGTGTGTGTGTGTGTGTGTGTGTGTGTGTGTGTGTGTATGTGTGTGTGTATTGAGAGAAAGAAATAGAGATAGACAGAGAGATAGAGAGAGAGGAGAGAGAGAAAGAAAAAGTCATATTAGATTCAGAAAACTATTAGAGGAAGGGCTTGAAAAAAACCTTAAGGGAAAAAGCAATTGCAATGTAAAAAAACAACTAAATTTGCATCATAAGTTGTTTTAGTTAAATCACATAAAATGTGTCTTGAAATTTTAAATAACACTAAAGAAGTACTTTTTATGTTTATTTAAAGGGCACATAATCTAAAGAGGTTTAGATCTACTCTTGTATCCAAAAATTTTCCTCTTTTTTCTAAACTCAAACCAATTTTCTCCATGTTTAGATAGATTTCTTAATTACACTTTTTTTTCTCCCTTTAGTCTCAGCAATTTCTAGTTTTCATTTTAGGAGATAAAGGCAGAGATAAAAAGCAATAAGAATGATAGTGTAAAATAAAATTGTAAAGAAAGTGGGATAGAGGCACATTTGAGAAAGATGTAACTGTTATTTGGAGGGTTGATGGGATTTAAGCAACCTCAAAACAAGAAGTAGAACTACAGAAGACGTGCCACTTAAATCTGAATGTACAAAAGGAAAATCACTCTCCATTTCAAAAATGAGCCGTTTCTTGCATGCTGTCTTAGACAGGATTCTCTAGAGGAATAGTTAGGATAGAAAGTGTACACCCACATGTATACACATACACGTATATATTTGTGTATATGTGTACATATATTTATTAGGTGACACTGTTCCTAGTAATAGGATTAAACTTCTAGGACATACCAAGATGTAGATACCATTGAACTTCATCTTTGTTTGTGACTGCAGGTTACCCTGGCCCCCTTTGGAATAAATACCCTTTAATTCCCAGAGTAGAAACCACAAGCCTTCTTTCTCTCTTAACTAGTTAATTTATTAAGAAGTTATTTAGCCGGGCAGTGGTGGTGCACACCTTTAATCCCAGCACTCGGGAGGCAGAGGCAGGCAGATCTCTGTGAGTTCGAGGCCAGCCTGGTCTACAAAGTGAGCTCCAGGAAAAGGCACAAAGCTACACAGAGAAACCCTGTCTCGAAAAAAAAAAAAAAGAAGTCATTTGAGAGAAACAGTCTAGACAGGAAGCCATTGATGAGAACTCTTTAAATTTGTGATAGTGATGCTGAAGTGTAGCTCTTCACAGTTGATTGCTTCTTGCAGGGGTGAAGGAAGGACTCGGTTTTTCAAGAGGCTGGTCACTGGGGGTTTGACCATGCTCTAGCAAGTATACGGACAACACAAAACAGACTTGGAATTCTTTTCCCTTTTTCTTTATTCTTTCCTTTTTTTTTTTCTAGGAGGAAGTCACAAGGGTCAGAGGTGGACATGGAAAGACTGGGAAGTGGGTGTGATTGGGGTGAATTATATATAATTCCAAAATAATCAATAAAATGGTGTTGGAAAAAAAGTTATTTGAGAATTTCATGAGGGAATACTATATTTACAACAGTTTCATCTATCCACTTCACTCCTCTAAGTCCTACCATGTCTTCTGAAAGTTATGCCTTCTTTTTCTTTAATTATTTTTACATATATGTACAAGCATATACATATATGTACATATGTATGCATGCCTTTGTTAGGGTTTCTATTGTTGTGGAGAGCCACCATGACTATGGCAAATCTTTGTTTCTAAGCTTTCTTTTTTATTTATTCTTTGTCTTCCACATCATGTGTCTTCCTCCCATTCAATTCCTTGTCACGTATCTGCCCTCTGCCCCCTTTCTACCCATATATCTTTACTTGCAAGTGTTCATTGTAAAGAGTCATTGGTCTGGTTCGAGGCCTTTGGTTCAGCACCCCATGGATGCTGGGCCCTCACTGGAACTCCTCTTGATTATCCTGTTGTTGCCCTGTGTCATGGAGATCCTGCAGCTTTGGGTCTACAGGACCCACCCCTTCACGTGCTCCAGCAGATCACAGATGGGGTGGATGTTGGAGTGGACCAACTCATAAACCTGGTTGTAGCCCTGGGTAGTTGCAGGGTTGGTCAGCCCTTGTCCTCACCATGAGGATGTCCTGGCTACACTGTCCTGGCTAGTTTACCCTTTGCAGCTATGAGCAAGCGACAGGGCCAGTTCTACCACTTTCCACATCCTCAGTGTTAGTTCTCCTACACCTACACCTTCAGGGCCAGCTCTCCTGTGTTTCCCAGGTATGGCATAGGGACCACTCTCCAGAGTGCTGGAGCTGATGAGAGGGGTGGGGACAGTTCTCCTGGCCTCATGACCTCAGGGCCAGCTCTCCCACCTGCCTCAGGCATTGATGGACAGGGCTTCAGGGATGGGGAGAGCATCTCTCCCCAACCCATGCTGCCACATGAGCAATGGAGACAGCTTTCCAATGCTCACAATTTGGGGGCTGGCTCACCCACACCTCTGCCAACAGGATTGTCTCTATTGTGTTGCCCAAGTGAGGTGTAGGGCCTTCTCTCCAGAGTGTTACAGCTGGTAAGGGACAGCTCTCCTGCTCTCATGGCCTCAGGGCCAGCTTTCCCATCTGCCTCAGACATGGATGGGTGAGATGGGGGAATCCCATAACAACTCTTTTAAGGGAAAAACATTTAACTGGGGTGGCTTGCATTTTCAGAGGTTTAGTCTATTGTCATCATGATCCGACACGGCAGACAGAGTGCAGGCATACAAGGCACTGGAGAAAGAGCTGAGAGTCCTATATCTTGACGTAAAGGCAACAGGAAGTGGTCTGTCTCATTAGGCATGGCTTGAGCATATGTGAGATCTCAACTTGAGCATATATGAGATCTCAATGCCTGCCTCCACAAGGCCACACCCACTTCAAAAAAGCCACACCTCCTAATAGCACCACTCCCTTTGGAGCCATTTTCTTTCAAATCACACACACACATACCACACACAAACACTATATATATATATATATATATATATATATATATATATATATATATATATATAGCCTTAGATATAGGAGTTGTGTCATGGGTGTATTAACTAGGGTTGGTCAACTCATTGTCATTCTCTGTATAATTCTCTCTCTCACTCTCCTTATATATATATATATATATATATATATATATATATATATATATATATATATAGAGAGAGAGAGAGAGAGAGAGAGAGAGAGAGAGAGAGTCCATTTATTGTTAAGCATATATCTATTTCTTAGGGTTGACCACTTAGGGGTTCATCCCTGAAGAAGACTAATTCCTTGAAAAAAAATTGTTTTTCCCTATCTGTGGGAGGCCAGCTTCCACCTTTACAAGGGTTCTGATGAGGAGGAGAGAGGGATAAGAAAATTTTACATTGAAATATAGCAGAAAGGAGAAAGATAGAAACACAGGATAGCTTCGGGAGGACTTGGTTCAATACACAGTGGCCTTTTACATTTATTCAAAAGAACTTTTTATAACAATGCCAAGAGGTGGGGCAAAAGACTTCCCCCTTGCTAGATCAAAGCACAACACACAGCCAAGTGCAGACCCTTGCAAACACCTGGTAAAAAGGACAGTGGTCAAATCATGCCCTTATGCAGCCCTGCTGGGAAAAGCAAGCTCAGATTCTTGGACCCTGAGTAAATTCTCACTAGGAAACCTCTGTGGGTGTCTGCACCTGTTTTAGCTGTCATTAGTTGCTCATATCTCTTTTTTATTTTTAAGAAGTTGAGATTATAATTTAATTACAACACCTCTTCCTTCTCTTACTTGCCTCCAAACACTCCTATAGACCCCTTCCTGCTCTCCTTCAAATTCTAGGCCTCTTTTTGTGCTAATTATTATTGCATGCATATATGTATGTATAGATATAGGTATAGATAGATATATACAGATATATAGATATAGATATGTTTCTGAATATAGACTGCTCAGTCTGGATAAAACTAGATGTCTAGAAGTTGGACCTTGTAAGATCCCCCATTCATGGCATCTTAGTTGGTGGTGTTCCTATGCAGGTCTTGTTTAGATGACAGTACTTTTGAGATTTCAAGGGTACAGCTACCCAACCTAAGATAGGAAACACTATATCACAGCAGAAGTCTCCCTCCTTTGGGCCTTACAATCTTTATTTCCCCTCTTTACCATGTTCTCCAAGTCTTAGATACAGGAGTTGTGTCATGGGTGTATCAACTGGGGTTGGTCACCTCATGGTCACTTATTCTCTGTATTTTGACCAATTTTGTGTTTCTGTTCTGGCTGCAGCAGGTTCTGCTAAAAGCGTCTTTGACGATAGGCGAGGAGTACGCTTGTCATGGAAAGGCGATGGGTGAGCTGTGCCTCCAGAGCTAGGTCTAAGGATACGGTGTTGATTCAGAGAAGCAAAGCAATGAGGTTTATTTTGGTTACTAGAATGAGCATGAGTGTAGGGTTATTTAAAGAAGTGATTCAAAGATGGTTACATCAGGAAAAGCTCACCTCAGCATGGGTGACAGCTTATGGAGCTGGAAACCTGGAGGGGACCCCTCAGCGGGCAGGCAGTTTGACAGATTGTGTGGTGGTGTGGTGTGTCTCTCAGGGAGGTCAGGTGGCATGAGCTTCTGCTGGTCAACGCCTCTTTACAGTCTCTCTTTCTCCTGTCTCTTTCACATGGAGTCATCCAGCAGTCATGTTTGGGGAAGAAGTCTAGTGGTCAGTTTCAGGGACTTCTTGAAGTCTTTGAGTTGATTATTTCCTAAAGTAAGTGAGTTTCTCTATAGGATATATTTTTTCCACCTTTCCTTTAAGACCTTCTGTATCGTAAGCTTCCCTCCAATGTTGACACTTATCTGAGAGGAACATTATACATAGCAGTATTACAAAGGGAATTCATTAGATTGACATATAAGATATGAGCTAGATATATGCTGGAGAGGTGAGGATCGTGATTAGCTTTTCAGTTTCATTAGGGTCCCATGATCCTTAGAGAGCTGTTAGAATTTAGTTGAGTCTGGAAGATGGAAGAAGCTGGGATTTAATGCTTGAAAAGGATGAATGCAGCAGCTGTAGCAGGCAACAGAGTAAAAAAAGCAAGGAATGAAAGTTGGCAGTCAAAACCAGCACTGTTCTATGGACCTCATTTTTTTTCTTTATATATTTTTTAATGATTATTTGGCAATTTCCCATCATGCACTGCAATTCCACTAATTTCCCAATCCCCCAGTCCCTCTGGATCTGCTCTTAATCCTTGTAATGCCATCCAAAGGAGAGATAGTAAAAACATATATATATATATATATATATATATATATGTGTGTGTGTGTGTGTGTGTGTGTGTGTGTGTGTGTGTGTGTGTATACAAATAAGAATATTAAAATCCAACCAAACAAAAACAAAGTAAAAATAAAACAAAACAAAACAAAAACCAGTTAGCTCCCCCAAGTTCCATTGACTCTTCATGACCAAATTTGTCTCAGTGGCACTGAGAGCTGCTATGTATCATGCAGTATGCCCAATTGTCCAAACTGCTTTACTTGCAAGTGTTCATTGTGCAATATGTTGTTGGTTTGAGGCCTCTGACTTCTGATATGCCATCAATACTGGACCATCCCCCAAACTCCTCTCTGATGGCCTGCTGTTTACCGAAGTCATGGAGATCCTGTGTCTGTGGTTCCAAGGGAGCGGTCCCTTCACTCACTCCAGCACTTAATAGAGTAGATGTTGGGGAGTGCTAATTGAAAGCCTGGATGTGTGACTGGGTGGTAGCTGATCTGATCAGTCAGGGCTACTGGGACCACCCTCCTCAGATGACTATGGCACCGCTTAATACTAGGGGTGCTGCCAAAAGGTGTCATCTACTCTAAGACCTTCACCCACATTTAATTCTTCCAGGAAATACCCTCACAGACAAGCCAAATTCAAATGAGAGACTTATCTTAATTGATTCCAGATCCAATCAAGTTGATAACCAAGATGAACATCACACCTGCTAAATCTGATAGAGTTCAAATTCCTGTTTCTGTTCTTTACTCCCAGACATTGTATGACACAATATTCTTGGATGACAGCAGGACCACTTTGAAAAATATCCCTTATAATATGCAATTAAATATTTAAGTATTAAATGTCACTGGTGAACCACTATATCTTAAGTTTGTTATATTTATTTTAAATTGCTCTTTTCAAAAGATTCCAGACAGATAGCGATGGAAACTCTGGGGGGAAGATTGATTTGCTAGTTTTTCTATCCCCATCAATTGTTTATTTCATATTCTCAGGATTGGCTCACATTTTAGGAGCTTAAGCATTAAGGAGTATTTAGATAGCTAAGGTGGTCCTGATGATAATTATGGTTTTTATTTTTTTAAAAAGTCTTTCCATGAGGGTTCATTTCACTTCCAACTTTCTTATATAGTTTATTAATGAGAAAAATCGTGACGAATTGTTCTCCCTAGGAATTTCATTAAATATGTTAGAGGTGCTAAGAGATGAAATTGCTGTGCGATGGTCTGTCTCCTCAATGGGCCTTCCCTGTCAGTTTCCAGTGTAGGCAGACTTTCAGAGCCCAGTCATTTTCTCCGTGGGAGTCAGCACTTTTCCACTCACACAGGGCACTTTCAACCCTTTCTAAATGCTTCACATCATGGCAAGAGATTACAGAGTCTGGCTTTCCGGAGGAACATCTGAAATAATTAGCTTTTCCCTTGGATGAAACTACTTGGAAGTTTTCCACGGCTGTTAGGGAAAGTACAGACAGTTGAGATCAGCCCCTACTCCACAGCATTACCTTTTCTTCTCAGTATAATATCATTCATTCTCCAAATTTTGGCATTTGCTTATCTCATATCTGATTCAGTAGCTTGGACTTCCACAGTTTGGCTTAAATATTTGCTTTCTGAAGTACTTTCTACAGTTAGGAACATCTCTTGCTTGCAAAATAGAGAACACGGTAAACACAGTATAAAGTTGTGCCAATTTTGGCTCTGGTTTAATAAGATATGACTGAAAAATAATCTGTTCATCTCAGTTTACTGAAATTCACTAACCGTGCCGTGTAGCCATCCGATAATTGTATCGCCTGTGTTGAGCTCCAGCCACTGCTGTGAAGTTGCATTTAGTTCAGCTATAGTGCACGCTGTCAATCCTCCTCTCTCCTTAAAAAACCCATGATGCCTCCAGAGTGAGACATTGCCTCAAAAACAAAACAAAACAAAACAAAAATAAAATAATTTTTTAAAAAGAATCAGTCTTTTCTAACTCAGTTATTAACTCCTCAACAATTTTCAATCAAGTCAAAACTATGAATATCACCAACTTCAATCATTTTAGTGACTGTGATATTGTAATGATTCACTTATTATAATGCCAAAACCACTCTTTACAGAATTGTAACTCTTATATAGTACCATTTGCCTGCCTAAGTTAGTTTTGTTGTCCACAAAGGATTGCAAACAAAAGAAATACATAGTTTGGACTCTTGTTTGAAATAATTGTTTAATGATTTCTTTAATTAGATGATAAAATGATTGAGAAGACCATTCATTGGTGACCTTACTCTTGTATCTCAAAGCTTACTGTTAATGACTCTGCAGTTGAACTCTGAATAATAAAGCACATGTGTTATGATAGGGCTGTCAACCTTCAATGAATTATATTATATGATCTGCTTTAGTCATGGCTTAAAAGAAATAAAAGCAACCCCCTCCACTTGGCCAAGTAAAACCTACTCTCTAATTCATGTCATTGTTGAAGGATTGCATTCCTTCAACATCATTGATTGTTTCCCCACACTCCTCTAAGGTATTGTTGAGATTTCAGTATAAGAATTTATCAAGATAGTACCTGAAAATTTCAATAAACATATAAGGAATTAAAGCCTCTCCTTGGGAATTTGTGTGTTTTTCTGCTATGAACAGAAGTAAGCTATTCCCACAGGAACCACTAATGTTGACTCCTTTGATGCTGCCTGGCAGTGCAGTGAGATAGAATTGACTTCTGCTTATTTACCATAAACATAAGGCCGGTTTCTGTTTTAGGGAAACAGCACTATTTGGATTTGGTTGGTTTTCCCACCTCTCTGCTTGTGCTCATCCGTTTTATTTTTGTTGAAGATCAATTAGCACTTAAAATTGTTGTAGAATATCCATGTGCTTTATGATTACAAAAATAGATTTATATGCATGGGGAAGCAATTGGTATATAACATTATATGTTACAGCATGTATGGCTCAAATATGACATCTCTGACTCCTGACATCATCATAAAAATGTTGGTAAGGAGTATTTTTCATGATATATTATTGAGCTGGCTGTGGCTTTATCTCATTGCTTGAAGTTTGCTTAGCCTGTACATATACTAATGTTAGACATCAAAGAACAGACACTGGATATGGTGGCATATATATGTAAATCCCAGCACTTGGGAAGCTTGAAGCAAGAGAATCACCAGTAGGTGTGAGGCCGGCTTGGGCTACACAGTGAATTTGAGTGCTTCTTGGGGCACCAGTAAAATTCTTTGCCAATTAACCAATTTAACAGACACACACAGAAAAGCCAAATCTTATATTTCAGGTATTTAATGCCTTTGATTAAAAGTGATTAATCCAGGCCAGCAGGGAAAGGTCCTTGTTACCAAGTCTCATCAGGCCTGAGTTTGATCCTCTGGAACTACAGGGTGAGAACAAATTCCTGCAAGCTTACCTTCTTTGATTGTTTGAGTTTTTATTTGTATTTGTTTTAGGAGGACTTTTTTTGGAATCAGGTCTTTGAAATGGTAAGGTCAGTCTCAAGTATGAGGCAATCCTCCTGCCTCAGCTTCCCAAGTTCTGGGATTACAGACACAAAGCAGCACAAATACAATGTGCATTTATAGATTTCTAAATTTCTGTGTCTACATTCACATCATATGATCAGGGAACTATTTTCATCAACAGAGTTTCCTTTTCACTCATCTTGGCTTCTACCCAGTTAAATGATCTCATGCATCATATCTTATTGGTAGATTGACACTTGATTTCCTAGCTGATGCCTTCTTCATCAACATAGCTACAAACGGTGAAACATTTCTATACGTTATTTCTGAGCTATGATGATATAGTTGGAAGTAATTTTGATTTGGCCTAAAATAAGCCACATCTTTTGTCCTGGGAGAAACAGTATTTGTTGTTTTAAAATATGATTTCCCATACTTTATTTTATTTGTTTTAAAAGTTACATCTCATAGGGAGGAACTCCAGGCCCTTGCTAATGTTAAGTAGACACACTACCACTAAGCTATTTACAAGGCTCTAAGTTTCATTTTTTTGGCTCCAGAATCAACAGTCTTTTGAATACAACAACCACTGCCAACATACAATTCCCACTTTCCATGTGCCTATCATTTTTTTCTTCTTTCCCTCTGCCAATGCCTCACCAATTTTTGGCATGACAGTTTAGCATGCAACTAAGTCTATCAGAGTAGAGTCTTAGAAATTATAGTCATCAATACAAGATAGAAGAGCTTGAAAATTCAAAGTAAATTAATGTCGAGACTTCCTGAAGCCCAAAGAGAAAGAATGGATGACTTGTTTTTCCATGTGATCTCCATTCAGAACAGCTTATGTTGTTCCTGGGTAGTGCACGGACAGCTATCTGTGTTTCAAATCTTCATTTCTGTCAAGAGACCCTTTCTTTCCATATCACTGTTTTGGATTTCTTATATTTGACTTCAGATTATACAAATATTAAACCAGACAGCCATCTTGACACCTGACCCTATGATTTTACAGAGTGTCTTACAGACAATTAGTAAACTGAGTTTGGTGTTAGCTGTGCAGGAAATTTAACACACACACGTGCACACACTTCCTTTCAGTGCAACTATACATTTTGTCTTCCCCAAAAATTATGTATGAATATATTCATCCATATAAAACTCCCAAATATAAGACTTGGGATCATGCTTCCAGCATGCAAGCCTGTAGGGGACTCACTCTAAATCTAAACATAAAATTGTACACATGCAGCTTCAAATCTCATATACATTTCACAGTGCAAACTGTCTCCACTTTTGAGAGTCCCCATAATTTTAAGAGTTTCAACATTGTCCAAAATCGAAGTTTAAAATCTTCTATGAAATTAAATCAAGTTCTTAGAGATGAGAACCTGACAGAATGAAAGTCAAATTGTGTATTCCGATGACAATATAGTAAAACTTTAAACATTACCATTCAAAAAGGAGAAATGGGGCCATTGCAAGGAATTAGACAAAAGCAAGCCCTAACCCCAGCAGGGCAAACATGAAATCATATAACAATGTGTCTAGTACCTAGAACATAAGGAGGGAGTTAAGTACTAATGGCTGGAATAGCTTTACTTTACTAGTTCCAGAACAGAAGACCTCTATTTTGTGCTGGCTGTTGTCAGCATCTGCAACACCCCTTGGAATGTCTGATTTCCAGGTTTCCCCTTTACTCTTCATCTTCCCTTTTATGAATTTACAAGTCACATTCTCAGGTGATGCTTGTAGGGATTCTGAACACAGACAAACCCAGAGTTGGGCTTTATTAATCTGCTACTCACTTCTCAGTCCAATGAAGTTTTAAAAAAAATTAAGATTAACTATTATATTGCGTGCGTACAATTATAACTGTTGAGTGCCTTGATTATTATAGCAAAACATTTCTCATACCAAAAAATTATTTTATTGGATGCATTAATTCCTAATCACTGCTAAACTGTAGACTTGTTTGCTTGCATGATGCTTTTTGCTATGTTTATTATCACAAAATTTATATAAATTACATTTTTATGAGTCTATTTCTCTTAATATAACCCAGGTGTTTTCCTGAGGAGTGTTTCTATAAGTGCAATTACCCTCTCAATGGGTAGGGCTAGGCCTTGAGGCACACAATTATTCTGAGTTCAAACAATGTTTATTCACAAGGAATATATTTGGAAAAAGATTCTACTGTGCTTATTTATTGTCATAATAAATTTTATGTTAATGTTGCTTTAACAATATAATATTTTGCAATATAAACTGACTGTTTGTTATTCATATCCCATAGTGTGGGGATCTACAGAGACTGTGGCTCAGAACACTAGAAATTCTAATAACTCATTTCCACGTGTGTCAGGGAATAAAATTTGAGAATCAGCACCTTAAAGTGAACTGGATAAGCCAAGACCAGTCAGTTAGACATGGATCTTTCTTCACTCTATTCTAGAATCCCTTTCCTGTGGGGCAGAGAAAGGCCAGGAGGATGGTTCAGTTAGTAAAGCCATTTGCCACCAAGCCTCATGACCTGAGTTTGATCCCTGAGACACACTTGATTGATGGGGAGAAACCAATCATTTAAATTGTTCTCTGATTTCTAAATACCCATCATTTTTTTGTTCATATGAGTGCACGTGGGCACACACATAAGTAAAGAGCTAAATAAAAATATAAAGTATTCTTAATACAGCGTTCATATCACATCATTCTGTGATAAGTATATGGTTAATTATTAAATAAAATCATCAGGACAAGTCACATCTGTATGCATGTTTCAACACTGATGACAGCTGACAGGATTTTAAGACTGAATTTCTTATAATATAAACATTGTCAAATTAATATGATGCACACAGATGCAAGCTCATAGACTCCCCATGGATTTTGAAGAATTCATAATGATCATCACTCCTTAAGGAAAAAAAGAAATTTCTACCTGGTGTCGTGTCTATATTGAAGAGCTGCAAGATGTAAGAAAAATAATAACATGAAAGAGGTAAGCATGGAACGAACAGCTTTTAGAAAGGTAATAGTGGACTTTCACCTGTGAAATGAAGCTATGAGCAGCTAGCTCATTGTCTCTCTCTTGTGTTAGAGAGACAAGAAACACATTCTCCTGGAGACTATCACATTTATGCATTTTCTTAACGCCATTGCCCTGGGAGTCTGCTATGCCTTGAGTTATCTGAATGGATATCTCTTGAGGATGCTCAGCACACACCTTCCAAGAAATTACAATTTTAAGTACTTAGCCTTCAGCAGTTTAGAACCTACTGATTTTTTAAAAGATCTTTCCTATGACAATTGCTTTGTAGAAAAGTTAAAATAAACAACAATCAAAATAAGGAGTTATAAAAAGTAGATACTTTTATTAAAAAGAAAGAAATACAAAGTTACTGTATATTCTTGTACTTACTTACAACATGTAATTTATCACTTTCAATAATAGATGTTAGAGATTCATAATGAAAGAAGTCAACCCCAATGTTCTCAAGAGTTCAAATGTAAAGGAAAAAGACAACTGAATCATTTGGCTTATTGAAATGTGATAACCATGGTAAGAAATTCACATAGGAAGGATGTTCTAAGAGAGCAAGACCCCATGCCTCTTGTCTGTTTTTAAATAACATCATCTGAAGTCTAAGTCCTTTTCCAGTTGAAAGATGGCAAAGATGGAAGAAGGAAGCAGGTTTCATAACAAGGAAATATATACTCACACTACCAGACATAACATGACAGAGAAGATGGAGTGATGGACAGGGACCAGACCACCATATGACTGGGCACTGTGCCTCTCTCCTGAAGGAACTTGAAAGGTGCATTTGAAAGATTTTAATGAAAATCACACCCATGTAATTTTCAATAAAGCAGAGGATTGTCTCTTCTCCTACATGTTTGGAAAGGATGTTTATGATATGATGACATCTAAGCAAGCAAGATATTCTTTCCTTATTTTGTATAAAACATTTCAGAAGTCTGAAACACCTAAGTAGCCAAGAAAATGTGAAAACAGACATGATTGAGGATCACAAAGCTAGATAGACTCAGCCTAGATTTGGATATCAAGGTAGAGAGTGATGTAACGCAAGTGATGTAAATTTGCAACAGTTACTAGGGGCTTCTGGAGACAGGGTCTGTGTTATGTGAGAAGTAATCTACTATTTCTTAGCAAACACCCAGTGGTTGAATGGTGAAACGGACAATTTCAAGAGGTTATGAATTCAAAGGATCAGAGAACTGAGGATAAAATAAAATAAGCTAAATCAATAATAAAATTAGTAATAATATTATTATTATTTAGGAAAGTTAAGAGAAGAAAAATTCAAGGTTACAAAAATTAGTAGAGGAGATGTAGAAAAACTTTTAGAAAAGAAATTGAATAAATAAGAGATTTGTTAAAATGTCTCTGTGAGTTGACCAAATTGTCTCTAAGCCCAATCTTAACTTGGTAGTGGGGTGGATAAATGGGGTCACTTGCAGGGAAAATATGATATATATATATGTATATATATATATACATATATACACATATATATAAATGATAATGAGGAGATTGCATTACATTACAGCAAGAGAGAGAATATAAAATTCAGATTTGCTCTCTAAAAAATTATTTTATTTATATGTATATTTTGCCTTCATGTAAGTCTGTGAACCATGTTGTTGTGTGGAATTTATGCGTGGCAGGAGAGGGCATCAGATCTCTTGGAACTGGAATTACTGAAGGCTGTGAGCTATCATATGGGTGTTGACAATTTAAACTTGCATCCACTAGAAGAGCTGCCAGTGCTCTTGACCTCCACAGCTCTGAGTTTATACCTTCTATATTAAGAAGTTTTGCAGATAGTGAGTCCAGCTGGAACACAGGGGAATTTCAATAGAACTTCTTACCATATTTCTCTTTTAGAGATGATGACGTAGATTATGAGCTGATGGAGATGTATGATGTTGCCTTGGGCTACCTCACTGCTACAGTAGATATTCAGAATTGGTTTCAGTGTTTTCCTTGGTAAAATGACTATGACATGACTCTAATTTCTGGGCATGTCTACCTGTCCCAGATATCGTTCCTCATCTGGATGTTATCTTCTGTAGTACTTGAATATCTTGCAACACTATTACTTGCAGTTCATGGGATAAAAGCTACAGATTAATTATGATTAAAATAATGGAACAAATATAAGGAAATATGCTACAAACAAGTGATAAAGTTGCATATTAGGGGATTTTTAGAATACAGTACTTCACATGTCCCAAAAGAAAACTGTTGCCTACATTCAAAGGAAATTAACACTGAACTCAACTTTGTGCATCTTAAAAGTTGGTTCTCATTCTTATTCAGGGTCCTATCAGATAAGCAACACTGCTTATTGAACATTGTGGGGATTTCAAAGGTGGCATTACTGGTATCAATTCGATAAAATTTTCAATCTAATAGAAACTTGAGGAACCTCAGGAAGAGGAACAACCTTTTTCATTCTCTTTAGGGAGGTATTTATACCTTCAAATGCCCTCAAGGGAGGCCTTCTCAAACGCTGTCCTGTTACAGGTATAGGTAAGCAGAGTCACTTTATCCCAAGTATAACTAACACAGAAATGAAGCATTTTCATTGTAAAAACTTGCTACGGCCTTTACACTGAGCTCACTAACACTGGAATGGCTACCGTAATTAACCCCAATGCAGTGGAGTTGTGATCTCTCTGTGTATGTCAGGCCATTGCAGAAAAAAACTACTGCCATATTTCCCTTCTTGCTAACTTTTACAGTGAAGTGTACTTTCATGTAGAAAGAAGAATGCTCTCCTCGATTTTAATGTGAGCTTAAGTTAGAGATACTCATGAAAAGGACATTGAAATTAAGTCCATTGTCAAAGCTCCTTCATTTTATTCTTCTTGCATTCACCTTAAGGCTACATATTAGAAAAATAATTATAAGAAATATCTGAACCCCTCTCGATCACAATTGACATTCTGCTGTGTCAATGGAGGGAAGGGTATGAGCTTAAGTACATACATTTTCATAAAAGAGTGCTCTAGAGTCATCCTGTCTTTTAAACCTCTTAAAGCATTAAAGCTATGCTTCACTTCCTGCATTCAAATTTTCTATTCCTTCACTTGGCCTCTACTCAACTTCCTTGCATAAAGTAATTACAAGTGACATTATGTATTCATTTTCTTCTTAGCTTAGAGCACTTTTCGTAAGATTTTGTACCTATGTTGGCCAGTTGCCCTCCAAGAGATGTTCTTCAACAAATAATTCCATAATTTAAGCACTCCTGCTCACTTTCCCTCCAAAACCCTTTCTCACATTTATTAAAGTCAACTTGAACATTTTCTCTTAATCCATCTGTGCACGGCACTCTTACAGCTAAATTATGAACTCTCTCTTTATTCGTGTATCATGATGAAGACTTATCTGCGAAAAGAATTTACCCTCCATTTATACTGATAGATAGCTATTTATTGTATTCATTTTTATTCCCATACGTAAGCACATGCATTTGAAGTAAGACAGCCAGGAAATAAAATGTAATTTTGCAAGTCACTTTTATTCTGAGCATGTGATATGATTTTTGCATCTGTATTATAGAAACAAGGATGCTTATTGCTGAATATTATTGTGATTGTTAAACAAAGTCAATAACATACGACTCCTAGCTTGTACATAGGAATAATTGAATATATGCTATCTTATCTATTTTTATTCTCCACAGTTTTATTATTCTGCTTTTTATACCTCACTAGGAGATGTGTGATGAAGCCAAATACAGGGAAGGTTAGGAGTAGCATCCCATCTCACACTCTCTTCAGTGTGTGACTTTGAGGGGGACTCTTACCTTTGCTAAGACACAACAGTGTTCAACAGTATGATCTATGTACAGCAACTGACATGAAATGTGTCCTTATCTAATGCCTCTTGAATAAATATATGAGTGATGCACACTTATGTATGTACATTGCTGAATTGTTATTAGCGGTTTCAAAAAGACCTTCATTAAATCACTCAGCAAAGGTTTATTTATCACATATGGTCAGTATCTTGTGCAAGGCACTAAAAATAATTTCAAATAAGCCTAGTAAAGACCATTATTTATCTATGTGGTGTATAATATAACATCGCATGCCATTAAATTGGTTAATGGTTCTCTTGAAACAATAGCAGATGCCTCTGTTCAAGCCTAACCTATAATTCATGTACATCTGGATATGCCTGGAAAACTGATGAGGCTGCCCTTTCCCAAATCAACTTCCATAACTTCTTTTATTCTCTCCTAAAATTCTATCAAGCCACTAGACACAGTGATGAGTATGGCTAAAAGAGCAACAGCATTTAGAGAAACATACTAGGAGAGGACACTCAGGGATTAGCAATGACAGCACATGCAGGGTATAAGGTCTTAAGCAAGTCCAGGGGAAGAGTACCTTTGTATTGCAACACCAGAGTGGGACATAATCTAATGCTCTGAGTTGAGAATCAGGGGCAGTCACCGGACAAAGCTGTTTGGCATGGATTGGGAAACGGCAAATTAGCATTACAAGAGAGATAATGTACTGAATAGTTTTATGTCAAGTTGACACAAGCTAGAGTCATCGGAGAGGAGGACCCAGCCTTATGTGGGTGGGGTCTCTCCTGGGCTGGTGGTCCTGGCTCCTATATGAAAGCTGGCTGAGCAATCCGGTAAACAGTACCCCTCCATGGCCTCTGCATCAGCTCCTGACTCCAAGTTCTTGCTTGCCCTGTGTGAGTTCTTGCCCTCACTGCATTTGATGATGAACTCTTACCTATGTTACCGTGAGTGAAATTAACCCTTTCCTCCCCATGTTGCTTTTGGTCATAGTGTTTCAGCACAGGAATAATAAACCTAACTAAGACAAATAATTAGGACAAACTTGACCATACAATCTGGAAAACTTTCCCCCAGTACTCAAATGTTGAAAAACAACAAAACAACAACAACAACAAAAGCTTTATTTAGGATATACACGTAAGTAATTGTCAAAACAAGTGTTATTAACATTGTCAGATCAAGTATGCATTTTAATAACCAAATTTTCATTATTGACTCCTTAAAGTGTCAATAATTTTTTTATGAGATCAACATAATAGACAGTATGACAAATGAATATTGAACACATACATAAATTATCTATTGTTTTATAAATATGAGATTTATATGGAAAGCCATATAATACAAAATGATTCATACATGAAAAATGTAGCAATGTTTTTCTCTTTTTGAGATGCTACACTGAAATTAGATTATAAAAGTTGATTATCAATAAACTTTTTTCAGTCCATATGTTTATTTCTCTCTCTCTCTCTCTCTCTCTCTCTCTCTCTCTCTCGGAATTCTTAGAAATTGGAAGCATGACATTATCACACCAGAAGAAAATCCAATTAAATTTCATAGCTACAACTCACCATCCACAATCCCTTGGAGAAAGAAGAAAACTCTGAACAGAGGTTTATCCAGATTTAGTTTTTATAGAACATATTTGCAATAGAATTTTGTCGAGAGTACAGTGATGGAGAAGAATTAATTGAAAAACAAATGGAAACACTTTCATGTTTTTTCCAAAGACAGATAAGATGATTGGCACATGCCCATGAACTATTGGAGGGAAATATAGATGGAAATCTCTTGCTACTTGACATTAAAATTCCAATAGCAAATGTCTCTGGCGTTCTTCCTAGCTGCGCTGGTGTTTTCAGCCCTTCTATAGCATAAGCTTTTGATAAGTTCATACTCTCAACGTGCCCTGTTTTTACAACCTCACCCAGTGAAAGTCAAGGGGTGGGGTAATGCAGCAAAATAAAGTTGGAAATAAAGCTGGCTGTGTTTTGGAAAGATAGAGTCATGCAGACAGGCAGATAGTGTTACACACTTACACACACATACTTACATGCATGTACACATACACATGCACACAGGCATATGTGCATACACATGCCACGAGGAGGACGTACAATACTCCCATTTATTGCTCTCTATTCCATTGCTTTAAGGCAGAATTTCACTGAACCTGAGGCTCACTCACATCTGCAACTAGCAGGATCAGCCTTTTTCTGCCTGTTTTCCCTGGTTCTGGTATTACAGGCACATGCAGCCAAGCCTGGCTTTTTACCTAATCCAGTCTTCACACTTGTGCAGTAAGCACTTTTACCCAATGAGTCCTTCTCAGCTCCAAAATCTATACATATTAAGAGTGAGAAAGAACAAGACAAACAAAAATCTCCTTCACTATAAGCTTTAGATTAAGTGCTTGCTTGCCATACAGTTTATATTTCAATGTGTGTATGTCAGAATCTACTGGCATGAAAAATGTGAGCAGAAGCCAGGCACAGATCTTGTTTGATAAAGGCTTGTCATTCCAGCCTGGTGACCTGAGTCTAGTCCCCAGAAACCCCTTAAAAGATGGAAGAAGAGAACTGACTTCACAGCTCTTTCTTCTAACCTCTACACACTCACCACACACACACACATACACACACACACACACACACACACACACACACACACACACACGCACACGCACACGCACACGCACACGCACACACACACAAACACAAATTTAAGTTTAAGTACAAGACAAGCCTATACCCAGAAAGTATTTCCTTTATTTTCCAATTACCTGAGTATCAAATAAACCCTAGGTCTGGGGTATCCTGGGATCTATTAGGTACTGTGTCTTTGGTTGGGTTATTAGGGATGAAGTTTAATAAACACAGAAATTCCTTTAGTTAGCTTGCTGATTCAGCATCCTCAGAGTATGGCTGAATTGTTTTGAGCCACTCAACCAATAACGGCATGCCACTTTCTTCCAAAGCATGGTGCTGATGAATGTAATTTGGTGCTGAATTTTAAGATAAACAACTTTTGAACAAGGTCAAGAAGTAAACTGAAGAAGTAACATGAGCCTCAAGTTTTAGAAACAGAGTCAATTAAAAGACAATGACCAGTTCTATTTTTCATAAAAGCTCCTATCACATATGTGGTGTGTCTTACCACAGAAACCAAGGTGAAGATCCAAGCTACATTTCTTTGATTATAGGAACACGAATAGCCTGGACATCATACATACACTGCAAGTGGAGGAGGCATTCCTGAGAGAAATTTCTGTGGTAGAGACTCTCTCCTGTAGCATGAATCTTTAAAGGTCTTATTAATAAAAACAAACCCAGAGCCAGGTATTGGGGTGAACGCTGAAAGATCAGAGAAACAGAACAAGCTACAGCTATCCTCACCTCGACAATTCCTCAGCTGATCTTGTTTCCTCAAACTGGAAGCCTCTGTGTCCTCATGCAAATGGATCTCAGCTGAACTGCTGCTAAATGCCTAAAAGCTTAACAAGACTCTAGTTCCTGGTCCTCGTGCCTTATATACCTTTCTGCTTCCTGCCATCACTTCCTGGGATTAAAGGCAAGTGTCACCTTGCCTGGCTTTGAACTCAGAAATCCAGATGGATCTCTGCCTCCCAAGTGGATTAGGATTAAAGGCGTGTGTGCCACTATTTTCTGGCCTCTATGTCTATCTATGGCTGTTCTGTTCTCTGACTCCAGATAAGTTTATTAGGTGCACAATATATTGGGGAACACAATATCACCACACTCTCTGCGTAGTAAGATTACAAAAGAAAATACACCACCCTTAGGAAAGTAGGAGTACATAATGGAGAACTAGACTCACTGAGAACCCGTTGGGTTTCTGGCTCCAACTCTTCCTATCTTATCCAGACCATGTTTAACTTATCTATGTTTGTATTACTATGTATATTTTCTACTCCTGTGAGATAGGTGTTCCTAAAAGAGCCCTTCTTCCAGGATCATTAGAAGGTCCAGCGTTGGGGCAGGAGGATGGGTCAGCCAGTAAGGCACTTGCCCTCATGACCGTCAACATGAGTTTGACACTGGAGTCTCCCAGAGTTGAAAATTTACTCTTACAAGTTGTCCTCTAACCTCCACACTGACACAGTGACACTCACCCACCTACCCATACACATACACAACTCCCCCATGATAAATAAATAAATAAATAAATAAATAAGGTCAAGTGTGATGACCCAAGTACCCAAGTAAAGACTACTGCTGTACAAACGGTCATGACTAGATGGTAACTTTGGAGGAGTGGCAATTATATTTTTAAAATAACTTCTCCAAACTCAGCTTTTAAAATTCAAACAAGGAAACTGAAGTCCGAAGAAGTGAAGTGAATTTTATTGTGTCCTCTAGAACAAATTCAAGAGGAGAAGTAAAACTTCTAAAAACTACACCTGGAAACCCTATGAACCCGAAATTAGTAAATAAAAGATTGCATTACTTTTGTCCTTTTTTTTCCAATTAAAGTTTTTAATGATTTATTTCAAATTATTTTCCTCTGTTTCCAGTTTTCCCTTTTGAGTGTAATAAAAATCAACTGTAATTGGAATATCTTTTTAGACATTTTAATATGTCAGAGCTTTTTCCAAGAAGACTGTAAAAATCGTTCTCCTTTTAAATGTAGCTAATGAATCACACTGAAAAAAAAACATAAAACAGTATCAAACATATCTCAAATTCATTGTTCTCAAACCTATAAAATCACAAAGGAATCATTTGTCTTGTTTCTCAGAGTTAAGATGTCTGAGTGTTTATGTAGCTGACAGCCGGTGTGGCTTACAGGAAATACAAAAGCTGAAAGATCAGAAGATTTAAACACATTATAAAGAATAAAATCAAGCACAAGCAAATAAAAGAAAATCCTGAATACAAGAGAACCTCCAATCCCAGCTCCCTTGTCCATCAGAAAAATCCATAAGCCAACCACATTTCGTATTTTTTTAACACAGTGTTCAGATATTCAACACAATGACCAGGCTGCCAAATAGATCTTTCTGTTATAGTTTATGGATTTCAAAGACGCTGCAGTCCAGCCAAAACCAAAACTTACCATTTTTCTAGCTTGGCTAAATATGGAGCCTGGTACATCCTGTTTTTACAAAACTAGAAGGTGATAAACTTTGACACACATTTTCGAGAACAGCAATATCATTCAAAACTTAACAAAACATATTTACAGAAACAGGGGTGAGCTGCCTCTGATCCTGTCAGCACTAAATCAGGACAGCTCCCAGGGTCTGGAGAACAACTGGTATCGACAGAGAAGAAACCTGAGAAGCATCAGCTCCCAAAGAATCTTACGGGAAAATATTTGAGGAATACATGGCGTTCTTAAGAATGATCACATTTGTCCTCCCATGCATGATTGACAAAATAACACTAAAACCTCCAAGAGAATCATCAATATTAAGAGAGAAAAGAGGCTACGCGGTCCAAGAATTATTCTGCGCTGTCTCAATGTCCACTGATCTTTGCAAGTGAGTCTGTCCCTGTGGGCTTTTGCCTCATCTGAAGAACCAATGGACAATCACTCATATACTGCTCCAAATTAGGCCACTCAGCTCCCAACACAAAAAGAGCAGCCCCTGATACCCAAACTGTTACCAGTAGGACAGGGATTGAAATGAATTTGTCCGTATTTTAGTAGTTTTTGTATAAATAGCAATGGGCAACAAAAGGGAACCCCAGCTATCTAAGGACAGGAGTCTTTGAAAACTCAACCATTTTCTTTATTCCTATCATAGAACTGAGAACAGATTTATAAAAGAAGAAAATAAGTAAACAATTTCATTGAAATCTACACCTTAAGATTATTAGATGCAAACACATGTAAATATATTTGTTAATGGGAGGTTATAGGTCACTACCATGTTAGAGTAAAAAATTAAAATACAGACTAAAGAAATGTGCAAAAAAAATAATGGAATGAAATTTTAGGGGAGCCTTATATGAAATGACAGGCAAATCCCTGACATTCAGCAGAGGATGGATGTGCATTATGCTACCAATCCTTCCATTTTCTTTATTTGAATAATAGATGCCAGCTGAAAATGTTCCTTGACTGTCTATTGAATCTTCCTCAAACTGAGTCAGCTGCAAAGTCAAAATAGTGAAAATTCACTCAGCCTGTAAAGCAAAGAGTACAATTGGCTATAAGACACAGTAATCTTTTGGTTTCCCCTAATAGTATATTAGTTGAGACTCATTATAAAATTTTGGCAGATGAAATAAAGCAGCCAGAGGAGATACTTAGATTCTAGTTGGACAAATATAAAACACCTAAAGTTAATTTTTAGGCAGCATACACAATAATGAGTTTCACTATATTTTCATGTTCAATATAGCATTATATATTATTCATAAAATAAGTAAAGTTCTAACATTGAACAGTATATACACCCTTTGTTTCCCTACTTGTTGTATACCTAGAATAATAAAGAATAGAAAATTAACAAGCCGCAGAAAAGGACAATGTATGGAGAAAGAAATTCAAGCCACTTTAAACATAAATAACTGTATCAAAATACTCCTGAATCTGTCACTGTTTTCCTCTCATCAATACCACTTGTGTCTTACCAAATTTTCTCTATTCATTTACGTGAAGTCATCCATCTTTTTTGGAATATAGCATTCACAATAAAAAAGAAGAAACACATATAATCAAAAGACAAGCATAAAGAACAGTGCATTGCTCGATGTGTTGATGCATCTTTAAGTAAATTTAACTCATAAAACATGCATTAGCATCAATTTGTAATGTTTTTATCAATTCATGTAACCATACAGCTTCATGGATATATTATAAATATAAATAACTCAATAAATTTTTATAAGTTGAACATCACGAAACAAAGTGCTAGAGAGGTCCCCAAAAATTCACAAAGATACCTCCACAATAGACTACTGGCAATGGTCGAGAGAAAGCCTGAACTGACCTACTCTGATGATCGGGTGGCCGAACACCCTAGTTGTTGTGATAGAACTCTCATCCAATGACTGATGGAAGCGGATGCAGAGATCCACGGCCAGGCCCCAGGTGGAGCTCCGGGAGTCCAATCGGCGAGAGGGAGGAGGAATTGTATGAGTAAGAGATGCTGAGACCATGATTGGAAAAAGCACAGAAACAAATAGCCAAACTAGTGGAAACACATGAACTATGAACCAGTAGCTGAGGAGCCCCCATGGAACTGGATCAGGCCCTCTGGATAAGTGAGACAGTTGATTAGCTTGAA